>NC_067474.1:102551919-103272418 GCF_947179515.1 Apodemus sylvaticus
AAAATAATGTATCAGATACGCAGACACTAAAGCAATTCATAATTGCTTAGCCAAAAGTCTATGTTACATTAGGGAATTCTACCTATATAAGAGGAATAAGCTTACAGTTATGATTCTCCAGCTCTCAGTTGTCTGTCTCAGCTCTCAGCATTCCTTAGTTGCCTGTAGATCTTTGTCTAGGGACACAGCAGCATGATACCTTCCCTGTCCATGCTAGCATGTCGATCATGGTCCTTGTACAGGTCTTGTATAGGCAACCATATTATTAAGATATCATGATCCTGTCATTTCTAGGAGACACAGTATCACAGCAGATTTTCTGGTCCTCTGGTTCTTACCATCTTTCTAACCCCCATTAGGTGCAGTACTTGTATTACAGATGTATTCATTGGTCCTAGGCACCATTCAGCCAGTTGTTCTCTGCATTTTGACCAGTTGTGGTTTCCGTAATGTCTCCTGTTGCAAAGAAGTTTATTTGGTAAGGGTTGGGAGTTACACTTACCCGTGGATACAAAGACAAATATTTAGAATGCAGTTATGAGCTCTGCTGGTTTTGTAGTGAAAGTAGGTTCTCCTCTAAGAATAGCCCTAGGTATTTGGCTAGGACTCTAGTGCTAGGTGTGAGTTCCTTCCTGTTTAGTGCGACTTAAATCCATTGATAGAACTATTGGTTAACACCAAGGTATGTGCCACTATTGCACCTTGGGAGATACCTTTCCAAACAAGTCATTGTTGGGCTCATAAGCCTCACAGTTGGGTAGGACTACTGGTTACCTCCCTCCCTTGGTAGCTTTCCCAGAACATTTCAGGACTATGAAAGTTCTCAGGGGTGAAGTGTTCAGTTCAGACCCCACTTGGATTCTGCAGGTCTGTACCTGAAGTGCTTGGTGTCTTCAGCAACAGAAACTCACTTTCAACACCTGGAAGGCAGTCACAGCAGCAGCAACAGCTGCATTGTTTTTGGGAGCCTCTTAGACTCAAAAACTGGGCTTTTGTGGATGGTACTGGGATTTTTAACTAGTCTATGTCATTTGAAGGAGCACTACAGACTTCTTATTCAGTCTTCTGGCTAAGTTTTTTATCAAGTTTGCAAGTATGGACCATCCATCTAATGCTACTGAGTTCTGATGAGCTATATTTGGGGTGGAAAGGGAATGATTGAGATCTGCATCTTTGGCTAAGTTCCTTTTCATATACACCATCAACATGGAGAAAGCCTATGCCATCCCTATGATTCTTACTCCAGGTCTGGGAGAAGAGGCTTTGCCATTTTCCCATGGCTCTGAGGTTCTAGAGTCATTTATATGGCTTTGCCTATGCAAGCAATACACCTAATCTCAGGACTTCATACACTCAGGGCTTCTTATGCTCCCTATTCTTCATACAGAATTTAGTAAGCTTCTTTGTTTTATATACATACATATATATATGGATATATATATATATATATCCATATATATATACATACTTTGCTCTCATATTTTAATTAAATGTATAAAACAATGGGTTCCACTGTGACATTTTCATACAAGTATGAAATATATCATTTATCATTTTGTAAATAACAGGAGGTTTTTAGGGTCTTTATTTGGTTAACTGCATGTTCATGTAACATTTTATGGCTTCCTCCTTGCTCTGCAGTCCTTGGTTACTGAAATGTGAATCCAGAGCTGAGGTCACATGTTCTACTGTGAGATAGCTGCCCAGTTTCACACATAATACATTTCTGGAACACAGCCACATTTCTTTACTTATGTATTGTCTACCCTGTTTTCACAACACTGTGAGAAAAACTGACACGAGCAGTTGCGACAGAGACCATATTGCCTAGAAAACAGAAAACTCTCACAGCGTGGCCCTTTAGAAGCAAGCTCATGGACTCCTCATCCACAAGCTCGAATAGATCCCATGAGTAGAAATGCATTTCCTTATTGCATAGGAGCTTTCCAAACATTTCATTGTCCTTTGCTTATTGGTCACATGCCTGGAAAGCAGAGAGTGGCCAGGCATCAGGGCCAGCTTCTATCTCAGAAAAGGCATGGGGACACCAGGAAGAGCCACTCCCTGTCTTCTAAGAACAAGGACCTCTGACCCAAAGACTTAAGGTTGTGAGGACAGAGCAGATTCTCCCATGAAGTCAGTGGCAGTGGTAGATCAGCCCTTCTCCTCTCTTGTTGCCTAGGGTCTATAGTTCATGGTTGTTTGGTTCCCTGTTTCTGAGCCTATGGTAAGACAGTACACCATGTTAGAATGCTGACCAGGAAGCAGAGAGAAGGTGGACAAGAAGAGAAGCATGCCCCCATGACCTGGTTTTGAACAACAGCCAAAATTCATCTCTTAGTATCCCAATTCAGCAGAAACAGATCAGTGGCTCAACCCATGAATGAAAGGCTCACTTCCAGCCTAATCACCTTCTTAGGAGTGTTACCAGTTGGTAACCAAGCCTCCAACACATGAGCCTTTAGGAGGCAGTGGGAAAGGAGGGACACTTCATAGGCAAATGGCAAAGCGTAATGAAAGGAGAGGTTGGCAGCAGAATCACCTGGTATCAAACGATGACATTAAGGTAAGATTCAAACCAAAACCTTTTTCCATTTTAACACCACCAAGGACTTGCCCACCCTGTCTCAAACACCAGTAGTCAAGACTATGATATACCAGTCAGTTTGATCTAGGGAAAAGAACACTTTAGATTACTTAAAGAGGAAGGGGTGTTTTGTTTTGTTTTGTTTTGTTTTGCTTTGCTTTGCTTTGCTTTGCTTTGCTTTGCTTTGCTTTGCTTTGCTTTGCTTTGCTTTGCTTTGCTTTGCTTTGCTTTGCTTTGCTTTGCTTTGCTTTGCTTTGTTTTGTTTTACAAGGGACTGGTTATGTGTAGCTTCAAAGATTGGAAAAGGAAAACATGCCCGGGGAATAACAATCCTGAGGATCACCTTCAGCATGGGCATGATGGGACATCAGCAAAACTCCCAGAAAGGAGTTCCAAGCAGGAAGAAATAGGGTTTCCAGGACTGAACACCTATGAATTGGTTTCAGCTAATGTTGGAATTAGAGATCTCAAAGCTCTTCCTCTTGCTTATGACTCAAGAAGTGAGCTCTCAACTGGTCCTGCTGCTATGTTTTGCTCCTGAACTCTAACCCTCTGAAACCTGAAGCCCATAAATGATTTTGTTTAAAATTTGTCTTGGTCGTGGTGTTTTGCACAGCTACAGAAAAGAACTATGACTGAGGACAAGGGTGTAAGTGGGCATGCCCAGAGAACATTCAGAAACTACCAGCAGGTAGTTTTGGTCTCCCCTTTTTTCATTTCCACTCTTGAGGGATTTAGGGTGTCAAATAATGCTCCAACTGCCTGCAAAATTGGGGCATCAATGAACTTAGAAGACCAATCCTTATAACTAGATGAATGAAGAAATGGGAGATCTTATATTAACAGTGAACAAACATTCCTGCTTGTGGAACTTGCTGCTTGCATTTCACAGTAAATCACAAGCAAACAGAAGATGAAGATGAGGCAGGCAAACACCCCAAAGAACACACCTCCCAGAGCAAGCACACAAGCATTGCCTTTAAAGGAGTCAAGGTATCAAAGACACTCAGAGACATCACAGGATCCTCTTGTTTAAGGGCTGTAGCTTTATGGCCTTTGGGACGATCCTGCCTTACAGAGTTTTTACTGTACTTAAAATATTTGGAACAATACATGTCCCTCCTTTGTTTTGCTAGCAGTTGGTCAAAAAAATAGTCCTGAGTTCAATAGCTACATGGGAAAAACAAAATTCTAGGAGTTAAAAACATATCAGGAAGTTTGGTAAGGTAGAGCAGGGGAGACCCAGAGGGCACACACCTGTGGCTCAGGTGACTCCCAGCTTTCTGCCAGACTTGGAACACATGCCCTGCATCTCACATAAAAGAAGGCTCAAGAGAGAGGTCTCCTTGCTAATGAGGTTGCTAGAGTTCTGGAGGGCTTTCTCTCCCAGACATTCCTTTTTGCAAAAGGTATTTAATCTCAGGACTGCCCTGAGAAGGGGGCTATGGTTTTATGCATCCACGTTCCACCATGGCTATAAACAATTTCGAACCATGCACTGCCTCTTTTCATTGAGATCCACAGTGGGGAGCAGTGGGGAACCACAAAGAAGGCCTTCGCCTAGAGAGACACTGTCTTATCGCCCACAGAAAGGATCTCGGCCCTCCAGCCACAACCTCCACCAAGCCTGTAGCCTTCAAGCCAAGGACTCTCTCTCTCCCAGTGTGACTAGCTCCCCTCCCTGCCCCAGGCTAGATGGCGCCCTTGAGCTCCCACTCCACTCTCTGCTCTTCGTGACTTCCAGCTGTGCCTGGACATCCAAGGGTCTGAGAACCGCATGGCCCCGACTTAGTCTTAGGTCCAGGGACCCCGGAACCAGTTCTGTCTCAGACTGTGTTTTCCCACCCCAGCATGATGCTTCCCTAAGGCCCAGCACGTGCCCCGGGCAGTGTGGGATAAGCCAGTCAAACTCCCTGAGTTCCACCTATCCAAGCATCCCTGCCCTGTGGTGGAGCAGATGCGGAACCCACAACCCTACAGAAAATTTCAAGGATGATAAGCAAGGAGGACTGAGGCGGGCAAGCATAGGGAGTAGTAGTTCAGTAACCTGGGACTCCCCTTGGCTTGGATTATGTAATCCCCTTCTGATGATGCAAGTGGAGGCCCAGCTTCTCTACTTACACACAGCACCCCTCTCTGGAGCAATGCAGCCAATAACCTCGGACCCCCATTTGCATCAGGCTACATAATACCTCTCTCTGAACATTAGAATAAGTTTCTCCATCTCCTAACCCCACGACAATCATTAGGTGTAGACAGATTATATTCAATCGCACTTTGCTTATAGAAGAGAAGTGCTTGGACTACTTTGGGGTATATGCACAATCCTACAAATGTGTCTCAAGCAAAATTTTAAGGAGACTCTTTATTGACAATCTTATGCCTATGAATAATTGGGCAAGCATAGGATTAAGCCCAGATGCATTATGGGAAAAGAGCAAAAAGTAAAAGCAGAGACCCGCCCTCTTTATGCCCCTTAGTAGTCAAACTCCTTTTTCTGTTGAATCCCGTAAATGAATTATCCATAACATAAATATAAACAATAAAGTACTCAGTCACTGTATTTGTATTTGCTTTTCCCAGATAACCACACAGAAAACATAAGATAATCTATGCTGACCTCCTATGCTAATCTGACTAACTCCCACACTCATCCCGTGTTACGTGCATATTATTATTGTCTGGCTCTTCAAAGCCCTTCTTCATAGCTCCGATTCTTCCTTCCTGCCCCTGCTCCATCTCTCCCCTCTCCCCTTCCTCTGTTTGGTGGATATCCTGCCCTCTGACCAATTCTTCCCGTCCATTGAATGATCAGCATCTTTTGACAAATCAGAAACTAAATGATAAGAACTGTTTACACAAACTTGAGACAGGAGATCCTTGGTATAACCATTACAATACCCTGTGTATCCAGATTGAAACAAGATAGGAGGGCAGAGAATTCAGAGTGTGAATAACACAAGGGTAAAATTTACACACTGTATAAAAACATTATGCCTACAGATTCTCCATTTAAAAAAGAAAGGCTCCATGCAAGAGCCAGGGCCCTTCAGAGAGAATGTATTCACCCTTGTGGCTCACTGCTCACTGACAGTGGATTCTGACCTGTTCTATATCTTTACTACAATGTTTGAACACAATTTATTATTACTTTTGTGAGTCTGTGTGAACCTTGATCTCAGTTCCCTGAATAAGAGGCCAAGAACTTGTAAACACCTGGCCAGACGCCAACCCCCAGAACAGGACAACCATATTCCAAGGATGCTCAGACAGACAGCTTCTTGCCCGAGTCCTTGTGGATGGATTTGGTGTAAGGTTGTAGCAGTCTCCAGACCACAGCTCTGCCGGTTTTTCATGTTTATTATTAGGAGAAAATCATACATATTTACTCACCTTTGGGGGAGGGTTCAAAGCAGGAACTCCATTCTAATTCACTCCTTTTACATTTCTCTTTTCTGAATATCACTAACCAACCATCTCACATGGGTTTGGATTGTTTTATGTTGCCAAGATGCACATGCCTTGTGCTTTGATCTGACCTGATCTCAAGTTGAAGTGAAGTTGAATGACTAGTGACCCCAGATCTCTGAACCCCTGATGAGCAACAAAGATGTTCAAAGCCACTGTCAGGCTTAGCTTCCTGATACCATTGTAAAGCCCTAACCTCACTGTAAAGCCCTAACCTCATTGTAAAGCCCTAACCTCATTGTAAAGCCCTAACCTCATTGTAAAGTCCTAAGCTCTTTTGTCTCAGGACAGCACTATGTGGTTAGGAGTTGTATTTCTACAAAATCTTTGCAGACAGTGGGTAAAAAGTTTCAGATCCAAAACTAACAAAAGTTAAAGAATTCAGTTTTTATAATCAAAATACATTTTTTTTTTGGTTTGGCTAGGTGTGATGACACACACGTTTGATCACAGCAGAGGCAAAGCAGGTGGATCTCTGTGAGTTCAAGGCCAGCCTGGTGTAGAAAGCAAGTTTCAGGACAATCAGGGATATTACACAGAGAAACCCTGTCTTAAAACACACACACACACACACACACATACACACCAAAGCAAAACAAAAAGATTGTTTATAGTCACACCAATATTTGTGAGCAATCAGAAAACTGTTTGAGGGGATTTGTTTCATCCCCTTCTTGCACTGGATCACAACTGACCAAAGCCTTTGCCAAAGAGCAGATCCCTGGGAATTTTGCACAGTAATAGTAATGCTAAATTGTATGTGTTTCAAGCTTCTTGGGTCTTCGGTGCATTCTAGATCAAGAAGAAAGAATTTGTCACATACCATAGAGGCTTAAGATGCTCAGAAAAAAGAAGCAGCAAATATTTTTGGGTTGTTTTGCTTTTAATTTAAATGTTCAAATCACAGATAATATATAATCTTTGTTTTCTAGGCCAGCTACTAAAAGGTGAAGGTAAACTTCACAATTTACTATTAAAAGCAGGTAAATGATCCAAGAAAATCATCAATTACCAGAGTTCAAACACCAGTGTAACATTCTAGAAAAGCCTTCTATTTTTTCTATTTTGCCAACTTTACCATGATTGCTTTTCAAAGTCCTGTTTGGACTTCCTCATCCTTTCATTTGTCAAGTCCCTAAGTTTACCTTAAAGCCAGCAGCAACCACATCCTTATATTTTATAATTTCCTTTATTTAAAGGTATGTTTTATTCTCTTCCCAATAGTGATCTGGATTGCTTGTGGAAGTTTGAGACATTAAAGCAAAGTCAACCAGACATCGCCTCAAGTTATATGCCTGTCATTGTCATGATAAATGCATGGACAATATTTTGCTCATGGAAAAGCATAGCTGCAAAGGTATGGTGGGGGTACATGCCTTTAATCCCATCACTTGGGAGGCAGAGGCAGATAGAGCTGTGAGTTCAATGCCAGTGTGGCCTACAGAGAGAGTTTGAGGCAGTCAAGGCCACACAGAGAAACATTGTCACAAATGGGGAGGGGTAGATAGACAAAGAGAGAGAGACAAACAGAAAAAGGCAGAGACAGAGGCAGACAGACAGACAGACAAATAGACAGACAGAGGCAGAAGTCATCCCAAAGACAATCAAAGACATGATTCAAAAGTAGCTAAGGATGTGGGGAGGGGCTGGTAAACCACGGGCACAAAGTCTGTCTAGACTTGCCACCTCGTGATTATTAAATTACCAAAACAGACTCACCTTTCCTTTAAAGCATACCAGTCACTAATTTCTTTCTCAGGCTGCTTATCCTTCGAGTATATAAAGGCTACTGATTTTCTTGAGTTGATTTTGTAGCCAGCCACTTTGCTGAAGTTGTTTATCAGCTGTAGGAGTTCTCTAGTAGAGTTTTTTGGGTCACTTAAGTATACTATCATATCATCTGCAAATAGTGATAGTTTGATTTCTTCCTTTCCAATTTGTATCCCTTTGACCTCCTTATGTTGTCTAATTGCTCTAGCTAGGACTTCAAGAACTATATTGAAAAGATATGGAGAGAGGGGGCAGCCTTGTCTGGTCCCTGATTTTAGTGGGATTGCTTCAAGTTTCTCTCCATTTAGTTTGATGTTGGCTACCGGTTTGCTGTATATTGCTTTTACTATGTTTAGATTTGGGCCTTGAATTCCTGTCCTTTCCAAGACTTTCAACATATTAGATTTGGCTTTCTCATTGTGTGCTGGATTTCATGGATATTTTGGGTTACAATCTTTTTGCATTTTGCATTTTCTTTGACTGTTGAGTCCATGGTTTCTATGGTATCTTCGGCATCTGAGATTCTTTCTTCTATCTCTTGTATTCTGTTGTTGATATTTGCATCTATGGTCCCTGATTTCTTCCCAAGGTTTTCTATCTCCAAAGTTGTCTCCCTTTGTGCTTTCTTAGTTGTTTCTACTTCTGTTTTTAGATCCTGGAAGTTTTTGCTCAGTTCTGTCATTTGCTTGTTTGTGTTTTCCTCTAATTTTTTGAGAGATTTTTGTGTTTCCTCTTTCATGACTTCTGCCTGTTGATCATAGTTCTCTTGTATTTCTTTAAGTGGTTTTTGCTTTTCCTCCTTATTGGCTACAAACTTCTGTCCCATATTCTCCTGAATGTCTTTAAGTGATTTTTGTGTTTTCCTTGTAAGGGCTTCTAGCTTTTGATCATTTTTCTCCTGAATTTCTTTAAGAGATCTATTTATGTCCTTCAAGTATTCCTCTAACAGCATTCTTACCAGTGCTTTTAAATCCAACTCTTGTTTTTCTGGTGTGTTGGGGTATCCAGGACTTGCTATTGTTGGAGAATTGGGTTCAGATGCTGCCATAATGCCTTGGTTTCTGTTAGCAATGTTCCTAAGCTTGCCTTTAGCCATCTAGTTCTCACTAGTGTTAGATGGTCTTATTGTCACTGGCTGGTGCTTCAACCTACTGTGGACCTTTAAAGCTATTTCCGCGACACTGGATGACTGAGTTTCCTCTGGCACAGATTACTGATATGCTGCCTTCCTCTTTTGTGCCTTTGGAGCCCTGCTCAGTCTTACCTCAAGAAATGTTATACTTGGGTTGTAAAGGTGAACCAGGTGTTCTCAGACTGCTCTGTTATGGAGCAAAGATGGTGTGGTGGGGGTCACTCCCTCTGTTGATTCTCACGTAGGACACAGGCCCCAGGACCGACCGGCTGGCAGATAAACCACCTAAGTTCTCAGGTCCTGGGCGCAGGCAGACCCCTGGAGATTTGCAGCCCCAGAGATCTTAAGGTCAGGATAATACAGTACCTAGTGATTTTTTTCTGCCCTGGCAGGCCACGAAGATGGCCACGGGGGAGTTGCTCCTCTGCTGCTCTCCAGGCAGGACACAGGCCCCACGACCTACCAGCTGGGAGATGAACCACCTGCTTGCTGAGGTCCTGGGCACAGGCAGACCTCTGGGTTTGCACCCCCAGAGATCTTAAGCTCGGGGTCATATAGTACCTTGTGACACTTTTCTTCCCTGGCAAGCAGTGAATATGGCCACGGGGATTCTCTCCCTCTGCTGCTCTCCAGGCAGGACACAGGCCCCACGCCTGGAGGTCTGGCAGATGAATGACCTGTGTGCTCAGTTCTTGGGTGCAGGCAGAGCCCTGGTGGTTTGCACCCCCAGAGAACTAAAGCTCGGGTGATATAGTACCTAGTGAAGCTCTTCTGCCCCGGCAGGCAGCGAATGCGGCCGCGGGGATTCTCTCCCTCTGCTGCTCTCGAATTTCAGTCTTCTAAGCTACAGAAATGCCGTGCTACCTGTGGCAGAGAGCAACCCTCCTCAGCAGCCATAATAGGAAAGGGAAATAACCCACCTTTACAGTGTGGAATTGCCGTGGGAGTTGCATATTCTGCTTTTTGTATGCCCGTCCTTGTAATTTGGGGGACAGGCATAGTGTAATTGACAGTCTCATGAGTGTTTTCTAGTTCCCTGGAAATCTGGAGCCATAAACCCTCTGTCCTCTTCTATCATTCATTCCCATTCTTACAACACTAATGCCCAAGTTGAGAAATGTTCTGAGAGAACTGCTTGGTTCTTAGCCATTTGACACAAACTACAGTCATCCAAGGGGAAGAAACCTCGATTGGAGAGCAGTCCCCATCAGACTGGCCTATAGGGCATCTTATATGATGATTAATGTGGGATAGTCCAGGCCACTGCGGGTAGTGCCATCCCCCTAGGCTGCTGGCTCTGCGTTATTTAAAGATCAAGCTAAGCAACCACAGGGAGCAAGCCAGTAAAATCCCAACTCAGTTCTTCACAGAGTTAGAAAAAGCAATTCTCAAATTCATCTGGAATAACAAAAAACACAGGATAGCTAAAACTGTTCTCAACAGTAAAAGAGCTTCTGGGGGAATCAATATCCCAGACCTCAAGCAATACTACAGAGCAATAGTGTTAAAAACTGCATAGTACTGGCACAGCAACAGGCAAGTGGACCAATGGAATAGAATTGAAGACCCAGAAATGAATCCACACACCTATGGTCACTTGATCTTCGACAAAGTAGCAGAAAACATCCAGTGGAAAAAAGATAGCCTTTTCAACAAATGGTGCTGGTTCAACTGGAGGTCAGGATGCAGAAGACTGCGAATTGATCCATTCTTATCTCCTTGTAGTAAGCTCAACTCCAAATGGATCAAGGACCTCCACATAAAACCAGACACACAGAGAAAAAGGAGGGAGGTGATTGCAGTATGGGTGTAGAAAAGGCTTATGGGACATATGGGGAAGGGGGAACTGGGAAAGGGGAAAGCATTTGGAATGTAAACAAAGAATTTAGAAAAGAAAAAATAAAAACAAGAAAAAAGAAAGTATTTCAAAATATTGAATGACCATCACTGTCTCTATAAACTGCTGTTAATAACAAAGAATTTACTATGTTGACCTATTAAATTTTTAACAGTTCTTACATTACTGATGAAGGATGCAGGAGTCTTGAAGGCCCTGAAATGTTAAGTCAACATGAGCTTGCCACTCAACAACAAAAATCAAGGGAAAGCTGCAAAGCAGACAGGTCTAAGCCAGGATGACTACACAGCACAGAGGCTGCTCCAACTTGGGACAATTCTCATTTCGTTTTATGGTTCAGGATAGCCAATAAAAAGGGTGAGACTCCATGCAGTGTTGGATTTCCAGGGTCCACAAGTTGGAAAATCAGTCAGTTGTCCAGATGGTGCTGAAACTGAACAGAGATAAATTTCTTCATTGGTTTGCACAAAGACGTGAGTGGCATCTTCAGCAATAGTCTAGCAACCCATGTATATTTTTCTCACCACAGCCGAATGACAATGTATTAAGTTATGATTATATAAAATGACCCTTGGAACCACTCCAATCTATGCCATTCTGACTCAACTTAGGTCAGCTTTTAGAAGGTCTAATTTAACCAATAAAGCACAACCTAATACTAAGGATAACAATAGCAAGATGCTAATGATAACAGTAACAGTAGTAAAATGCTAATAACTAATCTTGAACAAATTTCCTTTGTTCAAGCCATTGAACAAATACTCCATAAAAGTACGCCACTGAAGACCAAAGTAAACAAAGCTCATACAAAGCTCTGATCTGGTGGGCTTTCATTCTGGGCAAAGAAGACACAAAGCGACAAGATGTCTGGTAATGATAACTACTGCAAAGTAAATAAATAAAACAGGAAGGTAGGATTTTTTAAAAATGCAATACTAGAATCACAAGTCACTAAGGTAGCAGTGTGCAGTCTCATAGAACAAGCACCCACAGCATATACATGAGTCATTTAAAGGCTAACGTGCAGAAGCATTTCTATATTTGTGCTGTGAGAGGCTTTCATTGAAAAGCTCTAGGTAAACTCTATGAACGTTGGTGAACATATTAGCAGAGTAAACAGCACCATAGAAAGTGAAATCAGCACGGAAAACTTCATTTGAAACTACTACAGTATGGGTGAGAGGCCAGAGTTCAGCCCAGTTCAGATGGATTACAACAAAAAAGACTTGGGGGCTGAGAATAGGAGCTGGAAGAGTCCCAGGGGCTGTGGCTGGACAGGTGGCATTGGTGAGGCTAAAGCGCACTGAGTTTGCAAATACTTTTCTCTGTGATTACGTCCTCTGTGTGTCTAATTGCTTTCCAGTTAGTTTCCTAGTTCCCAGAGATGAGGGAATGAGGGGCGCTACACTCTGCATGGTTTCCTTTCAAAAGGATGGTGCCTGGGTCCTTATGAGAGGTCCCAGGATGAGGAACTTTTTTTTTTTTAAGATTGACATATCAGAAATGAACAGAAGAAACATATGGTTACAGGTGTTCCAAAGTAAATGCCCTAAGAAAAGGGAGCTTTGGATCAAAAAGCAGTTTGACAAATTTAGTAAAGTGGAGGGAACCTGAAGACAGTGATGCTCCCTGTTAGGATTCTGTCTAAGCTCCACCCCACCATTACCTGGCAACATCCAGATAGGCCTGCCCTACTATAAAAAGGGCTGCTTGGACTTTCCTCTCTCCCTCACTCCCTCCTATTTTCATCTCTCTTGGCTTCTCTCTCACCCCTCTTGGGCTCTCCTCCCCCTCCCTGCGCTCTCCACGTGGTCATGGCCGGCCGGCCTCCACTTCTCTATTCTCTCCCTCTCTTTGCCTTTCTCTGCCTCCACTACCCCCCTTAACTCCCATCCTCTGCCACGAATAAACTATTCTATACTATGCCAGTGTGTGCCTGCATCCCTCAAGGGATGCCTTGGCATGGGCCCGCTGAGGCACCCCCTTACCCCACACCGCCTTATACCATTTTCTCTAACCTCTTTCTCTTTTTATGACCACAGAACTCGGGGCGCACACACCTTGCGCACAGTCTCTCACAGTTTATTCTCAAAGTACCTGCTGTGCTAGCAGTGTTCACAGGCTTCTTTACCGTGCCTTCTTTCCCTGCCAGAACTTGAACAATAAGCATTGTATAATATGTTTTTAATTCTATGAACGTCTCTCTGTATCACAGATAACAGCAGATAGCTAATCACTAATAGAATATAGGCAGGCCAACATGTACACTGTAGATATTCAACACATTTTTTAAAGATTTATTTATTATTATATTTAAGCACACTGTAGCTGTCTTCAGACATACCAGAAGATGGCATCAGATCTCTTTATGGATGGTTGTGAGGCACCATGTGGTTGCTGGGATTTGAACTCAGGACCTTCAGAAGAGTAGTCAGTGCTCTTAACCGCTGAGCCATCTCTCCAGCCCCTCAATATATTTTTTTATTGTTGTTGATTTTTGAAGATTGTTTGATGCACAAGTTATTTGTTCTTGAAATATCAAAATGTGATTATTAAACTATTCCTTGTGTTTAAAAAAAATACTTGGAGCAAATTTTAAGATGTTTCATAGGACAGTTTGTGGCATTGTGAGATTCCACTAATCATGTTCCCAGAGCCTCTGAAACAGCCAGGGAGGAAACTTGATTGTGTTTACACTGGCTGTCTCAACATTCAAGTTTCCACCCGGTGGAAGATCCATTCAATTCAAACACAGTTATTCCTCCCTCTACCAAGGGAAGAATTTAACAATGTCCCCTGGTTCTTACATGAAAGGATGTAACAGTGAGGAGGTGTCTAAGTATAACCAAGACAAGTCATTCTGGATAGAACAAAGACCAACAGAGTGATGGTCTGTCATTTTCTTTCAATACACTTCGTTAAGACCATAATAAAATCCTTCAATGACCAGAGAAGGTTTCTGTCATTTCTAGAATCAACACACAAAGAAATGACCATCACAGTGAAGGTCAGTTGGTGATAGGAAGGGTCATACAGATGAAATTTTGGGGGACATGGATTTTTATAAGAAGAGAAAACAAAATAGGACCAAACAAGATACTACTAAATAACATGTATTATTAATCTATCAATTAGAAAGGAAGGATAAAACTTTTGAAAAAAGTCTAAAAAATTTTACTTGAAATTTGTCATTATGCTTAAGAGAATGGGAACTCATGTTTCATTCCAATGCATACCTTCAGTTACTTAAATAAGTCCTCAATTTTGTTCATAAGCCCAGAGATAAAGGACCATTCTGGATATTTAAGTTGGGAAACCAGGTCTAAGACATTCCGAAATGATCATCATAATAAATAAGATTTCAGTGCCACGCGTAACAGAGAAGATAATCAGGGCCATTCAGGGTGGATCCCATAATGTAACCTGAATTATCTACCACCTATTTCCCCTGTACTTAACACTGGACATGTTAAGGTGTTATCTCCTGGGATACACTCGGGTTTAAGGACCTTAGCAGTGCTCCTAGCAAACAGAACTCTCCAATCTAGCCACTGTAAAACATAGTATATAAACATGGTTTATAAACAGAGGTCAAGATTAAACCTAAAGGATTTATCTAAATCTTGACTATAAGATGACTCCCTTAGAAACAGAGCTCATGACCTTCTACCAGCTTCACTGGGAAGAATCAGAAGCTCTGAGGCGTAGGAGCACCTGGCATGCCTAGGCAAAGGCAGTGTGCTCCTCTAGCCTTTGTGAGAATGGAGAGATAGGAAGCACTAAGCCCCTCCCCCTTCTTTCCTTGTTTTCCTCCCACTCACTTCCACCCATAGATACCACATGACTGATAATTATGTGCAAAGGATAGGGGTGAGTAGTAATGTGTGAGCTTCTGTATCTTGTGTATCCAGCTTGGTTGATCATTTCAACAGGGTTAGTTCACATATGGAGACTGCATCAGGTGGGATAAATAATCTCTATTCTCTTGGCATTCTGGAAGTTATTAAATAGAAGGTATCATATATCTCCTTGGTCTGCAACTTCTTTCCTTAAAGGAAAAGAGTCAGCTGCAAGTAGCATGGAACTGTTTAAGTGCAGGTCCATTTGTGTCTGTCTCGATGACGTTTGTTTGTGCAGGTCCATTTTTGTCTGTCTCACTGACAGACGTTTTGGTTGGGGTGCGGAGGCGGTCTGCTTGTTTCTTTCTGTTTTAGTCTCCCAATGTTTTCTGTTCCTGACAATCCCATGAGTCATTGGCACCTTGTTTTGTTTTGCTGTTGTTGGTTTTGGGGGGTATTTTTTGTTTTTTGTTTTTTGGGGTTTTTTTTTGGTTTTTGGGGATTTGGGGGGGGGAGGGTTGGGGGGTGTTTCAAGACAGGGTTTCTCTGTGTAGCCCTGGCTGTCCTGGAACTTACTCTGTAGACCAGGCTGGCCTCGAACTCAGAAATCTGCCTGCCTCTTGGCACCTTGCTAATTACAGTAGACAACCATTTTATCTGAGAAACTTTGGGAAACTGACAACTGTATGATGCCACTGAGCCTGAAAAAAAAAAAAAAAAAAAACCTCAGAGGCTCCAAGAAAAGGACAAAATCTCTCTCAAATGGCAGAGGGGAGCATCCTGTGCTGGTTCTATTAGTTTTTACTGAGATTCCTTATTTCTTCCCCTTGAAAAATATGGATCACATGTAAACTGTATGATACAGCAAGATTTTTAATCTCAACAAGAAAACCTTGTACTTGAAAAATTATTAAGTAAAAAATTATGCTCCTAGGCAGAGGAGAAGAAAATAATTGAACCATAGAGTTAGTAAGCTGACCCTGACCCTAAGGACTCTGAGCTTGTAAATGAAACATCTTGTTTCCTTCCTGTTGAACTTCTCCTTCCATAAGAAAAACTCTAAGATATACAGGAAGAGCTAGCTCTTCATGGCTTGAGGCTCTTATATTGCTAATAGCTTTTGACAGTGGGTTACAGCTGATTTAACACAATTCAATTTGATTATTCATGTCACTAACAAGATAAACAAGTTGACAGAGGGAATTTTTTTCAGCCTCTGGTTCATATCAATGTCTGAAAATTCAGTTGTCGAAAAAAGGAGATAGGCAGGAGAGAAGCCAATGTGATGGCATTTTAAGCCAGGCTAGTCTCGTGATTGCAATTTGACTGAGGAGAAAGGATTGACTGTGAAACTATTAACATCATTCATCTAAAAAAGAGATTAAAAATTGGTAAAGTGCACACTTCCCATCAAAACTTAGTCCCAGGTTGTAGATCTGGTCCACTGGTCTACTATACAAGTACTCACATGCGCACGCACACACACACCACCACTACCACCACCACCATCACCATCACCAGCAGCAGCAGCAACTATAGAATACCTTGGTGTTTCTGGGATATAACCATTTCCTCTTTCTTTTCTCATACCATTGCATGTTATCATTTCTGTGTTGTTTGCCTAGAATGCCTCTGAACTACCAAACTTCTGATTTCTCAAATAGGAGCAGATTGTGTCTGTTCAATGATATCCTCTAGGATTTCCTCAGTATCCTTCTGAAATCTGTCCATCCTCTTAGTCCATGTCCCCCAATGTTTTCTGCACATCCACAACCCTGGGATCTAACATCACCCTGTCAATCAAGAAGCTCAGTGGGATTCCATCTGAAAAGAGGCATTGGTGGTGGAGGATGCAGCTGAGGTTTCATTGTTTGGACATAGTCTGAAACCTCAGCAGTTTCCTGTACCAATACCACCCCATCAAAAATCCTGCTATGGCTGTTCTTGATTCCAGAGCCAATCACTGCTCTGCTTTTTTATTTGTTTGATTTTGTTTGGTCAAGGCGGGATTAGGACACTGGACTTGAACTCACTACATAGCCCAGGCTGAACTCAAGTTCCCAACAATTCTGCTTTGGTCTCACAGGGCTAGAATTAACAGCCTGAACCTCCATGCTGAGTTTATGAGCTGTTTACTCTTGTCTGCCTCTGAAGCCAGGTGGAGCTGTTCATTATTCCAACTCACTAACCCTGACCCTCTTCCTTTTTGCAGTCATCACACATGGTAGGTGATCAATAAATATTTGTTAAATGAACCAGAGAATGAGTGAATAAATGAATCAACATTCCAAATAAGAAATTAGAGGAAAAGGGAGAATATCATTAAAATACAAGTCAAAAACTCTCACCATGTTCTTCAAGTGAGTGCTTGCCTTACCTGGTAGGATAATGGCTGTGCATGTTTATGCTATCTATCTATCTATCTATCTATCTATCTATCTATCTCCCTCTCTTTCTCTCCCTGTGTCTCTGTTTCTATCTTCCTCCCTCTTTCTTTTCTCTCTAATGCTCTCTCTCTTGCTCTCCTTTCCTCTCTCTTTTTTTCCTTTCCTCACTCCTGTCTTCTTCCTTTATTATATAAGTTAGACTGTGCTTTTCATTATTGATATTTGTTTTGATTGGTTTGTATTGATTTGTTATAGCAATAATATGAATATTTTATACCCTTTTCCTCCAAGAATCACTAAACATATTTCCACATGATTTCACAACACCCTGAAGCATCAATAGCTTGTATTTATAACCTAGTCCAGATTTTCTATTTTTAAGGAAACCCTAGTCATGTTTTCTGTGCCTCAGGGCAAACAGAGTACCTATGGAAGCTGTAGTGGACAGAACTGTGCCTCCTTTCATATGCACCTCAACATCTGTTTTGTGTTTTGAAGGTCTAGCCCTCATGTGATGGCATTTAGAAGTCTTGGATTTAGTATTTAGTTAAATAAAATCATGAGAATAGTACCCTCATAATTGGATTAGTATCCCTATATAAAGTATCAGAGTGTCAATAAATGAATCATACATGAAAGGAGAAGGGAAGGGAAGGAAAGGAAAGAATGAAAGGAAAGGCAATGAGGAGGCAAAGAAAACATCAGAAAAAACAGTAGCCAGTAAAATGCTTGGAATCAATGTGTTAGTTACTTTCCTGTTTCTGTAATAAAACTCCATGAGCAAGGCAACTTATAGAAGAACAAGATCAAAGCAACTTATGGGAGAAACAGTTTATTTTGGTTTAAGAACCCAGAGAGTTGGGGTCCATAATGGCAGAGACAGCATGGTAAGAGGTAGCAAGTACGTACAATGGCTGGAGTCTGGCTCCCACAGATCACATCTGATACTCAGGCACAGAGAGTAGTAGGACTAGTATAAAACTTTAAAGGCTCAAAACCCATCCTCAGTGACACACTTCACCAAAGCCACACCTTTAAAGCCTCCTAATAAATGCCACCAATAGGGGAATCGCCGATTCAAATATTGGAACCTGTGGGAGACATTCTCATTTGAACCACCATGCTCAGCTCTGAGGACCTTAGCACTGAGCAGAGAGCTCATCTTAGAAAAGCACATTTGAACATTCAGGTAACCTGCTCCTCTCCCCTTTGCTCGTATCCTTACTTCCTGAGTTTAACAAGCCAACAGAATACACCATTTATCAAAGAATTCAGTTCTTCAGTCTCCAACTCTGAATATTTATTTATTCCCTAGGGTAGTGAGGCTAGATGTTAGCCTATCCATGAATGTGGAATAAACAAGCACCTATTAATATAAATAAAAATATCTGAAAGACAAGTGGAATAGCCTATCAGTTTTAGGCTTCAGAAATAGCTAGATGCGCTAGCAGTGTGACAACTACATTTGCTACTTTCCTTTCTTGAGTTAAGATACCTGATAAAAAAGACCTAAGGAAGGGATTGTTTCAGCTCCCAGCTTAAGAAGCATGAGTCATGGCAGCGAAAATGTGTTGGCAAGAGTCGCTCAAGATCTAGTGTCAGGACCATGAAATGTTCACCACACTGTATCTGAAGCGGGAAACAGGAAGAGAAGAATGCTGGTGCTGAGTTTACTTTCTCCTCCTCTCTCTTAACCAGTCTAGGTCCCCAGCCCATAGGATGATGCTACCCACATTCAGGTCGTGTCTCTCCTCCAGTTAACCCTCTCTGGAAACTCCTTCACAAATATACCTGGAGGTGTGTCTCCTAGGCGGCTCCAAATCTAGTTTAGTTGACAATGAAGATCAACAATCACAATAACTGACTAGATTCTGATTTCTTCCAGACAACTGGAAATTTTTGGATCAAACTTTTGAATTGTTTTAAGATTTTTTTAATCATACAAATATTTGACATAATTCAAATAACTTGAAAAATGGAACTATAGCATGCTTTGATGTTAGTGGCAAATTCTTCCTCAGTGTATAGGCAATGTTTTTAAGCAGCTGTGTCAAGAGCAGAGATCTATCAGTACTAGCAGACTTATCTGTGTTCCGAATTTGTATTTCTGTATTCAACACTGCTTTGTGCTGATCATTCCTGGGAAAAGAGAATACAGTATGTTAGTAAGTTGGGGGAATTGTACAGATGACAGTTGTATTTAACTCCAAGCTTCCAAAGAAAAATTTCCAGCTCATCCATGCAAAGACCAAAGGTTTTGCTATTGCCATTGAAGTTTCTATTTCTGTTCTGAATTGTCCTTAAATCCCTATTGAATAAAATGTTGCTATCGGGACCCAGAAAAGGGAAAATCATTTGAAATGTAAATAAAAAATATATCAATAAAGAAAAAATTTTTAAAAAATGTTGCTGTGGTCCCACTTTTACATGAGTAAACACAAACCCTCTAGTCTTCTTGTCTGAATCACCATGAGTAACACGGGGAACCATTGTGGCTGGATCCTTAGCCAGCTCATAGTTGTCAGGGGAAGTGCTTGAAAGGTGCTGACTCGCTGTCCAGTCGGTACAAGAGTCTTCACGTTCACATTTACTGGGGAAACTTTCTCCAAGTTTTATGTATTATTTAGATAAATTTAGATAACCAGGATAAGATATCATAAAGTTCTCTTTTTCCACCAGTACCAGGGGCACTTATTTAAGGGAAAACTGAGGATTCAATTTAAACCCAAGGTTCTAATTCTTGATTCTATGACTTCAAGTCTCTTGCAAAAATTGGAAATAGCTTATCTTCTTTATGAGATTTTTAGAACAGAGGGAACAATTTGTACATATAGATAGATGATAGATAGATAGATAGATAGATAGATAGATAGATAGATAGATAGATAGATTTGTTGACTATCAAACTAAAACTGGCTAAGACACTGGGCCCATTTCCATGGAGCATACACTATGAAGTCAGGGCAGCTAAGCAGAGAAAGGTCCACCAAGGTAAGTGTCTGTGGGTGTGTTTAGCAGAGGAACCCCAGGGTGCCATGGTGTCAGAGAAAAGCTCAGGAAAGGTCTGGATTAAGTGCTGCCTAAGAGGTACCTGAGGCTGAAAGATTGCTTAGCAGGTAAGAATGCTTGCCAAGCAAGCCTGACAACCTGAATGAACTTGAACCCCAAATCCCCTGGCGGATAAAAAGACCTAACTCCCAGAAGCTGCTCTCTGAACTCCACGCATACATCATGGTGCACATATGTCTCACTCTTACATTTTTTTTATTGCTATAATAAAACACTGACCAAAAGAAAGTTGGGGAGAAAAGAGGGTTTTTGTTTTGTTTTTAATCTTACAGTCCATCATCGAGGGAAGCTAAGACAAGAAGTCATGCAGGGGCTTGAAATGGAAACCACAGGGGCATGCTCCTTACCAATTTGCTTTCCACAATTTGCTCAGCTTTTGGTTTTTATTTTGTTTGTTTGTTTGTTTTTGTTTTTTGTTTGTTTTTTGAGACAGGGTTTCTCTGTGTAGCCCTGGCTGTCCTAGAACTCACTCTGTAGACCAGGCTGCCTTTGAACTCAGAAATCCACTTGCCTCTGCCCCCCAAGTGCTGGGATTAAAGGCGTGAGCCACCATGCCTGGCCTTGCTCAGCATTCTTATACAACCTAGGACCTCCTGCCCTAGAGGTGGCACTGCTTACAATGAGCTGGGGCCTTCTTTATCAGTCATCAGTCCAGACAGTGCCTCATAGGCCTAGCTACAGGCCAATCTGATGGAAGCAGTTCTTTAGTTCTGGTTCCCTCATCCCATGTGACTCTGGTTAGTCTCAAATTGACAAAACTAACCAGTGAACACATGTGCATGCACACACATGCTCATGTGTGCACACACAGACACACACACACACACACACATACATACACACATACATCATCACACTATTAATAAATGTAATTTTAAAAATAAAAGGTACCTGAAAGGTTGGGAGAAATAATGGCTAATCTTGGTCATCAACTTACATCTGGAATCAACTAAAGCCCAAGCAACTGGGCGCGCCTGTGAAGGAGTTTCTTGTAGCTCATTCCAATCTTGACTACATATAGGTTTTTATATAGGCTTTCTCCAGGTAGCAGCCTATATAAAAAGATACAGAAGAAGGAAGATTTGCCTAACTGCTTGCCTAACTCTTGCTGAGAAGTTCATTTATCCAGCTGCTGAGGCATTCTTTTCCTGGTATTAGAACCTACTTCTGTAGGATCCCAATGTAGACTGAAGACCAGATGAGACTCCTAGCCTAGGGGAGTAAACAACTATGGGATGCTTGGGTTTTCTGTTAGGAGACAGATATTGTTAGTCACAGCCTGCAAGATAATAAATCCCATATATTTATGCTATCCATTCTGTTCCTCTAAAGAATAAGACTAATACAGAAGAGTTAAAATCATCTGAAGGAAATTTAAATAAAAGGAGGTTTTAAATATTCCAAAGCATTCACTTGTTCTTGCAAAGAGAACAGCGTGAAAGCAGAGAGACTAGAGAAACCCATAAATTCCCAAGGTTGTGGTGAAATGTGTGCTCTGAAAGTTTGTATGGTGAAAAGTAAATCCCTGAATTCATAATCTGAGAGTATTAGAAAATGGAGTCTTGGGGTGAATAATACACATGATTATGATGACTGGACCCCTCTAATGACACTAACGGCTTTATGAGAGGGGATAGAGATGCATGCTAGCATCCTCTTTTGGGCTCACCATTCCACATCCTCTCATCCACTATGATGCAGGAAGACTGGTCTTGACATTTGGACTTCCAGGTCTCCAGAACTGTGAGCTAGATAAACCTGCACTGGCCACAATTTATTCACTCTGTGTATTCAGGGAGGGTTAGTAACAGAAAATAGACTAAGACATTGGAACTCAGAGAGGAAAGGGGTGTGTGTGGAGCAGAGAAACTCTGAGTGAATGTGAAAAGGCCAGACAAAGTCCTGATGTGTCGTTGACGTGAGTGTGGCTATGTTAGGGAACCTAGTGGATTGACAAAACCGCCCTTGGATTTCACTCAAAGGTATGGCAAAGCCTTCCTCTAATCTAGTGTTTCTCAACCTGTGGCTCATGACACCTACGGAGAGGGGGTGTCACATATCAGATATTTACATTAAAATTCATAAGAGTAGCACAATTACAGTTATGAAGTAGCAACAAAATAATTTTATGGTTGGGGCTTGTCACATCATGAGGGACTGTATTAAAGGGTCGCAGCATTAGTAAAGTTGAGAACCCCTGCTCTAGTCCAAGTATGCATGTTTATGAATGATTAACCAGGGTATTAATCTGTACAGAGCCATATTGGGGCAGTCATACACAAGGTTATAGTTTGACATTGGTCAAGGACTATCCCTGGCTTCGGGCAGGAATCTGCTGTTAGGACATAATAGGGAAGTAGGTTAAAGCAGGAAATTTTATCCTTGGGTGGAGTGCTAAGAGTGTACTTGACTACAGACAAGGTTAACTTCTCCCTGATAGCCAGGATCCTGCTCCACCTAGGGTGGAGGTTAAGTTCATTGTTCCTCCAGGTCTAGGAATTCCTGAATTAAGCAGGTGACCTACCCAGCTGCCGGAGCAGTCAAGACAAGGACCTCCAAGAGAAGCTAGACAACTTCCACCGGAACTCAGCCTGGAATCTGGGGGGAAGGGTTTGCCCAAACTGTTAAAATGTCTGGCGCCATTAAAGTTTCCGGCTTTGATCAGTGAATATTGTCTTGGCCCTTCGTTTCACCCCTTCCCTATCCATCCCTCAGCTTCTGTTCCAGCAACCCACTTTGTAATAGCTGCATTACAAAAGTGTCCAACATTAATCCCTAGCAACAACAGCTTCTCTTGGATGACTGAAACCTGAGATAGCCAGTCTATAAAAGATCCCTTCCCCCAACACACACACACACACACACACACACACACCAAGACTAACTAACACTGTCTCCTTGTTTAGCTGTATACCATGAAGCTGACTCCTCATTTGGCTGTATACAATAAACCTGCCCCCTCCATTCAGATATATAAAATCAAGGAATGTTCAATCGCTGCTGTAGTCAGTCTCCTCCATCAGAGCGAGCACAACCTTCCATCTTGCCTGTAAAAGTAGCAATATCTACTCTTCATTCATTCTTCATTCCCTCATTCCCTTGCTCTCTCCATTATGCCAATCCATTAAGATTGTCATGGAAAGCATGACAAAGATGGAGTGTTGTGAGATGAGTCTGAAATCCATCACATTGTAGAGAAAATGGCTAGCTATGTTAAATTTGTAAATTGTCCTGATGAAAACCGGAAGTCAATTAAACAACATCTTTTCTCTTCCCTCCTCCTGATCTTCCTCTCCTCCTCCTTTTCTAGAAAATCTGGCAATAAAAGCAATATGACCACAGAATCAGAGGCAAGTTAGGATGTAAGGTCAGGAAATAGGTATGGATGGAATAATGACTTATTCTAAGAGCAGAAAGAAAAAGATGGAGTTGGAGATGATCAAGAGAGTCAGATGCAGTGAAGGAAAGGGAAAACAGTGAAGAAAGTCTAGGAGGCTCGAGGGAGATGGCTCAGTTTGTGCTTGCTGAACACACATGAGGATCTGAGTTCAGATCCCTGGGACTTCCATAAAATCCAGCCATGAAACTCATGTCTGTGACTCTGGCATTGGTAGAATCGAGACAGGTGGATCCCTGGAGCTCACTAGTTGGCCAGCCTAGCATATCAATAAACTCCAAGTTCAGTGAGAGACCCTGTCTCAAAAAATATGGTGGAAATTAATGAGGAAAACATCCTATATTGACCTCTTGTCTCCATATATACACATACATATGCCCACCTGAACACATGAATGAAAGAAAGAAAGAAAGGGAGAACTGGATAGGTGGGAATCTAGATAACTGCTTGAAAGATGGGATCCCAGAAATTTGAGTTTTGGTTTTTTTTTCAGAAAAGAGGGGGAGAAACAAAAACAGACAGACAGACACAGAGAGAGAGGGGGGGAGGAAGGAAGGGAGGGAGGGAGGGAGGGAGGGAGGAGAGAGAGAATACAAAACCCACTTACTTTCTGTTCAATGTATTTACTGTTTGTTTTTTATAAGTCATCTGGTGCTGGACAATCTATTTTCAAGTTACCTTTAGCTGTAAGTGAACCCTAGAGTACTATTAATAAGACATCAGATGAAAGTTTATAAATCAGTCCTCAATACAGGGGGAAATATCCTGATTTATAATGTGAATCCATGCAATCTCAGCATTATTGAGTGCTAAAAGGGGAGGTGGGAGAGTTGGTGTCAAAGTGATACAGCACTGGCTGTTGCTGACTACAGAGATAGAAGGGAGCCACTCAGCAAGAACCTGGGCAGCCTTAGGAGCTGGAAAATTAAAAAAAAAAAAGACCTTTCCCCCAGACTCCAAAACCCAGGCAACCCACCAGAGCCTTGATTTTAGGTCAACATCATGCCTCTGAGCCTTGGAACCAAAAGGCAAATGTGTGGTTTCAAGGAAGCCTGTGATTAATTCTTGTATACAAGGATGTAGCATTGCACCCCTTAATTTCATGTACTCTTTGAGTTCCAACTTGAGAGAGTTAATTGCTTCCACATGTAAATATTTGATCATAAATTGGAGAGACGCAATAAGATACAATGGTTCTTGCTTATTTTCTAAAAGTAAATTTCATTTATTATTAATGTATATGTTGTGCATGTGTCAACATGGCATGGTATGGAATTCTGTGGACATTTTGTGGAGTCAGTTCTCTCCTTTGCTTTACATGAGTCCCAGGAATTGTCACCAGGTCTCTAGGCTTGTGTAGCTAGTATCAATACCTGCTGAGAGATTTCAAAGACGGTACTTTCTGTAATCAGAAATCATTTATATAATGATTTCCATTTCATTTACTCTCATCTCACCAAATGGTTGTATGGCACTGAGAAGTTGTACTCAGAACATATGACAGTAAAAACTAAAAAAAATAGGGCTGGGGGAGGTCCTTTTTGAGACTTCAACTCAGCCATAAAATGGATCTTACACGTAGCTGAAAAGGCAGAAGGATCACCTCCAATAACATATACTTCCCCATGTCAGAAGTCCAAGGACTCAAGGTGAGTATGTGAGACTTAGTACTGTGAAAAAAAATCTATGACTTAAACTGGGAATAACTGTGGACATCTCTAGCCAAGGCCAGTTAAAGCACCAGTGTGGGTGTGTATACCACAGAGTCTTTATATCTCTTGAAATAAACTTCCTCCTAGGAGTTGGCGTCTTTGTCATCATGTAGCAGAACCTCTGTACCAGTGCCAAGTTCCTTCGGGGTGTCAAACACACCACACCAATGAATTTCATGATAAGCTTCATATGTGTTTCATTAGCTATTATAGTAAATCCCACCTGAAAACTATGAATAATATCTTTCTGCGGTAATTCCTTCATCAGGCAAATGATCTAGACTGAGGCAAAAAACTGCCTAGAGCAACTTCATTTTTAATCCTTTGTTCCAATGACTTTAATCTACAGCTTACCTCATAAGCAAAATACACTAGAATTTCTAATAAATTCTCAGTCCTATTTAGCTGCAGGTAACATCCTGCAGGAAGATGAAGTGAAATGAGATCGATTAGCCATATGACTGCTACAGTGAAGCAATTCACTAGTTTCACTTGGAAGGTGGCAGGGTTCAAAGCCAAAGACAGCCATGGCTTTATCCTTTTGTCCCTTAGCTCATTTCCAGTGACAGGCAGCCTTTGCTTGGCCTCTGGGGTGGAGCATTCAAGGCTGGCAGGAGAAGCACACGTGCCTCTACCTTTTCCCTGGCAGCTCACCCTGGTCCAGTTAGTGAACATCCGAATCATTCTGACCGTCACACTCGGGCCAGGAATTCAGGTCCCTTCATTCTGGAATTTCAATTCTGACTTTCTCTACTGACTAACCAAGAAAGAAAACAGAACAGTGATTTTTGTTCTTCTTTGACATGTCCTGTAAATTTTAATGCATAGCATATCTATATTAATGGCCTGGAAATACAATATTTGTGTGTATGTGTGTGCGTGCACAGTGTGTACATTAAAACTCATTTATTCTTACACTATAGGTCTCTAGGTACATAGCTGGCTAATCTGGATTCTATTTTCAGGCTATAGGTTAGCTGATCTTGGCTCCCTGCTCTAAGTTCATCCAAATCTGTCCCACCTATGTTTATTCTAAGAAACAGCTATCCAGACAATGTTCTTATTCTGAAATCCTGGAACACAAGAGGACAAGATGAGTGTTCAAGCCCATTGCTGATCTTCTCTGTCACCAAGATCCTTACAATCCAAAACAAGTTACATGTTTAAGCCCAACACGTAGGAGTAGGAAAACTGTAGCTCACTAACACAAGGGCCAGGTGCAAAAGGGCGTGATGCAAGTGTGTCACAAGCCAAAGAACTCGGGGCCAACACCATAGCCGTGGCATCCAGAGCATGTGCTGCACTTTCTCGTGAGCCACATTCTTGAAAGAGAAAAAGTAGAAAAGGGAAGAAAATCAAAGTGCATTTGGGATAGCTTGGGGTAGCTGAGTTCCCAGAAATAAATCATAAGACAGCTCCAAATTCAGATAACATCAGCAGGCGTTATTTAGTAGAAAATTTCATTCTTGTTCTTTTAGTATAAAACAGCCATGACATCTTCTCCAGCTGCTTTTCCCACGTCCCACCCACTTAGATAGTTTGCTGCTAGCACTGAGATTAACGAAACCTCGTTAGATCTGGAGTTTGACTTCCAACCATAGACCTTTTAGGTAGTTGTTGAGTAACTTTGAAGAAGTCTTTCATTATTTTGGGCCCAAGTTCTTGACATCTGCTGAAGAGTTCTTAGAAAGATTAGCTCAAAACATCAAATAGTGTTTATGGCATATAGAAGGGGTACAACCTAGAAAAACTAATTTTCTTGAATTAGTTCTTAGTATCTGCCCTTCTGTCCTGCTTTCCACTCAGGACTCTACTGCATAAATGTCAGAACAGTCAACAGACACCAGTGATCCTCTGAGCTGTGGCACTGGGATTGCTGAGAATGCATCTGTAATATAAGTTCTATTGGAAAGCAGTGATATGCTCTTTATGCTTGATGAGAGCTTAACTCTAAGAACGAGAGACAAGTGCCCTTCCCTCAAATGCAACACGTTTTTCTGTGCTGTCCTCTGAGATCCCTTGTCCTGGGTCAAGTTGACTCAAAACTCTATAACAGGGAGAAAAGAAATCAACAAATGGCTCATGATATTAAATGCATTGTGCCTTTGGACCAACAAGATGATTCAGTGGGTAGGGATGTTTGCCACCAAGCATGATGATCTGAGCTCAACCTGGGTCCCACATGGTGGAAGGACAAAGCTGACTCCTGAAAGTTTTCCTCTGATGCCCACAAGTATGCCGTAGCACTTAAGAACACACACACACACACACACACACAAACAAATAAATAAATAAATAGGGAAACATAGATAAAATGTAGTAAGTATTTTAACACTAAGAACATCTCTAAGGAAAACCATTTCGAGCTGAGGTTACTACTGTTTATCCAATGGCATGGAAAAGCCTCTGGTGGGAATGAGAAGCACCACTCAGCTCTGCCTGAAGCTCCGTCAGGAGCCCCAGCACAACTGTTTCAAGCAGGACTTCCCAGCCATTTCTGCAGAATACTGTACGTCTCTGATTTGATGATGTTCTACTAACTATCTGATACTTTCAATTTATTCTTTTACTTTTACTTGCTACACTGAGTTAATAAACTCAATCACTTGAAGTCAAAAGTTTCCTAAGGCCATTTCTCTGGATAGAGCAGCATTAGAAGACCATCTCATGGTCAACAAGCCCTAGGCTCTGTTTTCATTCTTCTCCTATAATATGTGGTATGTACAAGAGAAAACACAAATATGCACTCCAAAGAATATTTGCTGAGGACTATATGGCCAATTCCCATTAACTCAGTGGTTCTCAACCTTCCTAATGCTGTGGCCCTTTAGTACAATTCCTCACATCGTACTAATCCCCAGTCATAAAATTATATCATTGCTACTTCATAACTGCAATTTTGCTACTGTTATGAATTGTAATTTAAATACTGTTTTCCAATGGTCTTAGAAGAACCCTGTGAAGGGATTGCGAGATTCCCAAAGTGGTCACGACCCACAGATTGAGAACTGGTGCATTAACTACAGAGAAATTCTGGCCCTGCCAGGGTGCTTCATGTCAGTGGTTATTTAGAAGCTGTCAACAGCTTTTTAAGACAAAAGGAAGGTCCTTTTTAAGACATTCCTTTTTCCCCTTTCCCAGATCCCCCTCCCCATATGTCCCATAAACCTTCTTTTCTCCATCCCTTCTCCAATCCCCTCCCTCCTTTTTCTTTGTCCTTATATTCCCTTCCAATGCTAGATCAATCCTTTCCAGGATCTGGACCCTCTCCATACTTCTTCATGGGAGTCATTTGTTATGCAATTTGTGCCTTGGGTATTCAGGGCTTCTGGGCTAATTAATATCCACTTATCAGAGATTGCATTCCATGTGTATTCTTTTGTGGCTGGGTTACCTCACTTAGGATGGTATTTTTCAGATCAAACCATTTGCCTAAGAATTTTGTGAATTCATTGTTTCTAATTGCTGAGTAGTATTCCATTGTGTAAGTATACCACATTTTCTGAATCCATTCCTCCTTTGAGGGGCATCTGGGTTCTTTCCAGCTTCTGGCTATTATAAATAAGGCTGCTATGAAAAAAAAAAGACATTCCTTTTTAAGACAAAAGGAAGGTCCTCATCTCTACTGTTGTTGATGCCTACTTCAGTTTCCTAAAGTATGTTTTCTTGGTTAGGGTTTCTATTGTCGTGATGAAACACCATGACCAATGAAACATGGGAAGAAAAGGATTTATTTGGCTTATGCTTCTATATCACTGTTCATCAAGGAAGGAAGTCAGGACAGGAACTCAAACAGGGCAGGAACCTGGAGGGAAGAGATGATGCAGAAGCCATGGAGGGGTGCTGCTTACTAGTGTGCTCAACCTATCTTCTTATAGTACCCAGGACCACCAGCCTAGGGATAGCATCACCCACAATAGGTTGGGCCCTTCCTCATCAAACACTAATTTAAAAAATTCCCTACAGGCTTGCCTACAACCCCATCTCATAGAGGTATTCCCTTAGTTGAGGTTCTCACCTCTCAAATGACTTTAGGTTGTCATAAAACTAGCCTACACACATGTCATGATTTGAATTTGCTAATAGATTAACTATTTTTGAAAAGGTCCAGTACATTTCTTGTACTCAGTACAGCAGATAGTTTAAAAATATTAGGCAAGTAAATTAATTTTTAAAACTATGAATAAGGGCTGCAGAGATGACTCGGTGGTTTAAGAGCACCAACTGCTCTTCCAGAGGTCCTGAGTTCAATTCCCAGCAACCACATGATGGCTCACAACCATCTGTAATGGGATCTGATGCCCTCTTCTGGTGTGTCTGAAAACAGCAATGTGCTCACATAAAATAAATAAATAAATCTTTTAAAAAAAAACTGTGAATAAGCTCCTTTTAAACAACCCAAGGGTGTTCTTAAAACATACAAAGCCCTGTGAGTTTGCTTCTCAATTCAAAATGCATTCATTACTGTCTTACATCTCATCTTTAAGCTAATTCCAAATAATTGTCAGTCTAGGGTGTTGCTATTTGAATTATAATAAATAGTCTCTAAAAGATCTACCGTACAATAGCTGAACTTCCCATTTTATATGCAGAAGTTCAGTTATAGTGAAATGTAGGTTAAAATGGTGGCCCAAGTTCAGTCAGGGCTCAGGCTGCTGAGCTAGGCAGACACCGGAAGTAGTCAGGCTCAGGTCCCCAGGCTGGGGATGACAGGTTCTCAGTCTTGGACACTGCAGACACGGAAGAGCTGAGAATGGGGTGAGGGCCAGGGACTGGATCTAGACCAGGTACAAAGGGGAAAGGGCAGGGAAGAGAGCTTTAGCTGGTTCCCACAGGGAATGCCCTTGGTTTCTTCGGGCAGGTGGCTTGGCTTGAAGAGACCGTGGCTGGGAGTGCAGAGGGAGGCCTTCCTGCAGGAGGTTAAACGAAGTTCTTTAAAGGAAGGCCTCACCCATTGCTCCAGCACATGGCAGGTCCAGATGAGAAGAGGCAGCCCATGGCTTTAGAGGGTTTGTTGTAGAGAAGTAGAGGCTGGCCATGGCCACGTAGAGAGATGGAGAAGGGAATGTGGAGAGACGGGGAGCAAGAGGACAAGAGAGAGAGGCCAGAGAAGAGAGTGAGAGAAGAGAGTGACAGCAAGAGAGTAAAGGAGAGAGGAGGGGTAAGCAGCCCCTTTTATAGTTGACCAGGCCGACCTGACTGTTGCCAGGTAACTGTGGGGTGGAGTCTATCCAGAACACCGGAGTCTTGGGGCATTACCCTACGGTGACTGATGACCTCAGAATTATGGAGAGCTGAGGCCTTGTGTCAGGAGCCTAGTGTCTGGGAGCGCGACAAACAGGCCTTCTGTCCCTTGCAGAATTATCTGCTGGGTCTCTGGGGTTTAAACCTAGCTCAACCAGACAACAGGCTGCCTTTCACAGTTCCAGAGTGAAGAACACTGCAATCTAAGCAGAGATACATTTGAATTTACAAATGATAGCTATTCAATGGAACACCCATTAATATGATTTTAAAACAACTGAACTAAATTTTTATGTTTGTTTTTGTTTATCGAGACAGGGTTTTCTTTGTGTAGCCATGGCTGTCCTGAAACTAGCTCTGTAGACCAGGATGTACTCGAACTCACAGAGATCCTCCTGTCTCCCAAGAGCTGGGATTAAAGGTATATGCCAGCACCACCTGGCATCTACTAATAATTTTTAATTCTAACAAAATGAAATAATTTCCCTTAGACTCATTTTCTATGTTGTACTTTCTTAAGGAGAAGAAGAATGGTATTTGGCAATTTTTTTTATCATAAAGTCACACTTTAGACTGAAAGTGAATTATCAGTTGAAGGACTGACAAAGAATTGGCTAGACACAGACTGATGCATGCATGCTTAGAGAGAGCACGTGTTCTGATTTGTTGCTTGATAGAAAAATGTGTACTGTACCTAAACTCTATATTTTACACATAGTTTTATATAACATGCATACAATGCAAAATCTAGTTTTAAACAAAGCATAAAATTTCAGAGGGCCTTTTTGTGGAAAGGTTTCTAAACAACATAATTTTACCAAATTTTTATGAAAACTATATATGAATATATTATGAACATATATGTATACACAGAGGAAATTAGCAAAACTGAAGTGATATTACATAGTATAATAATATTTTTTATCTTCTGCCATTTGACAATACACATTATAGAGTGTCACTTTATTTTATTTATTTGTTTATTTATTTGCATCCCTTTAATTACTATGCAGCATCTCACAGCATGCATTTGTTTACCTTGTCCTCTACTGTCAGCTACTCAAGATGTTTTTAAAACCCTAGAACCATATGAAAAACAGCAAAGGTGACAGAAGCTGGCAGCTCAATTCTCCCAGAACCAGACTTGGAACTAAAGAGCAATGCTGAATTCTCAAACCAAGCCAATTCACCAATAATCATACTATAGATTGGTTGCTCCTTGACCAGGATGAATTCCTGATTGAACCAGTCAGAATCATCAAAAAGCATAGTATTCGCGGTGCTGTAGAACTCCTGGAGAGAGATAAAAATGGTTGTTTGTCCCAGATAGTGTGCCAATAACAGACCTAAGAAATGGCTCCCTCAAAAGCAGGGTTAAGAGGTTACTTACAGGATCAGCTCACACAAGCCACATCTCTAATGGTCCCTACACAACTTGGGCTCAGTGCCAGAGGACAGTCTCCTCTTCTCCCAGCAATTACTGGTGAATCTTGTGACTTTTATGAGCTTTCCAAGCCTTGTAACTTTCATTATATTCCGGAGTCTTTGAGCCTCTTCCCACTCCTGACAAACCCGCCTGGGAACATTTCAATTCACAGGAAATAGTTGCACAGCAGGGTAAAATGGACGTGCACCCTCAAGGTCCAGCATGTGCAGTAATATTCAGAGATAACTCAAGAAAACTACAGGTAGAACATGAATAGCAATGTCTTTTTCATGAACAATAAATTGGCATCAGGCCTCAGTATGTAAAAGTTCTTGCTGTGCAAGCTGAATGCCAACCCCCAACACCTATAAAAAGCCATGCATAGCTATGTCTACCTGTAACTCCTGAAGGCAGACCTCAAGAGCTGAAAGTCTGGGAATGCCTTTGCTTTGAAGAAAGACATCCTTTCTGAAGGATAAGGAAATGAGCATTGTGAAGAACTAGGAGAACGCCGTTCTGAGCAGAATAAATGACAAGTGCCAGGACCTAAACAGAGGCTGAACTTGGCGCATAGGAAGGAGCAAACACAGGCAGCTGGGCTAAGTGGACTGAATAGACTGAATCACAGTTAGTTGAGAAGGGTCCATTGCTGTGATAAAACACCCATGACCAAGGATCAACCTATAAAAGAAAGCATTTAATTTGGGACTCATAGTTCCAAGGAGTTCCAAGAGTTCATGACCATCATGCTAGGGGAACATAGCAACAAGCAGGCATGTTACTGGAGCAGGGGCTAAGCTCACATTTCAAACCCACCAGCATAAGGCAAAAGATTTAATTGGGATTTGCATGGACTTTTAAAACCTTAATACTGACTCCTAGTGACACACATCCTCCAACAAGACCACACCTCCTAATCCTTCCCAAACAATTCCACCAACTGGGCATCTACATATGGACCCTATGGGAACCATTTTCATTCAAACCACCATAGTAAGCTTGGGTAAGGGACACCCTCATTCTTGTCTTCACTGCAAGCCATTGGTGAGTATTAAGCTGAGTTGACGGAACACATTTATATTCAGAAAAATAATCCACCTAATAGGAAAACAGAAATAGGAAGGTCATCTAGAAAATCAATATCACTTCTCTGCCAGACATAATAGTGACAAAAATGGCCTCGCATAGGGGTGCACATTGTCTTTCCATTCCACTACTCAATACACAGGGGCGGAAGGATCTCTGTGAGTTTGACAGCACCCAAGTCAACATAGCATGTTCTAGGCCAGCATGTGTTATACGGCAAGACCTTGTCTAAAAATAATGATGGAAGTAGAGGTAGTCATAAACATGGTAATGTTTTGATGGCTGAGCTGTCAAGACTTACTGATGGGAAAGACAACAAATTTTAAGAAAACAGGCAAATACTGAAGACCAGGGCTATGGCTCAGTGGCAGCATAGCTGTTTATCATACATAAGGCTCTGATTTCAATCCCCAAGCTTAAAATAAAGAAGGTGTAAAAGGAGCATGGAGAGGAGGAAGAGAAAGAGGAAGGGAGGGCAGACTCAGATATCTGAGTATTTGATTGTGTAAATCTTAGCACAGTGATGCCATGTGCTGGGCAGGGAATCTCTGTAAAGAGAAGGCTTGTGAAAACTAAAAATAATAATAATAATAATAATAATAATAATAATAATAAAGCAAGCAAGCTTTGATTTAACGTACAATGTGTACAAACATGTAGAGCACCTGGAGCTCAGAAGAGGACGGTGGAAACTGTTTGAAGCTGTGGGCTCATGACATGAGATTGCCCAGGAATGAGGTCCCCAGGGAATGCAGTACCAAGATCCTCCAACTAGGGTACCCAACACTGGGTGCTTAGAGAAAGGGTGGCGATTACACAGAAAACTTGAAAGCAAGAATGTCTATATGATATGAAGGCAACCGGGATGGTGTGGTATCTACTTATAAAGGAAGGTTCTGGAGGAAAGTGCTTCAGGACAGAGGATGGTTGTGTCAAATCTGCTGCCATGTTTCATATGTCTCTGAGTCGTTTTCAGTTGGGGTAAGGGTAAGGTCAAAGGGCAGAGGGGCACAGTCGTGCCCACTGTGAACTGCAAGCCATGCGGGAAATCTCACGGTAGTTGTATGATCTGAATCACGGGTCTGAGGAAATTATGCAGCAATCATGTATTTAGGTGCCTGCCCACAACTTCCCCAGCTGAATTCTTTCTTTTTACTCATGGAGTCCAGAGTCCAACTCAGTGCCTGATATGAATCAGGTGACTGGTGTCTGATACACGGATGATAACTGCAAGAAAGGGGAACAACAATGGTTTGTTCTGCTATAGTAAATATTCCAGCAAATTATTCTGTTAGCATGTCTGGATTGTAGCTTTACCTGGCTGGAACTAGTCTAAGTATGCTGACACTTGTAACAAAAAAAATAATGCTTTTCTTTTTCTTTCTTTTTTTCTTAAACTCCCAGAAAGGACTTAATTAAAATAGCTTTGACCAATATGTGTTTAATGCTATAGGAAGAAATCAATACTTCTAGCTTACGGCGCACACATTAAACATCATTTGATTTAAGGACCTGAACATGAGAAATATAAGAGCATGCAAAAAGAAATATAAATTGCAAATAAGCAAAAATAGCAAAAAGTTAAAATATTAGTTTTTACTTACCCAAAGGTTATATAAATGCTACTGAAAAGATCCTTAAAATACTGATCTGAATATTGTGACTTAGAACCGCTATTTTGGAAAATTAGATTGAAATGTTATTTGTATAAAGTTCATGTTTTATTTTTAGCAATTCTACTTGATAAGCAAAAAAAAATCAATAGAATTAATTCAAGAATGTTTCAAGATATTCATTGTAGAACCATGTATAGTTAACAAAATAATAATAAAGCACACATTCTTTAAAAAAGGGATAATTTCAGTAGGATTCTGTAAAACATGAATTTTTTTTAATTAATCATTTTATTTGTTTACATTTCAAATGACATCTCTCTTCCCTGTTTCTCCTCCACAACCCGCCTATCACATCCTCCTCCCCTTTGCTCTTCCACCCACTAGCCCACTCCCTCCTCACCAAGCTAACATACCCCTACACTGGAACATCAAGTCTCCACGGGAACAAAGGCCTCCCCTCCCACTGATGCCAGATTAGGCCATCCTCTGCTACATATGTAGCTGGAGCCATGGACCCACCCATGTGTATTCTTTGGTTGATGGTTTAGTCCCTGGAGGCTCTAGGTGGTTCAGTTAGTTGATATTGTTCTTTCTGTGGGGCTGCAATCCCCTTCAGCTCCTTCAGTCCTTCCCTTACCCTTCCACTGAGGTCCATGAGCTCAGTCTGATGGTTGGCTATGAGCATGTGCATCTGTATTAGTCATTCAGTTGATGGATGGGGCCACCCACCCATCTCAGAATTTCTAACCTAGAATTGTTCCTGTCCAAGGGAAAGACAGGGACAAAAAAAAAATGGAGTAGAGACTGAAGGAAAGGCCATCCAGAGACCGCCCTACCTAGTGATCCATCCCATCTACAGACACCAAACCTAGACACTATCGCTGACATCAAGAAGCACTTGCTGGTAGGAGCCTGGTATGGCTGTCCCCTGAGAGATGAATGACATTTTTAACAACTGAAATTTAACAACTCCATGATATTATTAGAGATTACGTGTATGAAATTTATACAGCCATGTGGGAAAAAAGATTCATGTACACAAACAAAAGAGGCTTAAAATTATGTGTAAGCTGAGATTATATCCAATACTAATAGAGACTACTATGAACTGAACCACACATCTAACATCATAGTTTAAAGTCTGTTAATCCAGAAGCTAATATTCACTGAGCACTTACTATGTAGCAGACCTTACTCTGAGAGCTTTGGGTGTTTAATCCAGCATAATCCTCAAGCAAGTTTATTAAATAGTATTGCATACGTGAGGAAAATGAATTGAAAACAGGATGATGACACTTTTCAAGATCAAAGAGCTTCAGAAAAGCAGGGAGAGAAATCAAACTCAGGTTGGTAGAACCACAGGTTATTCACCCAGACTGTCCTATGCTATGCTTGTGATGTTAATTAACTTCCAGGGGTGGGAGATGGTGGTGAGGGGTGTGTGGGTACTGTTGTTTTGTTTTTAAGAATTTTCAGGGCAAAAAAAAAAGCTCTGATTTAAGAGCACATGCTACTTCTGTAGAAGACCTAAGTCCAATTACTGCCACCCTGTGGTGCCCTTCACAACTACAGCAGCTCCAACTTCAAGGGACTGGATTCCTCCAATCTCTGGGAAAATATGCCTTTATGTGTGTGTGACACACACACACACACACACACACACACACACACACACTTACAAATTTGAAACATTTTTTAAAATTTTTTTTATTTTATGTATATGAGTACACTGTCGCTGACTTCAGACATTCCAGAAGAGGGCATCGGATCCCATTACAGATGGTTGTGAGCCACCATGTGGTTACTGGGAATTGAACTCAGGACTTCTGGAAGAGAAGCCAGTGCTCTTAACTGCTGAGCCATTTCTCCAGCCCCTACAACCAAAACTTTTACAAAATAAAACCTTAATAGAATTTTCGTTAACTTTTTCTACCCCCCCCCCCAAAAAATTAAAGTGGTGGAAAACTTATCTTAACAGTGCTTTACAAAGCCCCAGGATTTCCCTCGGCTGATGAGTAATTAGAAAAGCACCTGGGAAAACGAGCTTTATCATTCCAGTACCAGCGGAACTCATCCCTGGCCTGAGCTGTAAGTCCAAGAAGGAGAGTTGTGCAGCATGCTGTCGGGACCATCAGCCCGGCAGTGTCAGCTTTGAAAAGACTATGGCTACACATTTTCATTTACCCGGTGAACACTGCACACTACTGTGAAGACTCACACTCTGGAGTAAGAACTGCAGTGAAATTATAGGAGCCATGTCTTTCCTGGCACAGAGACACAAGATAATGAAGAAATTACAGTAGCTGGGCATTTTCCGTTTGATGAAGAAGAACCTTCTGGGAATTTCTAAGAAGCCTTTTCCTAGATGACATAAGGATCAGTTTTGCTTTCGCTCTGTATGCTGCCTGCAAAGATGCTTGCTGCAGATGTATTTAGGGTTGCAACCATTCCCTTTTACAGCACAGAAGCACAAGATTGTGGTTACATATTAGATATCAAATATCGATTCACCATTTCAAGCGACTGCTCTCTAACCTGTGCCTAAGAACAAAATCCTTTGTGTTTTTATTTTTTAAGATATTAAGATTTAAGTATTCCGAGGTCTTTTCCTAAAAAAATTTCAGCCATAATAAAAGCTTTAAAATAGGAGAAGGAAGCAGCAACTGCTACAGACAGGTTTGCCGTTTGAGACGCTTGATGTCCGTCTGTCTCAAGATGAGACACTGCTTTTCCTGATGAGTATCTGCAACTTGGCTGGTTTGTCTCTCAGAGGTCATATCAGTGGCTCAGACAGTGGATAATACGGTCAGCTAGTGGGTAAAGGAAACCAGCAGTTAAACCACTTCCGAACTACCAAGCAAATTCCTTTCCCAGTAAAATTCCAAAAATGCCTTCTTCACAGCACAGGAAGTTAGTCAGCAGGCTCCTGAGACAGAACAAAAGTGTCCCTGGCCAGTCAGGCCAGCTTTGTTGGGCCTTCTCCACTCGGCAGAAATCGCTTCAGCTACTGATGTTGCTTAATGGGCAGCTGAGAAGAACAATCAAAACATAAAAGATCGCAGTTCCAAAAACACAGAAACAGTGGGATTTGAGGAGAAGAAAATGCTAACGGCCTTCATTATTGTTTTGTTGCTTTTCATTATTCGTTGAAATGTTCATGCATTTGTATTCTGTGTTTGAAGCATCTTCGCGTCGAGTCCTCGGGCCCGTTCCTCCACCCCCCCACCCTCCTGCCCTTCTTTATCTCACAGTGTCACTCCTACTTTGATGTTTGTGAGTTTGTTGACCCACTAACATTAGTTAAGGTTCTTTGGTTAAGCATGAGGCGGGGCTTATTGACTGGAACAATCTATCGGTGGTTACAGCGCTGAGGGAAATGGCAATCCTCCTATGGCACCCACCAATTTTTCCCATAGACCCTCGGTGAGGGCGGAGGCCTTATGAGCCCCTCCCACATGTACGATGATGATCCAGATAACCGACGGAGTTCGTGAGTTCGATGGCTGTGTCATGTCCACAAGACACGCTTAAAGCTGCATTCTTCCATAATCTCAGGCTCTTCCACTTCTTCTATGATGTTCCCAAAGCCTTGTTGAAAGGAGGGGATTTAGCCCACATAAGGCCAAGGCCTCCACTTATTCTCAGCACTTCAACCAGTTGTAAGTCTCTGTTAACCACTGCCCAGTGCGAGTGAGGCCTCCCTGAGGAAAGCTGAGAGCTTTAATCATTAAATATTGTATACACATATTTAATTATACCAAAATCCATAATAAATACAAGTAGTATATGACAGTTAAGAATGCGTGTGAAAGAAAACTCTATTCTTGACCTATTTTAAAAGACAGCTTGAATACTCCTAATGGGATTTCTCCTACAGAGTACAAAACAGTAAATTACATCAACTCTTTGAATGCTATATTGAAGAAGAATTATATGTAATTTATGACAGATTAAATTTAATATGTATAAAGCAGTATTACTGTGCTTAAACAGAAAACACATGACACCATATATTACTTCAAGATATATTAGATAGACACACCTGGTAGTTAACATTTTCTTCTAGACAGCCTAGTGTCTTACATTCACATTTTTAAAAGTTCTACTTGAGAAGGACATAAAGAAAATTTCCACTAAGGCGAAGGACATTTTTGAGTAAGATATTATTTGGCATAAGATCTGCAACAGCTAATTCAGACAAAGATTTATGAATACATACATATTTATACATATTAAATTTAATATCCAAGCCCTCAATTTTTTTCAAAAAAATTTATTGAATATATTCTTCATTTACATTTCAAATGCTAAAACTTTTCCCGGTTTCCCCCTCCCCAAAGACCCCTAACCCCTCCTCCCATCCCCTGCCTCCAAGTATATGGAGGGTGCCCCACTCCCACCTGACCCACTCCCACACACCCCCCATTTCCCTTTGTTGGGGCATCTATTGAGCCTTCACAGGACCAAGGACCTCTCCTCCCACTAATACCTGGCAAAGCATTCCTCTGCCACACTTTTAGCTGGAACCATGTGTACCCCTTAGTTGATGGTTTAGACCCTGGGAGTCCTGTGGCATCTGGGTGGCCGACATCATTGTTCTTCCCATGGGGCTACAAACCCCTTCAGCTCCTCCAGGCCACCCTCCAACTCCTCCATTGGGGACCCCACGCTCAGTCCAATAGTTGGCTGCTAGCATCTGTCTCTGTATCTGTAAGGCTCTGGCAGGCACCTCGGGAGACAGCCATAACAGGCTCCTTTCTGTATGCACTTCTTGTCCATAAGAGTGTCTGGGTTTGGTGACTATTTATAGGATGAATCCCCAGGAAGGGCAGTCTCTGGGTGGCCTTTCCTTCATTCTCTGCTCCACACTTTGTCTCCATAATTCCAGCCCTCAAGTTTTAAGGCTTGGAATGTGTTTGAGTTGAGTCAGTGAGTTTGGTTTTCCTTGGCATGACCATGAGAGATGTGGCTGTGAGCATCTGCTACTGGGCAGAGGAATGGAAGACGTGCTTCTTGAAGTCTATGGGAATAGGGTGGGGCTTAATTTGAATTTCAATTAGAAATGACAGACCCTACCTCAGAGTAAAGGGCTGGAAAACAATTTTCCAAGCAAATAGTCCCAAAAAACAAGCTAGAGTAGCCATTCTAATATCAAATAAAACCGACTTTCAACCAAAAAGGATAAGGATGGACACTTCATACTCATCAAAGGAAAAATATACCAAGAAGAACTCTCAATTCTGAACATCTATGCCCCAAATACAAGGGCACCCATATTCATAAAAGAAACTTTACTAAAGCTCGAAGCACACATTGCACCACAAACAATAATTGTGGGAGACTTCAACACCCTACTCTCATCATTAGACAGACCAGGGAAATACAAACTAAACAGACACAGTAAAACTAACAGAAGTTATGGACCAAATGGATTTAACAGATATCTATAGAAAATTTCATCCTAAATCAAAAGAATATACCTTCTTCTCAGCACCTCATGGTACCTTCTCCAAAATTGACCATATAATAGGTCACAAAACAGAACTCAACAGATACAAGAAGATTGAAATATCCCATGCATTCTGTGTAGAGAACTGTCACTGCTCTAAATGCCCTCAAAATGTTTCCCCACTAAACTCTTTATTAATCTGCCCTCTTCATTCATGTCCTGAGCCTTGAAGAGAAAGAGATGTGTCATTCACGGCTAAGCACTCCTCTGTAATTTTACTAGTTATTAGTTTCTTTTTTATCTTTATTATATTTTTGGGAATTTCATACCTGAGTACTATGCTTACATCATTTCCTAACCATCTTGTCTCCTCTAGTTCCTCCTGAGTTCCATTTTTCCCAATATTTTTCTCAGATTCATGACCTCTTCTTTTATAATTATCATTGTAACATGTAGTATATACTTATATATAATTTTTATATATTTACACATCATTGTATATAAATTTTATATTGTATTTTATGTATAAAAAAGGAATGTGTAAACGTGAATTTCTGATTTTACTCACTAGATATAAAGAGATTAAGACCTGCCTGAGTTCCCAAGTTGACGAGGTCTTTTAACTTTCTCTGTAGCTCTGAGACAATCCAGGAAAAGCTTATTTGCATACCATTTACCTTTTTGAATCAATGTTTTGAAGCTAGATGGGGTGTTATTCCAAAGAAAAGCTTGAAATTGACAGTTACAAAATGATTTTCAAATACAAGAGTTTTCTTTAAAAAAAAAAAAAGGTGGTTTATAATACATCTTCACCTAGTTAGTTCTGTCCAGAATCTAGAAGCTACAACTACTTGACAGAAAGGAAAATCTCAAAGAAAATCTTGTATTCATTCTTTCTAAAACCTCAGTGAGGATTACTTGCTCTCTGGCTGTCCACTATGGCTCTAGTCCTCTTACGGTCCTCTTTTTTGAGTGGCAGTAACTGTTTGTAGTCTTATCTCCTTTGCTACACTGTAGGATCCTTGAGGACAAAGTCTGTGTCACTCATTGATAGAAGCCTGCAGCTTGGGGCCATATGATTTAATATTCAGCTTTGGACAATTGTGAAAACAAGAGCAGAATTTGAGATTCATTCATTCATTCATTCATTAGAGAGATGGCTCAGTTGTTAAAATCACTTGTTCTTGCACAAGACCCGGGTTCAATTACCCGCATCCACATGACCCCTCACAACCATCCTTAGGGGATCCAATACCTTCTTCTGGACTCTGAGGAAACCGGGCACACATGTAGTGCACAGATAAATGAGAACAATGTACTCACACACACGTAATAAAAAAATAATTTTTACAGGAAGAGAAAATGAGCCACCATTGCACTGGGCAGAGGAACTGGCTTTGCTAAAAGTTAACTCACCCTTCTTGTGCTTCTCATCTCCACAGGCAATCCAGAACTACACCAAACTACCAACAAGCCATAAACTTTTCTTCCCTTTTACTAGGTCTTTGTGCCCTAACATAGATATTCTATAGACTACATACATGCCAGAAAATGCAGTGAGAGTAAAGTTAATGTCTACCCAGCTTACAAATCAATAAGGAAACCTACTGCCAAATTATAGCTTGCCACTTTCAGCAAGTAAGCTAAGAGGAATTTGAGTAGCTTTAAGTTTTCTGGAATTTTACAAATATTTTATTTAATATTTATATAATGTGTTTTGAACAAATACATTTCTTATCCCCTCCACTCCTCTTCTACTACTTTCCCTCCTAACCTCATGTGTTTTAATTATTTAATCCCCAGAGTCCATTTGGTGTTGCCTTTAAATACAAATCAGAGAACGTATATAAAGTATGCATTTAAACTCATGCATCTTAGCTTGCCTACTATAAAATTCTGGTGATTATATTGCAATAACTTCTTAGTCCATTTAGGTTTCTAGCACTGAATGCTGGCATCCAAGACCAATTCTAAAATTTAAAACTCAGAACAATAAATGAAGATGTAGAAAGAAGTGAAAACACTCTAACTTTATAGTCTGTCTATTTGAATCTAGACTTCAGACCAAGATGGGGGATGGGCGCTCACCAGCACACAGATCTCACTCTGCCTCTAGTGTCAGGGCTTCTCAGACCTCAGTTTACGTTGTAGTATAAGAGTGCAGATAAATAGTCTTTCCCAAAGAAGAACACACCAATCGATTATCAATTGTCCATTATCCAATACCAAATGGTTAGCCCCCAAAACTTACAATTAACATTATACAGACTGAGCAGGTTGTAGTTATATATTTAGGGATATATATGCATATACATATATGCATGAAATAATAATTAATGAAAACAGAGGCCATAAATTTTCAAGAAAGAAAGTGTATGGGAGGGGTTAGAGGGCAGCAAGGGAAATGATGTAATTATATTCTGATCTCAAAAAAAAAGTAATAAAAAGAATAAAAGCAAAAAATGGTTGTTGGTTTGTGGCTGGAGACCAGCCTCTGCCACAGGGCTCCACACTCAGGTGGCTAGGGAGATAGCTAGCCTCCCACCACCCCTGCCGCTCAGAGGAATCTGCCTGGAACCCTCAGGACACAGGAACCCAGGGCAGCCTGGGTTTACATTTCAAATGGTATCCCCTTTCCTGGTTTCCCCTCCCAAAACACCCAATCCCATCCCCTCTACCCCTAATCACCAACCCACCCACTCCCACTTCCCAGTCCTGGAATTTCCCTATACTGGGGCCACCCTCTGCTACATATGCAGCTGGAGCCATGGGTCCCTCCATATGTACTCTTTGGTTGGTGATTTAGCATTTAATTCAGCAGCCTTTGAGAGATACAGATTCATCTTCAAGACACACTCAACTGAAGAGCTTAAGAAAAAAGATTGGTAGCCACCAATAAGAAAAGTCCTTTCTCCAGACTCTTTAGACTTAAAACTGCAGAATCAGCCCTTTCAATGGCCTCTGAGATGCTGACCTGGGACTGGTGAGATGGCCCAGCGGGTAAAGGCACTTGCTGTGCAAGCATGGCACCCTAAATTCAATCCCCAGAACCCACATGAAGGTGGAAGGAGAGAACCAGTTCCACAAAGTTGTCCTTTGACCTGCATGTGATCTGGCATGTGTGGTCTCTGTCTCTCTGTCTCCCTGTCTCCCTGTCTCTCTCTCTCCTCTCTTTCTTTCACTCATACACACACACACACACACACACACACACTTATACTCATGCATAATTAATAATAATAATACATTTCTGACATAAATTAATTAGATACAAATAAAATTCTGGCTTGCTCGGCAAATTTTAGACAACTCCCACAACCAAAACCAGTATATGTACATATATTTATATACAGAAATATCAATATGTATGCATGTATACTATAGGTTCTATTGGTTCTGATACACATTCTGTGTTTCTATATAGTCTCTGTCTCTCTCTCGTGTGTGTGTGTGTGTGTGTGTGTTTATGTGCATGTGTGTGTGAATGTGTGTATGTGTGTGTATGTGTGTCTGTGTGTGTTTGTATATGTGTCTGTATGTGTGTCTGTATGTGTGTGTGTATGTGTGTGTGAATGTGTGTATAGGTGTGTGTGTCCTAGTTTTCCCACTGAAAGCCAGCCAGTATTGTTCCAGAAAGCCATAGTCCCCCTGGAAACCAACCAGTGTTTGGACCAAAGGCATCAATTAAATATAGAATTAGTTTATCCCTTCTCATCATTAATTTCCTGTCTCCCATTCCCTGACCTAAAGGAAATGGGTGTGAGATGCTTGCTTCATCCTGGGCTCCACTGTTCTGCAACTGGATCCAAGCACATCTGCTTCTGTTCTACCTCAGTAATTCCCAGGAGCCCTAGCCACAACCCAGGAAGGAAACCCTTGGGTATGTCTGTACATCATATCTTTTAAATATGTTTAAAATAGTATCTTTCATCTAGAAAGTTATAAATTGCTCCAAATGTGAAGTTACCTTTACTATTAAGAGCATATAATTAGATATAAATGTCACTCAACATGAAACACTTTACTATGCTCTAATAAATGCATGCATATATATATACATATATATATATATACATATATAAGTTAAATGCATACATTCCCTTTAATCCTTTTCCAGACAGGTCAATATGTGAATTATAATTCTTCACTATCAATTCCAGTGGGGCCATCTGTCGATGTTTACAGGGTCTGCCACACTAGAATGAGACTTCTTCTTAATGGGCACACATACATCTAAAAGTAATAAAACACACTTGGCTAAAGATCACTCCTTCATAGCAATATTAGAGATTAAAATTTCCAAAGACTAAAATCTATTGTCTAAGAAAATTTGGCAGTAAAATGCAATGACATTCAACTGCCTTTACAAATAAACAGTCACTAATTATCATGAAGCATTTGTTAAAAGATTAAAACAGTTTATATCTTCCTTCAGTTTGTCTCTTTCTTCAATTTATCCTCTAGACAAAAATATAAATCAGAAAACTGTAGAATCTACTTGCTAAGAACCATCCATGCCTTGCATGCCCTGTGGAATTAAAGCACTACTCTTTAGAGTGATGTAGAAAGATCAGAGATGCCAAAGTTTTTTTATGAAAGAGTCAAGGTAATATCAACGGCTGAACGGAATGGGGAGAATCTGGGACTGGAAGGGCATTGAGTGCCGACCATGGATACTGTGCTAGATTACAGAATGAAAGCACTAGACAGTCCAACTTCCCTGGAGATCCTAAAAATTCAGGTTTTCCTACTTTAAAGATAACCAAATTTCAAATGTTGGCATTTTTGTGTAGATGGGGTAGTGTATGCACATTTATGTATATGTATTTTTTATGTGTGTGAACACATTTTTGTGCAGTCATGCATTCCCCTGTGCACAGATACGCAGGGACCGGAAGTTGATGTCTCATGTCTTCTTCAGTCCTTCTCCATCTCATATACTGAAGCAGGGAATCTCAATTGATCCCAGAGCTTACTGATCATCTAGTCTACCTGGCCAGCTTTGCCCCAGAGACCCGCTGCCTCTGGCTCCAAGTGCCAGGTTTACAGGTAGTTATCACATCTGCTCAGCTTTTACACGGGTTCTGGTGTAAAAAAAAATCTGAATTCCAATCCTCAAACTTGCATGGCAAGGGATTTATCCACTGAGACATCTCCCTAGCCCAATACTTTATTTTAAAAACAAAATCACCTGTGAATCAAAGGAAATGTGTCTGTTTCAAAAACTCTCTGCCCAGGCCCCTCCCACAGTGCTTCACTCCGACCTCTGGTTGCTTGCAGGACTTAAGTTCTCACTGCCCTTTAATCACTTTTCGATAACGGCATTTCTGCATAAGTAGCACACTGCTTCACACTGGGCATCTCTTCAGGGTGCATCCTCCGGCCTGGCCTCAGCCATGTCTGCTCTGGAAGCCTCCCTCTGCCCCTTTCTTATCTGTGAACATGGAGAAAGTCTCTTTCACTCCTAACTGGGCTAAACTAGCGTTCCTTGTGCTCTGCTACTATAATCTCCAGAGCTCTCACGTTCAAGTATAATATGTGCTCTTAATCGAAGCTTGCCAAAGCCACTAAACTTCCCCAAAGTAGGGGAAGTGCTTTGCCATTCTCCATATTCTCCTAAGTCTCCTCCTCCTCCTCCTTGTCCTCCTCCTCCTCCTCCTCCTCCTTCTCCTCCTCCTCCTCCTCCTCCGCTTCCTCCTCCGCCTCATCATCGTCATCGTCGTGTCATCGGTTGTTGTTGTTGTCGTCATTGTTGTCGTCGTCGTCATCGTCATCATCATCATCATCATCATTTTTTTTTCAAGACAGTGCTTTTCTGAGCAGCCCTGGCTGTTCTGGAACTCACTATGTAGACCAGGCTTCTCTTGAACTCAGAAATCCCCCTGCCTTTGGGATCAAAGGCATGTGTCACCACCTTCAGCCATATCCACAACTCTCCGTGCAGCTCCTGTGACAACGCCAATGTCCCCACCATCACCACGACAAAAACTTATCGGGTTCCAAGTGTCTCACACTAGCTCTGAGGACTCAGCCTAGTCTCACAGATGAAGAAAGAAATGTGACGGCATCCCACAGCAAACAGAAGTCACCCAGGGCCACAGTCCTTGGCCAGGCATAGGAATCAGATTTCCACATGCAGCAGTGAGTCAAATCCAATCCAAAGCTCACTCCTTAGTATCCAGCCATTCTTCAACACTACACCCCTTTCCTGCCTGTCTTTCAGATGGTGATCAAATGCAAGCCTAAGCAAAAGTCTTTCCCAGAGTGATGTTATGAATATAGTGGAGTTGAAGACAAACCCCAACTAGCCTTCCTGATCCACAGCGCCTGATTCAGACTTGGAGAAAACAGGCATGAGAGGCCTGACCCTCTGATAACCCCTCTAGGCAGTTTCTTTTGGTGCAAACAGCAGTTTAATCAAATATGCCCTCTCGTTTTTTCCAGTGCTCTTTTGTCATCGCAGTGAAATCCAAGTTGGACTTCCCGTGAGAAATGAAGCAGTAAAGGCTGGGAGATTTGGGGTTTTTTTTTTGGTCACATATAAAAATGCAACTGAATGCCTTTTGTTCCCATTCAAGCAGGTATTGCTTATCTACACCACTAAGAAATGGTGGATCTGAAGAGAAGCTCAGAGTAGGTCTGGCCTCTACTCCCGCACTGGGATGGAAGTTTCACAGGAATGTTTGAAGTTTCGGGTCAACAGCAGTCACTCTCAAAAACCTCCATTTGCCTTTGCACATAAGGGCTTGTACTTCAGATATTGTTCCCGACTTTATCTAATTACAAATATCCAACAAAAGTAGTTAAATGTTTAGAAAAGGTGAAGATTTGAGAATACATTAGGTCCTCTGTTGAGACTTGAATAATTTAAGTGAGGAGCAACAGGGAAGTCAGTCCATATATTAATCACCAATCCAAGAACATTGTGTGCACTGTCTTTTTCTGGCTAACATTGGTGAATTAATTGGTCACAATCTGATAAAGGAGTGTTCTAAAAGTTCATGGAAAGACATTAATGACGTCCATCAATCACAGCCCACCTTTGCAAGGATTCAACTTGATTTTCAGCATTTTAGCTGTCACTTGCTTCAAAATGAATTATGTATTTATGATTAAAATTCTACAACACTTTGTTTTGCACTTGCAATGTAAATGGTTTAATCTTTTGCCTAATGATGATTTTATTTCTCTAGTTTTTAAACCAGGTTCCATTCCCTACCCATGTCTTATTTATCCCTCAAAAATCTGTTTTTAATATTCCTGACTTGTGAAATGTGCTGCCACCTGCTGGCCATGGGTATATAATGCATATGAATTTTTGTCATACTTAGAAAGAACCAAGGGGCAGGAGCATTATTCTACAATTAACTAAAGAGCGTTGCTACACAATACATTTACTACTTTAAGACAGGCCTTTCAGGATTAGCACTTTTCACACTATTTGCATCTTTATTTCTCTTTCATATGGGTAGTCAACATTACTCGAGTGATAGTTCTATGTTAAAAGCCAATTAAGGAGAGAGGAGGGAAAAAGCACACTTTACTGCCCCCTGCTGCTCAGGCTCCCTAGCATTTCACACTCTTTATTTTTGACTGACATGAAGTAATTGCATGTGTTAGGAGTTACAGTGCGTTGTATCAATGCACCAGTACAGGGTGATGGTCAAATCATCATGTTTGTCATATCTACCACTTCCGACATTTGTCATTTCTCTGTTAAGGACACTCAAAATCCTCTCTACAGGCTCTTCTGAGTTATTTGATTCATTATCCTATTGTGTTGTAGAACATCATCACCATTTATCCTAACCATCTTTGCCTCTAAATGTTTTGTTTAAACCAAATAATAATGATGACGATGGTGATGATGATAATAATACTGTGTTCATGTTTTCATTTGCTCAATTATGTATTCAATAAATGAATATAAATTATGCTGAGCCTCTGAACCATTCACGATGACTGAGTTTCAAAATTGTGATCAATGTGAAAAATAGGAAAAGAAAAAAAATGAAGATTTCAAGTCAAACCTTCATGGACATCAGCTTCAAGGTGTTCCTGAAGTGACCCATTTAGTTGTCAAAGCAATATCTGGAGAAAGGGGAAGACGATTGGAAGAAGAAAGAAAAATGCAGGAAAAAAGAGTGAAAGGAAGAGGGAACTAGAGAGGGAGGAGGATGGGGAAGTGTCAGTCACAGAGAGGACAGCCTGAAGCTTCCTTTCAAGTTAAGTGCATTGTATGCATGAAACTCTTAAAATAAGAACTAGTCTGTGTGGTGAGAGCAAGAGCTGTCAGATGTTTTAACTTAATGATGGCCATTGCTGTCCGATGGTCTAGAATAATCTGTGTGCATGTGGCCAAGGTCCACGGGGAGGATGGTGAGACACTCAGTAGCACCCCATTGGGAGGATAGTGAGACACTCAGTAGCACCCCATTGGGAGGATAGTGAGACACTCAGTAGCACCCCATGAGGAGGACGGTGAGACACTCAGTAGCACCCCATTGGGAGGACGGTGAGACACTCAGTAGCACCCCTGTCTCTGTTGCTAATGTGTTGCTTAGGGACCCAGCTACCACCCCGTTTATGGTTTGGGAGAAAGAAGATACTTTGTTAGCTTTTTAGTTGATTTAAGTTCATGACAAAACTCAGAAAATATTCATCATAATTGCAAAATACTTTGAATACAATGTGGGGGTGTGTATTTTATTTTTAAAATGAGATTAAAATCAACCAAAATAAATATATTGAAAACTATCAGACTTTGATGAAATAAATTGAACCTGACATACATAAATTAAAGGTTTTTTGTGTGTTCTTATATTGAAAGAATTAACATCACAGATATGTCCTACAGGTGATAAACACCTTCAGCAAAGTGGCTGGATTCAAAATTAACTCAAAAAAATCAGTAGTCTTCCTAGATATGTGATAAATGAGCCGAGAAAAAAATCAGGCAAATAATATCCTTCATAATAGGCACAAATAATATAAAATATCTTGGTGTAACTCTAACCAAGCAAGTGAAAGACCAGTGTGACTAGAATTTAAAGTCTCTGAAGAGAAAAATTGAAGATATCAGAAGATGGAAAGATCTCCCATACTAATGGATCAGTAGGGTTAATATAGTAAAAATAGCATCTTACGATAGGCAATCTACAGATTCAATGCAATTCCCAGACCTTAAAAAAAAAAAAAAAAACAAACAATTCTAAACTTCATATGATGTAGTGGTTTCAATATAGTTGACCCAGGGAGTGGCACTCTTAGGAGGTGTGGCTTTGTTGAAGTGGGTGTGGACTGGCTGGGAAAAGTGTGTCACTGTGGGGGTGGGCTTTAAGAGCCTCCTCCTAGCTGCCTGAGGAGGCCATTCTTCTCTTGTTTACCTTCAGAACAAGATGGAGAACTCTTAGCTCTTCCAGAGCCAAGTCTTCCTGGCACTGCCATGCTTCCTGCCTTGACGATAATGGACCGAACCTCAGAATCAATACGCCAGTCCCAATTAAATTAAACTTTATAAGAGTTGCCTTGATCATGGTGTCTCTTCACAGCAATGTAAACCCTAACTAAGACATAGGGAAAAATAAAAAACCCAGTATAGCTAAAACAATCCTGGCTAATAAAAGAACTTCTAGATGTATCACAAGCCCTGGTATTTCAAGCTATACTACAGAGCAATAGTGATTAAAAAAAAAAGAAAAAAAGAAAAAAAGACAGAATGTAAAACCAACATAAAAACATACAGATTAATCTATGGAGTAATCAAAGACCCCGAAATAAACTTGATTATTGACCAAAAAGGAAAAAAAGAAAAGAAAAAACGTCTTCAACGAATGGTGCATAAAATTGGCATAAAAACAGATATATTAATCAATGGAGTAGAATCAAAGACCCTGAAATAAACTTGATTATTGACCAAAAAAAAAAAGAAAAAACATCTTCAACAAATGGTGCCAGTCGAACTGGATGTCTGCATGTAGAAGAATGCAAATATATCCATATGTATCACCCTGCATAAAACTCAAGTCCAAGTGGATCAAAGTCCTCAACATAAAATCAGATACACTGAATCTAATAGAAGAGAAAGTGGGAACTACCCTTGAACATTTTAGAGGAGACAAGCACCTGAACAGAACACCAACAGCCCAGGCACTCAGAGCAACAATTAATAAATGGGACTTCACGAGCCTGAAAAGCTTCTTTAAAGCAAAGGACACTGTCAATGGGACAAAACAGCAGCCTACAGAATGGGAAAAGATCTTCATCAACTCTACATCAACCTAATGCTGATATACAAAATAGATATTTTAAAAATAAACTCAAGAAGTTACACACCAGAAAAACCAAATAAGTCAATTTAAAGAGTGGGGTACAGAGTTACAAAGACAATTCTCAGCAGAGGACTCTCAAATGGACAAGAAGCACTTAAAGAAATGCTTAACTTTCTTAGTCATCAGGGAAATGCAAATCAAAACAACTCTGAGGTTCCATCCTACAGCCATCAGAATGGCTAAGATCAAAACCTTAAAGGGCAGCACAAACTACGTGCTGGTAAGGTGGAGCAGGGAACACTCCTCCACTGTTGGAGTCCAAACTTGCACGATCACTTTGAAAATCAATGTGGTGGAGATAGAAAACCTAGGAACGAGATCAGGAGTCATAGATGTAAGCATCACCAACAGAATACAAGAGATAGGAGAATCTCAGGTGCAGAAGATACCATTGAAAACATTGACACAACAGTCAAAGAAAGTGTAAAATGCAGAAAGCTCCTAACTCAAAATATCTAGGAAATCCAGAACACAATGACAAGACCAAACCTAAGGATAATAGGTATAGAAGAGAGTGAAGATTCCCAACTTAAGGGACCAGTAAATATCTTCAACAAAATTATAGAAGAAAACTTCCCTAACCTAAAGAGACACACATGAACATACAAGAAGCTTACAGAACTCCAAATAGATTGGACCAGAAAAGAAATTCTTTCCATCACATAATAATCAAAGCATCAAATGCACAAACCAAAGAAAGAATATTAAAAGCAGTAAGGGAAAAAGGTCAAGTAACATATAAAGGCAGACCTATCAGAATTACACCAGACTTCTCACCAGAGACTAAAGCCAGAAGACCCTGGGCAAATGTCACATGGACACTAAGAGAGCACAAATGCCAGCACAGGCTACTATACCTAGCGAAACTCTCAATTAACATAGATGGAGAAACCAAGATATTTCATAACAAAAACAAATTTCCACGATAGCTTGCTACAAATCCAACCCTTCAAAGGATAAGAAATGGAAAACTCCAACACAAAGAGAGAAACTACACTCTAGAAAAAGCAAGAAAATAAACTTTTAACAAACTAAAAAGAAGATAGCTACATATGCATAATTCTACCTCTAACAACAAAAATAACAGGAAGCAACAATCAGTTTTCCTTAATATCTCTTAATATCAATGAATTCAATTCCCCAATAAAATGACATAGACTTACAGACTAGATGTGTAAACAGGACCCAAATATTTTGCTACATAGAGGAAACCCACCTCGGTGACAAAGACAGACACTACCTCAGAATAAAAGGCTGGAAAACAATTTTCCAAACAATTGGTCCCAAGAAACAAGCAGGAGTAGTCATTCTAATATTAAATAAAATCGACTTTCAACCTAACATTATCAAAAACAATAAGGAAGGACACTTCATACTCATCAAAGGAAAAATCTACCAAGAAGAACTCTCAATTCTGAACATCTATGCTCCAAATGTAAGGGCACCCACATTCATAAAAGAAACTCTACTAAAGCTCAAAGCACACATTGCACCTCACACAATAATAGTGGACAGACTCTCACCAATGGACAGACCATGGAAATAGAAACTAAACAGAGAAACTGTCAAACTAACAGAAGTTATGAACCAAATGGATTTGACAGATATCTATAGAACATTTTATCCTAAAACAAAAAAATATACCTTCTTCTCAGAACCTCATGGTAACTTCTCCAAAACTGATCATATAATCGGTCACAAAACAGTCCTCAAGTGATACAACAAGAATGAAATAATCCTGTGCATCCTATCAGATCACCATGGACTAAGGCTGGTCTTCAATAACAACAAAAATAATAGAAAGCCCATATACATGTGGAAGCTGAACAACACTCTACTCAATGATAACTTGGTCATATATGAAATAAAGAAAGAAATTAAAGACTTTTTAGAATTCAATGAAAATGAAGCCACAGCATATCTAAACTTATGGGACACAATGAAAGTAGTGGTACGAGGAAAAATCATAGCTCTGAGTGCCTCCAAAAAGAAAGTGGAGAGAGCATACACTAGCAGCTTGACAGCACATCTGGAAGCTCTAGAACAAAAAGAAGCAAATATACCCAAGAGGAATAGAGTGCAGGAAATAATCAAACTCAGGGCTGAAGTCAACCAAGTAGAAATAAAGAATCAACCAAACCAGGAGCTGGTTCTTTGAGAAAATCAACAAGAGAAATAAACCCTTAGCCAAACTAACCAGAGGACACAGAGACGGTATCCAAATTAACAAAAGCAGAAATGAAAGGGAGACATAACAGAAATTGAGGAAATACAAAAAAGCATCAGATCCTACTACAAAAGCCTATACTCAACAAAACTGGAAAATATAGATGAAATGAAAAAATTTCTAGACAAATACCAGGTACCAAAGTTAAATACGGATCAGATCTAAACTGTCCCATAACCCGTAAAGAAATAGAAGCAGTCATTAATAGTCTCCCAACCAAAAAAAGCCCAGGACCAGATGGGTTTAGCACAGAGTCCTCAGACATTCAACGACCTAATACTAATACTCTTCAAGCTATTCCACAAAATAGAAGCACAAGGAACTCTACCCAATTTGTTTTATGAAGCCAAAATAATGCTTATACCTAAATCACACAAAGACCCATCAAAGAAAGAGAACTTCTGACCAATTTCCCTTATGAATATCAATACAAAAATACTCAGTAAAATTCTCACAAACCAAATCCAAGAACACATCAAAACGATCATTCACCATGATCAAGTAGGCTTCATCGTACCAGGGATGTAGGAATGGTTCAATATACAGAAATCCATCAGTGTAATCCACTACATTAACAAACTCAAAGAAAAAACTATAGGGTCATTTCATTAGATGCTGAAAAAAACATTTGACTAAATGCAACACCCCTTCATGATAAAAGTCTTGGAAAGATCAGGAATTCAAGGCCCATACCTAAACATAGTAAAAGCGATATACAGCAAACCTGTAGCTAACATCAAACTAAATGGAGAGAAACTTGAAGCAATCCCACTAAAATCTGACATTAGACAAAGCTGTCCACTTTCTCCCCACCTGCTCAGTATAGTACTCTAAGTCCTAGCCCGAGCTATTAGATAACAAAAAGAGATCAAAGTAATAAAAATTGGAAAGGAAGAAGACAAAATATCACTATTTGCAGATGATATGATAGTATATTTAAGTGACCCCAAAATTCCACCAGAGAACTACAATGTCTGAAGACAGCTACAGTGTACTTACATATAATAAATAAATAAATTTAAAAAAAGAATTGGCAAATGGAATCTCATAAAATTGCAAAGCTTCTGTAAGGAAAGGACACTGTCAATAGGACAAAATGGCAACCAACAGATTGGGAAAAGATTTTTTTACCAACATCCAATAAAGGGTCAATATCTGATATATACAAAAAACTCAAGAAGTTAAACTCCAGAGAACCAAATAACCCAATTAAAATTGGGGTACAGAGCTAAACAAAAACTTCCCAACTAAGGAATACTGAATGGCTAAGAAGTACCTAAAGAAATATTTAACATCCTTAGTCTTCAGGGAAATACAAATCACAACAACTCTGAGAATCCACCTTACACCAGTCAGAATGGCTAAGATGAAAAACTCAGGGGACAGCAGGTGCTGGTGAGGATGTGGAGAAAAAGGAAGATTCCTCCATTGCTGGTGGGATTTCAAGCTGATAAAACCACTCTGGAAATCAGTTTGGTGGTTCCTCAGAAAACTGGACATAGCACTGCCGTAAGACCCAGCTATACCACTCCTGGGCATATACCCACTAGATGCTCCGGCTTGTAATAAGAACACATGTTCCACTCTGTTCATAACAGTCTTATTTATAATAGGCAGAAGCTGGAAAGAACCCATATGTCCCTCAACAGAGGAATGGATACAGAAAATGTGTTACATTTACACAACTACTGAGAATACTACTCAGCTATTAAAAACAATGAATTCATGAAATTCTTAGGCAAATGGGTGGACCTAGAAAATATCATCCTGAGTAAGGTAACCCAATCACAAAAGAACACACACAGTATTCATTCACTGTGGATATTAGCCCAGAAGCTTGGAATACACAAGACACAATTCACAGACCAAACAAAGTTCAAGAAAAAGGAAGACCAAAGTGTGGAGGCTTCAGTCCTTCTTAGATGTGGGAACAAACTACGCATGGGATGAGAAACAGACAAAGTGTGGAGCAGAGATTGAAGGAAAGGCCATCCAGAGACTGCCCCACCTGGGGATTCATCTCATATCCAGTCCCCTAACCCGGACACTATTTTGGATGCCAACAAGTGCTTGCTAACAGGAGCCTGATATATCTATCTCCTGAGAGGCTCTGCCAATACCTGACAAATACAGAGGTGGATCCTCTCAACCAATGGACTGAGCACAGGGTCCCCAATCGAGGAGCTAGAGAAAAGACCCAAGGAGCTGAAGGGGTTTGCAGTCCCCATAGGAGGAACAACAATATGAACCCCCCCCCAGAACTCCCAGGGACTAAACTACCAACCAAAGAGTACACATGGCGGGATCTATGGCTCCAGCTGCATATGTAGCAGAGGATGGCCTTGTTGGGCATCAATGGGAGAAAAGGCCCTTTGTATTGTGAAGGCTAGATGCTCCAGTGTAGGGGAATGCCTGAACAGGAAATTGGGAGTGGGAGGGTTGGTGAGTGGGGGAGGGGAGATAGGATAGGGGAGTTTCTGAGGGGAAACCAGGAAAGGGGATAACATTTGAAATATAAATAAAGAATCTAATAAAAAACAAACAAACAAAAAAGGATTAACATCACAGATACGTTCATACTACTGCTGGTACACTACCAATTCACTAACATCCATATCATATCAAAATTCCAGTGACATTCCCCATAGAAAAGAAAACAATCTGAAACTTTATATGGGACAATAAGACCTCAATTAGCCAAAACAATAAAATTAATGATGAGTAAAACTAGGACATCAGAGTAAAGTATAATTTGCATGATTGTTATGACTACACACACACACATTCATGCACACACATTGATTGAAATCAATAGCTACATCAAAAATATTGTCTTCCATTTTTCTTGGTGCTTTATGGGGACTATTTTGGTATATATGTGTATGTGATATGCATGCATGTATGTATGAGTGTTGGCAGTAAATGTTGGGAGGACGTGTATGTGGGAAAGAGAGAGAGCACACATGCACAGGTGGAAGCCAGAGGTTGAGTATGCACATCTTGAGATTAAGATCTATAGTCTATTTTTGCTAGGGTTGCATGACTACCTTTCCAAAGAATGCTTATGATTCCCATCACAGAGGGTGGGGAGCAGCATGGCTAGAATTGTTCAGCTTGACTTCTTTTCTGTACATCTATGATCTTTTTCTCTGCATCTTCTAAGTATTCTATCAATATCAGGCAAATATATAAAGCTCCTTAATCTCACTGAGAGTTTTTTTTTTTAATTCTGGTTTTCTTCTTTACAAGGGTGCATAACATGACAACTCTGTGGTATGGTTAAAGGGCAGGTTTTATTGCAGGTATGAGACACATATCAGCCAAGAGGCACTTGGAAGAATCCAGAGAAGAGAGAGAAAGAGGTATACTGAACACAGCCCGCACACTGGACTTTGCTGGTGCTATCTGAGGGAAGAATAGCAGGCCATGGAGAAGACGTAGTGAGAGAAGAATGGGGGTGGGAGACAGACACATAGAAACAGAAAGACTGCAGCAAGGTTATAAGGTAAATGAATGTCTTTGGGGAGGGAAGCCCATGAGTTGGAAGAAGCTTAGGGTAAGAGAGGAGGTGAGAGGGGCTTGGACTCTGAAATGCCTCATAGGTACTTGTGATACTGAGGACTTCTGGAGGCCAGCATGAGCTTTGAAATGCTGATAGGTACAACAGGAAAGCCATATATGTCCCTTGTGCTGGAGGTAAGGGAAATGAATCCTTTTGGTAAATGGGAAATGAGCTTCACAAGTTTCTGAGGAATGTTGGCTTTTATCTAACCACCAGAAATCCTCTTACTCAGATTGAGCTCCTTTCTGGATATTTGGTCTGCCTTTTGGAGTTTGAGGAATTGGAGTAAGGGGCAGTGGACTGTGAGTGACAGCCTGGTCCTCAGTTGAGCTAAAAGCTTTGAAGCCCTGGAGACCCTGAAGGGACAGTAGGAGCTTTACCTGCTGCCAGGCACCAGACTCCTGTGATATAGCTGCAGCCTCCCCATAGATGTGTGGCCACCAGTTACTTAAGGGCAATGCCCTAAGCCCTTCCACACGACGATAAGGCATCCCTAACATCTCAGCTCAAGACAATAGGAAGGATGTAACCTATGGTCAAGTAGGCTCAAGACAGAGATCTCCATGCTAATGAGGTACCTAGAGACCTGGAGGGAGTTGCCAATAAGATTCACTTCCTGCAAAAGGTATTTAATCTCAGACCCACCCTGAGAAGTAGAGTATGGTTTTATGTATCCACTTTCCACCATGACAATAAATGATTTGGAACCACAGACTGTCTCTTTTCATCTGCCGTGGGGCGCCATGGTGAAGGCCTTTGCTTGCAGGGCTGCTGTCTAATCTCCTGTTGAAGGCCTCTCTGCACTCCCAGCCACACCTGCCACCAAGCCTACCCCCCCCCCGCCCCCGGTCAAACCAAGGACAATCCCGGTGGGAGCAGCTGGAGTTCCCTCTAACCCCCAGCCTCTAGGTTCTCTGCTCTTCTGTGACTCTCAGCAGCGCCTTGGGGAGCAGATGCGGGATCCACAACCCTGCATTGATGTTTCCTTTGGATTTGACAAAGATTGGTCGGTTCCTTCTATCTCTCCGTGTTAAGCAGAATTCTATCACTGTGTGGTGAGGAGTTGGGGAGTGGGGTTTGGTTGGCTGGTTGCACTGTGAAGCCTGGGCTGGCCTAGAACTTACTATGTAGCCAATGCTGGCCTTGTTCTCCCAGCAGTCATCCTGCCTCAGCCTCCTAAAAGCTGTGACTTCATGTGGAATGTTTCTACTACACTCTGAAATACTTAAGAATTAACAAACTCCAGCACAATCTCTAGCCCATTCCAGGCCACCCTTTCCATCTCCCTGCTTTTATTTAAGTTGCCTCTGTCTTCTCTCCACACAGCTCTCTTGAAGTGGATCCTCTTCCACTCGCAACTTACAAAAGGACAGCATTCTCCTGGACGCCCTCGGCTTATTCCAGGACAATTTGCCTCACACCCTTTATGACTAATGGAACTGAATAGAGCTCAGTCCAGACCATGGTGTGCCTCTTGCCCCAAGTTAGACCAATCACACTAATGTAGAAATGCTATGAACTGTGAACAGCACACACACACACACACACACACACACACGAAAAGACACTCTCTTCCCTATCTGATTATCTAACTCTGGTTATGCCCACTTCCTGGATCTTGCTGTAACTTTTCAGAACTGATTACTCGTCTAAAGCCTTGAGCTCACTGGCTTTCCTCTGGGGCCTCCTGTCCTTCCTTCTTTCACATCAAATCCTAACTATACTGTTCTTAGATTCCTCTGAGTCGCCTGGTCCTAGACTGTCCTCCACCTTCATGTATCACCCAACTTCCTCCTGGCTTCATTGTTTCCAGTAAGTCAAGAGTTCTGTGACTGATAACATGAATGTGTACTTCCGCCAACAGCCTCAATATCTGTTTCTACTACAGGAGCCTAGCCAAAAAGAACCTTTGCCAACAAGTGTCTCTCTAGGTTCATGGTCCCTAGTCTAACATGTTACACAGCCATGCCATGCATCTACAGTTTTCCCCCTTAACTAATGATGTATACCCGAGCTCCTACTTTGTTTAGAAAATGGGGCCACCAGAACTGGTCTCCATGAGGTTCTTCACAACTGCTTGAGTATTCTGGAGTTCCTAGTCTCACCTCCTTTCTTACAGCCTGAAGTCTCTGTCTTTAGTATAAGATAATGACCTCTGAAAACACTTGTGACCCCATCTCCCTGTCGTTCTCCAGGATCTTGCCCCATTAGTCATACTTTCCTGTTGATATTTACAACTTTTCCTCTATGAGTTTATTCCTGTCTGCATACAATACTACTGAAATTCTCAGATTATTGACAGGAGAAAATTCCATCCCACTGAATCTGCTTTCTGGTCATGACCTAGTACCTTCTTCTTTTTTATTAAAACTATGAAGGGGGGATTCTGAGTATATACAGAGGTCTTGGAGAGATGGTTCCACAGTTAAGAGTACTGGCTGCTTTTCTAAAGGACGCAGATTTGGTTCCTAGCACCCACAGGGTGGCTAACAACTCTCTGTAACATCAGTCCTGTGAATGCAAAATATTCATACACATAAAAGTAGAAAGAATAAACATGTTTGGTTGTAGTAGCCTTCCTACATACCAAAGACTAAAAAATTGAGAAAGAAAACAGGAAAGCAATGCCTTTCACAGCAGCCTCAAATGAATAAATACCTTGGAATAAGTGAAGTCTTGAAAGTAAAGGACCTCTAAAACGTAAAATTCAAAACACCAAAGAAATATATTGAAGACACCACAAGATGGAGAGACCTTACATATCCATAGATTGGCACGATCAATACTATGAAAATGGTTATTCTACCAAAAGCAATCTACGCATTCAATGCAATCTTTATCAAACTGTAACACAATTCTTCACAGAAATTCTCTAAAAACAATGATAAAATTCATATGAAAACACAAAAAAGCCCAGAGAGCCAAGCAGACATGAACAATAAAAAGCCTGCTGGGAGGATCATCATACCTGCTTCAAATTATACTAGAGAGGCATAGTAGTAAAACCAGCAACATAGTGGCACAAACCAGCCATGTTGATAGATGGACTAGAACTGAGGGCCCAGATACAGCTCTATGCATCCACAGTCACCTGGTATATATACTAAGTACTGGTGAGGTGGTTCAGCAGTTAAGAGCACTGACTGCTCTTCAAGAGGTCATGAGTTCAAATCCCAGCAGCCACATGGTGGTTCACAACCATCCATAGTAAGAAACAACAACAACAAACCTATGGGCCAGAGCAAACGGAGCCTGGAGCAAAATGGAGAAGGGAAGGGGGAAATTTTTGTAAAAAGAGAAGATACTAAAGCCATACATAAGAGAAAAGATGGCATCTCTAACAAATGTTTAAAAAAAAAAAAAACTATCTACACATAGAAAAAAGAAACTTGATCCTTCTTTCTCAGTCATATACAGATCAATTCCACATGGACAAAAGATCTCAAAGTCAGACCAGAAACTTCTAGAAGGACAAGCAGAGGGTACAGGTCACAATATAGACTCAGGTAAGGACTTTCTGAATAGAACTTTCTGAATATATGAGTTGACCCATAAATGACCAACAATCAACAAGTTGAATTTCATGTCATTAAAAAGCTTCTATTCTACAAAGGAAACTGTTAAGGCAGCCTACATAATGTGGGGGCTTGGAGAGACTCTTTGCCAACTGTGCATCCGGTAGATGGCCAGTGTCTACTAGGAACTCAAAAGCTAAACATCATGAAAACAAACAACCCAATTAAACTCTATGGAACTGAACAGAGTTTTCAAATTTTATATATAAAGAATATTTTTAAAGATGTTCTCACCCTTAACCATCATGGGCATGCAAATTAAAACTACTCTGAGATTTTATCTTACCCCAGTCAGATAATTAAATTACTGTAATTAGATTATTAATTACAAATAATTAAATCAGATGTCTAAAATTTAAAAAAAAATTACTAACAAGGATGTGGGAAATGGGGAAGGTCAAGCCCTTTGGCAGGAGTGCAAATTGGTGCAGACAGGATGGAAATGAGTGTGGTCATACCTCAGAAAACTAGAAATGGATCTACCCTATGGTCCAAATACTCTAGTGGACACACAGCCAAAGACTGTTTCCTACTACAGAGACACATGCTCACGCTTGTTTGCAGCTGCTTTATTCACAAGAACTAGGATGTAGAAATAGTGAAATGCTTTAGAAAGGTCAGCCACATGGAATGAGGAATCGTCTAATGGCTCCCACCTTGTTAGAATTGTTATTTCAGCCCAGGTAACTGCAAGGCTGTGGAAACATGAAGCTTTAACACCTCCAGAGGCAGCAGCAACATCCCACCTGCCCACTGGTCTGAGGCTAAGGTTTACAACTCAGTAGCAAAGCTGATATCATTCACTAAGAAGATGCATTTCATGCATCCTATGAATATTAATTATTCATAGGATGGTCTTGAACTCCTGAACTTCCTGCCTCCATCTCCTAAGCACTAGGGTCTCAGGTCACCATTTTTACTCGCCCTTTTTACAGTACCTGTGTTGAGGGCATGTTGTACATCACTGTGTGTGTACACCACTTTTGTCGTTAAATTAGGGTCTTACTGAAAATTTTGTAGAAAAGCTGATAATTAACAAAATTTATAAATAATTAATAATGCTTTCCAAGTATTTGATGGTCCTGGATTGGTTTGAAAACACCAAAAATAGTCTCTAACTTAGTCATGTGCCAGCCCAGGGTATCCGGGCACAGTTGTGCACCAGATAAGGCAAGTAGGTCAGACAGGAACTAGGTTGGCATGAATGCTGGAGAAACAGCCTTCTCTGGAGATGGTTTTCAGTGAGACAGCTCTTATATATTGGCAGTAACAAGAGCTATAGAAACCTTGGAGAGTGGGTGGGGGGTTTCAGGGTGAGTGTATGTCATTGGCTGGGAACACTTCATTTACATAAAGAAGAATTCCAGGTGCTTGCCAGGCAAGGCCTTATAGGGAGAGAGGAAGTTCAATCTGCAGTCTGGTTACCAGGATACACGACTACTTCAGGATGGCAGAGGTGGGGACCATAAGGCTTGCCTGTGTTGGAACAAGCAGACCCAGAGGAAGGAGGAAGACAGTCCTATTCCAGCCAGTCTCAGGACAGGATTTTTCAGGTTTGGACAGGACTTGACCTCACTCTTGCTCCAGACTGGATCCCCTTGTCACATAGCTCTCTCACCCTGAGGCCATGTTTTAGGGAGTGAAGAGCTATCTGTTCTCCCTTACAAGGGACTGTGGGACACTGAAAGACAGTTGTTCAGACCTGAGTGAGCAGCTACTCGTGACACAAACTGAAACCGTGTTGGCTAGCAGTTGGAAGCTGGGGAAACATGTATAAAACATTAAACAAAATCATGTAAGCCAGGGCTTAGGGCGTGGCTTCACAGACAGGAGCACTTGATATGCAAGTGTTAGGACCCAAGTCTGAATCCCCAACACACACTACATGTGATATATGTATTTTTATGTCACTTATAGGACATGGCTATATGTCCTAGCATTCCTGGATGAAGACAGGCCGATCCTGGGAGGTCACTGGCCAGCCTGCCTAGCCTAGCCAAAATGTCAACCTTCCAACTCAATGAAAGACCCTGGATCAGGCGGTAAGGCAAAAAGTGATAGAAGATGACAGTTAGCATCTCTTCTGGCCTTTGTATGTGTGTGCACAGGCACACTAGCATATGCACGTGCATGCTTCACACTCACACACACACACACTGCACACAAGAAGAATAAATCTCTTAACATCTATATAGTTCTATAAGTCAGAACTGTTGGCTGTGTGAGGTGGTGCATGTCATTAATCCCAGCATTGGGGAGGCAGAGGCAAGTGGATCTCTGACTCACAGACCAGACTTCCCTCCATAGTGACCTCCAGGACGGCCAGAGCTACATAATAGAGAGAATCTATCTTAAAAGACAAAAAAGGCATTGTTAACAATGTGGCTTGGACACTTGTTTAGAATTATCTTTATAAAAATAAGTTTATAGTTTAACAGAGGGGAAATGCAGCAAGAACAAAAATAATAATAGAATGAATATCAATTACTTTCCTAGGTTTATCCTTGGGATTTCTTGTCTCATAGTATTCCCCCATAATAGCCCAAAAGGGTTTCTAAAAGGGAAGTCACTTACTATTTAAATGTTTTGTCTTTCTTTTATTATATACTTACTAAGAAAAAAATAAGCCAAAAACTTAAAACTAGGGCAAAGCTGTTAGCACCAGCCTTTTCACATCACCACTCTGAAGTATGGGCAAACAAGTCTTCCTAAGGCCTATCGCATCCACACTCTCTGAGTAGCAAGAGTACTCTATACAGTTTCTACATACTTCCAAGGTAATAAATAAATTGTATACTCTTAAATGTCTCGAGAAATCACAATAAAAATGTATTTTCTCACATGTGAAACTTAAATGTTGGTGTCCATAAATTCATAACTACATGGGACCACCAAGTCATTTCTTCAGTTATTACCAGCACCTTTGAGTTTCACAGGCTACTCGATTTTTAACAGGCAAGGTTTGCCAACCCCTTGTCCAAAGGATAAAGCTTATTTTGCTGTCTCTTATTGGTAAAGAGTTCAAAAATTGAGGTTTCAGGCATTACTTTGAAGATCGTTACTGCCACAAGCTGTGAGCTATCGCAGTGGTTAAAGGAGCTGGCCATGACAGTCCAGTGACCTGAGTTCAATCCATAGAAGTAGGAAGGAAATGACTTTACCAAGCTGTTCTCACACACACACACACACACACACACACACACACAAGCAAACACACACTCATGCATGCACACACACATTTAAGAAACAAATAAAGTAGAATTTCATTCTTCTTCAGTCACAGACGTGAACTGAATTTGTCCATAGTAAAGAATTCTATAGGATACAGATTTACTGCCTTGTCCAAAAATATAAACCCAATTTGTATTTCACTATTTTAGTATTTTCTTTCTGCTCATTGTTTCAGCTTATTATATTTTGCTGCCCTGCTCAATTATTACTCAACTAAACATTTCTGATAAGGCTGGACTGGATGTGTTAGAATATTATGGTCCTTTTCTTTCTTTCTTTCTTTTTTTTTTGAAACAAAGTCTTTCAGGGTTTCTTTTTGAAAACCCTGGCCTTGAATTCACTATGTAACCGGGCTGGCTTCAAACTCAGAGATCTGCCTGCCACGGCCTCTTTCTTAAACAAGGGATTAAAGGCAGGCACCACCATGCCTAGCTCAGAATATATCTGTTTCTAAACTTGGTAAGAATTCAGTTTGACATGTTCTTCTAAAGTAAATTGTTTGACCTTACAAGATAGCTCAGTGGGTAGAGGGCTTTACATGAAGAACTAATGAGTTGGATCTAAGTTCCCACATGTAACAGGAAAAAAAAAAAACAAAATAACAGACAAAACTACTCCTAAGAGCTGACTTCTGACCTTCACCTATACAGCTAGAACTTGCAAGCACCTATAATCACAAATGAACACACACACACACACTTTTAAAATAAAATAGTTTTAGAAAATAGAAAACCAACCATCAAAACTCCTGTGGTTGACACTGTAATGTCAGATCACACTGCTGTCTGTTTTCTGTAATGTACAATGGGGGCACCACTGCGTCCTGTGGTGGGTAGAATGACTTTGGGTGAGCCACAGAGAACAAAGTAGTACTGACAACTTATAAGGGATGCCTCGTTTCTTAGAAGAATACAGAAGATTGTTTCAGATTTGTCTAGAAGAACAAATTTCTTCCTTGAAATATGTAAGCTATATCTCCAAGAACCCCTGAGCAGGAAATCTCTCTTCACAGGCATCCCTTGTTTAATTAGGAAATGCTTGCATGTGGCCCACACACAACAGGAGGAAAACTCCAAAGGGCACTGTAGTCTGCTCCACACACCTCTGTCCAGAGATCCTTTATGTTTATAAAAATTCAACTTGTCTATGTGTCTAGCTTTCCACAGAAAGGCAGTGAAGAGAAGAGTCTAGACCTGCTGGCACACAGTTTGGTTAAGATCCCTCCTATCAGATGTCCCTAGCCTAGTAGAGATTAATGTGCCAGGGCGGGGTAATGCCCAGGGGAGGCCTCCACTCTTTCAGAGGAGAAAGGGAGGGGCTTAGGGGAACCGATTGTGGGAGAGGATAGCAGGGGGAGGGGAAGGAGGAGGGGATTTGAACAGGATGTAAAGTGAATTTAAACAAAGAGGTTGCTCTTATCTCCTGGCCATAAAGCTCCTTACATCCTGCACTGGGTGGCAGGCTTCCAAAGGCCCAACAGATCCATGAGCTGAGAGGCCCTTAGGGAAGTACTTTCATCCATCAGGTATTCTCAGGCTCCTAACCATTGTCTATTTTTGTAGTAGATTGTGTGTGTGTGTGTGTGTGTGTGTGTGTGTGTGTGTGTACCATACCTTTGAGCATTCATGAGGAGGTCAAAGAACAATCCACAGGAATTGGTTCTTGTCTCCTGTAGCTTGGTCCCGCCCGTTCTTCTCCCAGCCCCATCCTCCCAGAAATAAGATTTGGACTCAAAATATATTTACAAATATCTTGGCTATATAGCTAGGCTCTTCTCTGACTAGAATCATAACTTAAAATAACCCACATTCTGTCAGGTGACTGGTTATCTATGCTCAGGTACCACGAGTCTGACTAGTCACATCTTCCTGGGCAAGTCTCCCTGGCCTGGCTCTATCCCAGAATTCTTTCTACCTCTGGCATGTCCCACTTTCTATTCTACCATTTCCTATAGGCCATAGGATTTTTAATTGACAGGTAATGCGTCCATACAAAACACAAGATGATCTCTCCATCGTTTCCGCCCCTGTGAGCTCTGGCGTCAAGCCCAGGCCATCAGCCTTGGCTGCAAGCTCCTTTACCTACTGAGCCATCTCGCCACCGCATCCTAACCTAATATTTTGTATTCCTTCTGCTGTTATGTTTATTTTTTAAGTTTCTGAGACAGCATACCACTAGGTTGCTCAGGCCGGCCTCAAAGTTATAATCCTCCTGCCTCTGCCTTCTGAATGCTAAAGTCACAGCCTTACACCACCACACCCAGCTTTCCATTGTATTTTATAACCTAAAACGATTGTGACAGAAGAAATGTTTAGATCTTGAGAAAACTTAGACCCAGAGGGAATAATGACGACAGATGGGTCTACACAGCTTCAGGAGGCATCCACACCCAGGGAAGATGGAGATGCGGTGAATGGAGTTGCATTGCTGCTGAAGGGTTTGTTCCTGGTTTCGGCACTAAAGAAGAGGGCATAAAAAGGGAGAGAGGGGTTTAGGGAATGTGGCACGGTGGTGTGGGGGGAAAGGGCCTCTATTCTTCCACTTTTCTCCTCTCTCCTTCTCTCTCTCTCTCTCTCTCTCTCTCTCTCTCTCTCTCTCTCTCTCTCTCTCTCTCTGCCTCTCTAACCCTCATTCTCTGCCCTGAATAAACTCTATTCTATACCATGTCTGTGTGCGTGTGGTCCCTCAGGGGGAAGAGGTGCCTGGGCATGGGCCTGCCTAAGCACCCCTTCCAACTCTCCACAATCACTGAAATCCTGATTAGGCAATCGGCCTTGTAGAATGTTAGGTAGATGGTACTTTTTCTCTGAGAACTTTCACTTAACACTACTGAAAAGAAAAAAACAGATTTTCCTTCCTTGATTCCCTTCCCAACCACAGAGTAATCTGTAGCTTTTCTATATCTCAGGGACCACCTTTTTTTTTTATCTTGTCACAACACTGAAGTTAAACAACACATGTCACCACTTCACCCAAAAGCGGTGTTTTCACTCTGCCCCTTCTTGATGGCCCAGTGGGGACCACCCTTAAGATAACTGTCACCCAGGGTTAGAGAGATGGCTCAGGGGTTAAGAGCACTTGTAGACTTAAATTCCGTTTCCAGGCACTTCCGGACTCTGGTGCGGCTGCACAGTGGTGGGAGGGCTGGGTCACGTGGGTGTCGCATTGCCCAGGCTTCTGGGGGTCCTGGCGTTCAATCCTGACCGGCTTGGAACCTCCCTGATGAGAGTCATACATTAGGGACCCCTACAGGTTCTCACTGAGCACAAAACCTGCCAGATCAGGCAGTTCACAGTTGCCTGGCTCTCCAGCTGTAGGTTGGATTCGGGACACCACACACACACACACACACACACACACACACACCTGCAGGCATTTGTGTGTGCACACATATAAATAATGAACTAAATGAAGAAAAAAAAAAGATAATTACTGCCCAGCATTTTGTTTGGGACAGCTTAGATGGACCATCAAAGGCTATAATGAATCATCCTAGTAGAGAAGGGATTAGGGCCTCTCAGAGTGAGTGTTGTGATTATAAAAAGAGAAAGACGCATAAGAATATGTTCTATGGGGGTGTGGTGAGGTGGGGGTAAGGGGGTTCCTCAGTGGGCCCATGCCAAGGCATCCCTTCCCCCTGAGGGACCAGCTACACAACAGTATGGTATAGCATAGAATAGAGTTTATTTAGGGCATGGGGAGGGGAGTTAAGAGAGTAGTAGAGGCAGAGAAGGGCAGAGAGAGGGAGAGAGCAGAGAAGTAGAGGCCGTCCATGAACACGTGGAAAGAGGGGGAGGCGTAAGAGGGTAAGGGAATAAGAGAGAGAGGAGGGGCAAGCAGCCCCTTTTATAATGGGCCACACCTATCTGGCTGTTTCTGGTAACTGTGGGGATGGAGTGGACAGAATACAAGAGTGTCCAGGGGAAAGGTCGCTGGGGTCAGAGTAGCTCCTGCTATTGCATCACAGACACACAGATCCTGATTCTGAATCCTGCTGTAGTCTATGCTGCCCTGGCATAGAAAGTTTTGTTTTAGCGAGGCGGTGGTGGCACACATCTGTAATCCCAGCACTTAGGAGGCAGAGGCAGGTGGATTTCTGAGTTCGAGGCCAGCCTGGTCTACAGAGTGAGTTCCAGGACAGCCAGGCTACACAGAGAAACCCTGTCTCGGGAAAAAAAAAAAAGTTTTGTTTTAATCTATGCTCATTTTATTGGAGTGAGGATTGAATCTAGGAACTCCTTGGATGCTAGATAAACACTCTAGTGCTGAGCTAAAAACCAAGCCCTCTGTTTATTTTTGAGATGGACTCTGAATATTGCTCACGATGGTCTTGAAGTCACTCTGTGGCCAAGTAAACCTTTGAACATGTCATACTCCTGCTCAGGCTTCATGAGTGACTGGGATTACAAATCTGCACCACTCGCCATTGTATAAAGGATTTTTAAAAATGCCCCTTGCCTGGTAGCACCAGGCTGGGTGTTCGGGAGGACCCTGCCTCCTTAAAAGCTTCCCGCCAAGCAGAAGCTAAATAAACCAGTTTGTTAAATCAGAGCTCTGGGGGCGGGAATCTCAAGCCAGCACTCTTCAGTTTCCCTCCGCCCTCCTCAAAGCCCGGGAATGCGGCAGGGCCTGACTGTACAGCTCTGGCCACCGAGGCAGCCAAATCACCGCAGAGCTGGCAGTATTGCGCTTCCTCACCAAGTTCTTGTGAAACAGTTAAAAGAGAAAGTGCCAAGCACGTCCTAGGTGGCTTCACTCCTGATCATGGACGAGCCATCAGACTGCACAGTGACAGCAGAAGCCCCAAGAAGCCGAAAAGTCTGCAAAAGGGACGGGAGGAGGTAGCCTGATTTGAGGAGGAGGGTGCCAGGAGAGCAGCCAATCCCGCGCTCCCCGGGAGGAAGAGGAGGAGCCAGAGCCCGTGGGCCCCGCTCTGCTCACTCCCGCGCGGCGCCGGCCCCGCAGTCTCCTCCCGGCCCCGCGCTGCGGCCCACTGTGGACTACCCCAGTGCAGACATGGCCTCGGGCTCCGCCTGCACAGCGGTGAAGGTGAGATCACCCTACAAGCTGCGAGTGGGCCACCCCTGCTCGGTTCCCTCCTGCCCCTCCATAGAGACCTTACCTTCGTGGCTGTGTCCCCAGCCCGATCGCTCCCCACCCACATCTGAGCCGGGAGAGACTGGGGGGGGGGGTGGCCGGCACCCACCGCCAGCGCACCCCGTTGTCCCCAGCCTTTGAACTCATCTGCATTCCGGGCCCGAGCGGTGGTAACCGGGGCTCTCTGATGGGGAGTGGGGTGACGGAGGGGGGACTGCGCCCCGCTGTCACCCTCATTTAGTACCACTCCCCCCTGGAGATGCTCCAGGCGGGAGCTGACGCGGGGCTCAGCTCCTGCGGCTGTGGCTGCGGCGCGCGGGTCCCTCTAGCCTTACCGGACTTGAGCTTCCGCTACTTTGACTCGGCCCACGTGGGAGAGCTGGCACTTGCTCTTTTGCACGCTTCAGCTTTTTCCCCTCCAAACTTAGATTTCCTTTTGCTTTGTTTTACCTCGGCAGCGCAGAGCTGTGGGAGCTCTGAGACTTTTGAAAACATTGAAATGGAGTGCGGACCGCTCCCAACCTGGAGGCCTCTATCTTTAAACTGCTTTGCAACCTTGAAAGTTAGAGCTATTTTCTCAGGCCTCAGGTCCCCAGAGATCTGGACACAAGGGACTCTTGTGCGCTGGGAACAGCTGGCCAGAGGAGAGCATGAGTTCTGAAAGTTGGAGTGAGCCTCCCCTGGGTCTTTTAAACACATCCTGATTGATGGGTAGAACGAGGCAAAACGGAGCACAGGAAAAACTGGTGGCTAACTCCTTTCTAGGCTGTTTATTATCAGCCAAGAACGCAGTTGATTTGATTCACTTTAGGAATTTCTAACCCGTGATAAAGGGAGTGCACTGTTTTCAGGCATCCTTTTTGATTGCCTGCAGTGCTGTTTGATTCCCTTGCAAGAGGCCCATCTCTGCATTTAGCCTGCAGCCTGCCAGGGCTTTGTTGACTGGGGCCTCGCAGGGGGTCATGAACCACTCAGGATGAGAGGAGGGGGTGAAGTTCTACACTCAGACACTCGGGCCAACTTTTTGTGTTTTCGATTTTGAAAAGGATTATTTACATTTGTAGAAAGCCATGGTTCCAGTCAGCAGGAATGGGGCAGAGAGGGTCTTCATTTCAACTCATCTGCATTCCGGTGGTAACAGGGGCTATGGTGGGGAGTGGGGTGGTGGAGGGGGGACTGGAACCCCGCTGACACCCTCCTTTAGTACCACTCCCCCTGGAGATGCTCAGCCCCTGCTGGCTGCAGCGCTGGTCTCTCTAGCCTAACTTGCTCTTCCTGCTACCTTGACTCGTCCCACGTGGGAGATCTGGCACTTGCAAGGTACAGTGGGTACTTATAAAATGGAGATTTTACCATATTGTAGGCGGGAAAGGCTAGTAATATGGTATCTGTATTGGGTATGATTGAGTTTTTAGGAGTGAGATAATTCCAAATGTCCATGGGTGTCATTCATTCGGCCACCCACACACACCTTTCTACCCTAACAGCATATATTAGGTGGGGCCAGATGTAGTAATTTGTTCTTAACTGAAAAAGGGGAATCGTGGCTTGTAAAAATCCAAGAAATTTCACTGAAGTAGAGGCCTATGATTTGAAGATAAATCTGTTTGTCATTGCTGTCCCACAATGCCAGTAAAACTGAATGGCTGGTGCTTCACTCAATCAACGCAGTCATACTATTCATGCAAGGACCAGCATATCTCAACAGAAAGAATTTGCTTTAGTCTAAGGTTAGCCTTCTGCCCAACACACAGTTTCCCTGCAAAATGAATGTGGTCCACTCAAGAGCAGAAAGAGCTTTGTCAATATTGAATGATATGTATCTTTTTATCTTGGCAAGCTTTTGAAATAAAACTTAGAGATATAAATGGTGCTAGGAATGCCTGCTGAGTTCTCTCCTTGAGATTGCAACAGGTGGGAGCATTGTTAACAAGCATGCATGTTGCCAGCACCGTGTTCCACAACCTGCTAAGGCAGCATCCCAAAGAGAAAATACGCAGGGTCCATATCCAGAGCGAAATAACCTTATAAAAGGCTATCTTAGCGCTAGAGTGAAGTGACTTTGGAGTGCTTGCAGCCCAAGTGTGAGAACGTGAACCGGGCCCCTCAACACCCATGTCAGGGAGCTGCTTGCAGACACCAGCATCAGCAGTCCTGCCAAGAGAGGCAGACACAGGGAGACGCTTGTGGTTGAAGACTGTTCAGCCTAACCAAATTGGTGAGCTCTTGATTCGATGACAATGCCTTTCTCACTGAAAGAGGGGTTAAGTTTAACTGAGGACGACACCTGATGTCTACCCCTGGCCTTTGCACACACACACACACACACACACACACTGCACACAAACTGTATTTTCTCTGTACATCAGGTCATAGAGGTAGATTGCTCACTTGAGATCCTAAGACCATGTAGATTCTTTCTTACGGATCTGAAGCTAACGCCCGTATTGATACAGATCCTAAATAATGACAGACTTAAAACCTGGCATTCCCAGCAAGTAGATGCAAGATAGTTCTTGGAGCTGAGACAGTGGTTTCGTTTGCTTTACTGTGAGTGAAGAGGGAATAGAGAGCTTGGGTGTGTGCGTACGCAGGCCACCTCTGCGGAAAACCACTGGGCATTCTCCAAGTGTAGGAGGCACACTGCGTGTCTGGCAGGTGGCTCGCAGCCTGACTCACTGTACCATTCCATCTGGTTCTGAGAAGCAACTGGTTTATTATGTACTTCAGTGACAACAGTCCCACACTGGACCTGAGACGCCTGGCCTCCTATGCCAATGCTGCCTATCTTGTATCAGCAGTGGACTCTGAGGGCAGTGAGCTGTAGGGTCCTCTGCTAGAAGTCCAGTGCTGATCACACCTTCTTTGAGATGTCAGATTTAAATACAGTAACATGCCGCACACCCAGCTCAGTGCTTGCTCCGTTAATGCTAACTCTGGGACCTTCCTTTGCAAATGGAAATATTACTAGGGGTTCGAGCTTAAATCCAGTACCATTGGATTAAGAGATATGATGGACCTTTCAGATGAAACGCAGCCGGTTTTGTATGGGCAGTCTAATGTTTATTATCTCAATGTAATCCATCTGTCTACTGGTAGAATCCTTCCCAGAAATACTTATTGGAAACCTGCCAGGCTCTGAGAATGCACAGTTGAGTAAAACAGTGTTCCTGTTTTCTTTAAGTTTGTCTTATATTGGAGCTGGAAGACTTAATGAGGGAGCTCGTGGAGTCAGGGGAGTGGCAGAAAAGGCCTTTAGGCGGTGGTTTCCAAGCTCTGCTGCCAGCCTGGTTGTTTGAGGAGATGATGATGGGGTGGCTGGGGATGATGACGTCATGGTTATACCGCTTCCTTGATGGCAACAGCATCTTTGTGAAAGGCATCAGGTCCTGAGAGCCACACGGTTCTGCCAGTTAAGGGACCTTCTGTGAACCCAAGGGCTCTCCCAGACACTAAACTGGCCATAATCTTGAGTTCTCCAAGGGCCTGCAGATTGTGAGAAATATGATTGTAAGTCTGATTTTCTTATAGCTACTTTAGGCACATTGAAGACAAGCTAATAGTTGAAATGATGATAAAGAGCCTGAGATTGCATGGACAGCTAGGACTGAGGAAGGTCTGGGGAAGGGTTGAGCATCACTGCCTTGAAGTAGACACATCTCATGATCATGAGAATTAGTTGGGTGCAGGCCTTCAGGAGAGAAACCACAGTAGAGAATTTGCCAGCACCCTGAGGTGAGGGAGGCAGAGTTTTAAGACAATCTTAAACTATGTAGAGCACATAGTGAGTTCTAGGTCAACTATAGCTACAGTAAGACCCTGTCTCAAAAGAAAAAAAAAAAGGCTAACAATATTTGGATTTGATTCTAAATGCTTTGGAAGCCATTTAAGGATTGTGAACAAAGAGGTAGTGTCTGATTTATATTTCTAAGTGATTCCTTGGCTGCTCTGTACAGAATTGCCTGTACTGGGCAACGGACAACTTCTGGCCAGAAGCCATGGGACGTGTGCCAGTCTGTGCTGGCAGCTGTAGAAGTAGTGAGGCTCTGCAGGCAGAGTAGAGATAGGGTGGGGGGGTAGCAGTGGGGAAAGGGTGCTTCCTGTGTCTGCTTTCCAACCCAAAAGGTGCTGAGGAGCCCTTTCCAGAGAGAAGCAAGGAGGAGAAGCAAGGAGATTCCTTCCACTAACACGTTTCTGAGTGGGCTCTCAAGCGTGAGGTGTGAGGGTCTCTTTATTTAGCAGAAGAGCTGTGGAGTACATCCGGGTTTTAAGGGTAAGTTAAATGGAGACAGCAGGGGGCACATTGCCCAGGAGGACTTGAGAGAAACCTTGTCCAGGTTTAACCATGACCGGCTGTGTGCTTGACCCGTATAGAAGGTGAAGCAAATCTTTGGCTTCCAGAGAGGGAGGGGGGTCTGGAGAGCTGCTTCAGTGATCCAAGATAGGCCCGTGCCTAGTTTCTCCTCTGGGAGGTAAAAAATGTTAATCATGTGTAGATGGATAGAAAGGGAATATGGTCCCTTTGTGGGTCAGTGGTAGACTTCAGAGTCAGAATGTCCTGGTCTGGAGGATGGCTTTTAAAACTCTTCTCTGGACTGCCTTGAACCTGGCTGCCACTGTTCTGTAGAATCATCCTGAGCTTTGCAGTACAGAGCATACACTTAGCCTCTCCGGACAGAGTGCCAACGGTACCGCCTCCCTCATGTGGCAAACAGACGGGTACACACTGGGTTACCTACTCTCAGACGCCCCACGGAAAGCTGTTTCATATTTGGTTAAAGACCCCTGGGCCATTGCCTTCGAGACTGCCTGGTAAGGAGACATAGGAACACACACACACGCACATGCGTGTAAAAAGAAAGTCATACGCTCCTAGGCTGAGTTTTCCTTGAGCTTTGTATTAGCCCAAATGTGAGTATTCTTATCTGAGCCGACTTTCTTGAGCCCAGTGACAAGTACTTGCCAGTTTCAGTAAGAGGCACCAAGAGCTCTCCACAATTTCCATGCTGGTTCTATGAGCTAATTAAAAGTCTGACCCACATAGAAAATAAACAGATAACATCAATGTTTGTATGTGATGGAGCGGAGAGCCTTAGACCCTTAACTAGGATCTTGGGCAGGAAGAAGGCACGCTTCCGGAGACATCCGCATGCCTGCCCACCCGCCCGCCTGCCTGCTGCCCGCCTGCCCACCTGCCCGCCCGCCTGCCTGCCTGCCTGCCCGCCTGCCTGCCTGCTTTACACTCATGCCCTCGGTCAGCACACCCTTACACCCTTCTCCCTCTTGACTCCCTGCTCTCGGAACCCTCGGGAGTCCGTGAACAGCCCATCCAGATGGTCTAGGGTAGACCCCCCATCTCACTTTAAGTTTATTTACATGGAATGATATTTATAAGTTCTGGGTTGGGGTGTAAACATCTTTTTGGAGGAGCCTCTTGACTATCCCCTGAGAACCCGCATGCGAAAGGTTGCAGCCTGTTATGCTGTGGGAGATGGAACACATGGGTCAGCTCTGTGAGGAGGACCACTGCCATGGGTATTGGGACCTCAAATGCCGGGTATGCTTCCTTACCGCTGTGGTTGGAGCAGCTTCCCCTCCTCCCCTTTCCTCTCCCCTCCCCTCCTCCCTCACCCTTCTCTCCTTCCCACCCATCCCCTCTTCTCTCTCTCCTCTCTCTCCTCTCTCTCCCCTTCCCTCCTCTCCCCTCTTCCCTCTCCCCTCCCCTCCCCTCCTCTCCCTTTGGATAAAATGTATTGTCCATGAGTCAGATCCTCTGCAGTTTGGGGTCTGATATCTGACCTACAGGGGCTGCTGATACCCATCAGCTGAGGAGTCAGGAACTTAAGCCACACCCTGCCTTTCCTCCACAAGCAAAAGAGACCTGGAAGGAATGCAGCGAGTTTTGAGGAAGATGCTCCTCAGAAACCAGATAGTCAATTTCAGGTCTGAAATATACGAGCTTCCGAGTCCCGAGAGGCTGCTGGGATCTTGCAGGCTTTCCAGACTCCTCTGACTTCTGTGAAGGTGTTAGGTTGCTAGGATGGCGTTAGCACAACTCAATGGGCTGGAGAGCCTGCTCAACAGACAGCATCTCATGGTGCTGGAGGCTGGTTGTCCCAGGTAACCAGAGCATTGCCAGGAGGGTTGGTTTCTTCTGTGGTAACCCTCGTTGATGTCTGGATTTGGAGTAGCCGTGTTTTCCAAATATTTTGACCAAAAAAAAAAAAAAAAAAAAAAAAAAAAATTCCAAAGCAAACTCATTTTGAGCCAAAATGAGTTGCCTACCAGGAACATGGATACAAGTGACCCCAAAGGAAATGTTGCAGTGTATCTATCAATGGTTTCATGAAGTTTATTTTGTTACAGGATAAAATTCAAATACATTGGTGGGAACTGAGATTAGACAACCTACAGCAGAGCAGGGAGCCCCTCAGTCCATCTGATGATGGTCTTAGCTTCCAGTTACTAGAACTTAGTGGTCTGCTAAACCAGATCATTCCAGAAGGTGTCACCTCCTGGTGACTAGGATGTTAGATAAGATGTGGGTAGACAAGAGAACCAGAGGTATGACCTACGATCTGGCTCTGCAACAACTCAGAAGTTCTAATCAGTCCTTCAGCCTTGTCGAATCTTTAAGCTGGGAGTGGCCTCTTTTCTGGGAGCTTCAGTGCACAGACTCTTCCTTCTGGGTCTCTTTGTCTTTCTCTGTTGCAGTGTCTTTTGGTAAGTGCACTATTTTTTTTTTTTTTTTTGTTCAACCTTGTCTCCAAATACACTCAGGTACCGAGCATCACGATAGGTTTGGACTGGGGCACAGTTTGGCCCATAGGCATTCCCTGTGGAGAAAGCTTACTACCTTTTACTGGTTTTACTGCTGTGAACAGACATTACAACCAAGGCAATTCTTATAAGGGCAACATTTAATTGGGGCTGGCTTACAGGTTCAGAGGTTCAGTCCATTATCATCAAGGCAGGAACATGGCAGCATCCAAGCAGGCATGGTGCAGGAGGAGCTGAGAGTTCTACATCTTCAGCTGAAGGCTGCTAGCAGAATACTCACTTCCAGGCAGCTAGAATGAGGGTCTTAAAGCCCACATCCACAGTGACACAGCTACTCCAACAGGGCCACATCTTCTAATAGTGCCACTCTCTGGGCCAAGCATATACAAACTGTATATGGGCTTATATACTTACTTTGGGCATATGTTGTTTAGTTCCTATTGCAGGTTTTGTACAGACCTTCCAGGCTTAAGCATGTGACCTCTTGATCCCCATAAATCTGGACTTTCTATTTTCAGTGGGCTCCTATAAGACCACACACATAGCACCTCCATATTTGTTTGGTGGTAACTGGAACTGAAGGACTGAAATCCCAGACCCCCCCCCCCCCAAGCTGTCTTTCCTCATCTTGAACTTGACATGCTCAAAAGCTGTCCATCTTCCTGACAGGAGTTAATCTCAGCTGTTCTGCCTTTGGTATTTTGAATGTACATCCGGGAGGCTAGTCTGAGCCCAGGCGAGGTAGGCAATGTCCTGGTTTTGAGGTACCAGGGGAAGTGCACAGGGTACCTCAAGACAGACCGGTAGGTAACATCTCCTGTTTCAGAGAAAGTAGCTCTAAGGTACAGTGTCACGGACATTCTTTTTGAGGTGACCAGTGGGAAATTGGGAACAATTATGAGCAATTAAACATGTCCGTCTTTCAGAAACCTTGTTTTGTGTAGTGAAGACTTACTTCCTGGATGTGCAGAGTTGAGCCATGAGTTCTGTGTCAGCCTTTCACCCCATTTTTAGGCATTCTGGAGTCACCTGGATGTGGGATCTGGCCAGGTCTTCCTGCCTCCTAAGTATGGATGGCAGTTATGTCAGTAGTGTCCTCGGTCGTGGCTCTCAACCTGTGGGTCACCACCACTTTGGGTCCTGCGTATCAGATATTTACATTAAGTTTTATAACATCAAAACTAATTATAAAATAACAAATAATTTTATGGTTGGTGGTCACAGGTCAGGAACTGCATTAAAGGGTCACAACATTGGGACAGTTGAGACCTACTACCTTAGATGCTCACCCAGCTCCCATATTCTCTGTATAGTGTATTCCGTCACCTTGAGCAAAAGCTTGTCTTGACCAAGGGTCAGTCTCTTTGTATCGTAGAAACAGTGACTCTTCCTAGTAGACTTTCAGCTCCTGGAAGACCCTAGAGGATGTTGGGAGTTGGCACGTGGTGCTCAAGCTGGAAAACGTGTTGCTGCTCTTTTTGTACAGCAGGAATTATGCTGTAGGGCCTGCGTAAGAGTGTCTGTGAAAGTCAGATAGGGTGCGGCCCCTGAAGCACTCAGCACTAACCTAGGGTGAAGAGCTTGGGAGCTTCATCCAGCTGTACTTCGCGTGTACCACCAGCAGGTGGTGATGTTGGCCACGTATTGGCATTGCAGGCCTCCATCCGCAAGGCCCGTTCCCTGGATTGACAGTCCAGGGTTCAGTTGGGGCTCCGGTTTCCAGTAGCAGGTGTAGGTTTAGGTGTAGGTGCGAGTTTCCATTAACAGTATGAGCCCGCTGGATGACCGGGTGGGCTTTGTAGACAGCTGTGGTCATCCTGGTCAGTTTGCTTCCGTGAAGAGTACTATCTACTCCTCTCTGAGGGCTGAGATACTGAACGGAAGTTAAAGCTGGCAGATACGGGAGTACGGGCTTCAGGAGCTAGCCTGTTCCGGTTGCTGCTTTCGTACTGTACTAGCTGCATCCTGAGAGTGATTCTGAAACAAGGTGAGATCTGTTTGTATTCAAACCCGAAATCTCAGTGTTGACTCAAAATCTGAGATCGTGTAGCCTAGGGAACATCTTGAAATGACTGAGCAAAGTGCTCATAAATAAAAAGTTTGAAGTTTTTAATTTGTTTGACTTTTGACTTTTGTTTTCATGTTTGTAGCTCAGGCTGGCCACAGGCTCCCTATATTTTGGAAGATAACCAAGCCCAGTAGCTAAATTCCCAATAAGTCAAGTGATGGTAGGTTCGTGTTGCTCTTTCTTGTGCCCAGTGTGAGGACATGGGCCGGACAGTCTGTAGCCAGATACATGAAAGATACAATGGGGAAGCCATGCCAGAAGAAGCGCTAGGATTTTGTAAAACAGAGTGATTTTATAGATTTGTTGATCTTATTATTGAACAAATAACTGTTGTTGACTTGAAAACACCAATGTACTGATTGGTCAGTCTTTCCCATTTAGTTGATAAAAAAATACATCTGCTGTAATTTCAATAATGTACCACGAGGTGGCACCAATGTCAACTGTTTTAGCCAGCAGGAAGTGTAAATCCACCATTCTACAGCAAAATCTCACAAATGCTTTGTTTTGGAACTTTACTCTGTCGAGTCAGAAACTTCTATTTTATTTTGCAAAAATATTATTCAGTGACACCTTTACACCTTTTTGTTGTAAAAAGTGCTGGGTCGTTTTCTATGAGGTTTCTCCCCAAAGTCCCATGTTATGGCCTGCTTGTTTGAGTCCTGTCTTCTTTAGGGAGAGTCAACACAGGAAAAACTTTCGTAGTAGTAAGGTTTCTTAGTTTTTTTTTAATGTTAAGACGTTAATATTTGTCTTTGTAATTGTTTTTGTTTGTTTTCTTAGACTTTGTTAGATCAGCTCAATTGTTTTTGAAAGGTTCATCTATTTTTATTTTATGTGCATTGGTGTTTTGTCTGCATGTGTCTGTGCACCACATATGCCCATTGCCATCAGCAGCCAAAAGAAGGTGTCGGATCTCCTGGAACTGGGGTGTGGACGGTTGCTGAGAGTGATCTTAACTGTTGAGCCATCTCTCCTCCAGACGAACTCAAAGGTTTCTTTCTCCACCTTTTCCAAGAACATGGATTTCCAAGAAGTTCCAGGAAACTGAAAAAAAGATGCTTGAATTTAATAGTTAAAACTACTTCAAATAAATATTTGAATTATACACTGTATGAAATACCATCTGCTATCTATGCATACATATGAACAGCACTTTGATTTAGTAAACATATATGTTAGTATGAGCTTGTCCGGTCACTCATCTTTAATCTGTATTCCCTTCCGGATGGTTATAGTGGCATAAAAAGAAAATTTCTTATTTTATATCATGGTATAATAAAAAGAAACAATTATCAAAGAAATAGGCCTAGGTTTATATATCAAGCTTTCTTTACTCCATAGTAAATGTGGTAGAGACGCAACCTTGATCAGAAAGACCTTTTTACAAATTTAGGACTCGATTTCTAACCTAAAAGTCGCATTCTATTTATTTGTAATTTAATTGGGAATAAATGTGGTATGATTGGAAACAGTGGGCTATGATTTGGCTATTTCAAGAATAGAGAAGACCATCATGTTTTATTGTTTTGTTTGGGTTTTTTTTGCTTTTATTCTTTTTACTAAAAGGCCGTTGCATGTTTGCCTTTCTTCAGTAATTTTCAGAGTTGCTTCCTTCTGTTCAGGGATTGGTAGGAATGGGAATGGGCCTGTAGATATGGTTAGTCTTTGCTTAAAATAAAGCATGACCAGATATGATAGTTGTCTTTCTTCTCTTTTCTTCCCTAGATTGGAATAATTGGTGGAACAGGCTTGGATGATCCTGAAATTTTAGAAGGAAGAACTGAAAAATATGTGGATACGCCATTCGGCAAGGTTAGTTAGTGCCCGGCTGACGAGTGCTGCCTGTGCCGATGCTTATTACCAGCTTGGCTTTTTGTTTTGTTTTGCTTTTGCTTTTTACTAAGTTGTTTGCTCACTTTACATCCTCTCCCTCCTCTGGTCCAGTCCCTCTCTTTTACCCCGGCCCCGCCCCCATCCCCCTGTCCACTCTCCTCCACAGAGAAGGGTGGGGTTCCATACTCATCACCCACCCAGCCCCTGCACGTCAGGCCGGAGCTAGGTGTATCCTCTTCCACTGAGGCTCGACGGGGCAGCCCGGTTAGAGAAAGGGACCTGAAGGCAGTGTCGTCAGATAGCCTGTAGGAAAATTCAGCTGCGCAACTGCTGCACAAGGGCAGAGGGCCTGGGGCCATCCCGAGCTGCGAGCTCTCTGGTTGGCACTTCGGTTTCTGTGAGCCCCGTGGGCCCAGGTTAGAGTCTGTGGGTTTTCTGGTGGTGTCCTTGACCTCTCTGGCTCCCTAAATCCTCCCCGGTCTTCCACAGGATGCCCCAATCTCTATTCGGTGTTTGGCTCTGGGTCTCTACATTAGCTCCTAGCAGCTGCTGCATTACACCCCTTCTATAACATTTTAGGTTCCTTTCTGACAATATAGCAGGATCTAAATAATACTGTCAGGAGGGGGTTCCCTCTCATGGTGTGGGTCTCAAGCTGGGCCAGTCATGGACTGCCCCTTCCCTTACCCCTGCATGTCCTGTGGGCAGGAAAAATTGTGGGTCTAAGGTTTTGTGACTGGTTTGGTGTCCCAGTCCCTGTATTGGAAGTCTTACCTGTTACAGAAGATGGCTGGTTTGGGTTCCAATCGCCCATTGCTAGGAAACCTTAGCCAGGGTCACCCTCCCAGATTCCTGGGAGTTTTCGTTGTCCTAGGTTTCTAGCTCATTCCAGAGATACCACCCCTAATCCAGTTGTCTCTCCCAGTGCTCCCTCCGTCTCCCTCCACATGGTCCTCCTGTTCCCATCCCTCCCTCCTCCCTCCACAGTCCACTCCTTCTATACCTCCCACCATGCCTAATCTATTTCCCCCTTCTCAGTAAGATTCAAGTGTGATCTTCTTGGGCCGTTCTTGTTACTTACCTTTTGTGGGTCTACGATTTGTAGCATGGTTATCCTGTACTTGATGACTAATACCCACTTATAAGTGGATACATACCATGTTTGTCTTTCTGAATCTGGGTCACCTCACTCAGGGTGATATTCTCAAGTTCCATCCATTTGCATGCAGATTTCATGCTGTCTTTGTTTTTAATAGCTGAGCAGTATTCCATTGTATAAATGTACCACATTTTCTGTATCCATTCTTCAGTTGAGAGATATCTAGGTTATTTCAGGTTTCTGGCTATTACAAATAAAACTGCTTTGAACATGCTCTGTTGAGAATTCCAATTAGCTTTGTACCCCTTTTCTTAATTGGGTTAATTGGTTTGTTGGTATCTAGTTTCTTTCTTTTTTTTTCCGAATTTCCGATTTTTTTTTTTTTGTATACAAGAAATAAAAGCACTTTATAGCTTAAACATTTAAATGAGTCACTCCTTGGTACTTGAACTCAGGCCTTTGAGCATGCTAAGCAAGCACTGTGTAGACTGAGCTACACTCCTATCTGGCTTCATTTTGCTTATTTCTGCCACCTGAGATTGAATCCAGGGTCTTTCCATGCTAGGCAAGAATGTTTTTACTTTTGTTTTTCTTTTTTTTTTTATTCGATATATTTTTTATTTACATTTCAAATGATTTCCCCTTTTCTAGCCCCCCACTCCCCTAAAGTCCCATAAGCCCCCTTCTCTCCCCCTGTCCTCCCACCCACCCCTTCCCACTTCCCCGGTATCTAGTTTCTTAAGTTCTCTATATATTTTGGATATCAGGCCTCTGTTTGTGTGGGGTTGGTTAAAAATCTTTTCCCACTCGGTAGGCTGCCATTTTGTCTTTTTTTTCTATATTCTTTTTTATTATTTTCTATATTCTTTGTTTGCGTTCCAAATGATTTTCCCTTTCCCGGTTCCCCCCTCCCCATAAGTCCCATAAGACCTCTTACTTCCACCTGTTCCCCAATCAACTCCCTCCCAATTCTCCGTCCTGGTACTCCCCTACAGTGCTGCATCAAGCCTTTCCAGGACCAGGGCCCTCTCCTTCCTTCTTCTTGGGAATGATTTGATATGTTAATTGTGTCTTGGGTATTCTGAGCTTTGGGGCTAATATCCACTTATCAGTGACTGCATTCCATGTGTGTTCTTTTGTGAATGGGTTACCTCACTTAGGATGATATTTTCCAGATCCAACCATTTACCTAAGAATTTCATGAATTCATTGTTTTTAATTGCTGAGTAGAATTCCATTGTGTAAATATACCACATTTTCTGTATCCATTCCTCCATTGAGGGACATCTGGGTTCTTATAAATAAGGCTGCTATGAAGACCTAATGATTCTTTGGATTTCCTTGGTGTCTATTATTATAACCACCTTTTTTTTTTTCTGGTTTCCTTAATTTGGATATTCTCTCTCTCTGCCTTTTAGTTAGATTTTCTCAAAGAACCAGTTCTTAGTTTCATTGATTCTTTGTATTGTTCTCTTTGTTTCTATTTTATTTATTTCAGCCCAAAGTTTGATCATTTCCTGCAGTCTCCTCTTGGGTGTGTTTGCTTCTTTGTTCCAGAGCTTTCATGTGTGCTGTTAAGCTGCTGGTATGCGATCTCACTAAACCCTTTATGAAGGCACTCAGTTATTTCCTCCTAGCAGTGTTTTCATCCATTTGGGTATGTTGTGCATTCATTTTTGTTGAATTCTAGAAAGTTTTTAATTTAAATTTAAAATTTAAAGTTTTAAATTTCTTTATTTCTTTGACCCAGTGCTCACTGAGGAGAGAGTTGTTCAGTTCCATGAGTGTGTAGGCTTTCTGTTGAAACCCGGCTTTAATCCATGGTGGTCTGATGAAATACTGGGGCTATTTCACTTTCCTTCTATCTGTTGAAACATGCTTTGCAACCAAGTATATAATCAATATTGGAGAATGTTCCCTGAGGTGCTAAGAAGGTATATTCTTTTGTATTTTTTTTTTAATCGAGAGTAACTGTTGGGTTTTTTTGTGGCCAGGGGTCCTAGCACTGGATTTCCTCAGCCGAGATGTCCATCAGGCTACAGGAGACTGGTGACATACATGATCTTGAACACACATGTGACTTCTTGGTTTGCCCTTCTAGAAGTCAAGATGTTCATTTTCCATTCAAACCTGTTTCTAATTTAGAGTCACACCATGGACTGGTGACCGACCGACCAGCTGCCAGATAGGCTGACTAGATGATGAGTCAGTACGAAGTGACATTTTCTGACCCAAATGAGCCAGATACTATCCTGCTGAGGCTGTGTGAGTAGGGTATCCACATTCCTAATTCCACATCGCCTCTTCCAGTCACTGACATTCCTCTGACCCTCCGACAAGAGCTTGCAACCGGCCACGCCCTCCTTCCCAGCTAAGGTCTTTCTTTACCTGACCTGGGTTCTTCTAAGTCTGTTCTCATTTTGCTCGTAGCCTCGGACTTTCTTACTGACCTTGGTTCTCCGTGTTTTCCCTGTGACACTTTAAGTGGCCGACTCAGGCCTGGCTATCGCAAGCAGTCGGTTCTGTCACCGAGTTCTTGGTGCCCCCCACAGTGTTTTCTTAACCCCTCAGCCCTCGACTCTCACACCAATTCTTGAATCATACAAATGCCATTGACACATGTAAAAGTCTCCTGGGGCGCTTGCGGCCTTCAGAGCCTGCTGGGTCCACGATAGCAGAGAGCTCAGTCAGTACTGATTGGCCATGATGTTGCTCATTAAAAATCTAAACTCCTTTCCCTGTGCTGAATCTTCCAACTCCAAGTTTTCACCAATCTGTTGTGGTTCAAACGATTCCAACTTGTAAGAACTGTCTGCACGTTTTAATATTACTGAGTTGTAACTGTTTGTTTTGCATTGCGTGCAGCCATCTGATGCTTTGATTTTGGGGAAGATAAAGAACGTTGATTGTGTGCTTCTTGCAAGGTAAAGTATTTTAAGTTGGGTTTTTGTTTTGTTTTTTTTATTTTTAAACATTACTACGTCGGGAGAATTTAAATTTAACTTAAAGTCTGGGAACAGGTAATAATAATGTAGGTGTGAGTTATATGTTTGTAGAGTCAGAACTCTACTTACTACATGAGGCCCTAAGATAAAGTTCAGATTGCAAATATTTAGAAAATCAGAGGTATCGATCCCCGCCTCAGTTTTGTAAAATAGTCAGTTGACTGACACCGAAGTTTCAGTTACTGTCCTAACGACAAAACAATTTCCTTTGATGATTTTCTCTCTTCCCATAATCAGATAATAAGGTGTCCATGATAGATCCTTGTTTAGGAGTAGTTGTATTTCTGTGGAGGGGAGGTTTGGGGTCCCTGAACTAATATGGGTCACTAGTGCTTATCTACTCACTCCCTAAACAGAGCTGCTGGGGTGCACAGTCATTAGGAACTCCCCTGATCGCATGTAGCCTGCAGGCAGACTCTCTCAAGCATGTCGTAGGTGGTGCCTTCTAGAAGGGTGGCATGATCTAGTGGTGGGAAACAAGTCTCAGGCCAACCCACACTTAGCTGTGTGGATTTTATTACGGAAGACCTGGGAAGGGGACTTTTCAAAGCTTTGTCCACAACAGTGACGTAGAGCTAGCAAAACTAAAATGTAGTTGTAATCATCCCCTCCTGTGGATTTCAGACAAGTCTCCTTCTTTGGTCTGTAGTCATTACTAGGGAACTGCCTCACTTTTTCAAGCTCAGGGAAGAAACAATTGTTTAAAGTACACAATACTGAGTAAATATGTAAATTATAAACAAACATTTCACACATTGAACAAAGGCTTATGTTACTTGCTGTCAGTGTTATTTCTGTCTTATCGACATAAAGAAATGAATTCGTGATGAAGTTACCTCTGTAGGACATCACATATGTTAGTTTTTCAGGAGGCCTAGATAGTCTTGGCATCTTTATAAAATATTGCTCATAAGAACATTAAAATATCATGTAACCAATGTGAGTTTTAAATATTTTAATTTTTACTTATACATATTACTATCTTGCCTGCATGTATGTCTGTTTGAGGATGTTTGATCTTCTGGAACAGGTATTACAGACAGTTGTGAGCTGCCATGTGGGTACTGGGAATTGAACTTGGGTCCTCTGGGAAAGCAGCCAGTGCTCTTAACCACTGAGCCATCTCCCCAGCCCCCTAAAATTAATTTTAAAAATTGAGCAGTTTGCAGCTGTTGACTTGAGTCTCCTAAGTGGGTGTGGCTTCTCAGGCTCACGGTTGTGTTTCAGGTGCTCAGATAATTTTAACCAAATGCACAAGTTTGTCCAGCAGAGCGATATTTACATGGCGGGTGCTACTGAGGAAGACAGGCAAGGGCAATGCCCTTGGGCTGATTGTATTGTAGAGGTGGGCACCAGGGAAACACAGAGGGACCATTAGTGTGGTGTGCTGTGTAGACGCATATACTTCTTGTTCTGGGTGCTAAGATGTCGAGGGTCAGGGGCTGGGTGAGATTAAGTGTGGAAGCAAAGGGGTCATCGAGCCTGGATTAAGAGGCCTACAAAAACATGAAGTGCTTCCTCGAAGTTCCTGTAGCTAGAACTCTGAGGTCAGGGAGCGGTTCCTCTGGGGGCTGTGGGGAATCTCGTAGCCCTTTTCTAGATGTTTAGTAACAATTCCTTTTTTGTTTCTTTTTGTTTGGGTCTTTTTGTTTTGATTGGTGTGGGGGTTTTTTTGTTGGTTTTTTTTTGTTGTTGTTGTTGTTGTTTTGTTTTTTGAGACAGTTTCTCTCTGTTGCCCTGGCTGTCCTAGAACTCTTTCTATAAAGCAAGCTGACTTCAAACGCAAGATCCACCTGCCTTTGCCTCCGAGTGCTGACATTAATGGTGTGAGCTGCCGCAGCCACCACCAATAGTAATAATTCTGTATAGGGTTGTCATAGGCGTGTTATGCATCCCATCGTAATGAAATGGCATTTAACCTGTAAACCCCTTGAAAAAGTAGTGCTTACTTGATTTGTAGCTATTAAAAAAAGATGTCAGGTAATTATATTTGGAAAACTTAATGGAAATTGGAAACTGAGATGGCCAGTCTTAACAGAAGAAATACTTTATGTTACCCTATAGGTTTGGACCTAGATTTAATTGAGAAACAATTAGATAAAAAACGTGTTTTATAATATGTCTGTATAAACACTTTTGGATAAGCATTCATTGCATTTTTATCTACAGAAATAATTTTTAAATTCTTTAACTAAAATATTGGTTCCTTTTCTATAATTATATTTAAAAAACCCTTTTTGTCCAGTTATCACAGTACATACAGTGCTACATTTGCTGTTCATGCCTTATTCTCCATTTAACATAAAAACTGCAGGCCTCCCGCGCCTATGGTTTTAGTTACCACGCTTCTGGAAAGTTGTGCTTTATTTTTCTTGCATAGTATTTTACTGTCTTGAGGAGGGTAGTAGCTCACTGGAACATCATCGGGTTTCAGTGGAACAGCAAATTTTTGTCATTAAAAAATGACAGTATATTGAGTAATATATTGAGAAATTAATCAAAATAAGTTTTTCTTTAACAACAACAACAACAACAAAAACTAAAGAACCCTGACTCCCAAGTACAGTCATAACCTCTGGTCCAGGTCAAAGTTAGATCTGCAGTTCAGAGATGGGCAGTGATAGTCTGCACTTTTAATCCCAACGCTCGGGAGGCAGGAGCAGGTAGGTCTCTAAGTTCCAGGGAAACCAGGGCTACACAGAAAATCCTGTCTCCAAAATTAATTAATTAATTAAAATGAAAAGCAAAGAGCTTTGATTCAGTTAAGCCCAGAACAGTGGTCATGAAAAAGCTGTCTCCTAAACAAACAAACAAATAAATAAGATAAAATGCAATGAACTTTGATTCAGTTATCAGCAGTCATCACGCAGAAGGGTTTGGAGGTGTCCACCAGGAACTTGGTTTTGCTGTTTCTTTGTAACTGTTAAAGATCCCCGCTCTGATGGTGGCTATTCCACGTCCGTCTCCTCCCTCAGACACGGCAGACAACACACCATCATGCCTTCCAAAGTCAACTACCAGGCGAACATCTGGGCCTTGAAGGAAGAGGGCTGTACACACATCATCGTGACCACAGCTTGCGGGTCCTTGAGAGAGGAGATCCAGCCTGGTGACATGGTCATTATCGATCAGTTCATTGACAGGTAAGTGCTCTGTGGCCTTGTAGCTCTGCCTTTTCAGCTCTGAGAGAAGATGTGTGGGGGACACGGGGAGAGGGGAGGGAGCGGGACACGGGACCACTTTATGCTTTTCACTGTAGGTTTTGTTGTTTTTACTAAACTGGCAGATAGTAATTATATATTGATGAATGTAATTGCTATATGAGGACATTACATATGTATAGATAGATATAGATAGATAGATATATAGATATATATATCACCATGTAATGATCATGTATCACTTCACATATACACCTCACAAATTAGCTTGGATGCAAACATTGATTTTTCACTATATAAAAGATACATCACATCACCATGCCTCACAGGAGATTTCAAAAATGTACTCTTTCTGCTCAACTAAAATTCAATGTCCTTTGGCCAATTATCTCTGAAGCTTCTGGTAAATGCCAGTTTCTCTGAAGCTTCTGGATCTGTTTTTGATCCCATAATGAGTTCCCGTATTGTCTTTGCACTTCACCTCACAGCATTCCTCCAGGTCTGTTCGTACGGCTGTGAACAGCTGTTGTCTTTTTATGGTTGACTCATTTCTGTTGTCAACGTGTTACATTTTCTGTACCTGTGAGTAGGCATCACTGGTTGTTGAAAAGTACGTTGTTCCCTCTCTGTGTGTCTAAAATGTCTGTGTTTTCTCTTGTTGGCTTCTAATATTTGTTCCATTGTGGGTTGATAAGATACAAAGAATTATTTCACTTTCTCGGTATTTGGGGAACAGATGCTCTGTGGCTTGAAATGTGGTTTCTTGTGCAGTCCTCAGCACATTAGAATGAATGTCCTGGAGTCCCTCTATAGTCTGTCTCATCTGTAGTATGATTAGCTCTGAGGTGTCTTTATTGGTGTTTTTAGGAGGTTAGGAGCCTGGAATATGTCTGCTGATGAAACTTCACACTCCTGCTATTTCCGTGTCTGGACCTGTCTGTGAAATGAGTGTGCTGTGAATTTTAGTACCCTCGATGCTGCCTGCATATGTATTCTCAGTCATTATATTTCCTTCATAGATTGTTTCCCCGCTGTGAGCTTCTGGTAAATACCATATTATCCTCTGCTTCTGCCTGCACGTTTCAGATCGTACGTGTGAGTTCCTGCTGCTGTTTTTCTGTGTCTCGCTTATTTAATTCACTTCAAGAAATTCCTCCAGGTTCATCTTGTCACACGACTGCTGTCTTTCTTATCTATTTAGTGTTTGTTGTCCGCTGGGAAAGGCATGTCCACTTGTTAGGGGCCGTTCCCCGTGAATAGGCCTCTCTACTTTGATTCAGTGGAGAAAAATCAAAGCACTTGAATGAGATAAAGATACACTGCCGGGCAGTGATGACACTCACCTTAATCCCAGCATTCTGGAAGCAGAGGCAGGTAGATCTGTGAATTCGAAGGCCAGCTTGATCTACAGAGCAAGTACCTGGACAGCCAGGGCTACACAGAGAAACCCTGTCACTAGAAACAAAACCACAGATAGGTATATCTATAGTGAAAGAAAGAACTGTAGGGCATAGTAGGAAGGTAAAATTTAGGAATATGAAAGTATAAGGGAAAGAGAGTAGTGCGACACACCTTTAATACCAGCAGCTGAGAGGTTAACCGCGGCTGCTGTTAAGTTGAGACTAACCAGGGCTACATAGTGAGACCCTGTCTGAGAAAAAGGTCAGTAGCTCAGGGTGAGGTTGGACACAATAAAGGAAATTGAAGGAAAAGGTCATATACTCCTTGCTGAAGATGTGGGAGTCTTTCCAGGTTTGCAGGTGAAGGGGAAGTGGGAACTTCTTAGAGCCAGTCCAGCAAGTCAGATTGGGGTGGGAGTTATGGAGGCGGAGCCAGTTCTACCTTGCTTGCAAGCATTAGCTATAAAGTGACCGAGTTATGGCCGTTAAAGAAGCAGAGCTCTATTCATGCCAGTGAGCTTGGTATGTGACCCTTAGGAGGTTGACTGCACTTCTTCTGGCTTGTCACAAGTGGCTGCTCAGACAGTTGCCCGTCACTTTCAAGGTACCCTGTCAGTGTTCCTATGCGCATGACAGACCAGTGCCTGTAAGCATCGCTGAGCTTCCGTGTGTGAGGATGATGACCAAACCAAGGCATCCTGCACTGAGCAGGAGCAGGTATTGAGTGTTTTGCCAGTCCTGACCACACTAGGGTGTGCCTTCATCCACATGTGAGCCTTTCCACAGTTCATCTCATGTCTCGGAGACCCAACACTGTTTTTGAAAAGAAGTTTGTTCTACTTCCCAGTGCATGCAGATGATCACATCAGGGAATATATAATTTATCATGAAGTCTTGACTCATATTGGGCACATATTAGCAATTGAAATTATAGATATTAAGTTTGTATGTCTATAAACTTACACAAGTCACAGCCAGTTTCCTGGGCCTGTACATGCTTCGGGGGTTGGCTACCTGCTAAGCCAGATGGAAAGAGTATAGGAACTTGTATAAAATGAAGGGGGTTTTGATGTGCCCGACAGTAACATAAAACAGCAGCCCCCACTTAGGTTGTTTCCCATTGCTGCATCTGTAAACATGCTGAGAAGTGCTGGAGACTCCTTCTCAGTGCTGCCTGGCTGTGCCGAGCACAGGCGGCCTGCCTTTACACTGTACTCCTGAGGGATGCTAGATTCCATGCTTGGGGTTCCCATGGTCTTCCCTTCTTTGGAAGACCCTCCCTTCCTCCTACCAGGCAGCCTGACCAACTCACACACAACCCAGGTCTCGATCCAGGGCTTAAGTTCGTCCACCCAGTACCTAGCCCATCTCTGAACTGCTGGAGCGTGCTGGTCCTACAGATCTAAAGCATACAAGGATCTCCATGACACAGGGTATTCAGGAGGAGAGCCAGTGAGGATCTAGTATTGATGGTGTATAAAACCCAGAGGCCTGAAACCAGACTCATTGTAGTAAACATTTGCAAGTAAAGATGTGTGGACAAACAGGTATACTGTGTGACACGATGTTATATTCCACAGCTTCCATGATAACATTTTTTATTCTGTCTTTTGGTGGGGAGGTTGCAAAGGTGGAGGGCAGATACAAAGGGATGGGAAATGAGTGAGATTGGGGTACATGATATGAAATATACAAAGAATCAATAAAATGTTAATAAATGATAAATACCTAAAGCATCTCCTCCAATTCTGAGAGGTACCTGGACTGATTATACAACCCAAGGACACTCTGGCTTGCCTGCCATTCTGCTTTTCCAAGGACACTCAAACTCGGGACTCCCCTTTGACTCTGTAGGTCAGGGAAAAAGAAAAGATTGTTGGAAAATAATGACCTCATTTCCCGACGAGGACTGCCGTCCTGTTGGTCTCTTCCAAGGCTGTGTGTTTTATTACTAGAGCAGAAATGAAATGCTTCTGAAGGGACGCCCAATCAGTGCCCTCTAAGGCTTACGTGGCACGATACTTGTGAGATGCTTGTCATAGACCAAAGATTGAAAACAGATTCATACCATTCATATTCAGAAGGCGGCATATAAATCTTAATATACCCAGTCGATCTTCATAGTGACAGCTTCCTGCTGTCTTCAGTTGGATGAGTATTTCTTCTGCCTTGTAGAAAGTTCTGATTGCCAGAAGAACCACAAGTGGTTAGACCACTGGAAACAGAATCAGGTTAAACTGGGCATTGGTTTGTTGTTGTTATTATTTCTTTATTTTTTTAACACACCAGAGCATTTAACTGTATCCAGTTCCCTTCAAGCCATCAAAGATATTTGATTATATTTTGCCTTTCTTTTTTTTTCTTAAATTTTTATTTAAATGCATTTTATACATCAAACATATTAATAATAAAAAGTATTTTGAGAATCACATAATACATAGAAACTTTGTTCAGTTTTTATATTCATATCCTTTCATACCCTGAATATATCATTTTTATTAATGAAATATTGAATATATTATTGATATAATTAATATATCATTTTAATATTAATATATTAATTATTAATACTATTCATAACTGAGGATCCTGTATCTAATGTTGAATACTAAATTGTTTCAAAACATACAAAATATTTACTGGGAGTTAAGCATAGTAAAATCATAAAATAGTAAAAATGATTCATTAAGAAATATATTCAAAAGCCTTTATATGATACCACCTGACATATTGAGAGAGTAAAACGAATCATCTATCTGTACCTTGTCTAACAATCAGTTTACTTAAAAAAGATTATCAGTGTTTCTAGGAAAGAAATTATTTTATCAGTAAGTATATTTTAAAAATTTCAAATTAGCAAAAACTCTTTGAAGCTAAACATTAAGACAATGTTTCAAGCATAGTGAGAAAAATTATCAATAATATTTCCATGATGTTTGTAGAACATAATTTTAATACTTTCAACTGTTAATATTCAACAGACAGAATAATTATTTTAAGATATATTTTGTTATGTCTCCCTTTTCATTTCTGATTTTATTGATTTGGGTACTGTCTCTGTGCCCTCTGGTTAGTCTAAGGGTTTATCTATCTTGTTGATTTTCACAAAGAACCAGCTCCTGGTTTTGTTGATTCTTTGTATGGTTCTTTTCATTTCTACTTGGTTGATTTCAGCCCTGAGTTTGATTATTTCCTGCCATCTACTCCTCTTGGGTTTATTTGCTTCTTTTTGTTCTAGAGCTTTCAGATGTGCTGTCAAGCTGCTAGTGTATGCTCTCTCCAGTTTCTTTTTGGAGGCACTCAGAGCTATGAGGTTTCCTCTTAGCAATGTTTTCATTGCTTATGTCACATAAGTTTGGGTATGTTGTGGCTTCATTTTCATTGAATTCTAAAGTCTTTAATTTCTTTCTTTATTTCTTCCTTGACCAAGTTATCATTGAGTAGAATGTTGTTCAGCCTCCATGTGTATGTGGGCTTTCTGTTGTTTTTGTTGTTATTGAAGACCAGCCTCAGACTGTGGTGATCTGATTGGATGCATGGGATTATTTCAATCTTCTTGTATCTGTTGAGGCTTGTTTTGTGCCCAATTATATGGTCAATTTTGGAGAAGGTACCATGAGGTGCTGAGAAAAAAGTATATTCGTTTCTTTTAGGATAAAATGATGTATAGATATCTGTTAAATCCATTTGTTCATAACTTCTGTTAGTTTGACAATTTCTCTGTTTAGTTTCTGTTTCCATGATCCATCCAATGATGAGAGTGCAGTGTTGAAGTCTTCCACTGTTATTGTGTGAGGTGCAATGTGTGTTTTGAGCTTAAGTAAAGTTTCTTTTATAACTGTGGGTTCCCTTGCATTTGGAACATAGATGTTCAGAATTGGAAATTTTTCTTGGTAGATTTTTCTTTTGATGAGTATGAAGTGTCCTTCCTTATCTTTTTTGATAACTTTAGGATTAAAGTCGATTTTTTTTTTTTTTTTGATATTAGAATGGCTACCCCAGCTTGTTTCTTGTTTCTGGTAGTCTTGTTTTTAACATCTGATTCTGCTCTAAGCACACCCAGCTTCTCATTTGTACTGTGTCCTATGTGATGAATTTTGAGGGAGTCAGTCAGGAACACCAGAGGCTCTATGTCCACCAGGCCATTGGTCTTCAGCATACCCACCATACCCTTCTCTTTTTTCCTGATGCTCATTAACAGTCCCTCGGAACTTTCCCTTGGTCCAACAGAAATCTTGTTAGGCATTTCTATTTTAAAAGGACCTTATATGGCATCCAGGATTTATAATTTGAGTTCTGTTTCCCATCCTTATGTGTTGCACCACTGGCACGCTAGAGAAGGCAGAATGAAGTCTAAAACTGGGGTCTGTAGCCTGGGTCTTTCTTTGCCATACTGGAAGGGGAAACAGCAGAGTCTGGGACAAATTCTATAGTTCCTTGTCTCTTCTCTGAGTACCTGGGCATGCTGGTGTTCCACTGAGAGTCAGGAATGGGGCCTAGCAGTTTACCTTTCTCCTCCGGGCCCCTGAGAGCTAAGCAGAGAGGGGAGGCAGAGTTCTGAATGAGTGGAATACTGCCTGATTAGGAGCGAGAGCCAAGCGTTCCAGAGAGGCTGGAGGGGAAATAGCCTTCCTCAGGAGTCTTAGGCGCAGGCTACGCTTTAGTTGTAGGCCTTCCGCACAGACAGTGATCCGTAATGAAGCAGCTCTCTGAGATGGAGGACCTTGCTTGTTCTTACTGGTTTATGTGATGGTGGATGTAAACACATACACTTTATTTGGAGTGAGTCAGGGATTATATGTCTTCAGTGGAAAAGGAATACCCAGGAAGGGAAGGGAACCTCATTGGCTGAAGACTCAGGGCTGTCTAGATACCTCAGTAGCATGGAGAACTCCAGGTGTCACGCCCATGTTCCTCAGTTAGGTGTCCTGGTTACGGGTTCCAGAACTGGGAGCAGCTCCACCTCTACTGGTCTCAGATCTCTGAGATTCTCCGGGTCTGAGCTCACTCAACCTTGCGAGTTCTTTCTACTTGTTTTTTGTTTGTTTGTTTTTTGTTTGATTGTTTGACCTTTACTTTATCTGCATTTATTTTATGCTGAATTTGTTCCCGAGTTTTTGCTTCTTCGGTTCTTCTCAGATTTCTTTTTCTTCTGGCTTTGGAACAGTCTGTTCCTTCTCAGTGTGGCAAGGGAGCTCATGTGTAGGTTAATCCGGCCACGAGCTCTGGAGGTTCGTTAGGTTCCTTGTTCACCTGGATGTGTTCAATCACTAGACGATCTATATCCAAACCCTTCGTTCAGCATTACTTTCTACATTTTTAAGCATGTGCAGCAAAAATTGAGCACTTTTTCCAGAATGGCACACATTGCTTCTTTAAAGTGACATCCTTCGGATTCTTGGTGGCTTTGTGGCTATGCATACCCTTGCTGTCCTGGGCAACTTGACCGATGTTCTTAAACTGAACACGAAGGTTTGAAACTCTTGATTGGCATTTTGTGGGATTTTCTTGTGTCAAGAGAATATCGAGCCATCCTCACAGGTCACCTCTGGCCAGTTACAGGAAGAGGCCTTGCCAGTTCTTATAATCTTCCAATAACACGGTCCTACACACTACATTCCTGTGGGTGGGTACGTTTCTCTTTCATCCTGCCACCTGTGGGGGTGAGCAGCTGACACACAGGAGTCAATGTAGCTTCCATCCTGACTATGGCTTTGCTGTGTAGATAAAGATAGCTCAACTGTTCCCTGGGCTCCAATTGGACTTTTACATGGTGCTTCTTCCTTGAACTTCTTGTGTGCTTTGATCCCAGCATCTCCTGATCTTCAGTGTCACTTGGCTGCTGACAGTTTAAGCAGCAAGGGCATGAACCCCCAGTTGTGTGCTAAGGGGGTCTTCCGTTACTTCTGTACCAAATGGTAACAGTTCTTTTCACAAATATTTTTGAAGATGCAGTGGCCTCTGAACCACACAGGATCAGTGATGAGGTATCTCATGGAGTCAGACACTTGGGATAGATGCCCCCGCCCTGCTGCAGTGTGGCAAGGGCCTTGGTGTAAACAGGCCAGATTCTAAGAAGAGGCTTAGACAAATTTAGAAGCATAGTTGTTCAGATTGCTTAGCCTTTCTCCCATTGCTTATTAGCTTTGTAGCTTATATTTACTTTTTAAGGGTTAGATGTAGAGTGTTGCTTAAGGTGCCTTCTCCTGAAGGACTCTGCTGGCTTCTCTCCAATGCTGAGACACTCTATTGTCTCTTCCTATGGTCCTGGGCACACTTGGTCCCTCCATTTTTCTGTTAAATACTGTCTTTGTTAGGGTTCCTATTGCTACAGTGAGAACACCATGAAAGGCAGGTCATGGAGGGAAAAGTTGTTTAGATTACACATCCAGATCATAATTTATCTTTGGAGGAAATAGGGACAAGTCCATTCAAGTCCAGGTTGCAGGGCTGCAACCTGGAGGCAGAAACTGATGGTGGGATCATGGAGGAGTGCTGCTTACTGGCTGGCTCCCCATGGCTTGCTCAGCCTGCCTTCTTACAGAACCCAGAGCCACGTGCCCAGGGATTGGGCCATCTGCCATGGACTGGGTTCTCCCCTCAATTAGTGAGGGGATAAACTGGCTTACAACTGGATCCCATGGATTCATTTTCTCAATTGAGTCCCCTTTCTCTCTGATGACTCTAATTTGTGTCAAGTTGAGACACAAAACCCGCCAGTACAGATACTATTTCAGATCCTGTTGTCTGGGTAAAAGAAATGTAATACAGTCATGCCATTCAAAAGATTGAGGGCCCAGGGACAAGGACTTCCAGCAATTTCTCCATATATCCTTTCTTCTTGCTATATCACTGAAGTCATTGATTGGACAGGAAGAAAGGATATATGTAGAAATCATGGGTGTAGGTCCTTATTTTACGCTTAAAACAAAATTCATAGAAGCAGAGTAACTTCTGTGACTCAAAATATCAGGTGAAGCAGCTGGTCCTTCAGTATCCTTATCTGTCAGTGTAAGAGTTCTGGGGGCATTGGATTCTCAGGCATTTTGGTTTTTAGTTTTTTCCCCCAGCTTGTCTGTCCTCTTGCAGGAAGAATAGGAGAGGCCTGGGTTTGCTCTTGCGCTGTGCTCTGACTCATCAGGAAAGTCCCACAGTAAATACTTGGGCTGATAGATTATGCCTATTTATTTCACCCTTCTAGAGCCACAACCCTGCCTTGGGCTTCCCCGGTGATGTCATTGTATAAGGCTGTAGTCTTGTTGGGGTGTGCTCTGGTGTCCGCACAGGTCTCCCTTCATCTTGAGTACGTGTAGGTTCTAACAATTAGGAACAGACTCCTGAACGTGATGACTTGCACCTGGGATCTCACCCCCCAAGGAGTCCAGGGCAGGGATTTTGTTTGGAGACAGTTCTGGATGCCCGGATTACATAGTGACAGCCCTGTGTCTGAAACTAGAGGAAGGCACGGAGACTCATGATGAAGAATTTCCCAGGGGCCTTTGCATTGCTCCGCCCCACTCCTCTCAGAGGCAAGTGCAGACAGGACCGTCCTGCTCCTACGGCTTCTTGTGTGTCTCCTCACTCTGCTGAGAACATCTTCTTCAGTGTAATAAGGAAGCAGATACTACTGGGCACACACTCACTACGTGCCTCTGCCCTCCTTTCCATCCATAACTTGTGTCTGAGTTCTCCTTTCGTATCTAGCAAAGTCATCAACCCCCAAGAAGTAGTTTCGCCTTAGATTTTGCTCTGGATTTTGCTCTAGTTTCCTTTTAGTTCTTCAGAGCGTTACCATATTCCCGTTGGAACAACTTAGCTGTGGAACTGAGTGCCATCGTCAGTTAATGGCGGGCTAGCACTCTGTGATCATCCTCCCGCTAACGCTTGAGGGACGTTGGTACAGAGATGCTATCACATACTAGCAAGTGGACCCAAACTCAGGTGACGCAAGCCTGTCCCTCAGCCCCTCCCCCATCCACGTGCTTCCAGCTCTCCTACCCCAGTGAGATGGCTCAGATTTTGTAACTGTCTCCTGGCTCTTGCTCATTTGTAACTCTGCTGGCCCTCAGTGAACCCTGCTGGAACCATCTGTCCCTCTTCTGTCTCCGAGTCTGCATGGCAGCATCTTGTTATAGGCACATGCTCAAGCCTTCGGGACAATACTCTCCCTTTCCGCCTGACAGCTGCTTTCTATAGCTTCCTGTAAGTAAGACGTTAAACCAAGAGACAGCCACAGGTGATGCCTGGGGACTACCTACTCTGGGGCATTGGAAAGCAGAAGTTTAACCATCGGAAATAACGTTCTGCTTAGCTATTCTCAGAGATTGACTCAGCCCTTCCTGTAATTTCGTGCGAATTGTTCCAACTTGTGGATGGCTATGTGCTTCATTAACTCTTGCCGCTTTTCTAGTAATGATTTCTTCCATAAGTTCGTATTTTTTGCTTGTTTCTCTCTTTCCAAAGGAATATGAATGATTATGTTGGATGGTCAGGAAGACAATTTACCTGTGAATAACTCAGGAGTGGAAGAAAATGTCACATTCTGCTCTTAGGACCTGGCGATTTTTTACATATATGCTGTTCAAGATGGACATTTTAAAAGGGTCATCTGACTCATTGGTGGAATTTAAAATGCTAAAGCCTTTCCAGGCAACTTTTTCCCATTTACAGCTTGCAACCCTAAGCATAAAAGCACACAGTGGTACTTTTCCTGCATATAGTATACCTATGTGTGGCTATTGTTTCCTGGGTAAACAGGTAAAATCACTTACTTTGACCTGGAACAAGTTGGGACACTTAGGAACCAATAACAGCATTAGTAAATGTTATTGTTCCCTTTTACAGATGCAGACTGAGGTTCTATCACTGTCTCTTTCAGAGTCTTGATCAAGGCCTCATTGCTGATGTCTGAAGTCTTTTATCACCCTCAGATTTTGTGTTAAAATCCTAACCCTTAAGGGAATGATGTCAGATTTGTTCCTGCTACCCCCCACCAGAGTTAAGATTTTTGTGATTGTTATTTTTGTATTGGGGAGGGTGTAAAGATTTTTTTAAAGAATTATTTATTGTATTTTATGGGCATGAACTTTGCCTGTATGTATATGTGTGCACTGCATCTGTGTGGGTCTGATGCCCTCAGTGGTCAGAAGAATGTGTTGGATCCCTTGGAACTAGAGTTGTAGGTGGTTGTGAGCTAGCATGTGGGTGCTAGGAAGCAAACTCTGGTCTTCTGCAACCAACAATGCTCTTAACAGCTGAACCATCTCTTCACCCCCACCCCACTCCCAAGAACAAAGAATGTTTGTTCTTATGTTGACTGGTGTACTATTAGCAAGATCCCATAACAGACTATATGGAGGAATAATGGAACCCTCTTCATTGAACAATCTCATTACTGAGGTTTAAACATCCATAAGGTTCGTTCATATTCTCATTCTCTCTTTCTATTTCTTTCTCTCTCTTCCTCCTCCATCCTCTCTCTCCTTCTCTCTCTCCCTTTCTTCTTTCTTTCTTTTTTTCTTTCTTTCTTTCTTTCTTTCTTTCTTTCTTTCTTTCTTTCTTTCTTTCTTTCTTTCTTTCTTTCTTTCTTTCTTTCTTTCTTTTTCCGTTGTTGTCGATGCCACGATTGTTAAACAGTTGGGAGTCCTCCTGAGATTGAACTGACACTAATGAGCTGGGAGAATCTTCCCCAGAAGCCATCCTTGTGAGCAACGCCATGTCCCCTTGAGGGTAGTTGACTGGCTCTTCCACACTCGTGCCAGCGCTTGCTAGAGACAGGCCACATTTGGAAACTACCTCAGAAGTTGTGATGATTTTGTTTCCTGGACAAGTGTTTCTCTCCAGTGCATTTTTAGCTTCACATTTCTTCAAGGGAGAGTATTGACTAGCACTTTCAAGCTATTTCAAAGGCCTCTACCTAAGAAGCAGCCTAGTGGTTGGGTTTTCTGCTGTGCTGTGTCTGAAAGAGCCCAGTGGTGTCTCTCAGAGTACCTTGAACTCATTTCTCTTGGCAGCGTGAGCATATATGTCTCCTTCATTCTTTCAAAGAGATATTTTGTTTGTGTGTTACATTTTTATTTTAGTGCCTGAGCTGGTCAGTTTTAACTGCCACCTTAACACAATTTAGAATCATCTAGAGAGTCTCAAGGAGGAATTATTAAGGCCAGGTGGATGTGTCTGTGTGGTTGTCTTGATTATTAACTAATGTCAGGAGAGCTAGTCAATTGTGGGCAGCACCCATTCTCTAGGCAGGGCTCCTGAGTCATAGGAGAGGAGTCTCTGCTGTATTATGTGGATGTGATGGATGTGATATGACCACCTTTCTCAAGCTTCTCTCACTATAACTTCCCCACAGAGATGGACTGTAGCCTGGAATTGTGAACTAAAACCCTTTCTTAAGTTGCTTTTTGTCAGTCTTTTGTCACAGCAACAGAAAGGAAGCTAGGAGAGCATCTACCCCTGCTTGACAGCCTCAAGCAGTTTCAGAGGTGTGCATGATTTATGGCCCATCAAAAATGCCAAACTCCCATGTTGATGGAAGAGACTACAGAAGCGGATGCTCTGTGTGCAGCGATGGCCAGTCCAGCCCCTTATATTACATTATTTCATTCCACCCTTGCTTAGCCCATATGGGGTAAGTGGTTTTGTCCCTCCTGCCCCCACTTTTAAAAATAAGAAGATCTGAGGCTGAGGCGCAGAGATCAGAGTGACTTTCCCAGAAGCAAGCAGACAGTGAGTAGTAAACAGCCTGACAGTCATTCCCTGAAATCCATGCTTAATTAACCTCTTTACTTTAGAAGAAGAAACAGACCTTCAGCAGTAGTTCTTTACTGTTATAAAAGCCATGACCGATTTGATCATATATCAAACTAAAACAAGTGTATCCACACCCTGTTGATGATATAACAAATTATTTACAAACTTGGGGGCTAACCATAAATTTTTTATCTTGGTATTATTTGGTTAGTACTTTAGCATGGGTCTCACTGGGCCCTTTTTTTAAAGCTGTTAGCAAGGCCATATTACTCAAGGGGTGGTGCTTAAGATGGAGTCCATTTCCTGTCCCTTTGTGCCCTGTACTCCTTGGCTTTGGCCCACATCCATCCAGAGCTGGCACTAAAGGATAAAGTTCTTATCACTCTGACATCTACACATCTCCTACCCTCTTTCACATTTAATGATTCTTGTAATGATGATGTTCCTGCATAATTAATTCAGAATTATCTGTTTGAAGTCAGCTTCATACTAACCATCTGCTAACTTTGCTCCCCTCTGCCAGGTAAAGTAAAGTAATCATAGGTTCTGGGGATAAACCTGTAGTTATCTCATGGGGTAGGCATAATCCAAATGTAACACTGAGATGCAACTGCATCTGATATACTGAGGGGCAGCCACTTTTAAGCACCATTTTTAAGCAAGGGTGAAAGTGGGTATTCTAGTCTATTTCAGCTGCTATAACAAAATAGTGTATAAGTGCTAAACAACAGAAATTTCTCATAAGGCTGAGAAGATCCAGAAAAGATGCCGGTGGATCTGGTGTCTGAGAAGAGCTAACGTTCTTGGCATCACCTTGCTGTAGTAAAAAGAGAAGGCCTGCTCTTTGCTCTCTACTCTCCCACACTCTCTCACCTCTCTGCCCCTGGGGCTCTTCCCCCCTCCACGTCGTCATGGCCGGCCTCCACTCTCTCTATTCTCTCTCTCTCTCTCTCTCTCTACCTCTCTCTCTCTCTCTACCACTAACTCCCATACCCTATTCTGAATAAACTCTATTCTATACCAAAAAAAAAAGAGAGAGAGAGAGAAGGACTTGCTTCCCTTGATCCTCTTTAGTAAGGACCTCTAAAACCAGTCATGAGGATGCTGTGTGTCTGCTACGCATGACCTGATCTTAGTTTCCTGATGTTTGACCTTAAGGGAAAGGATTTCAACATAGAAATCTAAGGGTTGTGCAAGCCTTACATGGTGCTGTGAGGATTTTGTTTTAAATGTATATAGAGTTTGGGGTGTTGAAGACTTTGTACAAGACACATTTGGTTGGTTGGTTGGTTGGTTGGTTGGTTGGTTGGTTGGTTGGTATGTTGGTTTTTAATTGAAACAAAAGGATGAATTATATCTCTGGCCCATATCACTCAACAACAATAGAACTACACAGTTGAACTATAATTGTTAACCTAACCTAGATGGGCTGGTGTGGTTGAGATTGGAAGGTGACCTTTCTGGCTTTGTTAGCAGCCTCTCTTGCAAAACTGCATCTGCAAGATTGTTCTAGGCTTTGTACTGAGTTGGAGAGGATGCAGTCTCTCTGACAGTCTCAGAAGAAGTCAGGTACTCCTCCGCAGATGACTCACATTTGCTTTAGGATTCCCTTTGGGGTTGCCTTGACCCTTCTCAGATGTGGTTGTAAACCCCTTGCTCTGTCGGAATTCATCTAGTGTGGACAGTTCCTCAGTTATGATTCATGTATGGGTATATTCTATTTATAGCAGTTTAGCTTTTGATCATTAACCATTTCACTGAGCACAGTGACACTTGAGTTACTGGGGCAGCTGCCACAAGTGGGTGTGCCTTCCTGGAGGAGAAAGGCATTGATTTTGATGCTACTCTTCCTCTCTTTCCTGGGGTACGAGTTTTCTGGGTCCTCAACCTATAGCTGACTTTCAGGTGCCTCTACTATGTTACCAGGGTGCCTTGATTGGCTGACTTCTCTTATCACTTCTATAAATGAAGGGATGAGCACTCTGATTATTTGTGTATATTCTTTTACTTGATTTTTTTTGAGTTAGAGTCTTACTATGTAGACCAGACTGACTTGAACTCATGGAGATCTACCTGCCTCTGCCTTCTGAGTACTAGAATCAAAGTCATATGACTCCAGGCCCAGAGAATACTATGTTTTATTAGAAAATGGGAGAATGAAACATACAGAATTTGCTATAACTATGTAACTTGTAATTAAATACCTTCATTTAATAAGAAAAATGCCAAGCCGAACTGTGGTGGTATACCCCTTAACTCCCAGCTCTTGAGTTCAAGGTGAGCCTGGTCTATAGAGTGAGTTCAAGGATACACAGAGAAACCCTGTCTTAAAGAACTAGAAGAAAGAAAATTGTAAATTGTTCCATTTAAAGGAAGGAATTAAGACCAGTCGACAAGTATAAAGGAACATAGTGAGATGTGATGTTTCTCACAGGCAGAGATGTGGGAGACAGAGGAGCAGTAGCCATGTCCTTAAGATATTCTTACATGGAGCCTGTTGCAATAGCCACAGGAAGTTTCAGTGTCCTTGCTTTATAATCCTAGTGGCAAGTTGGGGACACTGCTACAACTTGACTCATCAAAACTAAAACCAGGCAGATCTGGAGGTGATAACAAGGCATTCTTCTGTTGGTCAGTCTTCCAGGGAAAACCCTGTTGATCTAGGCTAGAGCTGTCATGTGACCCGTTCTTCCACCTCAGCTGGATGCCTTGGGGTAAGCTCTGACGTCTCCTTGAGTCCTATGAACAAGAGTCAAGAATCTTAGAGCTTGCTTTCCTCTACAGCAGTGGGGCTACTTCATCTCAAAAAGAGATGACTTTCATGCCAAGTAGAGTCACTAGGTATGACCCAGCCAAGGAATAGTTAATTTGGAACAGTACCAAATTATGCCAGCTGTGTAAATAGAACCAGCAAAAGGAATTTTCCATTCTGCCCCACTCCCACTCTACACCAGATTTTCTGCTTTCAGCTTTCCTGTGTCCCATTCTTGCCTCATCTCCCCTCAGCAGGAAAAGGCGGGGTAGGGGTTTTCCCTGAGTTACTCAGTAGTTCAATTTTAGAAAAATCAATACAGACAAAACCTAGTTGATAGTCTTTCCTGAAAGTGTCCAAGGAGAAGCTGAGTGAACTGGCAGTGAGTTCATTTAGCTTTATGGATTCCAAAAACAGAATTTAGAAAAACAAAAAAAAAAACGAGACAGGTGGATTTCTGAGTTCCAGGACAGCCAGGGCTACACAGAAAAACCCTGTCTCCAAAAACAAAAAAAGAAAAGAAAAGAAAAACGAAAAACGAAAAACAAAACTACTTGAAATAAAAACCATGAGAACTAGTTAAAGCAGGTAAAAACAAGCTGAACAAGAGACAGATTACCAGTAGAGCAGGCCAGTCTAGCTGACTTACAGGATGACATGGAAAAATGTGACTAAGATTGAGGCAGCAGGTTGGTTTGGTTTGGTTTGGTTTGGTTTGGTTTGGTTTGGTTTGGTTTGGTTTGGTTTGGTTTGGTTTGGTTTTATGGGTTTTTTTTAATTTGGTTTTTTTTCCGAAACAGGGTTTCTCTGTAGCCCTGGCTGTCCTGGAACTCACACTGTAGACCAAGAAATCCGCCTGCCTCTGCCTCCCAGAGTGCTGGGATTACAGGCGTGCGCCACCACCGCCCGGCAAGGCAGCAGTTATTTTTACTTTAAAGACATCAGTCAAATGTGGGTAAGGACAAAGCAGTTGTTTAAAAAGTTGGGTTTGGGGGAGGGGGAGTGTTTGATTTTTTTTTTTTGCTTGTTTTTTTAGATTTTAGGGAGACCTGGATATAGTCTGATTCAATTCATACAATGTACAATTAGGAAAAACTTAACAAATAAAATGAGTCTATACAGTTTTGGGGAACTAGTTAGTGTGAGTCTGAGAAATGGCACACTGAGCCTACTCTTCTGTATATGTCATGGTAAAATGTTTCAGATTGACTTTGATTGGTCATTACCTACCCTCCCCAAGGTCGTGACTTAACAGTCTCCATGGGTACACTTTCATTCCTGGTCAGGAGCCTGTTACAATCAGCCCAGAGCTAGAAGAGTCCAGTTCAAACCTGAAGATGCTCTGTGACAGTTACCTTCATTTTTCTACAGCTGTTGGATCAAAAGTGACCTCAATACTTCAGAAGACAGAGACGGTATTTTAAGAGTAGTAAAAACCTCACCCCTTTCTCTTTCTAGGACATCCCTAAGGCCCCAGACCTTCTATGATGGGAGTCATTGCAGTGCCAGAGGAGTGTGCCATATCCCAATGGCTGAACCGTTTTGCCCCAAAACAAGAGAGGTTAGTAGTCTCCCTTATAGGTATATCAAAGAGCTTGGAATGCTATCTGCAGGTAAACCAGTTGGCTGAGTAGGTATCCCTCTTCATCCCTCAGCTTTGGTTTTAGAAAGCAGTTGGTTTCATGATACACTGTTTCCCATGGCTAAGAATATCTCCTTTATTAGTTATTTTAAGCAGAATCATTTCACCTGCTGAGCCAGCCTCAGAACTGTTTCTGATGCAACTAATGTTTCTAAAAACCTTGCAGTAAGGAAGCCCAGATAAGTTGATCTCTGGGCAGAAAAGATCAGGAAAGCCATTCTTGTTTGGCCATATGTCTTTGGAGGGGCGGCAATCTATTAAAAAAAAAAAAAAAAGACTTTCTTCCAAAGGCTACAGAGTCCATGTGAAAAAGCAGTGACTGGACAGCTGCACTCTGGGAAATGGCACTGGGCCAGACCAGATACCTTAGCTGAGCGAGTGTGAATGGTTAAGACCTCAGTCCAGATTGAAGCCCCAACATAGCCTTCCTAAGTTCTAAACAGTGAATGGAATTCAAGTGCATAAACCAAAGCCTGGTGTGTTTGCTCTTAAAGCTATGAGCTCTGCCTGCAGTGGACCTGAATGTGTGAATACAGGGTGTGATGGCCTCTTTCAGTGATCTAGGTTCCCTAAGGATGTGACAGCAAAGTCTACTCTAGGTAGTTTGCTAAAGTAGAAAGATAAAAATCTTGGGCTGTCTGTGTGATTTGTGCTCTTCCTTTTCCAGGTCCTCATAGAAACAGCTAAGAAGCTTGGACTTCGGTGCCATTCAAAGGGGACGATAGTCACAATTGAGGGGCCTCGTTTCAGCTCCAGGGCAGAAAGCTTTATATTCCGTACATGGGGTGCAGATGTTGTCAATATGACCACTGTTCCAGAGGTCGTACTGGCTAAGGAGGCTGGAATTTGTTATGCAAGCATTGCGATGGCAACCGATTATGATTGTTGGAAGGAGCATGAAGAAGCAGTAAGTGGGAGTCCCTTCTGATCACATGAGGTGTGGGCATCAGTCATCAAGAGAAGGTCTAATGTCTCATTGGTTTTCTTTGCATTTGTCTCCCGGCCTTTGTACATTCATTTTAGGTTTTCATTAGGCTTTGTTGGATATTTTCTGTAGTTCCTATTGGAATATAAGATCTTCCACAGAGGGTCTGGGAGTGCTTATTGGAGAATCAACAGTGCAGGCACTACATGGTAGACACGTAGATGTATTGAGAATCATTGAGGCCTGCCTTTAAAGAGAGAGATGTACTTTGTGTATGATTTCCTTGTGCTGTTGCTATTTATGTTCATTTTCATGGAGAAAGAATGCCTAGTAAGAAGCCTGAATCCCTATCCTGTTCATCATACTGTGGCCACTGTCCCAGCGCCTATTTCACCAGTCAGTTCTATATAACACAGCATCACCTAGTCATGTCATCTGGCCACCCATGTGCAACTTGCAACACAAATTAATCCCGATCCTTTGGTTTTAGTAAATGTATTATTGCTTTATCCTTACTACAGCTGGTAGTAGGGTGTTGCTGTGTATTTATTTATAGGAGAGTTTTGAGGCCAACTGTATCTGGTCTGGCAGCTTAAGAGCACCTCCCAGCTTTGTGATCAAGAGAAGCTGTTTTCAATTAATGAGAAACATTAGTTCCTGTCTCGTCCTGGCAGCACATTGCTTCCATTCGGATTTTCTGCTCAGTGTCGAGCAGACAGCTAGATGCCTCCTCTACAGAGGGAGCAGAGGCTTGTTATGCCATATGGGTGCTGGAAAGCAGATGGCTAGGTTCTGTCAGTGGGAAGGCATAAAGACAGTAATGTTAAATGCCACAAGAAAGACACGCATAAACATGGCATCCACTCAGACAGCCATTTGTGTCGTTGTGCTTTAAACAAATTACAGCCTGACATGACAAGATGACAAGGCCCTAGAGTGGCCTAAACTCACCTCAGTTTCCTTATGACAGTCAACAAGTTATTTAATTTGTTTTCTTTGAAATGAAGCCAGGACATGGAACAGAGGAATGGCTCTGTCTTGTGCGTGTGTGTGCATGTGCATGTGTATGCGTGTGTGTGTGTGTGTGTGTGTGTGTGTGTGTTAGCCATTGTAACCAAAATACTGGATAGAACAGATTGTTTGAAAGCCACCATAGCAGCTCCTGTGTCTCAACCAGGAAGCAAGGAGAGCTAGATTGAACAAAAAATGGGGCAGTAAACTTCCAAGGCCATTGCCCCAGTTACTGCAACAACCATCAAGCCCAACCGCCTAGTACTGGTTCTAATCCGTGGGTCACAACCCCTTTGGGAGTTCAAAGGACCATTTCACTGAAGTTGCCTAGACCATTGAAAACATACTTGCATTACAATGCATAGTGGTAGCATTACAGTTATGAAGTGGCAATGGAATTAATTTCATGGTTGGCATTTCCACAACAAAAGGAACTGTGTACTAAAGCTTCAAAATGTTAGGAAGGTTGAGAACCACTGTCCTAAAGGTTCCACTGGCTAAGGAACACGCTATGAGCCTGTGGTGAACATTGAAGATCCAAGTCATGAAAGAGAGGTAGGACTGTCCACGCTGTGCAGGAGCAGGAAACAGGAAATGGTCAGAACTCCAGGCCTGGGTATAACCCCAACTGGCTGACTTTTGTCAGCTACATCCTGCCCCCTAAAGAATCAACAATCTCTCAGAATGTCACTGCCCGTGGGGAAAGTGTTCATATAAGAGTTGGACCACAGCAAGTGGTTTGGAGAGTGCTGACTCGTGGGATCTTAGGACAGTGCTGACTCATGGGATCTTAGGAGAGTGCTGACTCATGGGATCTTAGGACAGTGCTGACTCATGGGATCTTAGGACAGTGCTGACTCATGGGATCTTAGGAGAGTGCTGACTCATGGGATCTTAGGAGAGTGCTGACTCATGGGATCTTAGGAGAGTGCTGACTCTTGGGATCTTAGGAGAGTGCTGACTCGTGGGATCTTGGGAGAGTGCTGACTCATGGGATCCTATCACCAGTGATTCCATGGAGTAGGTGTGCAAAAAAGCAAACCTTGGAGGTTTGAGCTTGACCTTGAAGTGAGGGTTCGGTTGTTGCTGTGAGTCACAGATCAGTAGGAAGGGCATTGTGAGTGGAACCCAGCAACAGAAACAAAGTTCAGAGTCAATAGGGAGAGTATATGGACATGAGTAAAAATAAATAAGGTGAGTCTCTGGCTGCCATAAACGCCTGCTGTGATACCTCAGCTTAAATTGCACCTTTGCATGTAGCCGAGCTCCCGCTGCTATGGCGCTAGTACTTCCTCACCGTGTCTTGGTGTTTGTCACGCCATCTGGATGAGGTGACACAGATGTAATCATCGTGTCCTTGGATCTTAGCTGTCTCCTAAGCAGGATAAAGCAGGGCAAGGAGCTGGGCCTGGTGGCCAACTTTCCCCCGTGAACCAGTTCATTCATACACAAAGGTAGATAATAGCATGGGTGCATACGAGCCCAACCACTCTCTTCAATCTTCATGCCCAGTCAGGTTTCATCTGGACCTCCATAATTTTAATCCAGTAACATTGCAGGAGGTAGCTAAGTAATTAGATTAAAATTATGTTTTAATTACTTAATATGCTCAAGCAAATTTCTAGTTCCTAGTTAAATATAATATCATAAATAACATGCATGTTATAAGTGACTCCCATGTGCATGCACACACACACACATACACACAAATATATACACCAGTTTCTGAAGATTCAGTTTAGCGCCCGATTAATGCTGAGTAAGTAAGCATTCTGCCCTGGAGCTATATCCCCAGCCCTAGAAGTGATTTTTTTTGTCTTGTACAGGAACTTAAGATGCCAAGTACAGTTGGCACACACCCAAACAGCAGCATTTGGGGCGCAGAAGCAGGAATCACAAGTTTGAAAGCAGCTTATGTTGCACAGTGAGGGACTGCTTCATATAATAAAGGAGTAGCAAATTAGCCAGAATTCACTCTTCTATGGACCAGGAAGTGTGGTGGTGGCGGCAGCTGCTATTGCTGGTTGACATCTGCGATATTTTCTTGGGCATTTTAGAAATAACATTGGACTACTTTAAGGCCTTTACCCTAAGATGAAGAGCAGTGTTTGGGCTCGGGGTATTAAATTTGGAGTAAACAGATTTACAGCACAGGTTTGTTTTAGTCTGTTCAGGTAGCTATGAGAAAATCCCATTAAAGTAGCTTCTACACCAAAAAAGAAGGCCTTGGTTTTATAGTTCAAGGGGTTGAAAACTCTTAAGATCAAGACTCACTGACTGGCTGTGTGTCTAATGAGACCCCATTTCGGTCATATCTTCACTAAACCTCATATGACGTATAATTCGTGTCTTAATTACTTTTAAATTTCTGTAATAAGGGATGACCAAGACACCTTATAAGAAGGAGTTTATTAGAGGCTCACAGTTCAGAGAGCAGGGTCTATATGAGCAGGCAGTTAGGCATGGGGCTGAAGCAGTAGAGTGACCTCAGTCCCTTTGGCAATGGCGCCCCTCCTTCAGCCAGATTATATCTCCTAATCCTTCCCAAACAATTCCACCAGCTGGGGACCAAACAGTCAAACAGATGAACCTCTGGGGCCATTCTCATTCAAACCACAGCAGTGAGGGAGCACACTGTAATACCAGGCCTCGTTCTTATCAGCAGTGCTGACCTGACCTAATTAATCAACTCCTGATATACCAGCTTCCTGACACCCTCAGAGAGAACAGAATTCCTTAAGATGAATTTGTAAGGGAGACAGACATCTCACACCAGAGCAAGACATGGACACCGGTAAGTGTTCTGTGAAAAGTAGTTTATACTAATAAAATTCTGTGTTCTCTCTCCAGGTGTCAGTGGACGGGGTTTTAAAGACCATGAAAGAGAATGCCAATAAAGCCAAAAGTTTACTCCTCACTACTATACCGCAAATAGGCTCAATGGAATGGTCAGAGACTCTCCGTAACCTAAAAGTAAGTGTCCCTACATCTGTAAGCAGACTGTTCTGTGACTTTTAATTATAGTCTGTCTTTCACTTTCAGTTTGGTCCATCTCCATGTACATTTTGTGCAAGCTGCCTTTTTTTTTTTTCCCAAACAAGCTTTTTTGTTATCTAGTGCCTCAGATTCTTTACATCATCCTAGAGCTGTCCTTACATCTTGGTTCAGAAGGCTGATGAGTTTCCTCTGTGTGCTTCCCGAATGCACGACTTTTTCTTCTTTGGCAGACTGATGCAGGCTGTAGGCAGGCCCTTATAGCCAGAATATCAATATGTCAGTCACAAAGGGGAAGGAAATATCTGCTTTAGGCCAATATTACATAAAATTCAGACAATTATTAATGATGGGTAAATGACAGGTTGTAGATTGGTAGAATCTCAACTCTAGTGTTTAAACTGTAAGCTTAGATAGTAGCATTTTTAATGGCCGTTCTGAGACCTGAGTCACTGGAGCAAGTAAGGAGCCTCACTGTCAATTCCCCTTAGCTTTTACTTGTACCTGAAGTACCTCCAGGTGTCCTAGAGCTTATCTGTGTTCCTGGATCCTTTGACAGTCACTGAGAGGATGGCACAGGTTGATAGAAGCTACCCCTACCTGAATTAGCGCCTCATCCCAGAGGAATGAGCCACAAGTTTAGCGAAGTGAAGCCATTGTGAGGTAGTAAATGATTAATAGTGTTTTCTGTCTTGCATGGAATGTCCACAGCACAGCCAACGTAGAGATCCCAAGATGGAGAGTAGCTCTTGTGAGCTAGGCAGCACACCACTGTGACCACGGGTCTCAGCCTGTAGGACTGGGGAGGCCAGGAATGTTGTAATACAATGTCTTCCCTGAGAGGAGACACCCACACTGGTTTCAGTGCCGGATACCTAGGAGATAAATGTTTGCTTAATGAGTGCTTAATTTTTCTCCCATGAAGGGTTCTGTTGCAGCTAAGGTGCAAAAGGACCTTGTGATTATTCTAATTCTGGGGTGGAGGGGCAGAGAGGAGATAAAAATCTACCAATTACAAAACAGTGGATTGAAGGAAACAGTTTCAAACAGATGTACTCGGGCCACTCAGAAGTTCGTTTGCGGGAACCATGACTCACTGTGGCCTTTTCAAGTCAGTTTCAGACTCTTCAGATAGGATGATCCAGTTGCCAACTCTGGTCTTTCCGCTCACCAAGTTTCACATTCCAAGTCAGTTCCTTAAAAGACATGCTGAGGTGGTACAAATCAGTGATCTTTTTGAAGCTGATGTTGTGTGGTCATATAAATACTCACTTTAAAGTGGATTATTTATTGTAGCATTCATCAGATTTCAAATGGAATAAAAAAGCTAAAGGTTGAAGATTTTAGACAAACTTGAGTACCGTGACCTCTGCTCTAGAATAATAAGGAACATGGGACTAATAATTTTTACTCTGAATCATCTCGGCACCAAACTGTATCTAGTGAAATGTGTATCATTCATTCACTCACTAGTTCATTCCACAAACACCAATCAGCCCACTGTGTCAAGTTCCAGGTCAGAACAGTACCCAGCTGCAGGCTGGGGTAGGACATGCCTCTAATGCCAGCATTTGAGAGACAGAGCAAGGTAGATCTCTGACCAGGGTCAGCCTGGTCTGCAGAGTGAATTTCAGGTCAGCTGGGGTGATATAGTGAGATCTTGTTTCCAGAAACAAAACATAGGACAGTCCCCTGGCATGGTGAAGATCCCATTGTGTTGCTGATCGAGGCACATTAAAGCTTCAGTGCCTTTACAGAGATACAAGATAAGGGGTAGAGGTGGAGTGGATGATAATTAAGCTGCTGGGAGACTGTGGAGGGACATGTGTGACTCTCACAACAGTCCCCTGAGGTGAGCACTACTAAGCACAGTTGTCACAGAAGGGAAGGACAAACGAGAAATCAAAGTTGCTCCTAAGGTCCCACATATGGATAATGGTTTTCCTTAGCTATATTTTAATTCTCTCTCTCTCTCTCTCTCTCTCTCTCTCTCTCTCTCTCTCTCTCTCTGTGTGTGTGTGTGTGTGTGTGTGTGTGTAGACATACATGCCATGGTGAGTGTGTGAAAGTTAGAGGGCAGCATGTAGGATTTGATTCTCTTTCTACCATATGGGTCCCAGTACCAAGTACCTTTACCCCATGAGCCATTTTGCCTGCCCTAATTAGTGGTTTTTAAATTTTGGCTAACATGGGAAGTATCTGAAGAGTTTTGATAAATATGTGTCCCATGAATCCTTCCTATAATCCACAGCATCTCAAGGGTTGTTTTCTTTTGTTTTTACTTTTTTAAGTCATATTGCTGCTGCTGCTGCTGCTGCTGCTGCTGCTATTGCTTTTCAGAGATGTGTTAGGGTCGTTATGCTATCTGCTGCCTGTAAGCCCCTGTCATCTCTGCTTCCTTTCTTCCTTTCAGAACATGGCCCAGTTTTCTGTTTTACCACCAAGACATTAAAACAGCATGGCTGACACAAGAAGACTTTCTACTGCTAGTCTTTGGGGGATTTTGCTTAAACAAAAATGGAAAAGATCCGTAGCCTTCATGCCTTTGCCTGGAAAGAAAGACACTGTTAGTGACTCAGCCGAGATCCGAGAAAAGCAAAGCACCTGCTGAAACTCAAGGGAGCAAAGTCCGAGAGCACATCCATCTCATTGTCCCTATTACACTGACATCAAGGAAGACTGCTGAGAACATCCTTGTCCCTACGCTGCTGAGGAGCCAGAGTGAGCTCGAGATGGGACTGTGCGACTGTAAACTGGCACCTGGTATTCTAAGAGTTTCTCTTGAAGAAGTTATGAGATATTCATTCAAAGAACCATGTGTAAAGGGTATTACCTGTCATAGTAAAATAATCAAAACTACCTGATTATCAAAAAAAATTTAGGTGTGCCATGTTTCCGTTATACTTGGGCTCTGGAGCAATCAAATGAAAATCATGTTTTCTCACAAAGAAATGATCAATCTTTTCTCTACCTTTTGTTTTTAAGTAAATATAAAGTTGTGAAAATTACAATGAACTTAGAGAACTTTGAAACTCTTTTGGTGGTGAAGCAAAGATGACAATATTATAAATGTCCTGTGTATGTGATTCAAGATACGTAAGCCAGATAATCCCCTTCCCCAAATAAAGAAATAAAGAAAAGTGCTGTGTGAAAAGCTTATATCTCTGCTTAAGAAAGGTCGTGGGTCACCACACAGCTAAGAAGATTGGAATTGAGAAAGCCAAGGCTGGTGTTTAATGCTAAAATGAATACAAAGTCAGACTGCTTCTCTGATTAAACCACTGTGACTCATTACAGTGTACCCAGTGTTTTTTAAATGACCATTTGTTTCTATTCCTTTTTTAAGAGTTATTCCTTTTTAAGAGTTGGCAGTGTTTTCTTTTGTTTTAAAAAAAAGCAAGCAGAAGTAAGTGTTTTCAAATTATTGTTGTTACAGGTGCCCTACAGCTCTTGTAAAAGGTCTGTAAAGTAAATGTGCTTGTGTCTGAAATTGACTTTGAGATAATAAGCTGTTGAGTGTAAGCAATGAATGAACTATTTGCTGCAGCGTTGATGTTGAGGCCCCGGGTAAGTGCAATTGTGACTTCCGGCCCATGTTACAGAGCTTCCAGAGCTGTCCAGAGCTGGCTGTTAGCAGTGATGGAGACTCCCTGAGTCCTGAGCAGGGCTTTTGGTTGTTTTTATTCAGTGCAATATAAACAGTTCTTTCCCCTTAGTCACTGTGGAGTGGGCTTCTGTCCTGTTGCCTTTAGAAAATGCTGCTCTCTTCAACATGGACAATGATTTTCTTAAGTGGCCTTTCTAGCCCTGTCTTTCCTTTTTCCTTACACTCCTTCATTAGGATGAAATACGCATATAATCACTGAGTCTGGATCGGCACGATGCTTCTGTCCCATCGGGTGTCATAATTCCACTCTTTTCTGACAAATGAAATCTCATCTTGTATCCTTTCATGTTCTTATCCATTCCTTTGTTGATGGACGTGTGGGCTGATTCCATAATGTACCTGTTCTGAGTAGTGTTTCAATAAACATGGGTTCTCAGACTTTTCAAATGACCAGATTATACTTCTGCGTTTGCATTGGGTCTTGGCTCGTGCTGTTCGTATTGAAACTCCACTTTGAGAACCGCTATCTAAACCATTTGTCTGGCTGTTCTTTAGACAGATTCCAGACCTCAGACCTAGTCAAGGGTATCACTTGATCCATTGTTTGTTTTTTTAACAACTTTTTATTGGTTCTAATTGGTTCAATTTCATATGCACACCAATCATCTCATCTCCCCTCCCCTCCCCTCATACCTGCCCTTCTCCATCCTTACAACCTCCCCTGCTAACAGAAGCTGTAGTGTGTATCTCACAGTGTGTCCCACAGTATACTCTTTTGTCCACATTTCTTGGCTTGCAAATGTTGGTTGCATTGAGTTCTTGGTCTGGTACAAGGCCTCTGGCTTCTGCTACACTATACTGGACCTTCACGGGGACTCATTTCATATATCCTGTTGTTGCCCTGTGTCATGGAGATCCTGGAGTTTTGGATTTGTAGGACCAGCCCCTTCATTCTACCAGTTCATCTATGGGGTGCATGTTGGGGTGTGCCAATTCAAAGCGTTGGTCTGGGCCTGAGAGTTATCTGTCTGAGCTGGTCAGCCCACCAGCCCTCCCGCACCCACACTACCAGGACAAGCTCTCCTCCCCTGTGCCATCTGGCCTATCCAATGCCACAGCCAGCAAAAGGCTGGTCATCTCAGGCTTGCTCCCTGTCTGAGTCGTCTTGGGCTTTCTCCTTGCCTGGCCACCCTCGTGGATCATCTGTTTTGGTCTCTCTCCATCTTAGGGCCCATGGTCCCAGGTGGAGTTCTTCCAGTCTCCTGGGGGGCCTGTCAGGGCCTGCACAGTGCCAGACTAGTGGTCATCTCAGGCTATCTCCCTTAGCTCCCTGTGCAGGGGGCATCATGGCACTGTATTGGTGGTGGACTCAGGCTTGCTTATTTCAGGGTGTTTAGGTGTCTTAGAGTTTTATGGCTATGAACAGACACCATGACTAAGACATGTCTTATAAAAGACAACATTTAATTGGGCTGGCTTAGAGGTTCAGAGGTTCAGTCCATCATTATCAAGGTGGGAGCATGGCAACATCTCTACAGGCAGAGATGAGAGTTTTACATCTTCATCTGAAGGCTGCTAGTGGAAGAGTGAATTCCAGGCAGCTAGGGTCTTATAGCCCACACCCACAGTGACACAGCTACTCCAACAGGACCATACCTTGTAATCATGCCACTTTCTGTGCCAAGCAAATACAAACCATCACAATAGTCAGAACACTGAGCACAGACAAAGCCTCTCCTCTCTGCCACCTACTAACTCACATATATACAACAGCCACACCTTCAATGCCTCTAGGGGCAGGTCCATTGTATTTTGGTTTTACTATTTTTTGCTCTTTATTAGGTAATGTCAGCACACAAATATGCTTCATTTCTCTCCCTTTCAATATGTGTATATGTGGTGCAGCTTATCAAACACAAAGCCTTGTGCATGCCAGGCTAACACTACCACGGAGCTATATTTCTTAGCCTCCATTAAAAATCTTTATTGTCTTAACTTTTTTGACATGATTTGAAATAAAATCCTTTCTTAGTTTTTTGTTTGTTTCGGTTTTTGCCTTAGTGTGTATAAAATACCTTCGTTGCTGTGATAAAATAACTTGACAAAAGCAACTTAAGGAATTATGGGTTTATTTTGCTTCACAGTTCAAGAGTGCAGTCAGGGCTTGAGGCAGCTGCTCACACTGCATCTACGACAAAAGCGGAAAATGGCGACTGCTTGTGCCCAGCTCACATCACTTTTATACAGCCCAGGATCCCAGCATAGGGAATTGGCACCACCCATATTGGGTCTACTCAAGTTGGGTGTTCCCACTTTAGAAAACCTCATCAACATAATCCTAAACAGGCAGGCCCAGAGTTCATCTCCTGGGTGACTCTCGATCTATCTCATCTGGAGTTGACAACAGGCATTAGGCATAACATTCTCCGTTTTCTTGCTCAGTTCAGTTCAGATTTTGACGCCTCCAGTACCACCTTTCCCTTGATCTAATCCACTCATTATCTGACAGCCCATCCTCTATACTTCCCAAACACTTTATTTTATTGTTACACTGTTATGTCTTTATTGGTATTGGTTGTATTTAGTATCTCCAGATTCTTTACAGAGTAACACAGAAGAAGTACTGTTTGTACTTCTTAAATAAGTTTACATGTCTATGAAGTTTCAGCCTATTTATATTTCAGCCATCTTTCCATTTCCAGTAGGAATCACTGGTTCCATTGAACTTCTTTAGGCGAGCCCAAAGTAAATATCCACGCTGGGTATTTTCAGGCCACCTAGAGTCTGTTACCCAAGGACCATTTGTCATAATGCACAACATAAAGCTATGTACGTGGTCTGTCTCCCAACTAGATAGTAAAAAAAAAAAAAAACTGGAAAAATGGAAAATCTAGAAAAAATGGCTTATGTGTTAATTATTCAATAAAATCAATGAGTTAATGTATTGCCTAATTTGAGTTTTATACCTAATAATATTTTTCCTGCAATAAATTTTCTTCCTCTTTAAACTGATGTTTAAAATGATATGTTCTACGTTGTTTAAAACTCGCTGTTCTTAATTCTTTAATTATATTTTAAAATCATTTTAAAAAAAAGAAAGAAAGAAAGAAAGAAAGGAAGGGAAGAAAGAAAGAAAGAAAGAAAGAAAGAAAGAAAGAAAGAAAGAAAGAAAGAAAGAAAGAAAGAAAGAAAGAAAGAAAGAAAGAAAGAAAGAAAGAAAGAAAAAGCCAGGTGGTGGCATTGGCATACGCCTGTAATCCCCGCACTCTGGGAAGCAGAGGCAAACACGGATTTCTGAGTTCGAGGCCAGCCTGGTCTACAGAGTGAGTTCCAGGACAGCCAGGGCTGCACAGAGAAACCCTGTCTCGAAAAAACCAAAATCCAAAAAAAAAAAAAAAAAACGGAAAAAAAGAAAAGAAAAACCCTACTTGCTGGAGGCCATATTTGCCTTGGGTCCTCATAGTTGCTTAGTAGAATAAAATTTGTGGTTGTATACATATTCATGCATTCATATATATTCTTTACATTTATTTAGTGTGCAGAGATCAGAGAACAAGTGTATAAATCAGTTCTTCTACCATGAGGCTTCTGGGCATCAGACTCAGGTGGTCAGAAATGGAATCAAGAGCCCTTATCCAGTGAGTCATCTTACTGGCCCTTTACATGTATTTTACGCTTCATTATAGTGATTGTCCATCTCTTTGGTACAGGAAAAGTCTCTACCTTCAAACTCTCACTAAATAATAATTCATATAATTCACAACCTTACTCTTGTCCTTTTTCTTTTTTTAACTCATAAGCCAATTATTGGTTAATTATTTAAGAAATACTCTTGTGTTTTTATTTGGGGGATGTTTTGTTTGGTACCCTTTGGATAACAAGCTAGAGAAAAAGGCAAACTGTTAAACAACAGCTATCAAAAGCTATCCTGTGCAGTATACAATGAGCACTAACTTTTTTTTCTATCACTCTTACACATTTGAAGACAAGGGATGAGTAGGAACCCTTACTGTAGATCAGAGCTGCTCAGCAGGTTGTAAGTCTGATGACAACTTTACATTTATTTAGTGTGTATGCAAGTGTGCAGAGATCAGAGAACAAGTGTATAAATCAGTTCTCTCCTACCATGAGGCTTCTGGGCATCAGACTATTATAAAGATAATAGTGCCCTAGTTGTAAGAGAGATGACAACTCTGGAGGCAGTGCAGGGTCTGCCTGCCTCTCAGTAACATTTAGTTCGTGACAAAAGGTTATGGTAGATATTTCAGTGGGTCCTTCACCCCAGAGTCCATCGAAGACTATTTCAATGGAGAGGCATAGAGTCCCATTGACCTCTCATGAATTGGCTGTTGGTGGGCAGTCTTATGTAAGTCCATTGCAGGCAGCCATAGCTGCTGTACCATGGCTGCCTTGACTAGAACACAGCATCTCACGGACTTTCTCTTCCTCCCTATCTTCCTGTTCTTACATGTTTCTTCCCCCTTTTAACCAATGATCCCTGGGCCTTAGAGATAGTGATGTGTGATACAAATGTTCTGTTTAGGATTAAGCACTCAACTGTCAATTATTTTCAGCTCCTTGAACCTGGCTACAGTCAATAGTTCTAAGCTCATGGTTATGCAGATGGTTCTGGGTAAACTCAGTGGCTCCCAAAGAGGAAAGAAACCAGTGTTTGGAAGAGAATTACAGGATGGAGCGAAAGGTGATGAGAGGGAGATTGAAGAGGGATGAGAGGGAGATTAGTGTTGCTAGAGCCCTATTACTATTTTTTTTCTAATTGTATCTTGTCAACTTAGCCAAACTAAAGGGTAAAGGGTAATAAGAATATACTTGTGTTCATAAAGAACAAACTGAGGCTCTCTGATTTAGAGTTGGCATAAATAAATAAATAAATAAATAAATAAATAAATAAATAAATATTATTCAATGATCTTGATAGCTACTTATTGCTTTCTGCTATTTGCACTATTATAATTTGGAGAAACCAGTTTCTGTGAAGTAAAGGCCACTTTGGACATCACTTACAACAGTGTGACATGCATTTATGTCTTAAGAACTGTTAAAATTAGAATGTAATCCTTCCAAAATTCACATGTAGGAAGCTTATTCCTCATGAAATAGTATTGAGGAGTGGAGAGTTATTAAGTCACAAAAGTCCTTAGACACCCCAAAGGAGCTTACATGCTCCTTCAACCATGTTAGGACACAGCAAAAAAAAAAAAAAAAAAAAGATATATAAATAAAAGAAAATAAATAAATAAAAGAAAAAACTCATTTTATGACGCACAATGAACCTTGATTTGATTTCAGACTTCCCTCTCAAGCAGAACTATGAGTGAGACATTTTTGTTTATGTTTATGCATATAAGGTATTTTGTTATCACAGCCCAAATGGACGAATTCCGGCAGCCAACAAAAGAGTTGCACTGTCAGTTGACTGTTTAAATCAAAGAGCCATGGAGAAGAAACCGCAGTTTTAGTTTCATAGTTCATAAAATTCAACAAGGAACTGAAAAAGAGACAGTGGTTTAAGTATTTTGTTGTAGCACTGCCCCAACCCCCTTCCAGAATTAAAAAAAAAAAAAAACATAAAACAAACAATCAAAAAGTTTGACTTAATTTCATCTGGAGAAAAAAAGAAAAAAGTGTGTCTGTTTTCAAGCCACTCCCAGTTTTATGAATAATTCAATCTGTAAAGCTTCTCATCTGAATGTGATGATGTATTTATAATTGTCCTCTTTGTAACCTCAGGCCCTATAAAAATCAAGATTCCAAAGCTGAAGCAGTACTCGGAAGGTCAACTTCAGATATTTATAAAAATTTTAAAAGTTCTATGGCAAATCCCAATTAACTTGACACAAACCCAGATATTGGGGAAGAGAGAAAGACTTCAATTGAGAAATACCTCCATAGGACAGGCCTATAGGCAAGTATTTTCTTGATTGATTGATGATTGATGTGGAAAGGCCCAGCCCACATGTCTTAGTTAAGGTTTTATTGCTATAAAGACACCATGACCAAGGTAACTTATATTGGGACAACAGCTAATTGGGGCTGGCTTACAGGTTCAGAGGCTTAGTCCATTATCATCATGGCAGGAAGCATGGCAGAGTCCAGGCAGGCATGGCACTAGAGGAGCTGAGAGTTCTACGTCCTTTTCTGAAGGCAAACAGGAGAAGACTGGATTCCAGACAGCTAGGAGAAGGGTCTTAGAGCCCACCTCTACAGTGACACACTCCAACAAGGCCATACCTCTTAAAATTGCCACTCCCTGGACCAAGGGCATTCAAATCACCACACTACTGTGGATGGTCCATCCCTGGGTAAATTGTCTAAAGTAGAGATGCAAGACAGTATGCAGCACTTCTTGGATTCCACTTCCCTCCCTGCTGTGACTTCCCTTAGTAATGGAGTCATAACAAGAAATAAATCCTTTTCTCCCCAAGTTGCTTTTGGTCATGGTTTTATCACAGCAATAGAAGAGTAACTGAGACACTAATACATTATCCGACTTGTTATTTATTAATTTGTTTGTTTGGGGGGGAAGGGAGGCATGCACCAGGGAGCACATGTAAAAGCCAGGACAACTTTCAGGAGTGGATTTTCTTTCTACTGTGTAAGTTCCAGGGATTGAACTCAGGTTGCCACGCTGAGACACCTTGCCAACTCATCACCCTATTTCAAAAATTATCACTTCATAATCTGTCTCTCCTATAATCCCACCTACTCCGTACTTCCTGTATTAATTTGAGAAATTCTATATGTTGTGTCTCTGAGGATTTCAATGCTATTTCTAAAGGATACATTTTAGTCATTGTAACACTGCCATAGAACTGTGAGTACAAATGCCACAGTCTTAGCAAATGGTAGCTATTCAAAAGTCCACTTGTTTTATAAATGCCAATTCTACGCATTGTTTATTTGAAGCCAGATCCAAAGAAGGACACATTCTTGTAATACCAGCAGTCAGAAATCTGAAGCAGGACTTGAGTTCAAAGCCAGCTTAGGCTACAATATTTTGAGTTCAGTTTGAACTATATGGAAAGAACCCTGTCTCAAAACAACAAACAACAGAAAGACCCAATTTAAGGACTGGGCATGTAGATCAATGATAATATTGCTTGTGTAGCATTCCCAAAACCCTAAATTCAATGCCCAGCACCCCATATATCTAATTAAATCTGACAAATTTCAATTAGCAGACAGGTGCTTAGTGATTTTTATCAGTCTACATTCTTCCTTTAAATTCTTGAAGTTTATTTGTTGAAAGAAAACCCATAGTTTCATAAAGTCTACATTTTATTACTACATCCTTAACATGTCTTTTAAAATGTTCCTCTGTTATCTTGTAATTCCTAATAGAGGCATTATCACTCTTATAGGGAAACTCAATTTAAACTCTTCATTATATTGTCGCTTTTTGTTTGTTTTGTTTTGTTTGTTTTAAGACAGTCTCTATGTATTCCTGGCTGGCATGGAACTTGCTGTATAGACCAAGCTGGCCTTAAACTCAGAGATCACAGCCATCTTAAATAATTTATATGTACACATTTTAGGAAAAGTCTACACTAGTAACTTCCCGTGTGATTTTTTTTCAAAAGATCTTTTGTGTTAATTATACCTCCTGATATGCCTGGAGTTGTTGGCCAGTAAAGTCCTCTACACCCCCAAACATCACAGGCATTGCCTATGCTCTTACGAAGAAATGGATGATAAAATTCTGTTGCTAAAGATACTACACTCTTGAGTCATAAACAACAGAAAAATCAATCTGGTGCTGACTGACCTAGAAGAGTCACCTCTGGTGGCTAGCTTTCAAAGGTCAGGAAGGACTCTGCACACTACCAGAGGAGGAAACTAATCACCAATCTTATCCAGCCATGAACCCTGCTAGCTATGATAATGCCTGGCCTGGCAAAGACTTGTGGCACAAACATAGGAGCAGCTAGCAACCCACATTATGACTGAATTTAATGCCTATTCCACAAGACAAAACCAAACCAAGTGATGAGATACCAAATCTTTTAAGTTCAGACTAAGTCCATTTTAGAGAACCTGACCTAAGTTTGAACTCAAGTAAACTAACAGGCTGGTACCTAGCATCAGTTTCCTAGTTGCCCCCCCAACAAAACCCGAGCCTAGCTCCAGTCTCTAGGCTAATCCCCAACAAGACAAGCATTTCCAGGTTACATCCTAAACAAGACCAGTGTCTCCAGGTAATTACTCCAACAGACCTGTACCCCAGGTTACAAGCCTACCCCTTGCCTAGCCACCACCAGTGTAGAGGAGAGCAGAAATTAAGTTTATGATATGATTCGCAGCACCAGCCAATTATGTTAAAAATAACTTTCCAATTAGATACTTGCACATGTACTCCCTGCTTGCTGCTTACTATAAAGCCTTGCCCTGATAGATATTCTGGGCTCCCCCACCACCAAAACCATCCTGCATGATGGCAGTGAAGGGTGGCCCGAAGCTAGCTCAAATAGAATAAAGACCCTGCTGTGAGTTGCATCAGATTGACTCCTGTCTACTTTTGGGGGGACCACTAACATTTCTCTGGCATTACAGTACCATTGTCAGGGCCATGAACCTGTGGATAGTCAATTTCTAGGCCCTAGAGAGACCTTACTATTATTGTTTAGTGGACAAATTATTAATTAAACTTACTATTATACCTATAGTTTAGAGCATCTCCTAGCTCTCATCAGAGAAACTTCTTGCAGTAGGTGACAGTTAGCAAAGAATCACAACAGGTCAGTGTGTAGCGAATAAGACACTGGAGGGTTTGGCCCTAAATAGGACATCTATGTCACACACACACACACACACACACACACACACACACACACACACAGAGAGAGAGAGAGAGAGAGAGATTTTCAATACTCAGAACATACATGATATTTTCAGCAACATGTGCCCATATTTCTGAGCTGTGTTTGATTATATTTAGAGTAAACCCTCATGTTCTTTTTGACATAATAAAGGCCAGACAACAATAGGATAATGTGTTCAGAAAGAGATTGTTAGTTAAAATCCCTATATTCAGCAAATCTGCCTTGCGAGAATTAAAGATATTTTCATGTAATAGTGGAGATTTTATTGCTTACAGAGCCTCCTCATAAGACATTCTTAAAAAAGAAAATCCTCAGGTAGAAAGTCAGTGGCCTAGAAAGTAACTCACCCCAGCCTCCGTTAAAGAACACTGGTGAAGATAATCATTTAATTATAAAGCAGCATAAAATTCAGCCAATTTAAAATTAACAACAGGAAAAATATGATCCTTAAATGTACTGTTCAATTTGTACCATACAAAAGTCACATCCATGTTGAATATTTGTCAACCAGTTAACTGTTCAGAATGTCATGACTGGACAATTGAAATGTTATAGATGTTATCAGACAGTGCCTGAAACCTATAGCAGAGATTCCCTGCTTCCTGTGACCTGCCCACTGATGAACCTACCAATGTGATTGCTAAATGCCTTGACATAAGACTTTTGTAATAAATTAAAGAATATACAAATGGGACTGGAAAGATGGCTCAGCAGTTAAGAGCACTGACTGTTCTTCCAGAGGTCCTGAGTTCAATTCCCAGCAACCACATGGTGGCTAGCAACCATCTGTAATAGGATTTAATGCACTTTTCTGGTATGTCTGAAGATAGCTACAGTGTACTTACATATAATAAATAATTTAAAAAATTATATCAAACTGAACTTCTTTGCATCAACACCACACACCCACAAGGCTTAGAACATTAAAGGAGAGAGTAGAAAGAGTATAGGAGCCAGAGGGTGAGGAGGAGTGCTGTGAGATTCTATGTTCTAGGCATGAAGACAGATTCTTCAGGCTGTTACATGCATGGACTCACTAACTGGGATTACTTGTACATGGCTCAGGGAGTAAAAGAAAAAATGCCGCATAAAGGCAACAGAAGCTACTGAGGCCTCAACCCTATCTGAGGAGCTTTTGACTACTGAATGCTGCTGGGAGATTCACTTTTCTGTGAGGGACAGCCACTGGCAGGTTGTCCTTGCCCCAGTGGATGGCCTCATACCCATGCATGTATCACAGCACTAGTTGGACTCAAGGGATGGAAAAAAGGAAAGAGCACATGAACCTGGGAGAGCAACATATTAGGGAGTGAGGGGAGCTGGAGGGATTAGGGCGTGGGTATAACTAATGCGTTTTATTTATCTGTGACATTTTCTTTCTTTCTTTCTTTCTTTCTTTCTTTCTTTCTTTCTTTCTTTCTTTCTTTCTTTCTTTTGTTTATTTTGTAGTTTTGTTTTGTTTTGAGACAGTGTTTCTCTGTGTAGCCCTAGCTGTTCTGGAACTCAATCTGTAGACCAAACTGGCCTTGAACTCAGAGATCTGACTGCCCCTGCCTTCCAAGAGCTGGGATTAAAGGTGCATGCTACCACTGCCAAGCTCATCTATGACATTTTCAAAGAATACATGTGTATATATATATATATATATATATATATATATATATATATATATGTGTGTGTGTGTGTGTGTGTGTGTGTGTGTGTGTAGACACATATATACATATATGTATATATACACATATAGACATATTAACATATATACATATGTATACATCATATAAACATATACATATATACTTCTGAGAATCAAAAGACATAATCAACAGAGTGAAAAGCAACCTCTGAAATGACAAGGGGTTGTATTAGTTTTCTGATGCTGTGATACAACACTGACTAAATGCAACTTGCGGGGGGGGGGGGGGTTATATTTGATTTATACTTTCACAATTCAGTCATTCTTGAGAGATAGTCAAGCAGGAACTGAAGCAGAGACCATGCAGAAGCAATGCTTACTGCCTTGTTCCCACAGCAGGCTCAGCTACATTTCTTACACATCCCAGGCCCAGCTGCCCAGGGAGATCAGTACACACAATAGGCTGGGCCTTTCTACTTGAGAGAACAATAAAGAAAGTGCTCCACAGACATGCCCACAGGCCAATCTGGTGGAGACAATTTCTCAATATGAGTCCTCCTCCCAGGTGATTCTGGTTTATACCAAGTTGACATAAAACTAAGCAGCACAGGAGTGAATATCTGGGATAGAGAGAGTATTTCTAGTGAAATAACAAATAATAAAGTAAAAATAATCTAAATAGCTATTAATTAAGTATTAGCTGAAATACCCAACAAAGGGTAGAGAGAACTTGTAGAGACCAAATCCAATGGTTAGGCACAGTCCCCAGTTGAGGGATGGGGCCACCCACCCATCTCAAAAATAATAACCCAGAATTATTCCTGTCTAAAGGAAATGCGGGGACAAAGAGTGGAGCAGAGACTAAAGGAAAGGTCGTCCAGAGATTGCCCTACCTAGGGTACATCAAATCCAAACACTACTGCTGATGCCAAGAAGTGCTTGCTGACAGGAGCCTGGTATAACAGTCTCCTGAGAGGCTCTACTAGAACCTGACCAATACAGATGAGGATGCTTGCAGCCAACCATCAGACTGAGCACAGGGTCCCCAATGGAGGAGTTAGAGAAAGGACTGAAGGAGCTAAATGGGTTTGCAACCCCATAGGAAGAACAACAATGTCAACCAACCAGACAGCTCCCCACCCCCAGAGCTCCCAGGGACTAAACCACCAACCACAGAGTACACATGGAGGGACCCATGGTTCCAGCTACATATGTAGCAGAGGATGGCCTTATCTGGCTTCAATGGGAGGAGAGGCCCTTGGTCCCATGAAGGCTCAATGCCCCAGTGTAGGGAATGCTATGGCAGTGAGGTTGTCGGGAGTGAATGGGTAAGGGGAGGGGGAGGGAGCTCTCTCATAGAAGCAGGGGGGAGGGGAGGGGAGATGGAGTTTGTGGAGGGGAAACCAGGAAGGCAGATAACATCCCTAGTTGAGGTTCTCCCCTTTTAGATGACTATAGATTGGGTCAAGTTGACAAAACTAACCAGCATAGGTGGACTTTGCATCAGTTCCTGCCTCGAGATTCCTACCTTATGTGAGTTCCTGCCCCACCTTCCCTCAGTGATAGATTATGATGTGGAAGTATAAGCTACATAAAGCCTGTCCTCCTCAATTTGCTTTTGTGTTTCATCACAGCAATAATAACCCTAAGTTGCCACCCCCTCTTTCACAATGTTCCCTGAGACGTAGATGCAGGAGCTATGATGTAGATTATAAGAGCCAGAATGCCAGAAAGTCTACTCTGAAACAGTCTCTCCTAACAAGACCAGAACAATGGCAACATCAACAGACATGTTACTGTGGAAGGAAGAAATGCTGTCAAGAGGTTCCACCCCTAAATAAAGAACTACAGGCAAGTAATGACAGCTGAGGGGTGGAGAACTAGCCTCCCTCTCACAAGAGTGGGCCCTATTATTGGTTTGTCAGAAGAGTCATGTGCCCTGAAAGTATTACACACAAACAACAAAAATGGACTCAACAGGTTGTAATTATATATCCTTATGCATACAAAATCATGTATCACATAAATGTATGTAACAATTATAATGAAAGAAAAAGAGGCTATCAACTTGAGAGCAGGTGGGATTGGGTAGAGAAAAGGGAGGTAAGAGAGAAATATAATTCCACATTTTCTATTTCAATTAATACACACACACACAAACACACAAACACACACACACACACACAAATGGATTGTAGATTAAACTCAGTGGTAGAGGACTTGCCTAGCAAGTGAAAGGCCCTGGATTTGGTCCTTAGCTCAGGGTGGGGAGAGGGATGTAAGATTGGTAGATAGAGGAGAAAAAGTAAAAATTAAAGCAAGAAAACAAACAAACAAACAAAACATGTAAGATGGGGCTGAAGTGATGCCTCAGTGGTTAAGGATTTGATTCCCAGAACCCATATCAGGTTGCTCACAGCCTCCTGTAACTCCACCTGCAAGGGATCTGACACCCTCTTCTGACCTCTGACCTCTAGAGACACCTGCTCTCGTGTGTGTGTAGACACTCGCTCACACAGACACATGAATAAAAATTCATCTTATCTGAAAAGATGGTGTGATGGTTAGTCTTGGTTTAAATAACAAAATTCCCAGGATAGTTTAGTTAATCACACTTCTGGGTGTGATTGTGAAGGTGTTTACAGATACAACTACATTATAAAGGCTTTGTACTAGTCAATGGATTAAAATCTTGATGGTCTCATACTATAATAGCATCATTTGAAGAAAAAATACTGCGTTATTTCACTTATATGAGCTAGCTGAAGTATTATAGCCAGATTTGCAGACACAGGAATAGAATGGTTGTTGCCAAAGCTTTGAGGAGATAGAAATGGGGTTTGATATTCCATGAGAATGAAGACATTCTGGAGAAAGAGCTGTAACATAGTATGTTCATTACATTTCTCATTGATGTGACCAAATTTCAGCAAGAAACAGCTGAGAGAGGATTCGTTTTGGCTCATGGCATAGGATATGTTCCATCGAGATAGGGAAGGTCTAATGAAGCTGCTTACTCACACCTGGGTGGATCAGGAAACAGAGCTGAGTTCTGATGATCAGATGACCTTTCCTTATACAACTGAGAAACCCAGCCCATAGGACGGTGCCAGCCACATCTAGATGTCTTCCCCTCTCAGTTAATCTATGGAAATGCCATCACAAACACACCAAAATTTTGGCTCGATAATTATCTAGTCATTCTTTAATTCAATCAAGAGGATAACCTAAGTTAGCCATCATGAGTTCACCCTTGTCACGTTTACTCCCCAACACATCACCTTCACACAATACCACACAACAATGTACAACCAGTGTGTAACAACAGGGCTCCAGACCTTAACAGGCCAGGAGACAACTGACTCCATGATAGAAGCACCATTCAGGCCATACATCTCAGCACACAGACAGCAGCACCTGTCAAAACTAAAACAAAAAACTAATGCATCAAAGCTCATAGTTTGAGGAAAGTCTCTAAACGTACTACCATTGCTTTTTCAGTTCTGTAGTTTTGCTTCTGGCTAATTGTTCTCCCTAACTGAGCTGTATAAACCCAGGAAATGAATTTTTTGGACTTTAAAGCTCACCCTGAAAAAGGCTTGGGGCTATACTGGGATCCAAACACCCATTATGGTCCCCAGTGGCTGGAGATCATATTGACTGACCATATTGGTCCTCTATTAGCTGAAACCCACGTCTGAGCAGCCTTTTCTGATGAACACCCCACAAAAAGTGTACAATACCTAGCTCTGCTAAATTGAACATGGTTAAGATGGTATGTTTGGGGGGGGGGGTGTGGAGATATTGTTCAGTGACAGAGCACTTGCCTAGCCTGTCCTTAGACCCAAGCCGCAACATTGAAAAGTCATGTTTTCTATGCAATAAGTAGGAAATATCCATTCTTTTAAAAATACATGCTGCATGTTATGCTCAACAAATTTTAAAGTAAATATAGCTGAGGCTTTATTATCCAACTATAATACAAAGTAAACTTCAAAAATGAAAAAAAAAAGGCTAAATCTTATCATTTGGAATCTCATAGACTCCACCAGGAGAAATACATACAGAGTCAAGGCTAAGCCACCGGGAAAACATACTGAAGCATGTTTTAGAGTTATTCTTGAGATTAAAATTAGTCCAACTGGTGCTCCAAGAATCTGCCATTTGACTGGTATAACTGATAGTCTTTCAAAATCTTTTTGTTGTTGTTGTTGTTACTGGACAGTCAAATCCAACCTGGCAGTTTCTGACAGGATTAGATAACATGTCAGTACTTTTATTTTTTATTTATTTAAATTGTTTCATTTATTTACATTCCAAAATGTTGTCTTCCTTCTCAGTCCCCCTTCCAACAGTTCTTCAACCCATTCCTCCTCCCCTTTGCCTCTTAGAGGGTTCCTCTACCCCTCACACACCCATCCATCCCTATTTCAACCCCTCCCCACATCCCTCTTCCCTAGAGTATCAAGTCTCTACAGGATTAGATGCATCCTCCTCTCCCACTGAGACCAGACAAGGTTCTGCTACATATGTGCTTGGAACCTTGGACCAGTCTGTGTTTGCACTTTGGTTTGTGGTTTAGTCTCTGGGAGCTCCCAGGGGTTCTGCTTAGTTGACCCTGTTGGTATTCCTATGGAGTTGCCATACCCTTCAGTTTCTTCAATCCTTCCCCTAACTCTTCCATCCTCCACTCAATGGCTGGCTGTAAGTATCTCTGTCTCAGTCAGCTGCTGCTAGAACCCCTCAGAGGATAGCCATGCTAGGTTCCTGTCTGCAAGTACAACATGGCATCAGTAACAGTGTCAGGGGTTGGAACCCAATTGCTGGTGGGATTACAAACTGGTGCAACTACTCTGGAAATCAACCTTGTAGTTCCTCAGAAAATTGGAAATAGTTCTACCTGACAATCCAGCTATACCACTCCTGAGCATATACCCAAAAGATGTCCCACCATATCACAAGGACAAATGTTCCACTACGTTCATAGCAGCCTTATTTGTATGTAATAGCCAGAAGGTGGAAACAATCCAGAATAATGAATATAGAAAATTGGGGTTTGTTTACACAATCAAATACTATTTAGCAATTCCAAACAAGGACACCATGAATTTTGCAGGCAAATGGATGGAACTAGAAAATATCTTCCTTTGTAAGGTAACCCAGATCCAAAAGGACATGCATGGTATGCACTCACCATATTAATCAAAAAAAAAAAAAAAAAAAAAAAGAGTACCCATGATACAATCCACAGATCGGAAGAAGTTTAACAAGAAGGAATGCCCCAAGTGAGGAATGGGAGGTGGAGGGATGGAGAGATCTGAATGGGAGAGGGGAGAGGAAGGGAAAAGAGGGGGGCAGGATCAGGTATGGGGGGACAGGTGAGAAAGCCAGAGAGCAGGGAGAATGAATGGAAATATTAGGGTGGGGCTGGGGGTGGGGGTGGGGTGGGCAAGAGGAACCTCTAGAAAGTCCCAGAGACCTGGGCTGTGAGAGGTTTCCAGGACTCAGTGGGGATGACCTTAGCCCAAATGCCCAACAGTGGGGAGATGGAACCTGAAGAGACCTCCAATAGATAGAAAGGGCCCCCAGTGGAGGGAGGTGGTCACCAACCTACCTTCAAAAATTTTGACCCAGAATTGTTGCTGTCTAAAATAAATGCTGGGTCAAAATGTGGGGGTGGGGAAGCAGAGGTTGAAGGAAAATCAGTACCTTTATTATCTGTGATAAATTACCCTGATAAAAAGCAACTTAGGGGAAACATAGGGGGTTTTTGCTTTAACTTCCAGTAGGACAGAGTTCATCATGTCAGCCACTGTGGGATGCAGGCAGAGTAGTAAGAGCAGGAAGATAGCTGGTCACATTTTATCCACACTCAGGAAGCAGAGACAGAATAGGACATGGAGACAGACTGCAAAGCCTCAAGACCCAACCCCAGTGACTCACTTCTTCCCATTAGGCTCCACACCTAAAGATTCCATGATTTTCCCAAATGGCCCCACCATCAGCTGGAACCAAGTGTCAACCCTGAAGCCCAAGGAGGACAGATATAATAATGGATAATCTGTCCCTACTATACAAACCAATATTTATAAGATTAAAAGTTATACAATTTTGTATAAGGTTTGAATGCACCAGATCTGATCTGATCTCAAAAGCTAATCAGGGTAAGACCTGGGTAGTACCTATTTATGAGAAAATTTCCAGATAGGTAAAGTGTTTATTATATAGAGTGGCCAAAATACATGACAAATACCATGATAATTACCACATAAACTGACTTTCAAGTTGGCTATGTAATCAATGAAATAAAGTAAGATTACTAAGATTTTAGAAACATGAGAGAAAAAGAGAGAGAAGGAAAATGGATTTCAAAACTCTCCTAGGGACAAGGGAAACAAACGTCTTGTTTCCTCTATGGACCCTACTGGAGATATTCTTAGTACTGGTTACAAGTGCTCTTCCCTCTCTATGTATTGTTTGTCTTTGGTGCACCAATTTGTCCATGTTTCAATTTGTGTCTGTCCTTGTTTCATTGTTTGAATGATTGTTGTTCTATATTTCATGTTAAAAAGAAAAATTGATAAAAACTTTATCTGCTGGTGGTCCATCTCTTGATCCAGTCTCAGTTAACACAGCAGAGGCTGATTTAAGCTGCCTTGCATTTAGCTAGGAGTCAAGCACAGCTAGAGAAAAGCTGGTTTTAAAAGGACCAGCAGGTTCTCAACTCCAGGGAAAGTAGGTTGATTGTTATTTCTCCTACGGAAATTTCTACAATTGTGATTATTAGGTACAAAGTACTTTTTCTCTTGAAATTACAGCTAGAAAAAAAATTGTTTGGTTTCAATTCATAAGATTTATATAGTAGCTTCATTTTTGTTTCTGATTGGTCTTAAAGGTATAAATACATTTTACGTATCTTGACTATAGGGTATTGGGCATGATTAAAAATTATTAATTGATAACAAAAAGTTAATTTAGAGTATCTTAAACAACAACACATGGCATGACCCAACTCAGGAGAAACAGGCCTCTAAAGAGACTTCTAAATTGGCATAATATTTTCTATAATTTTTATTCTAAAAATTAGACTTATAAGGGATAAGATTTAAAACAATGTCTCTTTAATGAGATATTATAAGTAGTACTCTCATGCATTCAAACATAAGAATTTGCAGACAAACTTTATAATGTGAAAGTAATGTGTTTGCCATTAATTTTAAAGAAAATAGATCATTTAAAATTGGGTTTTGCTTTCCAAAGTTATAGTTATGCTCTAATATTGCAAGAGAAAGTTAAGAATTACGGTTAACAACTACCAATTTACCATTGACTGCAGTTTGCAGTCTGATTGAAGGCTCACGACTCTTAACCTATATTTTATAATTAAAATAATTTCAAAAAATGATAAAAGTTAAAAACAGCTGTGGCCAGCATAGGCTTGTTGCCACTTTTCACAAGATTTATTAGATACAGTGATAAAAGCACAATTTAATACCCGAGATTAAAAAGGAGATCTCAGTGGGAATTTATTTGGTATCAAACAGGCTCCTTTTAAACTGTTTCAAAAATGTATAGATAAGACTACTAAAAACAACTAGTAAAATTTTTGTGAGAACCCTCTAATTACAGATTCCTTTTGTTATTTGACCCTCATACAATGGGGTCTGGTTACAGGCTACTGCTGTACAGGACAGGTGGGTATTGGGCCTGGCCTTGAATAATTTACATCTGAATAAATACAAAGCTCAGAGCTGCCTCAGTAGAGGCTTGTGAGGCACTGTTTTTATCTTGCAATTCCCACCTAGGAAGTTCCAGGCCAAAAACAGGTATGGTTCAAAATACAGTTCAAACTTAAGTTCTATAAAAGGAAAACAAACAAAAAACAAAACAAAAAGCCGGGCAGTGGTGGCGCATGCCTTTAATCCCAGCACTTGGGAGGCAGAAGCAGGCAGATTTCTGAGATTGAGGCCAGCCTGGTCTACATAGTGAGTTCCAGGACAGCCAGAACTATACAGAGAAACCCTGTCTTAAAACAAAAACAAAAACAAAAACAAACAAAAAACAAAGCTCTATAAAAGGTAAATAAGGCTATAGAAAACTTATGAAGGTATTAAAATCTGGCCTGCTTACTCCATACAAAATAATTATTGATTCAGAAGGTTGTTTTTTGCTTTATATCCTGATAATTATAAAACATTTATTGGCTAAGACATTGCTCTAAGCTTACCACAGGAGGACTTAAACCTCTGTTCTCACGGTGGATACAAATTAACTAACAAAAGACAAATAACTTTACTGATAGTAGAGAAGGCTACTGTAATCAATTATTTATGTTATATATTCACAGCCATTCCTTGGCAAAGGGATCATTAATGTAGAGCCACCCTTTTTCATTTCCAAGTAAAGTTTTAACATCCTACTCTAAAGCTATTGGTGTATTGATAAAATATTATTAAATGAAATCATAAAAATATTTTTTAAAAAATGTCTTAAAAACCTGATGAAACATTTGCTCCTTGTTTCAGCCAGCTATCAAATTGGTCATGACAGAATATTGATGCTTGGCCTATTACATCACAAGCCTTTAGACAAAATTGAAATTATTATCCAAATGACAAGTTATTAATTAAAAATGGTTTATGTTTTATTAAAAAGAATAATAGTAGTTAGTTAGATAAAACTTCATTTTTTGGTTCCTGTCTTCTGCTTTCCAATGTTTCCTTGAATACTAAACCATATGTTTTAGCCCCATTCTTTTCTATAGTTTAAAAAGTCTCTAATAAAGAGAAAAAAGCCAAAAATTAAATTGTTCTAACAAATTGTGTATATTGACAATTTGCTGAGAGTATAAAGATGCTACTATGGTTATAAAAATTCCTAAAATTGTGCCTATGCCTCTAAATGATAAAGGAAGACTCCCTGTCACTTTATATCGCCATAAGAGAAACTTTGACATTACTTCCACACCTGATTAAACAACGGGCTAGGTCTTTGGTACTAGGACTTTTGGCTTGTGCGGCAGCATTGGAATTGTTCCTTCTAAACCATATATACAAACAACAAAATCAGTCCATAGCAATAACTAAACAAGTGCTTATGTCTTTGACACAGGATAATATATCTGCTCAAATTTGGCTCAGCCTATATCAAAAATAGTTACTCTATGACGGGCAACTCCTTTATAGTCCACACCAACCTAAGACAGGGGTTCTGGGACTGATAGAGATTCCCAAAGACAAATAATAAAAGTTGGACAAAACGTGACCTAAGACAGACGCTATTCCTTTTTATAAAATAAAAAGGGGGACATGTTGGGCATCGGTGAGCTTAGCTCCATGCCCCCAGCTGAACTGTTTACACAGGTTTCTTGAAAGCAAATGACTTAGCTTGATTCCTGTTTTCCTGCCTGATGTGGTAGGAACTTCCCACACCCATAGGTGCCTGACCTATGGCTATAATTGTTTTTTCCTGTTGTTTTTCCTGGCCTCTAGTATATATTGCTGGTCCCTCAATAAAGCTTTGACATTCTCCTTACTGAATGACCTGAGTCTGTGTCTTCTGTCAATACCCCCAGGCCTACACCCAATATTTGATATTGTGACACTGCAGGCGCTGTGGGATTACAAACTGTTACTTGTACAAATATGGACTTTTAGATCCAACTATATTTCATGCAATTGTATATTAGTAACCTTGTATTTATCTACTTATTTTAGTAAGTTCATTTAAAACATAAATATATGCAGATTTCCTGGATCAATTTAACTTGATCAAAAATAAAATCCTAAATGTTGTTATGCATGAGAACGTAAAGTAAAACTCCTTTCTGAATTAACCATCTAGAACAGCAAATCATTATTGCTAAGAAAAGAAATGTAATGTATCCTACTTACTTTAAAATAAATTAACCACTACATGAGAAAAAAATTAAAATTCCCATCAAAAATGTTTTTTAAACTTTATGTATATGGGTATTTTGCCTACATGTATGACTATGCACTACACACACACACACACACACACACACGCACACGCACACGCACACGCACACACACACACACAAGCCTGGTGCCCACAGAGGCCACAAGAAGGCATTGGTAACTCTGCAACTGGAGTTAGAGACTGTTGTCAGTCACCATGTGGGTGCTGGGAATCTAGCAGGGATGCCTGAAGGAACAGCCAGCGCTCTTAACTAAACATAAAAGTTTAAGTGTTAAAAGTGCATATGAAAAATAATTAAAATGGTAAACAGCAAATATGATTTTTTAAAAAGCAATGATGAAAATTGTCACCGAAATACACAAATGTCCTCAGACAGGATTCTGCTACTTTCTGTAGTACAATGACTGTGTGTAAGGAAGGTGCCTTTGTCTTGGGTGTTGGATGTTGCCTGCTTGGTTAGATTTCTGTCACACACCATTTCAGTTATTGCAGGATAACAAGTCTACCTGTGGCCTGTCCCAAAACCTGAAACTTGGAACCCCCAGGCCTAGTGACTCAGCATTAATGACCAAGCAATACTTCCAGCACAGTGTACTTTTCCACTAGTTCACTGTGCATGCTCTGAAGACCCTACAAAAGCCTGCCCGTCAGCCTAACCCGCTGCCGTCTTCCAGTTCAGAGGCAGCCATGATTCTGTGTCTCACCCCAGTAAATCTGTGTGAGGTTTGTTGCATAGTATGACTTTTTGATAGTCCTTGGCTCCCAACTGCCAAGATGCCCTTGTGCTGGAAAACCCCTTTCAGTTATGTTTAGGGTAGTGCTGCCAGAGATCATGGGTAAGGCATGTGTAGGCTTGCTTCAGAATGATGATCCATGGATGTTATGATTGTTAGTCTGAAACTTGTGAGTCAGAGAGAGAATGAATATCCCAGGTCCAATTTTGCCCCAATATCTAGAATATCTTTGATGGTAACCTGAGACATGAAATTTAAAAACTTTATTCAGAAGAGTAACTGGATAGGAAGGAACTAGAAAACACAGAGCAGAGCCACCAGGAAAAGGAAGTCCTTTACATCTGTACTCATAGCTTCCCAGGACTCCTCTGTGCATCTTTCTGGAAAACACCTCTCCCTGCTCCTTCCCCAGGAGCCCTAGGCATTGTATGTGAATCATTGTCTGCCATTAGCATAGACATTACTTAGTAACTGTTCAACAGCGTGAAGAAATTATCCTGGTTCGGAGAGTTATCAGATTCCTGAGATTGCTTAATCACTCCCTAATTGTATGGCATGTTCTTTCAAGTCATAGCATTTTCAACTTGAACTGTCTCCTCTAGGAGGGAAGAGGTGGTCCATCAGCCTCCTTTGGTAAGCAGGTAGTAAACACAAGGTCACGTGTTCAGAAGAACAAAAACTAGGAAGACTCTAAAAACTAGGAAGACTCTTGACACATGAGGACATTGGTGCCATTGTTACATCTTTGGTCTGTCATGGGCTCCTTTTATGGGTTGAATAGTCTCTCTCTCTCTCTCTCTCTCTCTCTCTCTCTCTCTCTCTCTCTCTCTGTGTGTGTGTGTGTGTGTGTGTGTGTGTGTGTGTGTGTTGCATCACTCCGGGAAAAGTCTGTCAAGCAACATTAATGTTCAATAAGATTTTTTTAAAAAAAAGTTTTTATTAGTTTTTTGAGAATTTCATACAATATATTTTTTGAGAGTATAATACAATTACAATATTTCTCTCTTCACCTTTCTCCTTCCAAACCCTACTATATGCCCCTTCCTCCTCTCATTCTAACTCATGGCATCTTTTGTCAAAAATTATTATTGCATAAACCATGTATACATTCCTAAATTCAACCAGCTCAGTCCATATAATGTTATCTGTATGTATGTTTTCAGGGCTGACCATTTGGCATTGGACAGCCAATTGGTGTGCTCTTCCTGGTGAAGACTACCTATCCCAATCCTGACTTTATTCTTGTAGTTAGTTCTTTGTGGAAAGTTGAAGCCTCATGGGCTTTTCCTTGTTCACATTGTCAAATCTGCTGTGTCATTCTTGTTCAGCGATATTTTGGGATAGTCATATTGGTAAGGCTTTCTGGTTGTAGCTTCTGGCGTTAGGAGACAAAATTGCACAGCAAATTTCCTGATCCTCTGGCTTGTACTGTCTTTCTGCCCACTCTTCTGAAATGTTCCCCGAGCCTTCCCTTTGAGAGTATTTTGTAGATGTATTTGCTGGGTCTGGGCTTCACAACTCTGCATTTTGTTTGTTCTGGTTTTCTGTTGTTCCATCTGTTTCCTTGATAAAGTCTACACTATCCGTGGGTATAACAACACATATTTACATGTTATTGTTAGGTATTATTTGCTGGTTTAGCAAATTCGTGTTTATAGGTTCTCTTCCATTAACCATGAGATTGGAACACAGTGGTTAGTTAGTTTCCAGTACCAGGAATGGACTACCTCTTGTCAGGCAGGTCTTAAGTTCAATTAGAGAGCTATTTAGTTACCACCAAGGTATGTATGCCAGTACCTCACTCTTCAGGTTATCATGCCATGATGGTCATGGATGTGGTTCAGGGTCATCATGTTTAGAGAGGAACATTGGTTGCTTTCCTCATTCAGAATTATGGTACACGCTAGTGTCATTCCCAAGAAGGGGACAGCTCAGAGAGTCCCAGTTTAGGGAGTCTCTGGGCTCTGTCTCTGATATGCATGTTGTCTTCAACAATAGGAAATTAACATCTACATCTGGGGTTGGGGGGTGGGCAATACCCAGCAATAGGCTATATGTTTTGGAAGTCTTTTGGATAGCTGTAGCCAACAATTCAAAAGATGTCTGGTATGGTTTTTTTTCCCCATATGGTCTTTGGCTAATGGAATGACCACTGTCAGCCCATATGAGAGAAGATCATTAAAACTGTGTATTTATATACAGAATTATGTTAATTATGGTATTTTCTTATGCCAGTAGTTAATATTATGTCTCCTTATGGTTTTTTTTTTCAGACATCCTCATTGTGAGTTTAACCTCTTCCCTCCTTCTTTAATATTTTCCTCATTTCCCTACTTCCTAGAGAGCCACTTTCTTATTTCCCCTACAATATGTTTTGATCATGTTCATCCTTAGTCTGAATATCTCCCACCTCCCTATCCATACAAATGTTCCTCTCTGCTACTGTCTCTCTCTCCATCTCTCTCTGCCTCTGTCTCCCCCACTCCAGTTCCTGGACTCCACTGGACTCTCTCTTCCCAGTCCAGTTCCTGTTGGCCAACTGTTCCCAAGCATGGGTCCTGTCCAAGAGTGTGCCCAATATACAGGTATCAGACCTGTGGGAAGATTGGGGGTTTAAAGTGATCTTTCCCAATATAGTGAGTTCCAGGTCAGTCTGGGATATATCAAATCTTATCTGAACAAGAAAAAATATAAAAGTTAAAAGGAAATATTTGGACCTGGAAAAATTGCTCACTGGCTAAGAGTACATCCTGCTCTTCTGGAGGATGTGAATTTAATACCCAACACCTACATCAAATGGCTCACAACTGCCTATAACTCCAGGTCCAGGTGACATGACACTCTCTCCTTGTCCCTGCACACACAATTTCCCTCCTTACACATTTACTCATGACTGCCTAGGGTTACCACTGGTATTGAGGAAAAAACTTCCTAAGGCTATCCAGGGCCAATCTATATTATTTCTTAGAATTGCATGTAAATCAATAATTGATGTTAATTAAATATTAAACTTGAAATATCCTAGAAGGGCTTCCTTTCTTCCTGAGCAGATTAAAAGAAATTTAATTTAATTATACAAGCTCCTCCTTCCTGTGCTGTGTATAATAATCTAATTCTGGACTTTTGAATGGTTGGTGCTACCCCAGCACAGCAAGCATAGCCCACCTGATTCTGACTTTTCTGTGCATGTGCCTGTATAAGATCATCAATGGTGGTCTCTTAAAAAATAATTTTCCAACTCATAGCCAGGATATTAGTGTTGACACAATCATGAAGCCACAGAACGTTCACTTACTAGAAAGGTCCCCCTGAGTTATTCTTTTATAGTCATATGCACTGCCCTCCTGTCTTTTAAATCCCCAGGAACCACTACTAATCTGGCTACATTTCTATAATTTTATTGCTTCCATAATATTATTAAAAGGAAATATATACAGTATATAATCTTTCTGAATTGACTTCCATTCAAGACAATGCTCTGGAGACTCACATAGGATGTTGGCTGAATCAGTGTTTCTGTTCTTTTTCATTGCTGAGTAAAAAGTCATGTGATATGGTTCCATTAGGTCTCCTTCTTTTCTATGGGCTTCAATTGTTGGGCAATGTAAGATTTTCACTTTTAGTGTCTTTCTGTACCATTTTACATTCCCACTGGTAATTTAGTAATATGGTAATATTTCCCCATGTCTGCCAGCTTTGTGTGTGTCACTGTGCTCTTAATGTTTAGCCATTGGGTTAGATGTGCAGTGGTATCTCTTTATTTAATTCATGGGTTTTGTTGAGGACCCAAAGGCTAGTGATGGAGATGGAGATGACTGGTGATCGTCCGTATTCTTCGGTGAAATATCTCTTTGTGTTTTGTCCATGCTATGAGTACATTTTGTGTTTTTACTGTTGTTCTTTGAGAGTTTTTGCCTATTGTAGATTCTAGGTAGATTCTAGTACTTTGTCAGACATGGGATTTGGAAGCTATTTTATCTCACTCTGTGGTTTGTCTCTTCATCTAGTTGATGAAAAGGCTACCAAGTTTTAATTTTGATGAAGTTAAATATATCAACGTCTTGTTTTATGGATCTTGTTTGGTGTCAAATATAAGAACTCTTTGCTTTGTCCTAGATCTTAAACATTTTTCAGATTGTTTTAATTAAAAATTTGTTCTATACAGTCTCAGGGATTATCATACTTTCAATTTTGAAGGAGTAAATTTATTATGTACATAACTAGCCAAAGTAAAAAAAAACAAAAATAGCAAGAGAGATGGAAAGAACATGAATGGAAAATATCAAACCAGGTGTTTGGCATATGCACTAAAAATAGACTGGGGAGGCCCATTTAAGGCAAACAACTGCAATTTTCTAATATTGAGAGTCTCAGGAAAAAGCAGAGTGCCTCCTAGGGTCTTCACCCGGGTAGAAGAATAAATCACGGTAAGATGGTGATGTTGTCCACTTATGGGCTTATAGATACCCCCAGAAACCAAGTAGAATATTCCAGTGGGTGGCCCCACACCCATGCACATATGGGCAGCACTAGTTGGTCTTAGTGAGTTATTTAAAAAAACAAAAACAAAAACATGGGCTGGAGAGATGGCTCAGTGGTTAAGAGCACTGGCTGCTCTTCCAGAGGTCATGAGTCCAATTCCCAGCAACCACATGTTGGCTCACAACCATCTGTAATGGGATCTGATGCCCTCTTCTGGTGTGTCAGTGACAGTGTGCTCATATACATAAAATAAATAAATAAATCTAAAAACAAAGCAAAACAAACAAACCATGAAGTTTGGAGGAGGAATGTTAAGGGGATATGGGGAGCTAGAGGAGGGAGGGATAAGAGATATCCATGTTCATATTCCATTATATACATGCATGAAAGTCTTAGGAAGAAAACAAAATTTAAAAGAGTAATATTAAAACATGCGAAGGAGAGAGACAGAGACAGAGACAGAGACAGGGAGACAGAGAGTGTTAAGAAAGCTATTGGGAGTTCTCAAAAGAGGGAGACCTTGGACCGAGAAATGTTCCTTTCAGTGAGGCTTTCATGTAAAAGAATAAATAGCAACAGATAGAGATGATGTGATCAAGATAGGTGCTTATAATATCCTGTGGAAACTGACTAGGGAAGTGAAATCAGTCACCTGGGATTCATAGTTAGGCTTTCTGCTCATAGATTAGTCTCCCATAGCTCAACTTCTGCCTTCTCTTTCCCACCATAGGCATTTTTATACCATGGGACATACAGTTGTAACCGCTGTTGGAAATGGTTTGCTTTCTAGCTGTTCTCAGGGCCATGATGTTGTACTTTTGGGATGCTTCATTATGGTCTTCCATCCTTGTCGTAGAGCTAGAGAAGCGATCCCATTCCCAGATCAGCAGTGTTGGAGACCACTTTGAGACAAACTTGCTTAGGTCCAAAATGAGGGTCATAGGAAGCAATCCTGCCTGCATAGCCAGTGTTTTAAACAACATGTGACAATTTACCAATATAACATACATTACAAATTATATAGCTTTTCATTTTATTATTAGAAACATCATCCATTTAAACTACACTGTTGTACAAAGTATAAGACTTGAGGCCAAGCTCATTTTTCTGTCTCTGTATAGCTAATTTTTGCTAGCACCATTTACTGAAAACAATGTCTTACCTCTTTCAAATTTTACACTTTTGTTTCACATAAGTCAAAGATATTTATATGAAGGTCTATTTCTGGGCATCAATATTTCTTACACCACCACCACCATCTGTTCTTTAGTATCAACATTGTATAATATGTCTTTAAATTAGGTAGACAAAGCCATCCCAATTTTTTCAAATATATTTAATTATTTTGTTATGTGTATTAGTGTTTTGCCTTTACTATGCATATTGACCATGGCTATGCTTGGTGTCCACGGAGATCAGAAGAAGTCATCAGATTTCCTGGAACTAGAGTTTACAGGTGGTTTGTAAGCCACCATGTAGGTACTGGGCAGACCCAGGTCTTTAGCAAAAGCAGATCTTAACCAACTCTCTCAAGATTGTTTTCGATGGTCTGAATTCTTAAATTTACATTTAACCTTTAGAACAATCTTATCTATTTCTGTTTTATCTTAATATAAAAAGATACATTCTTATTATATCTTAGTATAATAAATATTATGTAGTAGCTTGTAGACTCATGTTTTGGCTAACATTAGGTTACCCCAAAAACCCAGTGTCCCACATGTAGACTAAAGGAAGCCTGCCCCCAATTGGCTATGTTCTGGGGAAATAAGGTTGCCAGCAGCTAATGGCGGGGTAAGGAGACAGAGACAGAGGACTTTCAGGATTCCCGGGCAAGAAATGCAAGATAAGGACAAGTGGAGTCCCCAGGGGAAGGGCAAAGGATGGAGCATGCCAGGAAGGAGAAGGAGGGTGAGAGGCCAAAATGTAGGTGCAAAGGGAAGGCGGCCCAAGAAGGGCTGCCCAGAAGGGTCCATGGACAGCAAAAATAAAATATAGACTTAGTAAGTATTAATTCAGAGATATCAGAGGAGCTAGAGTATGTTAGCCATGTGGAGGTTCAGGAGTGGCCTAGCCGTTGAGCTAGCTAAGACACAATAAAATATAAAGTGTGTGTGTGTGTGTGTGTGTGTGTGTGTGTGTGTGTGTGTGTTTGTGTGTGTTTCCAGCTGGGATCCAGGACACTGGGGTTGGTGGTGAGGAGCAGTGCATGCATTCTCCAGTAGTTTAGAGCTCTTTAACTATTTACCACAATACACACTTGGTGTAATAAGTCTTTTATCTATGAACATGGTACCTCTGACCAGTTATTCAAGTCTTCTTTACTTAGTATTGTTTAATATTTATCATAAAAGTCCACATGTATGTTTTACTAGATTTATAACTAGACTTTGTTACTTCTAAGTAGTGCATTTTCACTTCTTCTGTCAGTGTTCATTGCTCATATATAGAACTAAAATTGATTTTTATGTGTTTACTTTGTATCTTTTCAGCTACTTCTCCAACACAATGTCTGCCTGTGAGCTGCCATGGCACCCACCATGATAACAATGGAATAAACCTCTGAAACAGTAAGCAAGCCCCAACCAAATGCTGTGTAGCTATGGTGTCCCTTCACAACAATAGAACACAAAGTAAAGTAGATGCCTCATTAATACCCACATGGAAATGTTAAGTAGGCAGCCAGGTGTGAATGTCTTGAATTCTCAAGTCTGAGACAGAGGCAGGAATTAGTGTATGGTGCACATAAGGAAACCATTTTCTGCTATAATGTGGCACAACACTGAAGGACATCACAAAGGAATGCTGTGCAGAGGACAGAGCAAGGCATGCAGTGAGCGCCCCTTCCTGGGAGGCCAAGGGGAGGGGATGACCCAGCCAAGGAGGGAGTGACAGGTGAGGGAGGTCGAAGGATACAACTGCAATGTGTATCTCAGAATCCTCTTGAAGAAAGACCACGGGGTTTCATCAAAGTGCAGCACTGAAATGTCAATATCAGTGATAGGAAAAAATGTGGACAATGAAACCGATCACTGGATTCAGTGTTAAGAAATCATCATGGCTATGAGAACACTTTCATCAGGGTTGAAGATAAAAATGTAACCATAGAGGGCTTAGATCTGGAAAGGAGAGCAGATGGAGTATTATAGACTATTTTGAAACAAGAATTATATTTCAAGTTGATAAGACTGTAGAGATTAATTGAAATTAAATGTGTTTACCCATAACTCAGATTCAAGCAAATTTAACCTCTTCTGTTACTACATCTCCTATGTACTCTACTCTGCCTTCCTCCCGCTCCTCTTCTTCCTCCTCCTCCTCTTTCTTCTCCTCCTCCTCCCCTTCTTCCTCCTCCTCCTCCTTTTCTTGCTTCTCCTCTACCCACTCTCTACCTGCCAGTTTATCTCAGAGCAACTCTGAAGCATCATTTAATTTTGATCATAAAAATATATCATTGGCGTTAAAGAGATGGTGCAGTGGTTAAGAGCACTGGCTGATCTACCAGAGGACCCAGATTCAATTCCCAGCATCAGTGGCTTACGCCATCTGTAACTCTAGCTCCAGAAGATACAAATAGATGTCCTTTTCTGTCCTCCACAGATGTCAGGCATGCACATAGTACACAGATATACACAAAAACAAAATGTTCATACACATAAAATAAATGCATTTAAAAATTTATGTGTCAATTCTGTGCATACGAAGGGGTTTTTCCCCTTTCTGTAAAAGGAGTAAAGAAGCAGATGGTACCGCCAGGGGGGAAAGGTTTAAGGGTCCTGTGAGTCCACTCATCTGTGTGAGTTTAGGTGTGAACCAGAAATAGGGCTGTGTTTAAGTGGGATGTGGGTTTTGACAAGTATAAAAGTATAAACATTTCAGCAGGTGTAGTGGTACCAATATTTGAGGCAGAGGCAGGAGGATTTTTCTGAGTTTGAGGTCAGCCCCTGGTCTATGTATTAGCTACTAGAACAGAGAGAGCCTAACTTTAAAGAGCCAAAAAAGCCATTTAAATTGTGTAAGAAGAATATGAACATTAATTAGGTGATATAGTCACAGATTATACATCATGATAGGTAAAAAGGAAATAAGCCAGTATAGGAGGTTAGAAGGTAAAATGAATAAAATAGAGATAATGATACTTGTCATGATGATGAGGATGTAAAAATACAAGTGGCCTAGAGTGGGGGACAAGATACTTAGGGGAAAGACTTTGAGGCAGGGAAAAGCAAGAAAGCAAAGGATGGCATCTCCTGACACACTGAGGATGAGTCAGGATGAGACAGTTCACAGACTGAGTTTAAGAGTTAAAATAAGTTGAATCACCTGACAAACAGAATGGAGTAGTCCATGGATTTTAGGAGCTGAAAGAGTTCTGAGCCAAACATTGATGGGAAGGAAGAACCTAGGACATATCCAGAGAGAGCAATGGGTGCATAAAACCAACCATCTCCTGAGAGCTGTAGAGCATGGAGCAGCAAGAACTGATGTTCTATCAGAGCAAAGGAATAGATTATGTTCCACTGTGTGATGCATCTTTGTACCTACATATTTTTTCTCTCTCATTTGTGAGCAAGTTGAGATATTGTAGGGCTTCCAGTTTAGTTTGTTTTGTGGAACTTTTTTTTACAAGAAAATGTGTCATGGTTTCACATCAGGACACTTCTCTTTGCAACAGATAATGGCCATCACAGAAACCCACAACCAATCAAAATGCAGAGTTGTAAAGTACAGTCCCAATGAAGACTTCTATATTACAACCCCTGCACCTAAGGCTCAGGGATCATTGCTGAAGAGATGTTAAAGACTTTGAGAGCCAGAGGATCAGAGTTTTCTGTGAGATTGTGTGTCCTAGAAATGTCAGAAACTATACCCATAAAGTCAACATGACAGCCCAAAAGTGAAAAAGGGCGACAACAATAGACATACTAAAATAGATGGGAGAAAGCCCACAAGGCCTCAACCTACACAAACAACTATAGACAACTAAGACATGCAGAGAAAAAGGAAAAATCATCTTCCACAGGGAATAGCACATCAATTGGTTATCAATAGTAAAGGTCAGTCCTGAAAACACACATTCACTAACATTATACAGACTGAGCCTGAGCAGGTTGTACTTACATATTTAAGAACACACACACACACACACACATATATAAATATATATATATATATATATATATATGGCCATATATCTATATATATATAAAGACTGTTATATATATAACAGTCTTTTCATCCCCTCTACAGAGATGATGATCCATGAGCCTTATGTGTAGGAGTTGTGCTGTAGATGTATTCATTGCAACTATGCTTCACCACTCTGCATTTTGATTGGTTGTAAATTTCTGTGATGGTCACTATCTGTTGTAAAAAGAAGTGTCCTTGATGTGGAATAAGTATATATATATATATATATATATATATCAACAATTAGTGAATAAAGTGACCTTGGATATAAATGGGGTATATTAGAGGGTTTGAAGGAAGGAAAAGAAAAAAGAAATTACGTAATTATAGTTCCCCCAAACAAAAAAAATTTTAGTGGGAGCATCAGCTGCTTTTTCAGAGAAGCTAGGTTCAATTCCCAGCATCCATACAGCGGCTCACAGCCATCTGTGTCTACAGTTTGGGGGGATCTAATGTCTCTTCTTACCTCCTCACGCATCAAGAAAGCACACATTTGTACATAAAGGCAAAACAGTCACATAAAATAAAATTAATATGTCTGATAAAATTTTTCTTAAAGAGATAATAAAGTTGAATTATGGGAAATGTTTTAAAGAGATAGTGTTAAAGTCTATAAGGGGACCTCTAAGGGGAAGCAGGGAGATGACAGAGGTGAAGGAGGTATTCTCAATGCATTCATTCTGTGTTCATGTATAGGGATAGTACAATGAATTCCATTTGCACTGTTGTGCTCATCATTATAAAGTAAAATGAAGCAATAGGGAAATATGACACATTTCATTTTTTTTAAAGATTTATTTATTATATGTAAGTACACTGTAGCTGTCTTCAGACACTCCAGAAGAGGGAGTCAGATCTTGTTACGGATGGTTGTGAGCCACCATGTGGTTGCTGGGATTTGAACTCAGGACCTTTGGAAGAGCAGTCAGTGCTCTTAACCCCTGAGCCATCTCTCCAGCCTGACACATTTCATTTTAAGAGAGAGAGAAATGTTGATCTCTGTGAGTTCAAGGCTAGCCTGGTCTATGAAGCAAATTTGAGGACAATCAAAGCTACACAGAAAATCCCTGTCTTGAAAAACCAAGGAGGAGAAAGAGGAGGAAAGAAAGAAAGAAAGAAAGAAAGAAAGAAAGAAAGAAAGAAAGAAAGAAAGAAAGAAAGAAAGAAAGAAAGAAAGAAAGAAAGAAAGATGTCAATGAAAACAATCATCAACCAAAAACTTGCAGTGAAAGGCAAAGGTCTCTAGAAGACGGTCCTTCTCACTACTGTTTTTTAAACATCATAATGGAAATTTTAGGTAATGCGAGGAGGAAAATAAATGAAACGCATAGTGATTGGGAATGGGGAAAAGCTTGTTTGTTCACAGACATCAAAGTTGTCTAATGTAGAAAATACAAAAAGATAGATCAGAAAATGGAAGTCAAAATGTACAGTAAAGCTGAAGGGCACAGAGTTAATATGTGAAAATTAAGATTTTCTACCAATCAACAGTGAAAATTTAAATAAAAACCACACATTTATACAAATACCCTTCAAAGGTGAGGCACATAGGTAATAAAATATAACATATTTAATAAAATACAAGGGAAAATCAAAGCTGCCTTTAAAAATATGAAGTAGTGCCAATGAGATGGCTCAGCAGATAAAAGTACTTGCCACACAAACCTGGCAACTCGAGTTTGATCTTGGGAACACAGGGTTTTTCTGTACATAGTGGCACACATGTGTAATCCCACATGTAATGCCTATAGAAAGAGTGGAAGCAGAGACAAGAGAATCAAATGGAAGCTCAAGGGACAGAAGGCACAGTAGGGATGATGAGAGGGACCTGCCCTCCACACGTGTGCAATGGCATGTGTGTGCCTGCACTCACATACATCACACATACACACACACATACACACACAGAGACACACACACACACAGAGAGAGAGAGAGACAGAGAGAGAGAGAGAGAGAGAGAGGACTTTTAAAATATCAAAGAGATACAAACTGAGAGATATTCCATGTTCATTTCATGATTGAGAAAACTCAGTATGGTTAAAAAAATCAGGTTTTGTTTTTACTTGATTATAGATACAATATAGTGGCAATGAAAATCCAAATGAACTATTTTGTTATATTTTCAAACAGATCTTAAAGTTTTTATATCAAGAGGTAAAAGACTCGTAATAGCCAACTGCAGTACAGTCATTTCCTCTGAACTGAAACAATCCCTTCTGGAGAGAGGAAGAAGGCTCAGGAGACTAAGTAAACAAACCTTAAAAGTCCAGGAAAACCTAAGCTTACAAGATTGATGAGGCCTCACCCCAAGTTTATGGAATATGTAGACCATTGCGGAGGACAGGAGATTCCTGCACTGACCAAGCTGCCTGGAGGGCACTCTCTGATCTGGTGAGCTACCTTCAAGTCACAGGAACTTGAGGGTTATAGCTTGAGTCATCACCCACGCGGGAGATAGGCCTTTTGGCGATGCCCCTGCCTTTGACTCCCCTGCTTGCAATCCCACTGGCTATGGAAGATCAAGTTACATCTGTGCTCAAAAATGCCCTTCTTGGATCCAAACACTTGGAACCTGTGAGGAGTCAAATAGTGAGAATAAATAGAGCAAGATGAAAGTGATTAAAGATATCTCTCAGGTTCAACCTCTAATAGAGAAGAAAAAAAAGTCCATGCTTAACATAGAGATGGGGGTTTCATAATGGCTCTATATAAGAAATCATGGGAATCCAGGAGTACTTAGTACTTGAACTGTTTGAATTAGGAAAAACCTTAAAAGAACAATGAAAGAGCCTGTGCTTCAAAAGTGGAGGGACAATAATGTAACTATCACTTCTTAAGACACAGATGGCATAACCTGTGGCAGTCAGAAGGAAACCAGCCTTGATGGACTGGCTCTGTTATCATATCTGACATCCCTCCATCTCTGAATATCAAACGCTAGAAAACAAGAGAGAAAGCAGACCTACAGCAGGAATCAGCATGAGATTGGCAATGTTGTATGAATATTTCACTGGGTCACATGAGACTGTTATTAAGAAACTAATTCATCAGAGATTGTATTCATACAGAACTGGTATAAGGCTTAGTTGGCTTTGCTGAGTCCATGATATGACAAGATCTATAAGGTATGAGAGGCTTTGGCAGACCTGAATTATCTAGATATACATATCAATTGAATTCATAAGGTATTAAAGCACACAGAAGATGAGAGAAAAAGACAGCAGACAGTGGATCCCTGACTGTGTTACTCAGAAACAAGCAAGATCTGTGTTGAGCTTGAGTCTCCAGGGAAAGAACTGATAGAAAGTCAAAGTCTGTGTCCATGAGCCTCTAGAAGGCTTTACAGCCAGACTAGCTATGAGTGGTTAAAGGGAGAAGAAGACAAGGTGAGGACAATACAAGAGATGCCCACAGCAGTTCCTCCTACAGAAGAAAGTCTTCTGTGGGATGGGAACCAACTTAGCTACTACTCTGGTGGGGTGGCCGCCACCTCATCGCTTATAAATGAAACCCATACATAAAAACCAGAGGTCCCATGTTGAACTGTAGACTTTTCAGTCCTCGGCTAATGTGCTTAGTCTTTAGTGAATACTGAAGCCACGGGTTCCTTAATTTATGGTGTCTCCCTAGACCACTGAGAAATATGGGTATCTAAGGATGGAACGTGTGTAAAACAGAGCAGCAAGCTTGTCTGGTGGGCAGTCGTACGTGGTGTACATTTCTCTACTGCAAGAGAACATTCTGGGAGTGGATCTCTAGTTGGGGCACACCCTGCATACCACTGTTGGTGAGTTTTGCCTGAAGATAGAAGCTGTGAAAACAGGCAGTCATGCTTGGTTGGGCAAGATGGGAACCTGTAGGGACGCAGTATGGACTGCCTAGGGGCTATAATGAAAATACAGAAACCATGAAGGAGATAGAAGGGGTGGAGATTATTTGCCCAGCCCAAAGCCCTTTCAACAGCCTAGAACACTGAATCATAGGAGTTCACTGAACAACTTGTAATCGGTTCTACTGCCAGTCTATCCTGGCACTGATATTGTTTACTGCATATGTGACTATGGGGGAAACTAATCAGTCTTATTAATGTGGTTAACTTCCTGAGTCTTCTGAGTCTCTCCCTCTGATGAGAGAATGTTTTGATTTAAAGAGACTAGATTCACAGGTATGCTGGAACAAACACAAACCATAGAGTGAGTTAAATTTAAGTTTACAGCCAGTTGTTAAGACACATACATTATATAAAAGTTATTTTGTCTTTGTGTTTCTAGACAGGGTTTCTCTGTACTAGATTGGCTGTCCTGGAATTCACTTTATAGAGCAGGCTGGCCTCAAGCTCATAGATCCCATGAAAACACTAAGAAAGAAAAAAAAGAGAAAAGAAAATAACTGAAATAGAATAAATATGAAAAGTAAAGTAAAATTTGAAAAACAAAATCAAACAAACAACAATAACAATAAAACAAAAACAATAAAAAAGGAAGACTCGCTGGGTGGTGGTGGTGGCGCATGCCTGTAATCCCAGCACTCTGGAAGGCAGAGGCAGGTGGATTTCTGAGTTCAAGACCAGCCTGGTCTACAGAGGGAGTTCCGGGACAGTCAGGGCTATACAGAGAAACCCTGTTTCAAAAAAACTAAATCCAAAAAACAAAACAAAACAAAACAAAAAAAAGGAAGACTCCTGATGTGACATTATGAGACAAGAGTCTTCCAAAGATGCCATTTATTGAGTTCATAGCTTTTTTTGCCTTTGGATTCCTTTGGAGGAAATTAAGCTTACATTTGCAAGTGTGTATCAATGGGAAGTTGCTTCTGGCTTAGGAATGGGGCAGGTGTCCATCAGTCCTCTCAGCTTCAGGGCCTCATCTGGTGCAGGCTCACAAAGGCCCCATGCACACTGCCTCAGTCTCTGGGCTTTGATCACGCTGGTTTAGAGGACTTGGTTCTTGGAGTCCTCCACCCCTCTGGCTCTTATACTCTTCCTGTCTCCTCTTCCACATAGTTCCATGATCTCTGCGGGGAGGAATTTGATAAAGATATCCCATTTAGGGATCCAAGATTCCTCACCCTGTGAAATGTCCATCTGTAGGTCTCTGTATTTATTCCCATCTGCTGTATGAAAAGGCTTCCCGGCTGATGGCTGAGCAAGGCAGTGGGTATATATGAGTATAACAAGAGTGTCATTGGAAGTCATTTTATTGCTATATAGGATTCTCTCTCTCTCTCCCTTTCCTTCTCCCTTTTTTTTTAAAGAACAGTAGTATTTGGTTTTACTCCAGATCCATATAGAGTGCTTTATAGGCTATGATTCTTGTCAGCTAAGCAGTGCCAAATATGGGTTGAATCTCATGGGGTGGGCCTTTAGTTAAGTCAGAGATTGGATGGTTACTCCCACAGATTTTGTGCCACCATTGCATTAATGTCTCTTACAGGCAGGACACCATTGTAGGTCATAGACTTTGTGACAGGATTGGTGCTTATGTTTCTCCTTTGGTAGTATGCAGAGAACCTTCCTGTACCAGAGACACTAGCAAGTATGCATGAAGGTTCTATGCAGGTTCCAGCTTGACCTTTCTATGTTCAATGAGTTGTATATGTATTGTCTTCAGCAATAGGGCCTTGCCTCATTTTCTGGAGAACAATGTTTAATCTTGGCAACAGCCTGGGTTGTTTGAGGATTCCCATAGGACCTCTTTGGCCAATTTGTTGTAACCCAATCTTGGTCCTGGAAGCTCATTTGGTGACAAAATATGGCTAGTTGGGGCTCTGTCTCCCCAGTTATTTGGTGGTTTCATTTGTATTGCCTTTGGGTATATGTGCATATTTTAGAAATCATCTACTATATTGGGTTTCTATATTATCCCTCAAATGGCCCTTAATTTTAGCTGTCTCTTCCCATATTTTCTCCCTCATCACCTCCTCCACTTGATCCTCTCATTCCAGCCACATCCCACCCATCCATGACTATCTATTCTACCTCCCTTCCCTAGGGAACACTATCTGACATGCCTGCCCCTATCCCACGACACACAGTCCCTTACTCTACCGAAACTCTGTGGTTCTATGGACTGTAGTTTGGTTATTATGCTTCACAGTTTTATGTCATTTTGACACAAGCTGGGGTTCATCTGAGAAGAGGGAGCCTCAATTAAGAAAATGCCTCCATAGGATTGGGCTATAGTCAGTCCCATTGTTGGGCAACTTCTTGATTAGTAATTGATGCCCCCCCCCACAAGCTCATTTGTGGATAGTGCCATCCCTGGGCATGTGGTCCTGGGTTCTGTAAGAAGGCAGGCTGAACAAGCCACAGTGAGCAAGCCAATAAGCAGCACCCTCCATGGCTTCTGCATCTGCTCCTGCCTTCAGGTTCCTGTCCTGCTTGAGTTCCTCCCTGACTTTTTAATTAATTAATTATGTATACAGCTATGAACATAATGGAGCATGTGTCTTTATTGCATGCCGGGGAATCCTTTGGGTATATGCCCAGGAGAGGTATAGTAGGGTCCTCTGGAAGTCTCATGTCCAGTTTTCTGAGGAACCTCCAGACTGATTTCCACAGTGGTTGTTCCATCTTACAGCCCCACCAGCAGTGGAGGAGTGTTCCTCTTTCTCCACATCCTCACCAACACCTGCTGTCTCCTGAGTTTTTGACCTTAGCCATTCTGACTGGTGTAAGGTGAAATCTCAGGGTTGTTTTGATTTGCATTTCCTTAATGACCAATGATGTTGAGCACTTCTTAAGGTGCCTCTCGGCCACCCGAATTTCTTCAGGTGAAAATTCTTTGTTAAGATCTGTACCCCATTTTTAATAGGGTTATTTGGTTAGCAGCCTTATTTATAATAGCCAGAAGCTGGAAAGAACCCAGATGCCCCTCAAAGGAGGAATGGATACAGAAAATGTGGTATATTTACACAATGGAATACTACTCAGCAATTAGAAACAATGAATTCACAAAATTTTTAGGCAAATGGTTTGATCTGGAAAATATCATCCTAAGCGAGGTAACCCAATCACAAAAGAATACACATGGAATGCAATCTCTGATAAGTGGATATTAATTAGCCCAGAAGCCCTGAATACCCAAGGCACAAATTGCATAACAAATGACTCCCATGAAGAAGTATGGAGAGGGTCCTGATCCTGGAAAGGATTGATCTAGCATGGGAAGGGAATATAAGGACAGAGAAAAAGGAGGGAGGTGATTGGAGAAGGGATGGAGAGAAGAAGGTTTATGAGACATATGGGGAGGGGGGATCCGGGAAAGGGGAAATCATTTGGAATGTAAACAAAGAATATAGAAAATAAAAATATTAAAAAAAAATATGTATACAGCATTATGCCTGCATGTATGCTTGCAAGCCAGAAGAGGGCACCAGATCTCATTATAGGTGGCCATAAGTCAACATGTGGTTGCTGGGAATTGAACTCAGGACCTTTGAAATAGCAACCAGTGCTCTTAACCTTTGAGCCATCTCTCCTGCCTGCTCCCTGACTTCTTTTGATATTGAAGTTATATGGAAGTATAAGCTGAATTAAAAATAAAACCGTTTCCTTTCCAACTTACTTTTGGTCATGGTGCTTCATCACAGCAATAGAAACCTTAAGTAAGTGCTCATCTCATATGTATATGTATGTGTATGTGTATGTGTATGTGTATGTGTATGTGTGTGTGTGTATGTGTGTGTGTGTGTATGTGTATGTATATAATATTTAAAAAAAACTTTAAGTAAGACAGTTATCATTGACTTATAATAAGAACAAATATCTGAGTGTAAATGAATATATACCATATTTGCCTTTTTGTGTCTAGTTACTTCACTTAGGATAGATGGAGCTAGGGGGAAAATCATATATATTTTTCAGTTTTTATTATTTGTTTGGAGAACCCTAAAATAGTTGGTTTTAGTACTCACAAAACTTGTACCTGATTCTTATCATTATATACACATTTTCCACATTTGCCAGTGCTTTAGTTCAAAAGGCTAACTGGTAGATCCCAAAATCTCGGTTACCCTTGCACACTCCTACAGACAGAGAAGCTTAGCTTGCTTCTTTGGAATTCTTTGGAATTCTTCCAAATGATGACAAGAATGTGAACCAGACTATATGGCTAACTGTCTTAGAGTTTCTGTTGCTATGGCCAACACCATGACCAAAAAGCAAGCTGGGAAGGAAAGGGTTTATTTTACTTACATTTCCGTATAACTGCTCATCATCAAAAGAAGTCAGGAACTCAAGCAGGGCAGGAACATGGAGGCAGAAGCTGCTGCAGGGTCATAGAGGAGTGTCGCTTCCTGGTTTGCTTCCAATGGGTGGATCAGCCTGCTTTCTTAGAGGACCCAGAAACATCATCTCAGGGACAGCACCACCCACAATAGCCTGGACTCTCCCCCATCAATCACTAATTGAGAAAATGACTTAGAACTCAATCTCATGGAGGCATTTCTTCAACTGAGGCTCCTTCCTCTCTGATGACTCTAGCTTGTATCAAGCTGACACAAAATCAGCCAGTACACTGACCTATCTGGAATTTTGTTACTGTTGCCATACTGTGTGCTTTAAAAAAAAAAAAGGAAAGAAAGAAGCAGAGCATGTTAGAACTGAGGGGGATAATGGAAGCTGGCCAGACAGCCCTGCCTATTTCTATACAATAAAAACTGTCAGCTATCTGGTAATAGACCATATTAATGTCTAAATTTTTTTATTTAATTACTAAATATATTTAAGTTCCAAGAAAATTAAGAGAAAGCCAAGTTCTCTGTGTGTATACCTAACAATGAGGAATTGTGTCTGATCAAAAGCAAAAGAAGTAATGTGTCAAAATGGTGTCTTAATTTTCCATTAGGATGAAGTTTGATTATTGACCAGAAAGAATACTGGGGTTGTTAGTGTTTGTTGCCAATCTCAGACACCTGAGAAGAGCAAACTTCATCTAAGGGATTGCTTGGCTGCCTAAGGAAGCTAGCTGAGTATGAGACAGGAAGTGAGCAGCTCTTCTGAAATCTTCTGTGATTTCTGCTTCTGTAATTCCTGCTTGGGTTTCTTCTCTTGCTTCCCTCAGCGATGAACTATGACCAGGAAGTGTGAGCCACATAAGCCCTTCCCTCTCCTAAGCTGCTTTTGGTCATGATGTTTGCCACAGAAACAAAAAGCAAACAAGGACAAATACATTCTTCAACTATTAAAAAAATCAACAGAGGGATGATGCCAAGAATATTTGTATGAGAAGATTTGGGTCTTTGGCATGCCTTACAAGTCAGGCTTTCAGAAGAAGAAAACTGAGATTACACGGAAACTTTGAATTAGAAGAAGAAACATAAAACATGCTGTTGGAGGCCAGGGCCATAACTTACCAGTTAGAAAGATTCTGATAGGTATACAGACCAACATGGCCAGAATACAACCAGAATCCAACAAAAGGCTAGGCTATTGACTGACAAAATTGTGTACTTTGTGCCAAGAAGGCAGAAGACCAAATCTCACTGCAGGGTCTACAATTATGTAATAACTACTTAGCTTGCAGAATATTTAAGTCAAGTAACATTCCTCCTGCAAGAAAACAAATGACTGGTAACTGAATAATTTTTAAAACTTTTAAAAAACAATTAGAAAATTAACAATCTAATAGGGCATGACCAAGGCAGCAGCAGAAGAAGAGGAGGAGGGGGAGGAATAGGAGTAGGAAGAGGAGAGGAAGAAGAAGAAGAAAAAGAAAGAAAAAAGAAAAAAACAAAACAAAAGCCCTCAGAACATAGAGAGGTAAGAACCTTAAAATCTGCTTTAGACTCAAGGGCACTTACTGACCACAGAAATACTGCTCTCTCCTCTCCCCTCCCCTCCCCTCCCCTCTTCTCCTCCCCTCCCCTCCCCTCCCCTCCCCTCCCTTTCCCTCCCCTCCCTTTCCCTCCCCTCCCTTTCCCTCCCCTCCCCTTCTCCCCTCCCCTCCCTTTCCCTCCCCTCCCTTTCCCTCCCCTCCCCTCCTCCCCTCCCCTCCCTTCCCCTCCCCTCCCCTCTTCCCCTCCCCTCCCATCCCTTCTCCTCTCCTCTCCTCTCCTTTCCTCTTCCCTTCCCTCCCCTGCCCTCCCCTCCCTTCCCCTCCCCTCCCATCCCTTCTCCTCTCCTCTCCTCTCCTCTCCTCTCCTTTCCTCTTCCCTTTCCTCCCCTGCCCTCCCCTCCCTTCCTTCCCCTTCCTTCCTTTCTTTCTTTTCTCTTTCTTTCATTTCTTCTTTTGTAGCACAGGCTATCTTTGTGGTCTCATTATGGGCCTTGCTGCGGACATAGTATCCCAGGCTAGTCTTGAACTTGCAGCAATCTTATACTGCTTCAATCTGTCTATTCATATTAACATCCTTATAAAGGTAAGAAGTGGAATTAAGCCCAAGACCTGATCCAGGATATCTGACAAGAGACTTTCTTCTTGTTTCCTCTAGTTCCTGACAGCTGAATCACACCCTCAGGGAAGAGGTAATTAGAAACAAGTTGGCCTGCCCAGATCCCTGCAGCTCAGATCCACGTTGTCAGAGTCAGTCATGGAACACCAGAAGTAAAATCTGCTTGACCTAGTTCTGAGTAGGAACTGAGTAGGTTTTGCTTCCAGGCAAAACAAAGATGAATTCTTCTGGAGACAAGCAGCTTCATAGCAGTCCTCTAATTATTTTTACAAATATTTTCTTTACAAATAATTTTTGCAAAAATTCTTCAAAGACTATAATACTTTATAAAGTTTATAATAAATTTCAAAAAATATACCATGTGATGTCAACATGTGTGGAAGTTCAAGAAACGACCCACATAGATTTCAGATATTAAAACCTTGTGCAAAAGTGGTAATAGTGGTACACCCTTGGGACCCCAGCCTCCACAAAGTGGTGAGAGTAAGAGGCACCTTAAGTTCAAAGCCAGTGTGACCTATATGCTAAGACCCTGACTCATGAAACAAACAAAAACAAAGACAAATATTGTTTATGCTTCTTGTGATGCAGTTACCATGTTATGACACATATCTGTGTAAGTGTCCAACGGAAAGCAAACTCAGGAGCGCACATGGACAAGAGTGGATACATAAATGTTGGGTGGTTATAGGATGGACTGTCAACCCTGAGTAAAAGTACAATGACACTAGGAAAAGACAACAGTGCCAGGCAGGGGTGGCGCACGCCTTTAATCCCAGCACTTGGGAGACAGAGGCAGGCAGATTTCTGAGTTTAAGGTCAGCCTGTTCTACAGAGTGAGTTCCAGGACAGCCAGGACTACACAGAGAAACCCTGTCTCAAAAAACCAAAAGAAAGAAGAAAAGAAAAAAAAGACAAACAAATAACAAGTCGCATGTGTGGAAAGGTCTTGGAGATTGGGCAGAGTGGTCACGTTCTGGGAGAGTGCTGTCTACCACATACAAAGTCATCCCAGGGTCCCACCACAGAACCACAAGATGAATAAAGGTGATGGTGATACCGGGTGAGTTTGAAGATTCCAGTTCTGCCTGGATCCCCTTTATCCATATCCAGGGCTTCTCCCCTGTCTCTAACATGGCTGCTGTAGTCTTCCTCCCTGTCTGTAACTGTCCAGTCCCCATGCTAGCACCTTAGCCTCCTGTAGCACGCCCGGGTCAACTCACTTTGTCTCAGCCTGTGGAGAATTCCAGGAGCTTACAGTTAGTCTTCCATATCAAACTACATGTGCCTTAAGACAGGGGACACATTTCCTTTTTCTCCATCTTCCTATGTAGATCTGGTTTGATGGGCTGTATAGTAATACAGCGATGTAAATGGCAGAAGGGTTTTATCACAATGGCTGCATGTCTAAAGCCCGTTTCTCCAGTGCACAAACACATGGGTGACTCAGCTAGATTTTTGGTTTCTTGGGGGAAATTTCTTAGAATGGGGATTTTTTTTTTTCTAGCAAGAGATACTTTAGAGGCTCAGCCAAACTGAGGGTTAACACAAAGAGAGAAAACCAGGGATAACGAAGCCATCATAATGAAAGTAGACACTTTCTTTGACTCCTTTCCTCAGTGCCACCCCGGTGCTTTACATATAAACCGTTAGTTATAAATGCTGGGCTCTACCCCACCCCACCCCGGAAAAAAAAAAAAAACCCTGTTCTTTCTAGTGGGCAAGGTAGTACAGACCTGAGATCCTAGAGCTTGGAAGGTTAAGGAGGGATCGAGAGTCCAAAGTAAGCCATGACTAGATAAGGAATCCCTGGCTCAACACCGACTGATAAAACAATCGGAACACGTATTATTTACTGACTTGTGGCTGTCACACTCAGCGTGGCTCTCAAGCCCTTTTTCATCCACTGGAGTCCAAAATTGCAACAGCAGCAATTCTTTTTTTCTGCACCCTTTGCAGGGCGGTGTCATTCATTTAGCATAACCCACAGAAAGAAGGCTCTTTTACATCTTTTTTTTGTGGGTTAACAGCTCTTTATTTCTTTGTACAGCTAAAAGAGATTCCAGTTTATCTGTTAACCAATGCCATTTTGGTTGCTGCTAATACTTGGAAGTTATTTACAGAGACCTGCAATTGTTAAGACTGTCAAGCTGTCTGCCAAACCCACTTACGCAGATCTAATGTTCACTGGGGTGTTACATTTTGGCTCTTCTAATATATTCGTGGCAGCAACTGGCTGTTGCACTTACCAACTGCCTAATGTTATGTGATGTTCCCATACACTCAAATAGGACATGATATGAGAAGTTACTGGAGATCACTCTTAGATAATGGCCAGCATAGAACCTTTCTTCTCATTTGTATTAATTTCCTGCTGTGACTACAATGAATATTCTAAAAATACACAATCATTTAAGGCAATGGAAATTCATTGTTCTGGAGCTCACAAGTGCAAAATAGATCTTACTGTGCTGCGAATCAATACATACACAGATCACAATTCCTTCCTTTTTGGAGGCTCTGGGAATAGTTATTTTCCATGTTTTAGAGGCTGTATGTGTTCTTGGGCTTCAGCCCTCTTCCTACATTTTTAAACCCAGCTGTATTGGGCTAAGTCTGTTTCATATTATCCGCTCTGATTGTCTTCCTGTCCCACTTCTAAGGATCCCAAGGATGGCGTCAGGCCCGCCTGGATAGATTCGGATAGTCTTCTAAAATTGCAGACTTTAAAGATATCCGGATCTAAATTCCTGGGACCAGTGACTGTATGAAAAAAGAAGTTTCCAAGAATATAATTAAGTCACAGATCTTGAGATAAGGATGCTATCTTAGATTGTAAGCTCTAAATATGATTAGACATTTCCTTTAATTGGAGGACAGTTCTTTATAAGAGGAAAACAGAAGATTTCACAACAGAGAGATGATGACAATTTTCCTGATAAAATGTAAAAGATGGAGATTTTTTCTGCCTTGCAAAAACAAAAAATCTCCAAAACATATTGGATGTTTTATCCAATGTGCTGGCTAGTTTTGTGTCAGCCTATGGTTGAAAAGAAAGAACCTCAATTGAGAAAATGTCTCTATAAGATGGGGCTATGGGCAAGCAAGTCTGTAGGGCATTTTCTTAATTAGTAATTGATGGAGAGGGCTCATCTCATTGTGGGTAATGCTATGTCTATGCTATTAGTCCTGAGTTCTATAAGAAAGCAGACTAAGCAAGCCATGGAAGCAAGCCAGTAAGCAGCTTCCTCCTTGGCTTCTACATCAGCTCCTGCCTCCAGGTCTGAGCTTTGAGCTCCTGCCTTGGCATCCCTCGGTGGCATATGATCCAGGGTAATAATAAATAAACCCTTTCCTCCCCAAGTTGCTCTGGTCCTGATGCTTCATCAAGGCAATGATAACCCTAACTGAGATAGTTACCGAAGAGTACATACCATGTAATGATGCTACTTCAGAGGAAACAAAATGCACCAAGCAGAGTTGTATATCATGAAGAACTCCTCCAGTTTAACTATATCTTCAGATACCTCTGAGGAAGAGCAATGAAGAAAAATAATGCTATTCTGCATTGCTTAACTGCAAAAGCACACAGACACAATCTGTGTACTACTTCTGAAGCACCACAGCTCTGTTTTGTTTTGTGCTTACTATTGTATCCAAGTGCCAACAAGTTCTTGACAGGAAATGCTCATTTAATAAACAGTTCATGAAGATGAAGTTTCCAGGTAATATTGAATTCTGGGCTGGTGGGCAGATGTTATAGGTAATCTAAGTTCTTCCTGTTCAAAGTCTGTCACAAAACTGTGTGTATCAGTGTCTCTGTGTGTACTTCTCTGAAATGGATTGCTGTTCTTTATCTAACCTTGCAAAATATGTATACATTACAAATATGTACCTTGAAAAGTAGACTTCTTGTCCCCATTTTACCAATGAGGAACCTAAGGTTTGGGTGTGTGACTTGACTGATGTTTTCTCTTTCTTTTCCTGTTTATGCAATTTGACAGTTACACAAACCTCACCAAATCGAATGTAGTAGTCATCGCTAGTAAAATGTTCCTTTCAGGCCTGTTTTACTTGTGTTATCTTTTGTTTTTTATTAGCTAATTCACAAACTTGCCTTAAAAATTGATAGCAGTACACAGGTAGAAGGAATATATACTGTGCTGATGTTCTGTGATACAGAGAGATGGCTATATGTCTTGCTTTTTGAATTTTCTAGATAGGCCTAATTATTTTATGTGACAATGAAGTAAGTAGCAGGGAAGCCCAACTTACATCATTTTCACGTATGGTTAGCGAAGTGTTAATTCTTTTATTATACAAGGCCTCAGTGGTGATGCTAGTAACTTGGCTGTTTTACCAATGTGCAACTGTGTCTATAGAATAAATTTCAGAAGTTGAATTGCTTAGTCAAAGAGATAACCCCTGGAACTTTTTGTAGAGAAAACCAATTGTGATTGTCCAAGCCTGTAAACCAGCACTCAAGTATATTTGAAGTCAGCTAAGACCCTGTCTCTAAATAAGTAAATAATAATAGGTAGTTTATGAAGAACTGCTAACTTTTTTATTAAATTTATTTATTTTACAACCTACTATCAGTCATTCCTCTTCTCTCAGTACACCCATCCCCCCTTTGAGAAGAGAAAGCCCCACTCTGGGTGTCAGTTCCCCATCTCCCACTCCTCCACTCCACTAGCCCCTCACATCAAGTCACTGAGGAACTAGGCACATCTGGCACATCTTTTCCTACTGAGGCCAGACAATGCTGTCCACTTAGGGATGCCGGATCCACAGGCAGAGACAATTGCTAACTTTTAACCATAAATGTTACATATTCTTCTTTCAGAAATTGTTTTGTTGTTGATGATGATGATGATGATGCTTTGTTTTGTTTTGAGACAGGGTATCTCTATGTAGCCCAAGCTGTCCTGGAACTTGCTATGTAGACCAGACTGGTCTCAAGCTTACAGAGATCTGACTGACTCTATCTTCAGAATCCCGAGACTAAAAGTATAAACCACCACTCCTGGTCCTACCTTCAGAAATGTTTAGCTACACCTTCCCCAAAGCTGTAAGAACATTTCCTCATATGAGAGGAAGGGGGAAAAAAAAAACCAATTTGCCTAGGGCACACAAAGGTACTTTTAAAAAGTGGTTTGCTGGGATTCATAGCATCATCTCCTCCATTTTCTAAAACAGTGTCTTTTCCCAATTGAAACTGAAATCTGTTTCTATTTTACTTTGGACATGACTGGTCTACCTACTGCTTTAGGCTCTTGTGATCAGACTGCAGTGCCCTGAAATGTCCACCATTGGCCCTGTAGTGGCACCCAGAACCCAAGGCCTTCCTGCAAGTTCCCTTCATGAAATACTTTCCCTCACTAAGAGAAACACTCTGTTCTCCTCTTAAGCCTGCCTTGAGCCTCTTTCTCTTTATTTGATTATGTAACTTCATGAATCTTCTCTTTATAGACGAGGGTCTATAAAGACTGACTCCTTGATTTTTAAAGCCAAATCTATTTGTCCTCACTATTCTCACGTAAAGATAGAAAGTTTGGCAATTCATAAAACTGAGTACATGTATGTATGTATGTATGTATGTATGGATCAGCCTTGATGTCTTATGGGATTGCAAGTAGAAGAATCTTAAGTTACTTAAGTGTAACTATGCAAAGTGCAAACTGTGTGTACTCAAGTGGCTGTGTGCAAAGCGTTTTCTCATCTCAGTTGTTCACAACAGAAATAATGTTATTAACTGATTTAAAATGAAGGAGGAGGGCTGGAAAGATGGCTCAGTGGTTAAGAGCACTGACTGCTCAGCCAAAGGTCTTGAGTTCAAATCCCAGAAACCACATAATGTTGCTTACAACCATCCATAACACAATCTGACTCCCTCTTCTGGAGTGTCTGAAGACAGCTACAGTGTACTTACATATAATAAATAAATCTTTAAAAAATGAAGGAGGGATACTAAACAGTAGGCTCCCACTATTAATAAGCAGTGTTCAATTCACAATGGAGGGCTGAGTAGACAGCTTCTTCCTTGCAAGTTTAATAAAGATTTAAGTATTTATCGCTTGATTCTTCTGTATAGCTCGAGCATACTAATTTTTTTCTCCTACTCATTGAAAGAAACTTAATTTGGTAAAATCTGACTTACTGGGAGTGGAGTGGAAGAGGATTCCCTGATGTGGTTCTCTGTGTGAGAAGAGTCTCAGGAAGCAGAAGCGGGAACAGAACGCTTTAAGGTTTTTGAACTCCAGAAATTGTTTAAAAAATTGCGGGGGCCCCACAGGGGATAGGAACTCCATAGGAAGACAGAGTCAACTAACCAGGACCCTTGGGGCTCTCAGAGTCCGAACCACCAACCAAAGAACATAGACAAGAGCTGAACCTAGGCCTCCTGCACTTATGTTGTAGCCAAGGTAAAGCCTGGTCTTCAGAGCAGCCGGAGCAGGGGCGGGGGTGGGGAGGTGGAGGAGGGGCGGGGGTGGGGAGGTGGAGGAGGGGCGGGGGGGGCGGGGGGCGGGGGGCGGGGGGCGGGGGGGAGGGGTATCCGAAAAGCTGTTGCCTGTGCTACCGAAATCCGTTCTGGCTGGGCTATATCTAGTCTGGTCTCAGTGGAAGAGGAAGTGTCTAGCCTCCTAGAGACTTGAAGTGTCAGGGTTGGAGGATACCCAGGGGGTCCCTACCGGCTCAGAGGAGAAGAGGAGGGAAGGATGTGGGACTTGTGGGAGAGGATGACTGGGAGGGGGGTAGGGAGCGGTATATAAAATGAATAAAAAATAATTAGATAAAAAAAAAAACAGAAGCCAGTAACTGTTTGCTATTTGAGGTACAAGGTTCATAAACCTAGTATTGTAAGACAAATCATTCAGAAAAGAGTTCCAAAAGGGAAACAATAACTTTGTCTTGTACTTGAGCTTGGCAGCTTCAGCGGCTTTTTCTGATCTGAAAGGGTGGAGTGGCTCCTGTCAACTGGGGCGCTCGCAAGGCGCAGGCGTGGTCCCTTGGTGGCCACCTGAAGGGTGAGGGAACCTCCTCCAGTGTCGCCAATGTCTAGGAAAACTCCTGAAATCCGCGGTTCCGAGTGCCTTTATCCAAGGCACCATCTCTGCTGCTGAGTTCCAGTGAGGCTCGAAGCAGGTTCCTATTGCGGGGCAGCTCCATAGGCAGCTGTGCGGCTCCGTGGCAGCTGTGCTGAACCTGGAGCTCCAGTTCCGCTTTTTTTTTAATGTATATTTCAAATGATTTCCCCTTTTCTAGCCCCCCACTCCCCGAAAGCCCCATAAGCCCCCTTCTCTCCCCCTGTCCTCCCACCCACCCCCTGGCACTGCCTGGTCCTCAGACCTTAGAGGTTGATTGCAAGGAAATTCGGAAAGACCTCCACCCTCGGAGGCAGAAGTGGGAAAGGAACGCCTAAAGTTGGGGAAGGAGATCATTATTTGGTCATGGAAATGTGTTGGGACTAGATGAGGATGTCCTTTGTACAACACTGTGATCCTACCCCTCCCCTCCGCCCCCGACTCCCATCCCCACCCTGAGATCGTAACTGTGGAGCCCACGTTGACCTGGAACTCACAATTCTGCCTTGGGATTCAAGTGGACTGGAGTACAGGTGTATGCCAACCTGACTCAAAGATTGCACATTTTAAAAATAGGGCAGCAAGTCCCTGCCTTGGAGACGCATTGCATTCTGGGGTGTGGAGTGAGGTAGTGGCAATTTCACGTGCAGTTCCTGCCTGAGAACCCAGCTGGAGAACCCAACTCAGGCAAGATTCCTGCTCAGTGCTCCGGTGCAAGCTTGCAAAAGTTTGTGAAAGGGCAAAAGTTGGGGGTAGGGAGTGGAATGCCTGCTTTCATAATTAAGCAAAGAGCCCCAGGCCACTTTACTACCACAGTCAGGTAATGACCAAAGTCCAAGGGTGCACACCCAGGCTCCCTGAATTCCCATCCACCATTTAAGCACAGCTCACCCATCTTAAGACCTGGCTTTTGTTTGGCATTTCTTGTTTCTGAAATCCGGATGTGCTTATCTATGGTAGGAGGCTTACAAAACTGCAATGTCATACTGAGTGAGGTTACCCAGTCACAAAAGAACACACATGGTATGCACTCACTGATAAGCGGATATTAGCCCAGAAGCTTGGAATGAATACCCAAGAAACAACTGACATATCAAATGATGACCAAGAAGAAGGAAGGAGAGGACCCTGGTCCTTGAAAAGCTCAATGCAGCAGTGTAGGGTAATACCAGGGCAGGGAAGGGGTTGATTGGAGAACAGGGGGAGGGAAGAGGGCTTATGGGACTTTCAGGGAGGGGGATCCATGAATGGGGAAATCATTTGAAATGTAAATAAAGAATATATCGAATAAAAAATAAATAATAAAACACCAAAACTATTTCATATATTGTCTGTGACTCAGTCATATTATTAAAATTTCCAATCTTGCGGTTTGCAAGAGAATTCGTTAGTTTTTGGCACTGTGCCCTAATAATGAATGTTGACGGAATGGGCGGATAAAAACTACTTTTAAAGTTAAGAATCTTGGAGCTCCCAAATTTGCTGGAAACTTTAGAAGAGCCACGTAGCCCCTTTGGAACTTAATTTCACTAAATGGCTGTTATGACGCCCACAGCATCGGGTAGAGGATGGAATGGAGAACCAGAGCACAACTCACAAAAAACCAAGAACCAGTGTTACAGATGGGTACTCAGAAGTTTCCAAACACTTTTTGTAAAATAATATAGAAATGGAAGATTTAGTGAGAGTTTGGGGACACAGGAAGGCTAATAAGCTAATCAGTTGACATTTTAAAAAACATTATTTATTTATATGGTATCTTTATTTTTTTATTTTTATTTTTTTAACAATCCAGCGATTATCCCCTTCCCGGCCGCTCTCGGACATTTTCTCATCTCATTCCTCTCCCACCCGTGTCCCTCCCTCCCTCCCTCCCTCCCTCCCTCCCTCCCTCTGCCCCTTCCCGTAATTGCAAAAAAGCATGATTATATATTTTTTTAAAGCCACATGCTAGACGCGCATCGCTAGAAGTGAAGCCAAGAAGAAAAGGGCGGGCTGAGGCAGGATTTAGCTCTGCTCTTGGGAATGGCGGCGAAGTCCTAGGTGTCTGTAGAGAAAAAAGAGAAAACAATCGGCCGGCCGTTATGAAACAGTCCTAGGTGCCAGCCCTGCCCCGCTTCTGCATTGTTCCCGGCCGTGTGCAGCAGTCCTCTCCCCCAGAGCCCCCTTTCTAGGCTCTCTAGGTGGCCTTCTGAGCACCTCCAGTCTCTGACACCCGCTAGCTACCTCGGGTTAGCGGCTTGTGCGTGCTGGTGGTGGTGGTGGTGGGGAAACCAGGACGCTAAGCCAGGGGCAAATCCTACCGGTTCCGCAGCGGCAGTGGAGAGAAAGCGGCCTCCCTTTCTCCTCCATCGGTGCCTTCCAGCCCCGGAGCAGAAGGCCGGGGCTCTGGAAGGCTGAGAGCCCACCCTTTCCGGTCTCCCTCCTCTATTAGTGGATTCTGGAGGTTCCTTTTAAGATCTTTGGGGTTCCCACAAGACAGGCTTTCGCTCACTAGGGCCCTTCCGCTGCTGTTCCTGCAATTTCCGCACCCCGCCGCCCTTGCCCCAGCTCTCTCCTTAGAAGCCTTTCTCTAACCACTTCTTTATCTGACCACAACCCATCAGCTCCGGTGTGCAAACCTACTCACAGAAAACAGGTTTCCTCCTACAGGAGCCCTGGAAGATGTGCTCTTGGAGGGATGGGGCCCCATCAAATTAGGACCCACCCCAGCCTCTCTCTTCTTGCTTGCAGCTAGGAATCTAATCCAGTCAACACTTCCAAGGGCCAAATGAGCCTGCTGCACACGTGTTCCAGTCGAAACAGGATCTATTCTAATATCATCTAAACCAGATTTTACACTAAACATTTGTGCTATTTCTTTTTTTTTTAATTTTCTATATTCTTTGTTTATATTCCAAATGCTTTCCCCTTTCCCGGTTCCCCCCTCCCCATATGTCCCATAAGCCCTCTTTTCTCCACCCATTCCCCAATCACTCCCTCCCAATTTCTCTGTCCTGGTTCTCCCCTACAATGCTGGATCAAGCCCATTTGTGCTATTTTCGTATTCTGCCTCATATATCTTATTTTAATTGCAATATTTTCTCCTTAGCCAATGAAAAACTTTAAGCCTGACATTTTATGTATGTGTGGGTTGTGTAGAGGGGATGGGATCCAAGGAAAGAAAGGCTTCCTGGTTGCTGACCGTTTTTTTTTTTTTGTTTGTTTGTTTGTTTGTTTGTTTTTGAAAGGAAAAGGAGGCTCATACTGATATGTGGTTTAATCATATCTCCAAGAAGTGGGCCGTTTACTTTTTATTAGCCCTATGTATACACCACTTGCGCGGTGCCCATAAAGGTCACAGGCATCGAATCCTCTGGAGCTGAAATTCCAGGCTGATAAAAGCGGGCTGAAGTGGGTGCTGGAATCGAATTTTACCTCTGGAAGAGCAGGGCACCCTTAATAGCTGAATCACATCTCCAGCCCTAAAATGTAAGCTTGAAAAGAATGGAAAGGACAGAATCTCTTTTCTTTGGAGGGGTTCACGGAAGAACTCCATCTCAGATACCCTCAAAATGCCCTGGAAGGGCCTAGAAAACTTTCCACTGCAAAGGTCAAGGTTTACAGATTTGCTCAAGAACTGAAGGACAGGGTATAGAGTAACTTGGTTTGGGAGCTGTGGGATCAGTCCACCAGGCAGGATTGAGAAACTGCAAAACCGTGGCAGCCAGGCTCAGCGGCTGCTCTATGGGTGGGCTTGTGCAGAACCGAATGCTAGACCTCTGGGTCCACCTGCCCTCGTGGTACCCGGCGGGTGGGTAAAATGGGAATCTATGGGACAGTGTCCATGTTCTCAAGTTCTTTTTCTGGGTTTCAGAAGCTCTTGGACCAAGTTTGCTCACCTAGGAGTGCTTGTGCTGAAGCTATGCCTGTCCGCTTGGGCGACGTGCCCTGCGGTCCTCAAATACCGCACGACGTCGAGATGCCCGCGCTCCAGGGCCAAGTCGAGCGGCAGGCGGCCCCAGGCGTCGCGCACGTCCAGCCTCGCGCCTGCCTGGTGCAGCACCACCAGCGTGTCCAGGAAGCCCTCCCGAGCTGCGTCGTGCACCGGTCGGGAGAGGGTGGTGGGGTCCTCGCAGTTCGGATCTGCGCCATAGCTGAGCAGGAGAGCTGCGGCTTGGACGTTGCCCATCATCATCACCTGAAAAGTCAGAAGAAAGTAGAGCAATCACGGCCAAAGGGAAGGCAGGACCCAAGGAAAGAAGGAAGGCCTGCGTGAGAAGCCGCACTGGCCTGCTCAGTGCGCTTTTTAACGCAGGCAAACCAATTAACTATCCAATTATGTCCACAGTCAGGGGGTTCTTCCCCTTAAAGGCTCCCAGTCTCGCCGTGGAATTCTTCTTACACACAGGTTAACAGTGTATTTCTTAAGATTTCCTGGTGCACAAACCCTTGTAGAACATCACCAGGGGCATAGACAGACTGCACTTTTCTTATTTGAGATGAACTGGGATTGGGCAGTAATTACTAAAAAGTGGTTTGGCAAAAAAAAAAAAAAAAAAAAAAAAAAAAAAAGACAACTAGAATTCTCTCCTTCTCTCTCATTCATTCTCTCTCTCTCTCTCTCTCTCTCTCTCTCTCTCTCACACACACACACACACACACACACACACACACACAATTGTTAACCTTGTCTTCCTGGAATGTTATACTTCAATTCCTTTAAGTATAAAATAAGAAAGCTTGTCCCTAAAATAATAATATCCCCTCCCCATCTTAAATTATTGGTCCTTTGAACTGTAACTAGAGAGGAAAGACATAGTAGACAGCACTATTTTAAGGATCTCGAGGTACATTATCCAAGTGTGCAAACCCAAGCTCCCTGAATCCCCATACACAGGCACACACACAAAGCCAAGGGTGGTGGCACACGCCTTTAATCCCAGCACTTAGGAGGCAGAGGCAGGCGGATTTCTGAGTTCGAGGCCAGCCTGGTCTACAGAGTGAGTTCCAGGACAGCCAGGGCTACACAGAGAAACCCTGTCCTGGGGGGGGGGGGGGGAAGATATAAGGAGAGACACAGAGGTCAGAGAGAAGATGTAGGCATCCTGCGCCAACAATAGCAACTAAGCTAGGAAAAAGAAAGCCCACTCTGGCTTTTAGCCTTCTAAAGGAATGAAGTCCTCCGGACTCATTTTAGACATCCGGCTCCTATAATTACATAATGATAATTTTGTGTTTGTTTTAGTCATTAAATGTGTGGTAACTGGCTTGGTTGGTGGAATACTTGCCTGGTGTTTTAGTTTGCTTTTTATTGCTGCAATAGAGACCATGACCAAAAGTATCCTGGAGAAGAAAGGGTATCCCCAGTTCATCACTGAGGGAAGGCAAGTCAGGAACTCAAGCTGTACAGGAACCTGCAGGGAAGAACTGAAGCAGACAATGGAAGGAAGGATGCTCTCACTGGCTTTCTCAGCTTGCTTTTTAATGCAGGCAAACCAATTAACTATCTAAGGGTCGCATTGCCTGCACTGAGCCGGATCCTCCCACATCAATCAGAAACCAAGAAAATGCACTCCCAAGGACTTGCCTACTGGCCAATATGGTGAATACATTTCTTAATTAACGTACCTTCTTTCCAAATTACTCATGTAATTTGTCATGTAAAACCACCTATAAGATCTAGCATATGAAAGAAACTCTGGGTTCAAACTCCAACAATGCATACAAGTATTCTCAGCACCCAGTGAGTAGAGGCAGGGGGATTAGAATTTCAAAGTCACCTTCAGCTAAGGAGTTGGAAGTCAGTCTGAGCAGAGTCGCATAAGATCCTCTCTCTCTCTCTCTCTCTCTCTCTCTCTCTCTCTCTCTCTCTCTCTCTCTCTCTCTCCTTCCCTCCCTCCCTCCCTCCCTCCCTCTCAAAAGAGGGGAGGTGGGGAAAGACTAGGAGGGAAACTATAATCAGGATATGTTATATGAGAAAAACTATTTTACATAAAAGGCAAAATTATAATTTATTAGAACAGTAATGAGAAAGCAAAATGCTTCTCAAGTTTAAATTTTGAAAGGCTAGCTTTGGACTGTCAATCCTCCTAGCATGATCCTCTTCCCAAGTAACTGTGATTACAGGTCTTCCCAAGTAACTGTGATTCCAACGCTACACAGAAAAACCCTCTCTCAACAACAACAACAATAAATAAAGCCATTCCCATAGAGGACTGGACTGGACTCAACACCATGCTTTGTGTATGAGAACTAAGAGCTCCCTCCATCTACCAGACAGGCATTTTGAAATGGAATCCACAATCTCCACAAAAACACATTAACTATTTTGTTATGAGTAAGGGACTCCAGTTCTTCGGGATCTCACACCTTCTGACCTTGGGTGAACATTCTTGTGGTGCAGATATACATTCAGGCAATACACCTAAACACAGATAATAAAATACTAATAAGGAATGATAAAGAAGCCAACTATGTGAGCGGAAGCTCTGCTGCTCAACTGGACACTTGACGTGAGGCTGAAAGTCAAACTCACAATACCAGGGAATGTTAACCTCAAGTCATACTGTAGTAGCTATCACATAAAACTTTCCCCAAGTTGTTTTACTTACAATGGCAACTTTTAAAGACTCTTTAGGGTATGAAAGATGGCTCTGCAGGTAAAAGACTGCTGTCAACCCCGACACAGTCCATTTTCCAGATTCATATGGTGGGAAGGGGGAACCATGTCCCACAAGTTGTCCTCTGACTTCCATACACAGTCCCCTCTCAACTAAATAAATAAATCAGTGCAATAAAAAAAAATTAAAGCTCGGTAAAGTTAACTGAGTAATAAACTAGGCAGAATTTGCTTTGGAGAAAACAAGAAAGCCCCAAACACCACTTTGTACAGAGAACCCACAGTTTTTGTTCTAATTTTTTCTAGGGCTAAGAATAAAGAAACTTTTGCTCATACTAGAATAAACTTGACCATAGGTTTGGAATCTGCACTTAGACTACAGGAAGTTAAGGACAATGTTACACTAATATAATTGATACACTGCTACTTTTGTCTACTGTATGTATAATAAGGATCAAGCCCTGGCAACTAGCCCCAGGAACTAGTAGTACTCCTAAGGCTACAATGTCTGGCACTCTTCCTACTCTTCAGGTCTCTGCTGCTGTTTACCCACCGCTTCAGCTGCCCTCTCCTTCTCTCCTGTTCAAAGTTTTAGTCTCGGGAGTCTTCTCAGGAATCATTTTAGCAACAACAGTCTTGCAACATTTCAAAATCAAAACGATCCACATGGATGGCTAAGAAGTTAGCTACTAGAATAAGCTTGAAGAGTGGAACTTTTGGCTCCCAAGAGGAAGATTTAATCAGTTTGCTTATCCTGTGCTCTCTCAACTCCTGGAAAGTCCCGCTTTTGGATTCACCTCCTTTCCCCCTCCCTCCTTGCTTCCCTCTCTCCCTCCCCACTCTCATTCCTGTGTGTGTGTGTGTGTGTGTGTGTGTGTGTGTGTGTGTTTGGGGGGGGGTAGAGTGTCATCACCTCATCCAACTTGGTTTTGTTGGCCACAGATTGTTTTGCAACTTTAAACTTCTCTTATTCAGTGCTAATGGAGGCAGAGGAAAGAGGGAAGGCAGTGGACATAGCCACTCAGAATTTTATGTGATTTTAAACATGAATTACTCTATCTATCTATCTATCTATCTATCTATCTATCTATCTATCTATCTATGAAGATAATAAAATCAGTTGGACTAATATTGCTAAATCATTTTCTGAAGAAAGTAAAACTAACTTAGGTTTCAAGAAAACTAAGGGACCTACAGAAAGGAGAAAGTAACATTACTGTGTGTGTGTGTGTGTGTGTGTGTGTGTGTGTGTGTGTCACATGTATGTTAAAGACCTCCATCTAGCTCATAAAATTGGTTTTAAAAATTGATCACACCTTTTATGGTATTTCCATACCATAGAAAGTTGAAATGGTAAAAATAAAGTGAATACTAAATCCTTTTAAGAAATTACCTTGAATTTTTTTGTTCTCTCTCTCTCTCTCTCTCTCTCTCTCTCTCTCTCTCTCTCTCCTCTTCTCTTTTTTGGAGAGGTGTTTCTAGGCGGGATTTTCTCTGTGTCATCCCTGCTGACCTAGAACTGAAAAGATTAGTCTGACTCTGTCTCTGATACTGGGATTAAAAGTGAATATTGCCATCGCTCAGCTTTCTTCTTTCTTTCTTTTCTTTTCTTTTCTTTTCTTTCTTTCTTTCTTTCTTTCTTTCTTTCTTTCTTTCTTTCTTTCTTTCTTTCTTTCTTTCTTTTCTTTCTTTCTTTCTTTCTTTCTTTCTTTCTTTTTCTTCCTTCCTTCCTTTTATAAACTAAGCATTTCAGTCTCAAACACCAAGTTGGTTATGGTTCTGAACCAAAACGATTTCCTTCTTCCCCCTTACTAAATAGCTGTTAAAACTATTGAGCAGACTTTCTTTTACTTTTCTGTATTCAATAAATAAGGTCCCCTCTTACATATTTTAGGACTCCAAAGGCAAATCCCTCAGCCACTGGTAACACTCCAAATGTTAAACTGTAAACTAGAGACACAAACTAGGTTCATATTTATCTTGAACAACCACCCAACCTGTCTAGAATCAAAAGTATTTCTATGCTTGACTTGCAAATGATCTCAGGGTCCCAAACTCGTTTATTTCTTTTTATTCTGTGATTTAAAGTGTGTAAAATATATTCTATGTTGCTGTTTCAGAAGGCACAGTCCAGCCTTTTTAGTCAAGTTGTAACTGGTGGTACTTTTCTTCACCTTATTATGCACAGACTTCTGTAATGCACATTTGTTTCACAGGAATTTTCTTTTGTTAGAGCTTGAAACGATTGGTTACAGACCGACATTACTAGGGCCAGGACTCCTTTTAGTTTGAAAGTTAGCTGGTAAAAGCAAAACCAGAAATAATCAACTGATAGTAGATGGGAGAAATAAGAATTTTCAATAAGAAATTGAAAACTCGGCAAAATGGTTACACTGTAACAAATTAGTTTAATGGGGGACCGTGAGGGCAGCAGCAACAAAAACAAAATATCTGAGCTATACATTTCAAATGGTAATTGAATGTTAGCTATTCCTGAACAACGGTTATCCCATTGTCGATGAGACGCTCCTTGCCTACCTGAATCGGGGTACGACCGAAAGAGTTCGGGGCGTTGGGCGAAGCCCCGGCTTCCAGCAGTGCCCGCACTTCGTGCTCACGGCCCTGGGCCGCCGCCCTAGCTAGTCTGTCTGCCGAGGGCTCCATGCCGCTCCAGATCGCTCTCCTCGAGTTCGCCTTCCTCGCGGAGATTCAGTGCCCGCCCAGTCGCCCAGCCGTGTGACCAGTGGGGCCCTCCTTCCTTCCTCTGAGGATGGAGGGCGACCACGCTCTGCTCCTGACCTGGCTCCCCAGCCCGCTATAGGTGGCGCTATTTGCCCTGAATACAGCACGAATCAGACACCCCTGAAACAAGGGCAGCCCACCCCCGGGGTCGGAGAAGGGGGATGGAGCACGGACTGCAGAAGAGATGAGAGGTTCCAGTGGAGAGGAGAGGCGGGGGGTTGAAGCAGCGCTCAGGGTTCGGACAGGCCACACCTGCTACCCACGCTGACACCCCTCCCCCCATGCCTGGCCACCCCTTGAGGCGCTAGGCTCCTTCCGGGCTGGCACACCAAATCGGCTTGAAATCAGTCTTCCTCCCAGTGCAACACCCAAGTTTCAGAAAAAGGAAGGAGGGTATTTTCATCCCCAAATTGAAACTTAAGGTATTTAACCTCTTAGGGAAAAAAAAAGTGTCCTCTTTTATTCAGAAGAAAGAGCTACATTCTCGTCAAGGTGAGATCCTAACAACTCTAGCTCAAACAACTCATTTTGGAGGGTACTACGCCCAGTATGGAACCCGAGTCTTGGCGAGGGATTTTCAGAAACATTTCTGATGTTGCGGTATCACTGCTAGGATTGATTCTGTATACAAGTATTTTTTTTTTTTAAAGTGAGGAAGTGAAGTTATTGGAGGGCGATCTGCTTATAAAGTATTTCTATTTTATGGGGCTGTTGTGAGTTTAAATGTTGATGTACTGCGAATACACTTTAAGAACTACTCTACATCCAATTGCATAAACTTGTCCATTTAAAACTTATTTTCAATCATGTGAGGCAGGGACGCTTTGGGCAGAGTTACCAGTACTAGACAAAAGGGAAGATTAAAAGAAAACCCTCACTGGAAAGGCAATGACCCTTTCTTCCACTCCTGGAACTCAACATTAATTCATAGAGTTCTGCCTGCTTTCTGCCTCCTGAGTGCCAGGATTAAAGGCCTGGCATTATTTTCTGTAGATTTTGAATAATTTTCTCTCCCCATATTCTTTATATGGCCACAGCTATTTTTACTTTACATGTGTGTGGTGAGAACTTCAATCATGCCCTGTGGACACAAAACCACAGAGAAATGACCCCTCATGTACCAGCTTCATGGTCACGAGTTCCTGTGTGTGTGTGTGTGTGTGTGTGTTGAGAGAGAGAGAGAGAGAGAGAGAGAGAGAGAGAGAGAGAGAGAGAGACTCACCTTATACCCAGGTTGGCCCTGCTGCTTCACCGTCTCTACCTGCTGGGATTCTAGGCGGCTACCAAGCAACTTGGGTTTAGTTTAAATAAACTATGCAAATTTTCTGAGGCTTTGTTGTCTCCCCTGAGATTTAAGTAAATTATGTAAACTGCTTGAGCTCTGTAAGGAAAATAAAATTTACCTAGAAAAGGTCATTTTGGGGAGTAATGAATATTCTGTGAAAATCCAGGTATGTAGTGGGTTTCAATAAATAAAATAAATAAATAAAAATTATCATTTTGGAACACATACATGCTCTCTCATGTTAGAGATGGAGGCCATTAAAGTCAATTCCCTCTTTACCATTATTTATAACTGTGTATTCCTGCAGAAGTTATAAGGACCAATAAGTAAACTCCCTTCTAATAGTTGTGATTAGTTCTCTTTTTGGGGATTCAACCCAAGGCATCACTGCGGTCTCAAAAGTTCCTGTGTTCTAACAAAATAACTTTCAGAGAAAAAACTAGCCATTAAATTACGGGAAGTGACTCTGGGGTGGGGTGGGTTGTTGTGTCCAGTGTCTCCTCTGCTCTGTGGCCTACCACTTTTCCTCTGATGTATTTCAAGAGAAAATTCATATCCCAGGTTGGCCTTGAGAAAACTAGGCTAAAACTAGGCTAGATAGGGGAACAAAGAGTTTATCACTGATACTGGTTCATGTCTACCCCCTTTATAAAGTCCCTTATGGAGTGGATTTTCCTTTAAAAACAAGTGTTACCCTCTGATTGTTAATTGGAAGAAGAATGGTAAGTTGTGCATCTGTGTGTCTGGGATCCCAATTCTTCAAAGGAGTTATGATTTATCATAAATGACTCAAAAATATTAACTTTCACATTCTAGACACTTTGAGGGGTTTGAAAATGACTTTAATACCACACACACACACACACACACACACACACACAGAGAGAGAGAGAGAGAGAGAGAGAGAGAGAGTTCTAAAACAATATTTAAAAACTGTTTTGAATAAATTTCAGGGATTAGAAATCCAATAATCACCAGTGCTTTCTGTAGAAATCACCACACCAAGTCATTGAAATTGTTTGAGATCAAAGACAGATTAATAAAAATACTTTTGGTTTAATAATTACATTGATTTTCTACTACAGAAAATTATAGATATACTTATCCAGAGAGTCCATACAATTGTACCCTATGTGCTTACATACAGGGGATGTATGCAGTTGGAGATATAAAAGCAGGCGACTTTACACTAATTTTCAAATGGCATCTTATGTCAGATTTGGCTAGGGAATTGACTGTTACGTGTATCTTACTTGGATGTTTGCAGGGAGACTGACATTCTCTATATACTTTTACCGGTCATTACAAAAATATCTTAAACTGCTGCCTCGGGCTTACAGCTAAAAACAAAATGGAAGCGGAGGAGAAACCCCCCACTGCTCCAAACCCACAACAGCTAGGAAGTGAAAGGGAACAAATTTGACCCAGGCTGTGTGAACACCAAGCTTCAGACTGTTCAAACTGTGTGTGCGCAGAGCCTCTCCGCTGCTGCTTTTAAATCCAAGTAGAAACAAGCAATTTATATTTGAGAGACTTCAGCCTAAATTTGTGAGATGCCTCATGTTTTGAACGTTTCCACTGAATCAATAAATATTCACTGGGACACAGAGACTCATGCTGAGTAAGAGTGACTTAGGGGTGTTAAAAATGTGCAGACCTCCTCCTGAGCATGGTGGTACACACCGCTCATCCCAGCACTTAGTGTGAGCATGGCTGGGAGTCCCAGGCCAGCCCCGGTTACAGAATGTGAGTGACTCCACCGCAAAATACCAGAAAATGAAATGGTGCGTATGCTTGCCCCTAAGTCCAGAAGCAAACGAAGTCAGTAATACAGAAATTATTAACCAGTGATAGTTTACAGGTTGTGATATTTATCTGAGCCTTCATCTTTAAACACAAGACAAGTCAGAGTAAAGTATCAAAACCATAAGCACACTAAGATAATTAAATGAGATAATGCAGATCAGATTTCTCTGTTGAGCTCCTCATAATCACTTCTGAAAGAAAATATAACTTCAATATTTCTTTTGGAAGAATGACTGAATGAGCTTCTTTTTTTATAAGAAATGTGGTATTACATAGAATATGTTCTGTTGTAACAACTTGGTATGGAAAATTCAAAGTATTTCATATTACATGGACTCACAATTATTTTAAAGTAGAAAGATACTACTTTTAATATGGAGGAGGATTTTCAGCTGAAGGACGTTTGATAGTTACTGTGTCTTTAAACTGGATGCAAGAATCAGACAAAGGCTGAGTCAGATGGTCTGGCAACCGAACAGAAGAAGCAAAGCAAGAAAACAGTTGACATTCAGAAGAGAAAGTAAAACACCAACTTTTTTGAATCCATCCCTAATGTAACAGGGAACACCTGGTAAGGCCAAGCAAAAACTGATTCCGCTTGAGAGGTGCCCTAGCTTGGGTCTTGTCACCACTGCGCAGCTCCCTCCAGGTCAGGCCTACTCATCTGCCCCCCCCCCCCTGTTTCTGTGCTTTTACAGACACAGGAAGGCCTGACATTTTGTTTCTCGGCTTCATTACATTATGGCAATATTTTACTATAAGATTTTCATTCTAAATAAATAATTTAAACCAGTGAAACCCTGGTATTTTCCTTCCTTAAAAAACAAAACAAAACAGAACAGAACTTTAGGTTACTCAAGGTCTGGTTTAGATAATAAAGTAAAATAAAACCCTTATTCATACATATAGGGAGAGAGACTTATTCATCTGATATAAACAAAGTGTAGCATAACAGAATTTTGAGCTGATAATTTTACTGTGGCCTTTCTATCCAGAATTGTCAATCGGACACTGTACTGCATGCTTTAACATATCCCAACATGTCTTCCCCTCTCAGCACAGCCTCTGGTTATACAAAGCTGGTATCTCTTGAGATTCTTTCCCTTCTGCAAATGCTAAAAGGTCTCCTTTTCATTTTGTGAAATGATTCTTTTGTTTTTCAGTTATTCTCCTACTTGGAGTTCAAAATATGCTTAACTCTAAACTATAAACATCCTCCCTACACTTAAAACCAGTTCAGCAAAAATAAGGTTTTAAATAAGCAATATTGACCTATACGTGCAAATCATACCCAGGGGCCTCTGGATAACAGAATCCATCCCAGGTGTGAAAGTGAAGATACTGAGGTCCACCAAAGACCCACAGGACTAGAGCCCCAGGAGAGTGAGCCAGAGGAATCCACAGGCACTGAGCCTGCTGTTGCCGCTGCACTGTACCCTGCCCCCCACCTCCCACCTTTAGGTTTCTTGCCTGCTTCCATGAAGAAAGTAAACACAGTGAGAGAACTTTGTGCAGTTTTCTTAGTTTCAATTTACATAAGAGATTAGCTAACTTTATTCAGGCAATTCTAAACTACGAAGTAGCTTTTACTTGAACACAATTCCCCTTTGGGGTTGGAGGTGTTTTTCAGTGGTAGAGCCTGCAGCTAGTGCACCCACAGTTCCATCCTGAACCACCTGCTTTTCATTGGGTTCTGTAATCACTTGAGCAAGTTGCAAGAAGGTGATTTGGTGGCAAGGGATGAAATCCACAATGTGTTGAAGAAGAATTAAAAAGCCCTCTGTGGCAAAGTGTTTACATTTTTATAAGCAGAGCCAATATACATTCCCTAATTCAAAAATAAAGCTGTCTAGAAATGACTGTGATGCTTTGAGGATTCAAATCTTATAGCAAGATTTATATTTTAATCTTCCCACGTCGTCACTTTATGGCTTTGCTGAAATATAGTGACTGTTCTGGGCCCTTCTTTAAGATGACGTTGATACTGGTAGCACGGACAATCTTAAGTTTACCTGGGCTTGCTGATTAGATTACACTGACATAACACAAGAGTTTGAGGATACTTTTAGAAAAGTTTTTCTCACAGGTTCTCTTGGGCTGCATTTGCCTGGCATCCTAGAAGTACATCTAGTAATTTTTAGATCTCCCTCTAATGAGTGCACTACAAAAAGAAAGAAAAGTCATTGCTGGAAAATTACTGCTTGCCTCTAGAAGGCATGCTGCATTTCAGACAAGGAGGCTAGGACTCTACAGGACCAGGCTGGGAATCTTCTAAATAAAGATGATTTACTCTTTCCCACCATAAACCCTCCAAAAACAGCATAGCTGGTGATGTAGATATGTTCTCTGTCACATCTGACTCTATGGAGTCTAACTCTGCTAGATACCACTCCTTTTGTGTCCTGTGAAAGCCTTTTCCTGAATGGCTGACAACACCTACACTGTGGTATCTGATTACATCTTATCTGTGGATGTAGCCCTGGGGAGGGAACCCGTCCAGAGGAGACTACAAAAGAAATGGAAGAAGTGCCTGCGCAGCTCGTGATGATAGGCAGACCTAGGGTCTAAATTCTGGTTATCTGGTCTTGCTTTGGTAAACGCCTAAATCAGCAGCATCTCTAGGAACTGGTAGGGTTGAGAGGAAGGAGTGGGGGGGGGGGAGGGGGGAAGGTGGCAGGAGCTGAGGGAGGGAGGCACCAATATCTGAGCTGTGTGGAGCGCGCCTCCACCACCCACTGATGCTCTTGGGGCCTCAGGGTGCCCAACAAACCTCTAAGAGATTAGAGTATGAGTATGAGTACTTAGTATGAGTGTAGGGGGGGGGGGTTGGGTGAGGGTGAACAAAGAGAAAGGACAACAGGGCTGGGACGGACCCATCAGAACAGCAAGTATTCTTTCCTTAAATCTTAAATGGGCAGCACATTTACAGTTAAAGCCTGAGGTCACAGCCCTGGCCAGCTTTCCCAAACCCCAAAACCACCGTTATGGAGGCAAGACTCCCACAACTCGGTTCCTCACTCAAAACACTCTCAATTCATCCCTGATGTGCAATTTTTATGGGGATGGGCTTTGACAATGAAATGCGCTTAGCTTACTAGTGCTATCAGGCGGAGACTTCTTTGTAAAACTCCAAAGTACGATGAAGACGATAAATAGATAAACATCCCCCACTGCTCCCTATCTGAGGAAATCATCACAAAATTGTTTATTACATTGAATCTCACTTTTAAAATCACCTCACTTTGGGGAGTGGGGAGCGTGGTGGCACAGACCTTAATTTTAGCACTTGGCAAAGGGAGACACATCTCTCTATACATTCAAGATCAGTCCAGTGTACACAGGAAGTTCCAGGCACCCAAGGGTACATAGTGAGACTCTATTCAAAGAAACAAAAACAAAACCCAATCCAAAAATACCTACATTTAAGTAATTATTTTACATTGTATTAAATATATTAAATATGTCGTTCAGAGAGGACATACACCTCTGCATTCTTCCAGTGACTAAGGTAGGAGAACAGAGAATTCAGGTCAATCTGTGCTACATGGGGGAAACTGTCTTAAAAATCAAGCGAACATGTTTTAATCATAGCACTTGGAAGGCAGGGGTAGGCAGATATGGTTGGAGGTCAGTCTGGTCTACACAGTGAGTTCATAGGGAGAACTATTCCCAAGCCTAACAATCATCTCATGCCAGATTCTAGTTGAACTACAATTTAACACCATATTGCTATAATCTGAGGCAACTTTCACTCTTTCTGTACTGGTCTTTATTAGATATTTTCTTTCCTTAGGGTGGTATCTACACAGAACAGCTGAATATAGGGTAAGGATTTATACAGTTCTTGTACTGTTCTGTGCTATGAAATTGGCTGGGGATACAGCTCAGTTCACAAAGTACTTGAGGAACCCTGGGTTTGGTCCCCAGAATGATCATCCAAGCACCCAGGAGGTGTTCAGATGCTTATTTCAAAACCTCCCTAAGCTAAATACATGAGAACCTATCTAAAAATTGTTTTCCTTGCTTGCAATGCTTGTAAAAGGCCAAATTAGAGGTCAGGTATGTGGAAATCTGAAGTTAGAGAAAATTCATACTTAGTACTATAAAACATTTTATATTTAAAAATGAAACAATACTCATCATTTACATAATTCAGAGTTCAGAAACACAGCATCACAGAAACTTCCAGGCTGGGATAGACCATAAAGGGAACAGGAAATTCTAGCTAAGGGTTTCAGTTTAAACCCAGGGTACCGAACTGTGAAGGAAAAAGAGAGGTGTTTGTTTGTTTGTTTGTTTGTTTTTGAGACAAGGTTTCTTTGTGTAGCCTTGGTGTCCAGAAACTACCTCTGTAGACCAGGCTGGCCTCAAACTCACACAGATACACTTCCTTCTGCCATATTTGAGCGCTGGCATTTAAGGCCTGAGCCACCACACCAGGCTCCAGAGACATCTTTTATGGCGTGAAAACACTGGTCCAAGCCTTGCTATTAGAAAATATTTTTTGATGACTCATATCACTTTATAACACTTTATAGCATGAATGATCCTAATGTTAGGAATAATGGCGGAGTTTATTTTCATCACAGTGATTCTAGTAATTAATCACTAGAAATGAAATGAAATGGCAGACCTGTTAAAATATTAGAGACCCAGGCAGTAGTAGGCTATCCCCTTTCTACACTGGGGTGACAATGATGTCTTAAAACTCAAAAAAGAGGGCTTTTTTTTTAAAAAATGTAGAACACAGCATCAACTGGGATCAGATATATATTGAAATATTGGTTTGTGTTAACTGCAAGGCATGGCAAACTATGAGAGGAGGAGGAAGAGGAAGAGGAGGAGGAGGAGGAGGAGCAGGAGGAGAAGGAACAGCTGCTGTAGAGAGCTCCTAAGAGCGATGGATAAAGAAGTATTTAATAGAGAAAAGTAATGTTAAACATAAAGGTGTACTGGTATCGGATAATGCACCCAGTGCCATTTGCAGACTACTACTGACTGCTAAATCCTTTACAGAATTTTTTCGAACATGTTTTCAGTCATGTAGGGATAAAAAGTTGTAATGAAAGCATCAACAGAAACTTTCAAAAACGTTAAAAACCTGACCTCTTACATATATGCATCAATAAGGTGTATAAGGAATATCTAAAATGTGAACCTCAACAACCTGAGCCAATATAATCAGTGCCACATAAGTCAATCCAACCGTGGTGTAATATATAAACATGAGATGCACAGTTATAAAGACACTGGTGATGAACACTTCAAATATTTCTATTACCTGCTTAGTTTCAAATAGAAAGCTGGGGAATTGGATATATTTTAGCACACATTTTATCCACGCCATACGTTCTATTATCAGAGACTTGTTGATAATTGAGCCTTTTACACAATGAAAGCACTACTAGATAATTTTACACATAATTCCTAAAAAGTGATTTTTACTTGTGACCATAAATGGCTTCTTTCAACAAACCCATTTTTATTATAATGTGTACGCGGCATAGTGCACATTCTGCACTACAACTCCTAATACTATAAGACAGTTGACATTTTAACGTTGTTTCATTTTGTTTCAGATAGCCCAGGATGGCCTTGAATTCCATAGGCAGTAAAAGATTACCTGGAGCCTCAGCCCCTGTCTCTATTACCAGTCACCCCCAGTGCCCTCAGTGCTGGAATTTCAAGAAAGTGCCACCATATCCAGCAACTCTGCCTCTAGGGGATAGGACCCAGGATTTAGAAAATGTTAGGAATGTAGCTCCAGCCCTTTCTGTAATCCTAAGGGTCCATAATGTTGTGTTTTATATTCCTAAAAATATATAATTTACATATGCTTAAATTTCTACGTCCTAATCACATATTCTCAAAGGCACCAAATTACTTGTATAAAATCATTAATAGGGAGAAATATTAACTAGCTCAATAAACCAGCTTTTTAATAGAGCTGAGCATTAACAACTGTACTCTAACACACATATCACAAAGGCTTGATGTTGTATGTTGTGCACACACACACACACACACACACACACACACAAAGGCACCATTAGGAAGGATGACTGAGCCGGTGAATGTTTTCAAATGAACTAAAATCAAAGCTAGCAACAAGTTCCAAAATCCTTTATAAATGCCCTACTAACTTTTGGAAAAATTAAATTTCAAATCCCTTTAATCCCAGCACTGGGGACACTGGCAGAGGTGAATCTTTGAGTTTGAGGCCTGCCTGGCCTACCGAGCCTACAGAGTTCCAGGACAGCCAGGGCTACATAGAGAAACCCTGTCTTGAAAAACAAACAAAATTTGAGAGTTTTCCTTTTCTGTCCTTTCATTTTCTTTAAGGTCTAGGCTACTGCACCAGCTTTTCTAGCCCTCCTGCAGAGTGTTAATAGTTTTACATTTCCATACTTAAAAGATAATTGATACTTCGATCAAAAAAAAAAACTTTTCTAGGGGGTGGGGGCTCACTTTCTCAGAACCCCGTATTCTCTAAGATTTTTGCACATTGTATGCACATACGTTTTTTTCCTTTCAGTTTTTCAGATCACGGGACTACAAAACTTACCACTAGTTCTATTTTTCAAGCACTAGGCCTCATTTAAAACCTATGTTAATTGTGGTCTGTTATTCTTAAAATATGACTACTTCTGACTCCTCCGGGACCGCAGGTGTAAGTTCTAATCCTGCACCGCACCGAGAAAGCACTGTACAAAAGTTTCTGTGAATTTAGGCCAGCCAGTAAGTGTTCACCTCTATGGCCAGCCGAGTCTACACGGGTTGAGGAATCTTAGAGAATCTAGTGCTTGCTATTGTGTAGCAGCTATTGATTGTACTTAAAACCGTGGTGGTAAGATGTCTTCCTATTTTAGGAAGCCAGTCTTGTTCACTCTCCTCTCGCCCTCTGCTACCCCTGCAAGCAGAATTGAGGGCCTGGTGGATGGGGGCAAAAATAAGTAATCCCTTAGAAAACAAGTCACTTAGCAAGTATTCTCCCTCTACCCACCCCAGGGCCAAATAAAGAGCTCGAGAAAACAATCCACCTTACCTAGGTTTTTTTTTTTTTTTTTTTTTTTTTTTTTTTTTTTTTTTTTTTTTTTTTTGTGCGTGTGTGTGTGTGTGTGTGTGTGTGTGTGTGTGTGTGTGTGTGAGTGTACGCGTGTGTGCACATATACGCCTCCAATTTCCCAATGAGGAAATGTAGGAGCCACTCATTTCTAAAATAGCAAGTAGGTTTAGAAATACTCTTAAGCTTTTTGCAGGGTTGAGGAGGACCGTGAAGCCGACCCCTCAGACTCACCGTGTGCGAGAGAGGAGAGCACTCGATCTCCCAGGAAATAAGCTGAAGTGGAAAATCGGCCTCTCCCCTCCCCCACCTGAAGTCCCCACCCGGACACGTCCTCCTTCTACCTCGTGGGGCACACACGCAGAAGCACGCGGAACCACAGCACCTGTGCGTGCAGCTTCGGAGGGCCTTTCCTACCTGGTCTAGGATTCGGCTGCGGCCCTCTCCGCTCAATCCTCTCTAGCATCAACTCAATGGCCACGAGAACCCATGCGTCGCTCGCTGACCAGGGTCCCGAGGATCGCGGGAACCGCACCTCGAAAACACTCTCTCGGTGTAGGCGGCCCGCGCGCCAAATCCTCGCAGTGACCGAGAACCTGCGACCCATGCTCCCGCTGCGCTGCCGTACTCTTCTCAGCGGTGGCAAAACTGTGACAAGCCAGAGGTGAGAAGCGCCGCCCCCAGCCCATTCGGCTAGGAGGCACCTCGCGACCCACGCGCCGCCCCCGGCCCATCTCCGCTCCACGCCCATCTCCGCCCCCAGGCGCGCCCCCGAGTCTCATGCGCGCGGTGCTCAGTCGCGCGGGAAAGCTTCCCAGAGGCGCCCAGGGGGAGGCGCGCGCGGGGCCTGTCGCATCCGGGGTCCCGCTGCCTCCCGCGCAGGGCACGCTCCGGATCCCGCTCGCTGCGCTCGCCACCCATCGCGGTGACAGCCAGTGCCGCGGGACGCGTGCGCACCACCCGCCCCCTAGCTGTAACTGTGTCCTATTGCGGCGGGCCGGCTACGTCTCCTGCGCGGGTCTGCTTTCGCTCTGGTTAACTTTCGGGTCCCGGTCTCCTCCGTCTAAGTCTGACGCCCCTTAGCGAGGTCCCGCTCCGAATCCAGCTGTAAAAAGAAGAAAAAAAGGGAGATCAGCAAGGCCTGCCTTGGGCCGGCCCGCCAATCAGGATGCGCGCGGGCGTTTTGAACGCTAGCGGTACGCGCTCCTCCGGTGCGAACAGCGCGCTGACAAGAGCCGCTGCGTGTACAGCTGACCAGGGACTGCACGCCGCTGCGGACCGGTAAGTGTGGCCCGGCCAGGTCCCCGCGCGGTCGGGCTGACACGAGGCCGCAGCCCGAGGACTGTTTATTTTCGGTTTTAAGCGCGAGCATCCCCGGCTCTTCCTCTTTCCCCGCCCCGCGTCGCCTCCTTCTCCGGTCCCCTCCCCCCTCCCGGCTGCCCCCTTCCCCGCTGCCTGCTCGCCTCCCTCTCCGCTTCCACCGCGGCCCCCGCGAAACCGGAAAAGTGGGGGGGGGGGAAGGAGAAAAAGGAGCGGTTGAACCGAGGGCCGAGTTGATCGGGCCGCCGGCCGGGGAAAGAGGGAGCGAGCTTGGTCACTCCTGGCTCCGCGCGGGTCCGGTGCTCGGAGCTTGAGAAAGCGGGAAGTCAAGCCCAGGATCTAGCAGGCCTGCCCCAGGGTCAGTGCTCACCGGACAGAGGGCCATCTGATGGACCTGTTCCGAGTTCACCAGCGGGAGTCTAGCTGGTCTGGGTGGCCCAACTGTGCAAGATGAAGTGGGACCCAGGCTAGCTTTTGGAACCTGGATTTGCAGCCCTGAGACTTGGTGGTTTCTCGGTTAGGAGCTGGGGCCTAGTGGTCAGGCCGCAGTAAAGTAGCAATCCACTGCAGGGTGACAGCTGGCAGGGTCTTACAGAACGGACTCCAAATGCCAGTACTAGATGTAGGAGAATGAGACCTGGGAATAACCAGATTAAACAAGCAAAAGCCTTGCTGTAACTGAGAGGGCAGGGCAGGGCCAGCTGCTGCTTTTCCGTCTTTCCCCCTGGTGTGTGTGACATTGCAGTAGAACCTTTCAAATCTAGGACAGAAGAATGGATCCACTAAATAAAATGAGTTTTGAGGGCTTCTTATAAGGACCCCCTGAGTATCAGTAGGGTTAAAACAACACCCAAACCAGTGCATACCTTGGGTTAGCTTCACAGAGAATTTGAATTTCTCCAATACCATGGTTGGTCCTGGGGCTTCTGACTACCCTACCTAGAATTTTCTCCCACTCCAAAAAGCTGCTCTTCCCCCAGGTATCTTGGCATACAGCAGTTTCCCACTTGGCAGGACTGCCATTTGAGTAAAAGGGCTACAATAGCTCTTCTTTGAAGAGAAAATCTGGACTTTGAAGTTCCATCCCCTGTTGCCTGATGTCTGTTCTCTATCTGTTGGATGAGAATTAATTGTCTGTTTTCATCTTCGTGTAGATACAATCATGAAGGTATCGGAGTTCTAAGTGACTTTTGGCTATGTGCTCTTCATTAAAGTTAATAATGAACTGATAATGAATATGCATTTTTACTTGAACTCGAAGCACCCATTTTATCTTCAGAGTTGTCCTTTGAATTCCAGACTTCTGTCCTTATTTTACAGGCGACAAGACAGGCCGAGAAGCGAGAAGCTCAAGTCTTGGACACTCCTTGGCCTCCCGTGAACAGGCTAGAGTTCAGGATGACCACTGGATCACCAGGTGGTGATGCCTCTTTCTGTTGTCAAAGAACCAGAGAGAGACAACTGAAAGTGAGTTATCTGTGAGTCACTTTGCTAACAGAATCAGTGAAAGCTGGAACTTTTCTTTGCTGTCTCCCAGTGGTCTAGAAAACTGACAGTTTTGTATCTTTTATAAAAGAAAACAGTAAAACAGTATTCTGTTTTGGATTAGCAAACTCATTCTGTAGTGAGTAGAGGAAATATTTCTCTCCTCCCCACACAATGTTAGGGAAGACCTTCATCTCTGGGGGTGGGGAGTGGGGGAGCCTTTTCCTTTTTTGAGGGGTTCTAGACATAGAACCCAGAGTTCCAGGCAAACACTCCCATCACTGAGCCCCATCTCAGCTTTATAATTGACAAACTTCGATTACTAATTTTATCAGCATTATAGGGACACAGATGCAACACAGAAGACAAGGAAGATACCACAGGGCTGACTGGGGAGATGGTTCAATGGATCAAGCACTTGCTACACTATCACAGGGACTGAATTCAGATCCTTGTAATCCCACTGCTACAGAGTTGAAGGGAGATTCCCTGAACAAGGTGGCTAGCTGGATTGGCCAAATCAGTGAGTTGGGTTCAAGTGAGAAATTCTGCCTCAGTATGTAAAGTGGGGAAGACTGACTTTTGACTTCATCTTTAACCTCTACACAGGCACGTGGATCCTCACACATCCATCTGTACACAGGAACATGATTATATGTGCACTCCTTGAGCTTATTCAGTTAAAAAAAAAAAAGGCCAGTGAGTAACTGGGCATGGTGGCATATATTTATAATACCTGTACTGTAGAAGTCAAGGCAGGAAGAATATGAATTTGAAGCCAGCCTGGGAGACCTTGTTTTAAAACATCCAAAATAAGGGGTGAGGAGATGGTTTGATGGATAAAAGCACTTCCTTTACAAACATGAGTGCCCAAGTTTGAATACCCAGAGCTCAAACTGGCATAGAAGCCTGCCCCTGTAATCCCAGTTTCAACAACTGGGAGTTGGGTGGAGACTGGAGAATCTCCCAAGGGTCTGTCAGCCTGGCACACAGAGCAGCAAATAAGGTAGAAGACAACCAACCTTAGAGGCTGTTCTCTGATCTCCCCACATGTGCCCTTACCCATATACTCACACCAAAGATTAAAAAACAAAACCACCCAAAGCCTAAAAGACATTATTATGCTTTTAAGCCCCCCAGAGATGGAGATCTGAAATGCAAAATGTTCTGCAAAGAATATAAATTATGTTATATACAAATGGCCAAAAAATTAACTGAAAAGATAATAGCAATAAAATAATGTAAGCAGAAACAATGGCATATAGCTGTAAGTGGCAGAGAGAATAAGGTGACAGTGTTGTCAGGACACAGTCTTCCTGGATGCTATTAGAACTTGCTATTAAAACTTGGTATTTTGGAAACACTTTGTGTCAAAGTTGTAGGCACACATGTACCCTTAGATTCATGTGTTTCATTCTTGTAATTCAAGTAAGTATCCAGAAATACACAAATATCTGAAAATATTTACCCATACATATTATACTTACAGACAGCATATGGAAATATAGGAAACTGCATGTTAAATGGTTATGTATAGTCATATATTTTACATAAGTTGAATCAACAAGTCTAGTCTTAAAGCTCATATATGAAAATATGTTATATATGTACATACATACATATCTGTAAGTATGGGGAAGTGTATGTGTATAAAGAAAAATTGTGAGCAAACACACATATATAGATATAGCTGTTCCTTTTATTGCAGGAATTTCACTTCAAAATATTTTAGCCTGGATCATGGAAATGTGGAGAAAGGGTTCTTTATAATAGTGTACAGTAGCAAAAGAAAAGGGAATAAACACAGGACATGCTCTATTGGTGACATTTTGTTTTCGAAAACCACGACTCATCAACCAAACTGGGACTCAGCTACAAATACAAGACTGTGAAAATGGGAGTGCATCTGTGTGAGTGGGCAGTTGGGAACTGTCAAAGAGCTCAGGCAAGCCGGAGAGAGGAAGTACTAGAACAGTGTGATCCTACTTGTATTTTAAATGTGTTAGGTGTTTACATTTACACACATTCACACAAACATATATATCTGTGTGTATATATATATATATATGTATATATGTGTATTATATGTATATATATATATATATATATAATTACTTTCTGGAATGATGCATTTTTGAGTAACCTGTTACCTTTGGATATTAAGAATAGTTTAAAAAGTCTCAGATTTTTTTAAGTTGATCTCAGTTTTCTTATTTATTTATTTTCGATATATTCTTTATTTACATTTCAAGTGATTTCCCCTTTCCTGGATCCCCCCTCCCCGAAAGTCCCATAAGCTCTATTCCCTCCCCCTGTTCTCCAATCTACCCTTTCCTATTTCCCTAAGTCTCAGATTTTTACTTAACACTTGCTTCTTTTCTGAACTGTTTCAAAGTCTGCTATCCACAATATAGTGACTACCACAGATCAATTATTACTTAGTAAATGTGGAGCTGATTAGTAAATATGAATTTTTCCAGTCTTTTGAAGTAGTTTTCCAGAAGTATAGGAAGCTGCATGTTAGATGGTCCTGTATACTCATATATTTTACATAGGTTTCGAATCAGCAAGTCTAGTCTTAAAGCTCATGTGTGAAAAACATGTTGTATACGTATATGCATACATATCTGCTGCTTTCCAGTAACTAATGGGAGCAACACCATCATGTCTAAATATACCAAATATGATATAAATATACTAAATACTTAGAGGTAGAATAGAATAATATTTAATTTTTTTCTCAGAAAGAAAACATCATTCATTTTTCTGTATACTTTAGGATTTAAACAGACCAAAAGCCACTGCGAATCGTGGAGTAAGCTGTGGTAACTCAGTATCATGGTGGCTGTCTGGAGACTAGGTGGTCATAGGCGATGATCAGGTAGTTTTCAGACAAGGGTATAGCTTCTGACTCCAGGTGGTGTGTGGGCACGGGAAACAGCGGGGCACACCTCTGTGTAGGAGGAAAGGGGAAAGCATCCTAACCGCTAGATGAAGCAGGGAGCCACTGACTACACATCTTCCTAGTTTTGGGGAAAAAAAAAAACTGTTGCCAGTAACATATTGACCTGTCCTTGTATTTGTAAGTGTATTGTCACTGATTAATGTTTTTGTATTATCTCTTCTCAACATATTATAAAATATGCAGCAGCATACAGTGAAATTATTTACAACATACTTAGAAACAACAACAAGACCAAATTTAACAGTATTACACTTCTCAGGAAGGTTCAGAAACCTCTCACATTACCCTCTGAATTGGGAGTCCATTGACAGGTATTGCAAATCCGGATAAGGTACTGTAGCTCAGTACTACATAACTGGGGCAGAAGAGAATGAAGTCCCCAGAAAGACAAAGTTTTCAGGAAGAGCAAGGAGACAGCTTTGTGAAAAGGTAGGAGTATGGAATCTGTTCCAGCTTCCATTTTCTCTCTGTCTGAATTCTTACACAAACACATATCAGAAAGCCTTGACATACGTTCACACCACAATGATATTTTCAGTGTCCTTTGTTAACTTAGAATGGTTAACTCCCATATTGTTTTCTCTATTGAACTTGCCCGCCTAGTTTACTACAAGAAACTAGGTCTGAGTAGCACGAGAAAATAGAAAAAGCGACCGAAAAATCTAAACTAAGATGAATTGAGAAACACTTTAAAAATTAAGCCAATTATTTCCATTGTACCAGCTTTCGTCTGACTTGCCTGTTAATTTTTCAGTGAGCCAGAACAGCACGTGGGTGGTTCAGGGGTAGAATTCTCCATGAAAAGAGTATGTAATATTATAAAGGGTTCTTTGCCCCAGGGCCCCAGTATAAATATTCATAAAGCCCACAGATTTACCTATTTACATACACAGACATACATATATCACTGTCAGCTATGGAGAGATTCAAGAAGCGTAGAACTTTAGTGATGATAGGATTGCAGAAAGGACCTGATACAGTTTCCATATTTATACCTAACAGAAATTGAGACTCATTAAAGCCATGTGACTAACCAGCCACAAGGTAAGCCACTTGTGGTTAAAAGAATAAGTGAAGCAGTGTCTGGCTTTTCTACTCCCACCCTTTCCTCTCTCTGCAGGGATTACAAGTAGAATGGGAGAATATGTTGAAACTACTGAGGTTCGATTGCTATTGTTTCTTCCAGTAATCTCTCAGTTTGAAATTATCTTATTTTTAAAACTATATGATAGTCTGTCCATCAAATCACCAATAGCAATAACTGAATGCTTGAAATGACACCAAGTAACAACTTGAGTTTTCATAAATTAGTTCATAGTCATGCTAATAATGGGAATGTACCCAGCAAGTCAGAATGCGGCTACTGCCACATGCACAGACTCCTTACATTTGGGGACATTGGCTACTGCCATTCACGGACTGCTTGCTTCAGATGTATCCTGTAACTTCTGTGGAGATTTAATCCCACTGCTTTGTCCTCTTTAGAGTGACTCAGTATTGGCCACAGCGAAGTTTATAACTTGCCATAACCAGCATCTGGGAGAACATAAAAGGAAATTAGCTTATCTTTCATTGCAAAGGCAGTTAAACTCTATTAACTATCATACATAACTTTACAAAATTTTTCTGTGAAGAGCAATGGAGAATGTATTAAATGTATGTATGTTGGCTTTACTGAAGTGGTGACTGATGGCACTGAGAATGATACATTTCTTTAAATTGGGAATGAAATAACAGTCAATCTCAAATTAGCAAATTCAAATATTTTGGACCAAAATAAATGAAGGAGAAGCTAAGGGATTTTATAAGTTAAATGGGAGGTTTATATTACTACTTGTGTGATTTTTCTTTGAAACTATTTTAAATAATATATTCCTAAAATTCCATTTTGGCTACTATTGATTATTTAGGTGTAAATAAGAATTATATTTTTTATTCTTACAGCCCAGTATGAAAATAAGCAGTCCATAACATTTTTCTACATCTCGATCATGTTTTCTCCCCAGAGCCTGTCTACTTTCCTACCTGTCCAACTTTTATTTCTGTCTCTCAAAAACAAACAAAAAGCAAGTAACAAAAGCAAACCCCCTAACACCCCCCCCCCCAAATCAAAACAGGCGAAGAAAAGACCAATGAAACACAAATACCACTGAGTTCTGTTTTGCTGGCCATCTGCTCAGGGAGCCTGCCCTGAAGGTGGGGTGATACAGCCAGAGAGACTGTTGAAGAAAACTGATTTTGCCTTGGACAATGGGTGTCGACTGTAGATAGGTTTAAGGAGGGGACCCAGTGTCCACTTCATTCCTTTAGTGCTTGAACCTGTGCATGGGCCACAGTCCTGTGAGATCATCAGTCCTCTGGTCTGGAAGACAATTTCTGTGATGTCCTCCATCCCTCTCTGTCTCTTACAGGCTTTCTGCCTTCTCTTCCTCACAGCTCCCTGAGCTCTGAAGGAAGAGGTTTGATAAAAGCATCCCATTTAGGATTGGGTATGTCAAGGCCTCTCACATTTTTTCAGTCGTGGGACTCCCTTAGTTCTTGACTATTGTAAGAAGCAGCTTCTCTGAGGCACTCACTGATCCACAGGCTAGCAATGTCATTAGGAGTCATTTTATTGCTATGCCCCTTTAGCAGAATAACGACAGTAGGTATTTTACTAGGTCATGATTAATTGTAGTACTAGGTTCTTGACCACTTGTGTGATTTTTAGCAGTGTCAGGTTTGAGTTCTATTTCATGGACTGAGCAATAAGTTATTCTTCACCTAAGAGAAATATCTGAGTTTTTTGTTTCACATTCTAATGTTGTTCATTTCAATTTGGAAATGTTCATTAGTGATTCCATTTCTATTTTAGTGTCTTGAAATATTTTCATTACTTCACTCAAGTATTTGTGTTTTCAGTCTTCATTAATGCATACCCTCCTTAAGGTACTTATATTTGCTATTTTGAGACCTTTAATCTTATGCTTCAGCTAAACTGAATTTCTCAGGGTCTGTTGCAATGGTTACTGGCTTTTGGGGGAGGCATATTATCTTGGATGTGCTTTTCGGCTTGTATCTAGCCAGCTGGAGTTGTGTTTGAGGTGTTTCTTGGTATACAAATCTTATCTCATCGTTGTTGGGTGAGTGTTCCCTTCTTTGGCTGCTGTTGTCCACTCTGAGATCTCAGGCAAGTGTGGTGACTGCGGGGTTTCCTGATAGTGTGTTTCTGTGGGTTGATGAGTGACACACAGAAATAGAGGTGGGCTAGCTGGAGAGGCTGAGGAGGAAGAGCTAGGGGTACCAGGGTGTACCAAAAGACGGAGTCCTTGGAGAGTGCAGTTGGGATGGGAGGAGGGACTTCTGCTGGTGGACTGGGGGGGGGGGTAAGAATAATTATGCAGAAGGAATGGAGTTGGGAGGGTACTGAAAACCACCTGAGTCGGGCTCAGTGTAGCCTCAGGGGTCCCTGGTAGGAAGTGATTCTGTGTGTCAGTGGCTGACACAAAAGAGTGGGGATAGGCTAGAAGGGAAAGCAGGGACTTTTTTGTGGCTACCCCCAGTTCCCCATCCCCCACTGCTATACACCGCCGCGCAATTTCCTGACCCTCTGTACTTCTCCCCATCTCCTCTGACACCAGATCCGGTCCCCGATTTTCCCTCCCCCTTCCTTCTCCTTCCTACATCCCCCTCCCTGTACCTCCTGTGATTATTTTGTTCCCCCTTCTAAGTAGGACTGAAGCATCCACACTTTGGTCTTCCTTCTTCTTGGGCTTCATATGGTCAGTAAGTTGTACCATGTGTATTCTTAGCTTTTGGGCTAATATCCACTTATCAGTGAGTACATACTATGTATGTTTTATTGTGACTGGGTTACTTCACTCAGTGTGGTATTTTCTAGTTCCATCTATTTGCCTTCAAATTTTATGAAATCATTGTTTTTAATAGTGGAAAGGCTGGGAAGGAAAGAGTTAAAGAGGACTCAGAGCCCACTCCAAGAGGAGGAGTCTCTTGCCAAAGGCTGCAGGAGGTCTAAGGCTAGGCAAAGATGAAAGCTTTGCTCCAGTAATTTTGAGTTTTGAGTTTCTTTGGGGGAGTAAAAGCATGTTGGATACACTCTCTGTATTTTCAAGATTTTATATGAGAAGAGCCACCCCAGAAGGTAAAGGAGATCGTGATTTTCTGCACTTTAGAAAAATATTTACCCATGTATCATTCATGATTTGGTACAGGATGGTACAGTTGCCACAAAAGTGTAGTCACTGTGATAAGAGCATCTGGAATTTTCTGATGTGGCAGATGTGTAAATCTGCACATACACATACCCTTACTACTTAATAGAATCAAAGACAAAAGCAAACATTTTCTGGTGTGAAGTTTTGCAACATGCCTCCCACCCTTCTTCTGCCTTTGGAACTACCCTTTAAATAACTGCTTTGGTGAGTTTCAGAGTCTAACATACATGGAAGGGCTCGTGACCTCTGTTTTTCTGACCTTTCAGAAAAATAATCCTGCCTGAGGTGGTGAATGTGCTAACTAGCTCGATTCAGCCATTCTTCGATGTGTTCAGGAATCCTAACATTTTATACTCTACAAGTGCACACAACATGGACATGACATGACTGTGCCTATTCACTTATAATTCAAACAGTAAGGGGAGAGGTAAACTATCTTTTGCACACATGTAGAACCTTCGTATTCCCTTAAACTTGATTTTCAATGAATAGACATTGATATTTGCAATCATGAGTTTTGCTTCCCCCCTTGGATAATAATTACAGTTGTCTTTATAAGCATCGGGCCAACTACATTTCAGATGCTACACAATGCACAGGGCTACAAAACTCTGTAAATGTGGCTCCCCAGATACCATACTTGCCAGTGTCCTGTTCCACAAGTAAAGGAAGTTCCAGTATTTGTAAACTTTAAAAGACTCACATTTGGGGGCCAAATTGACTTAACTTTTGCACACAATGGAAGGTTTAAGTGTTGAAGGAACAAATATGTTTTAAAGCATGCCCACTGTAAATGTAAACTGTATTAATAAATATGCTATCCTTCCAAAATAGCTATGGACATGACATGACTCATCTTTGCTAATATATTAGAGAAAAAAATTGATAGGGAAGTTTTGTGTATTTAGTTTAAAGGCACCTCTTTTCTACTCTGAGGTTGCTTTTCTGTATTTTAGATGAATATTCACTTTATTTGACACCTAGAAACATAAAGTGTAAGTCTTACATTTTACTATAAGAAAACAGATTTTAAGGATAAATGATTGAAATCATTATTTGGATTTATTACAAAGGACAAACAGTGAACATTTGAATCTTTTAATATTTGGAATTTTGTGGTAAATGCATGATAATACATGAACTTTTAAAATATCTGTGTGAAAATATAAGTGTATGCCATGGATAGGTGTCTGCAGAGGTCATAATATCCTGGACCTGTTACCGTGGCTGGGAACCAAACTCTGGAGAACAGCAGAGGCTCTTAACCATGGAGATCCTTCCAGGTTCCAGTTTTTTTTTTTTTAATTGTGTGTGTGTGTGTGTGTGTGTGTTGGGGTGTGTATGCACAAGTGTCAAGAATACAGGTTTCTCTAGTGGCAGAGGTTTTAATCCTCCTGGAAACTGGAGGTATAAGTGATTATGTTATATATTCTTGGAACTGAACTGAGCCAGCTGTCCACCCTGAAAATACACTTTAATGCCAAATCTTCCATATCTTGGAGTCTACCTATCCTGTTTATTTTTTATTAAAACAATGATGTATCAATTGTTTCAATGCAAAATGAGCCAAGCCACGCTGGAAGCCCCCAGAGTGCATCCACATTTTGTTCAGTAGGCAGAAATACAGCCCATAAGTCATCATTTGATTTCAGTATGTTCATATTCAATCTCCTTTTTAGTAACCTTTGGGAAGTAGCCCTAGGTAACCAACTAGATAAGCAGACCTGTCATCCAACAGGAAACCTAGAATAGTCCCCCTGAGACATTATACAGGAACACTGAACAGAGAAACAGCTTAAAGACAGAAGCAAGGTGTCTTTGCCTCTAGGAGTGTGCGGGCGTTACAGTTTCAGGAGAAGCTGTATTTCAGGAGGGGTACAGGCTGTGAGTTTAGTACGTAGGAGACTAAGGCAGGCATTGTCTGACTTGAGGTTAGCTTTAGGCACAGAGGAAAGCACTGCCTTGAAAGAGAAGGAAAGAATGGGAAAAAACCCAACTAACCAACCAACCAACCAACCAAAAACAAAACAAAACAACCAAACAAAACCAAGTTGCACTATAGTCTCACCTCTGCAGAGGAGCAGAAGTTATACTGTTAAAAGTTTTCCTCATTAAATACACTGTTACTAAAGAGCAATTCAAAAGTAGGACATTTCTAAAGCGGTTCTTAAACTATTTTGCATAAACTGCTGCACACTACTATTCCCTGTTGGGCCTTAGTCTGCTGAGTATGTCAGGACCCAGGCCTCAAGGCAGCTGTGGGTCACAGTTTAGCGGAGATCTGTTGCCTTCAATTTCACAATTTTTCTTGTGGAGCTGGAGGCGACTCCTCAGTTTCTATGAATGCCATTTTGCAGGTGAATCCCCACACAGGACAGTGCACAAAACCACTTCAGTGCCTCATCTGCGCTCCAGGTTTTCCCTCTAATCTGTGGACCATCTGCATTTTGAGTTCACAGGGGAAGGTACTGACTGCTCCCACCAAATGTCCAACAAATGTCAAGCTGTCTCCAGTTCCCCGCTGCAGCAGGTTCTTGTGGAGATTCAAGGATTTCCCTTGCTATTTTACACCAAGTCCTGAAAGGTATAGGGCCCCCCACCCCGGGGGAACTTCATACAATACTAAATCTCCTTGGTGATCCTCTTGGCTTCAGGCTGAGGATCTAGGGCCAGATGCAGCTGCAGAAAATATGTAGGAAGTTATTTCTGATTGGCTTTTCCTTCCTGGCTAGGGTTCAGGTTCTGGAAGGCCTGCAGGCTGTGCGCTGCTGAGCCTCTTCAATGCTTGCAGTCTTCCTAGATGGGGCTGGGGAGAAAAAAGTCCTTGCAGGAGGCTGAGGGAACCTGGAATCAATCTCCGGTGGCGGCGTGCAGATACCTCGCAATATCACTGTGGCCCTGCTCTTCAGCCAAGTCTACAGGCAGGCGGCCCCAGGCATCACACACATCCAGCCGCGCCCCTGCCCTGTGCAGCACCACAAGCGTGTCCAGGAAGCCCTCCCGAGCTGCGTCGTGCACAGGTCTGGTAAGAGTGGCAGGATCGGCGCAGTTGGGTTCCGCTCCGTGGAGCAGCAGCAGCTCTGCCACCTGGGCGCTGCCCATCATCATGACCTGAGGGAAAAAGAAGAGAAAGAGCTCAGAGGTTATGCAACTGGCATTTCCAGCAGAGGTGGCCCCCGGGGGTGCTTGCTAGCTTCCGTGTCTGGTTTCTCGCAATCCACTCCCCACCCATTATAGCCTAGACTGAACTCAACATAGATTCCATTTTATTCTCCACAGGTGAAGCAATAAGAAAGGGCAGAGAAATGGCTTATTTCTTATATGGAATGTTGGACAACAGAGACTTATTTCGTTAAGTGATTTATTAGCTTGGTTTGAACTTTTTTTTTTTAATTATTTTACTTTTACCCTTTTCCTAAAAATTGACTTTTCCCCTCACATAAATTCTGCTTCTGATATCCCTCCCTCTCCTCCCAGGTCCTCCCTAGCTCCCCTCTTGTCTCTTTTTAGAAAACAAACAAGCTTCTAAGCAATAGCATAAAACATAAGATAAAACAAAAACTAATACATCTGAATTGAACAAAACAGAAGGGAAAAGAGCACAAGAGCAGGTACAAGGCTCAAGAGACCCATTCCTTCACACAGCTGGGAGTTCTATAAAATCATTAAACTGGGAGCTATAATATATATACACAGAGGATCCAGTGCAGACCCAGACCGCCTGCCTAGTCTCTGAATTGTTAGGAGCTTTGGTCATTTAGAGGACCTTGTTTCCTTGGTTTCCCCCATCCCCTCTGGTTCTCACAGGATTTCTACCTTCTCTTCTGCAGGGTTCCTTTAACCGTGAGGGAGGGAGTTGATGGAGGTGCCCACTTAAGACTCAGTGTTCCAAGGGCTTTCACTTGCTGCATATTGTCTAGCTGTGGGTTCTGTATCTGTTCACATCTGCTGTAGGAGGAAGCTTCTCTATGACTGAACAAGGCCAGACATGTCTAAGTACAGCAGAATGTCATTAGAAGTCATTTTATTGCTACTTTTTTTTTTGAACAATCTATTTGATTTTACCCTAGTTTACTAAGCTATAGTCTCTGGATCTTGGTCACTTGAGCAAAGTCAGTTCTATCTCGTGGAGTGAGCCTTTAGTCAAAGTCAGGCATTATTGGTTGGTTATTCTCACAGTTTGTACCAACCTTGCCCTAGAATACCTTGCAGGCAGGACACCAGAAACCAGGCTTTATATATAAAGTTTTATATTGCTGTCCTCTAGCCCTCAAGGTCTAACCAACCACATGTACTGGTTAGTTTGACACAGTCATTTGGGAAGAGGAAGCTCAGCTGAGAAAAGCCTCCACTAGATTGGTCTGTAGGCAAATTTGTTGGGCATTTTCTTGGTTAATGACAAATGTGTATGCTGGGAGGGGGTTCACTCTGGGTGTGTGCCCCACATGTGGTCCTGGAAGAAAGGTAGCTGAATTTGATCCTTGAGCAAGCCAGTAAGCAGTGTCCCTCCATGATCTCTGCTTTGGCTCCAGCCTTGCCTCCCATCAGAAATGCACTGTAGCAATAATTGTAAGCCAAAAAATTGTAAGCCAAATAAAGCCCTCTCTCTCCAAGCTCCTTTTGTCCATGGTGTTTCTCACAGCAACAGAAAGCAAATGAGGACACCATATAATGGTGATTTTTTTTTTTTAAAGAAGTTAGAGCCGTGCTTTACAGGAGAAAACAATAAACAAGGCAGTTTTTAAAAAGGTTTTGCTCCTTCAGTGTCATGGATGTCTGTACTCACAAACTGTGCTCTGATCATTTGAGCACAGGAGATCAGGAGGAAGTCAGCGCATTCCAAGCTTATAGAACATTAGGGAAACAAATTACTTAGCATCTCATAACATTTTAACCTAGTATGATATACAGTGGAAAGTGTAGACATACAGTGAACAGACACTGTAACATGAAATTAACATTCATTTATATTGTACAAAAATTTTAAAGGTAAGTGATATTTTTTTTCTGAATAAGAAGTTTGACTGGTACCTAAATCACAAAGATGCATAATTAAAAAAACACAACAATGTTTTGAAGATGTAATCCCCATTGCAGCTATTTCTGTATACTGTACACTATGCAAACATTTGCTTCTTCATTTTAAGTTAGTCATAAAACAGGTTTTGGTATTTAACTGTCCTAAACAGTCACTGGTTCTGGTGGGCCTATGTGCTTTGAAATTTACACAGTGGCAGTGGTCATGTACCAGTTTTTATTATATTAACGTTAGAAACATTCCTTCCTTCCTTCCTTCCTTCCTTCAAGAAACACAGCAACCTTTTTCTTTCTTTTTAGTGAGCTAAGGGCTATTTTTACAGCTACAAAAAGATTTTAAAAGTTTTTAGTAAAAATTGTAAATAAAATTTTTATAAGGTCTTTATACCCACTTTACAATTATTTTTGTTACTTTTAAAACATTCTTTTGTTAAACACCTCTTTTTCGTAGAACTGAAGAGGACTGGTACTTATTTTCCTAAAGTATACTATTAATGAGAGCGCTGATTTTCATAGTCCCAGAGACGGAAGGTTAGGTGAATGAAAACGGAGACTACATCAGTCAACAGGAGAGCACAAAGCATTGTGTTAGATCTTCGAGAAATATATCAATACTAATTAGAGCAGGATTAGTAAACATTGAACAAATGTATCTCAACAATCAATAGAATGTTTAGTGAACCCCTTTGTCGTTCGAAAGGACTCAACTGTTCTGTTGGGAGGGCTTTGCCTGCTCACATTAAACAGTGAAAAACTATACCCTGTTACTGCCCGCATACAAGGAATTAAGTGCTGGGTTGGGGGAAATCCTTAGTCCTATGAATGCGATTAAGTTTATGAGGAAAAAGATAATAAAAAAGACTCAACGTTGTTCACAGTGAACTCTCTTGCCCTACGCACTACAATTTTGTGGAATTCCCTGAATCTAGGCCATGTAACCAGCAATCTCATTTTTATCGTGTCGTTCTATCTGACCCTCCCTTTCCCACTTTGCTGCCCGAGTGTCGGGGCCTTCTTTCTATGACTGAAAGATGGCAGAATAAATATTGGTATTTTTTTTCCACCATTGCAAAGATTCGGAGGCTGGAGACGTTGCTCACGGGTAGCGCACTTGCCCAGCATGTACGGGGACCCTGGGTTCCATACCCAGCCTCGCAAAATTAAGAAAAAGCCAATCTAGTGCAGAGGGATATTTCGATCGATCGTTTTTGTTTTTCAGGATTTTTGCTCTTGCAAAACCTGCCTCCCGTCGGGCCCGCACACATCCAGCTCCAGAGGGTTGCCCAGTTACAGCTCTCAGCCGCGGAGGGCACCGCGCTCGTGCGCCCTCTGCCGGTAAGGCCTGGGGACCCCGCTACCTGGATTGGGCGCCTCCCGAAGCGGTTGACGGCGTTGGGATCTGCGCCGGCTTCCAGGAGCTGCCGCACCGTCTCCACCTGCCCCCGCGCCGCGGCGGTGGCCAGGCCCGCGTCACTGCCGCTGCCCAGCATGCCCTTGTCCCCAGTCCGTGGCAGAAACGGTCCTCTGCCGGCCGTGAGATTGCTACAGCTTCGTGTCTGAGCGGCTCCTCCTCTCTGGGGACCCAGAAGCTTCGGTGAGCGTCCTGGGAACGCTCGAGCGCTAGCGCCTGGGAACCGCACCGAGGGCACAGCCGACTTGCGCCGGGTGGGGAGCCCGCGGGCACTGAGCTTCAGCGTTCAGCACCGCCGCCGGCCCTGCCCCCTCAGACCACGCCTGCCCGCCTAGCCCCGCCCACATTTGGCAACGTCAGGAGGCAAATGGGCGTGGGGGGCGGTATCTGAGAATCGGAAGGTCTTAGACGCCTGCGCAAAAGCTTCCTAGTCTGGAACTTACCGTGGCCGGTTGGCTACTTTTGAAAAAGTTGTGCTTCTGCACTCAGCAGGCGGAGCAGAGGTCTTTATTTAGCCCAGGCCTGCAGGTTTCGCTTTGGAGACATTAATCGCTCTTTTGTAATTTTGGCTGAAAGAAAGCCTTTAGGGTGAAATTTTCCACTTTCTGAAGCCGTCTGAGGGTGACATCTGTCATGAAAAACTAGTTCATCTCTAGGCGGTATTTGAATTTAATACTCGTAATAAGAGTTTCACATCTAGCATCAGACCGAACAGTTTTTCTTTTGACAATGCCTTCCTATTTAATCAGCCAGAAAAATAATAAAGCAGCCCAAGGATCCTGTTTTGCCTGTCTTTAATTTTTTTCCTTGAGCTGTGGTGGTAATTCAGAAGTTAAAAAAAAAAGATAATGTTTTAGAGAAAGTTAACGTCGCACACCCAAAAGTGGATCATAAGAATTTAAGATCCCTGCACATGTACCTGTTTACTCACCTGCTTGGGATGCTGAGACAGGAGGGTCCCAGAAACCCAGAAGTTCAAAGACAATCAGTATATAACTAACCAGGCCTCCTTCCAAAGCCCCCTAAGGTCCGATTCCACGTGTGTACTGTATATCTCAGTTTGCCTCTTACCGGTTTAAACCCACCTCAGCAAGTATTTGATTTTTAGTTATCATGTGTAATAAAGAGCATTTATGCAGGAATAATGAAACAATAAAACTCGGGTGTGGTGCTGGGCCTGTCATTAAACAGGGTGAACCTGTCATTAAACCCTCCTCTGAAGATGTAAAGATCAAGTGCAGCGCTGCTCCCTAATCTTCCCAGGGGAGACTGCTTTAAAAACTTTAAATGTTACAACTGTTGCTGCAGTGAAACGGGAAGAGAGCCACACTCTGTATGTCTGTTGCCAAACAACTCTGGGCCCAGAGATGCTGTGTGAGAATGGCCTGCAGTTCTTATTTACAAAACAGGTTCAGAGTGCTTATGAAGGAGGTCCTAAAGGAAGCCAGGCGTCTTAGTGATAAAAACCAAAGACTTCAGAACGCATTCTCTGGTATGCTTGTGTCAGAGTCCCCATTTAGGACTATTTGCTCTTGACCATTCCACTCTTAGTCCTCAGCAGAAGACTAGGAGTCTGCGTCTGGGTGAACCGTGTTTATAAACTGTTTCTGTCCCTCGTCCCCTTTAGGGGTCAGTCATTCACTGTTGCCGGTGTGCACAGGTAGAAGGGGAGGCAGAGGAGGAAAGACATACAGCTGAATCCAGAGCTCTGAAATGAAGGGCATTGGTGTTTTGCTAACAAGTGGAAGAACCAAACCAGCAGCTTGATATTGGTGGGTGTGAAGCAAGTAGATTCTAGGATATTTTTACCAGTAAAACTTTGCTACTCTGAAATTTAATTCACAGTTAAATGTAGCACAGAAGGCTTTGTGTGTGTGTGTGTGTGTGTGTTGCGTGTAGAGCATATGTGTGCCCAGATGTGGAGGCTAGATAAGGATGCCAAGTGCCACATTCTACCACTTTCTGTCTTAATTGCTTTGAGGCAGGGACTTTTATGTCGATTCTGTCATCTAAGCTCAGATTCCCATATTTATCCAACAAGCACTTTTACCCACTGAACCATCTCTGTACATCCTGTAGTGTGAATTGTAAGGGTGTTGTGGAAACCTTTTTTTTTTTTAATGGATCCAGCAATTTTAAATGTAGTCCAACATGCCTACATTGACTATTGACTATGTCCTAAATCCAAACTTTTAACATGATGATAGATTTTAGTGTGCTATTTTTTACTAAAAGATATTTTTACTGGGCATTTTAGGGTATTTATCAGTTTGCTTTATTTATTTATTTATTATTTATTTACTTATTTATTTATTTATCTTTTTAGTACTTGTGACTGAACTCAGGCTCTGTGGATACTAGGCAGTTGTTCTGCCATGGGCTTGTATCTCCAGCAAGTGCTGACATCGTTAAAATATCCACTACAGTCACACTGCTTCACATAACCTATCAGTGAGCTTTGAACTTCTCTGAAACTTGGACAATAAACGGTACTTTGCACCAATTTCTAAGCTACCTTCTGTATAGTTCCTGTTTCTGGGGATAAAAACGTTTATAAATGAGAAAATGCAAAAGAATTGTTTTCCTTTGAAGGAAACACAGGAAAATCACGGTAATACAGGGAAAAACCAATGAGCAGAATAACTGAGATTTTTCACGAGGAAGAAAGGAGAGAGATTTACTCATCAAGTTGAAGGAAAAGCGTTTGGGGTAGAGGCACTGCTTGCCAAGCGCGCGATCGCAGGAACCAGCACCAAGGACAGCGACAACCCGTCCTGCTGCTCTGGGTGGTCTTTACCCTCAGCAAACAATTCTGGGGTTTAAAGTCCTCTTGAAGGTTTAATGTCCCCTCCCCCACCTGCCACCACCTGTAATCCCATCATCCCGGAAGCTGTGGAAGGAGGATTGTGGCAAGTTTAAGGCCAGCCTACAGGGTTAGGCCTTGTTTTAAAAGATCACAAACAAAATAACAGGAAACACCCCTTAAAAAAACTCAGTGGGCTTTCCCCACAAAAACCAACGTGCTCAACTTGTTTTCCAGATATTATTGTATTATGTAATATTATCTCTATAAAGACTAATATTCACTGTATTTGAAAGAAGGAAAACAAACAAGCATTCTATTTCCTGTTCCAAGTGCCTTACAAATATTACGTTCTACCTCCATAAAGATCCTACGTAACATATACTGGTATCATAATTTTATAAGATAAGACAAAACAATGAGAGAAATAAGAAGCTTATATATTCCCTAGTCATTGGAGGTGACCAGTCGTCACAAGTCATTGGGATCTTAGCTGTGAGGCTTCAGAGCCTCTGCTCTCTACACTAAGTGGTGTGTGGCAGCATCTGTGGTAGGCTCAAAAGGAAAGAAGCAGTAAAATGGCAAGCTGTTATTTTCTACACTACTTTCTTTACCCCAGGTAGATAGATCACACCATAGCAACCCTTAATAGACTTGAACTATGATATTTCATATGTAATACCGATATGATAATGCGTTTATCTTGGACATCGGAGTAAGATAGCCACACATTTGCTATGTCTCTGGAGCTCAGGTGCTTCCAGGGTGAAGGTCAGCCTGAGGTTTGTGGCTCAGACATGGTGAGAGTTGCATCAGGGTGGAGTACAGTCTCAGCAGAAGTGTGTCAGCTGAACCTTCGTCAAGTGGAGGACTCATTAAGTAAGGAGAAAGAAAAAAACCAAACCATAAACTGGATTTAAATTTAGAGATTAGGAGGAGGGAGTTTGTACAATCCATTTTAGTATTGTATATTATGAAGATCACGGAGGATATTTATGTGCGAGCTCATGTCACTCACCATAGATCCAGACTCACCATAAAGTGTGAATAGAAGTAGGTAAATGGCCTCGAGGAGTAGTGATGTACCAGTGCCTGCCGTTGTGTGTTCTAGTATAGTATTTCCAAATGAGGAGAGAAAGAGATACAGAATCATTTCTGGGGGCGTTTTCAAATTATATATGGACCACCTCCTCTTTAGGAGGCTTGGTCTTTCTCTAGTCCTTTAGTGGGTGATTCTTGCTCCAGGATTCACACTGCATCCCATTTTGTGTCTTTTATGTCACAGTGTTCTTCGCTTCTCTCCTCCCCCTTTCTTGTCCTGGCCTTTTAAGAGAAGGTCTCACAAAGCTGCTCACTCTGTCCTCGCAGTAAATCCCAGGCTCTCCAGCTTTCTGCTGCCCTGCCTCAGCCTTCTAAGGGCTGGGACTAGAGGCCTGCATCACCATCACTGATCTCCCTGATAACGTGTCACGTCTTTAGAGGTTGAGGGATAGTGGTCTCTTGACCTCACTTCTTCGTTTTCCGGGGTATCAGCTCTAAAGAGGACATGTTCTTTGTTGCTACCTGGTCATCTACATACCAGAAGGTTAAGACAGGCACTAAGTGTTTTTAAATTCATTTGTAAGTTTTCAAGATAATGAGTTATCTCTTGCATATTCTAAAAATGATTGATGATTTGAAGATTGTTGTCATAGATTTAAATAGTGTCCTGTAAACTTTTTGTTGATCTGTAAGCCCTATCTTTGGTCAGTGGCCTGTGTATGAATTTGGTTCCTAAATTCATTTGGCATGACTAGTGGTTTTGCTTAAAATCTTTGATTTTTGTTATGACAGCATGTTCTAGTGCTGTCTTGCACATTTCACGCTGTATTATGAACAATTTATCTGAGGAGTGCTGGATCTTTTTTAGTAGGAAATAATACTTAAAAACTATAAGCCAAATGTTGGTGGAGCATTTTTGCTTCAAGGTTGGACGTTATATGTCTTGGTCTGTATCTTTATATGCAAAACTTAGTTGTTTCTTAATTTAGGATGATTATATATAATTTAATCTATGTGAACATCGAAGGGGTTGTTAGTAGTTTAGTAGCATAGATCTTTGGGGAGGTGTGGTCTCAAAATGAGTGCTACAACCAAAAAAATTGCATTGAATCAATATCCAAAATGCCCCATAACATGACTGTATTTGAGAGATGTAGTAAAAGAAATTATTTAGTAAAGTCAGGAATACTCCCCTATATGGGACACCCATAGCGTCCCTCTCAGTGGTTAGACCATTCCTTCCACACAGCCCAGCTCCATTTGGAGTCAGTGTTCCAAACTCTTTCTGCTGTGCACGCAGGGTTTGTCATACTTGAACATGCAACAATTTGTTTCCTAATTTTGTCACATCATGTCTTAGTAGTGAAGCTCATTCTTTAAAGTGAGCATATGGCATTCAACTGCAGTGGAACCTTTTGGGACACAGGTCTGCATTGGTTTATCCCTGTCACCTAATGGTCATCACCAAGTGGTTATAAAGTGCCCATTGTGTCCCAGACACTCTCCTAAGTCTTTAAAGCACATCAGTGACAGAAGATGGCAAAACCCCAACCAAGCCAAACACAGCACTGCTCCTTGGCTTTCATACTCAGGTTTGGACAGTGATTTCTGTTGTAAAATTAATCATAAAACAGATATGTAAAGTCACACTTGAGCCGGGGGTGGGGGGGTGGGGGGGGTGGGGCTGTGGTGCACGCCTGTAATCCCAGCACTCTGGGAGGAGAGGCAGGCAGATTTCTGAGTTCGAGGCCAGTCTGGTCTACAGAGTGAGCTCCAGGACAGCCAGGGCTATACAGAGAAACCCTGTCTCAAAAAAAAAAAAAAAAAAAGAAAGAAAGAAAGAAAGAAAGAAAGAAAGAAAGAAAGAAAGAAAGAAAGAAAGAAAAGTTCACACTTGAAGAAAGAACATGATTGGGTCTGAGGGATGGCTCACAAGTATGGGAAGTTGCCAGCCAACCTCACAACCTAAGTTTGGTCTGTCGATCCACACGGTGGAAAGAGAGCACCAACTCCTAGGTGCAGACCCTTTACCTCTCCACACGGGCCGTGGCACATACTCCCCTCTGCCCCCTAATTAGTACATGCAAAAAAAAAGTAAAAATGTTAAATATTACTTAATACCCTTTGTGTGCTATACCTATAATAAAACAGGTTAGAATTGGTTTGTGAAAAAGGAATATCAATATATCCAGATAAATACCCTTATAAAATCATTAAAAAATTTGTGTTATATAAATAAATAATAAAACCAGTATTTTAATACCCTATGAAGCTCTCAACAGGTAGAACTTGGTACCAACATGAAGACAACATTAAATTCTTTTGATTTTGTCATTTGTCGGTTAGAGGAATACTCAAGCATTTGGTAGTGAGGAATCTAGATGTCATTACAAACCAAGACACAGTTGAAGCGAAAGCTTGGAACTGATCATGGCAAGCCAGAGCTCAGTCTCACTATGACGACAGCAGCCTTAGGATTTTAACCCTGACACTGTCACCTCAGAACCTTTCATGTGGTCTTCAGTTGAGACAGTACTAAAGTGAAAGTGTCAGGCTAATTAAAATCAAGAGTTAACAAAAACATACGAGACAAATGCAGGAGTTTTCATTGGGTATACTGATTTTAAATTAATACTTAAAAATTAACAAAGACGTATCACACAGCCCTCGTAGTTCACAGTTGAAATCACAGAACTCAGGAGGCTGAGGCAGGAGGATTGCTTTGATTTAAGGCCTGCCTTGCATTACACAGTGAATTTTAGGCCAGCCAAGCTTCACAGTGAGACCTCATCTCAAAACACATGTTAATTATGTTCAGGAAACTGTCTCTCTAATTGTGATGAGCTTTTCAACTGGCTTAATTTGGGACAATTTTAATGTAAAAAATGAAAACACAATTTAAATTACATTTCTGGGATGGGGAATCTTTCTAGAATGTGGGTCCTAGCATAGAGTGAATCCTAGAATTCCGTATTGTGTTCCCTCATTCCCTACTGGAGCGTCAAAACCATGACTGCAGTTGGGAAAAAATATTCTTATGATGTCACCAGCCTGGTCTTCAACTCAGAGATCCTCCTGCCTCTGCCTCTTAGTGCTGGGATTAAAAGTATCTATGACCACTGTCCAGCTTGTGTGGGCTTCGTAATGGACTGTTTGATCTGAACCTAATTAGAAAGGAACTGGTCGGAATATCAGAGGTCTGGATTCTCTGCCATGTTGTGATGATTCAAAGAATGTAGGAGACTATTAGTGGCCATTGTGTGACCTCCCTTGGATCTCTGATTCCCCGACCCAACATGACTGTAGAAATCACTGTGGAACTTACCACTGAGGAGCACATTAATTGTGTCCTGAGCTGTTTGAAGGTGATCTTCTGGTGTGTGAAAACAGAAGGGCAATAGAAAATGGATCTTATATTTTAGTAAGTACTTTGTCAGAAAATATTTCAATGACCTGTTTTCAAGTACTTTTAAATTAAATTTCCATTTTATTGTGCTCACCGTACTAATTCAGCTCCTTTGTATTTGTAGCACCAAGGTTTGAATATTGTGATATTAATATCACAATGTGCAAATTCAAATTGTGATTCATAATTCAAATTATAACATATTCTTTTATGAAACAGATTCTGGATCATGTGAATTTAGAAAGCATTAATTTCTATATGGGGCATTTCTACCCTTAAGTCTTTGAAATTCTAGATGCAAACATATAAACTCAAAAGTTCTTCTGAGAAGGGGAATTAGAACATTTTAGTCATTTCTGTCATGTAGTGCACTGCTTTCTGTCAAAGTGACATTCCTACAGAAAAAAAGAGGAGATGCAGTCTATTCCTGGGATGAGACTTTGCAGTCCACGAGTTTACCAAGTGTTTGGCCAGAGTGAAGCACCTTGCTGCCAGAGAGGCCACACAGTGGGAGGACTGAGCACTGAACTTCATCTGTCAGTTCCTGGTTGCGGAATGAGGTGGAAGAGTGGAGCTTTGAAGCAATTGCTCCCCCAGTCTTTTTGGGTTTACATATCATGTCTGGGCATTTGCAGTAAAAACGTTCCATTCTCTGACCTGTGTTTAAGGCCTCAGTGTTGAGACATGTGCGTTAGAACTGCTGCGGGACTCTGTCTCCCAGTCAGAATGGCTCTCATCAAGAATCCAACCACAAATGACAAGGGTGTAAAGAAATTGAAACTCTTACCCTACACTGCTGGTAGGAGCGTAAACTGGCACAGACACCGGAAATCAGCATGCGGCTTCCTTGAAAAACTAAAAATTAAGGCTACCATATGATCCAGCTGTGCCACTCTTGTGTATATTTCTGAAGGATTCTGTGTCAGTTCACCACAGAGGTGTTTGCAGTGTGTGTGCTTTGCCATAACGTTTGCAGTAGCTAAGATATGCAACTAGCCTGGATGCCCTTCAGAAGACAAAGAAGTGAGGACTGTGGTACTTATATGTGATGGAATTTTATTCAGCTGTACAAAAGAATGAAGTTATAACATTGGCAGTCAAATGGATGCAACTGAAGATCATTATGTTATGTGGAATAAGTCCAAGTCTGTTGCATGTGGGATCCAGATTTAAGTGTGCCTGTGTGTGTGTGTGTGTGTGTGTGTGCCTGTGTGTCTGTGTGTGTGTGTCTCTCTGTGTGTGTGCCTGTGTGTGTGTGCCTGTGTGTGTGTGTGTGTGTGCCTGTGTGTGTGTGTGTCTCTGTGTGTGTGCCTGTGTGTGTGTGCCTGTGTGTGTGTGTGTGCCTGTGTGTCTGTGTGTGTGTGTCTCTGTGTGTGTGTGTGCCTGTGTGTGTGTGCCTGTGTGTGTGTGTGTGTAGATATATCTATTTGTAGGATAGGAGGCGGCAGGAAGAACACTGTGAGGTAGGGAGAAGAGCCCTAAGGCTGTGCTGATGGGGAATAGCAAACAGTAATGGATGATGATCTGCAACATGAAAACAGAAGAACAGGAGACTATTGGGGAGGTAAATGAACAGGTGGGCGCATGAGTCAGAGCAAAGTATACGATGAAGATGGCACAGTGAATCGATTTCTTTGTAAGTCAAGCAAAGAAAATAATCATTTATTCTTTCATTGATAAGCAGTATAAACTGACTTCAAAGCTTGTCTACAATACATGTGGGTTGGTGGGTTATGGTGAGCTGACTTTGATTCCTTTGGGTATATACTCAAGAGTGGTATATAGCTAGATCATATGGATAACTTTATTTTTAATTTTTGGAGGAACTTTTGTACTGTTTTCAATAGAGGCTGAGCCAATTTCCTTCCCCACCACAGTACATAAAATATTCATTTTGCTTCTCATGCTTAGAAGCATGTGTTGTTGTTTGTTTTTTTTTTTTGATGACACTTATTCTGACTTGGGTGTAAAGGAACTAGTGTAGTCTTTATTGTATTTATTTTATGGCTAAGAATATTGCATTTTCATGTACTTATTGGCCATTTGCACTTCTTTTGAGAGCTATCTGTTCAATTCATCAAATAGTCACTTTTAAAGAGAGATTTTAAAAATGATTTGTTTATTTTTATATGCCTTGGTGTTTTGCCTGCTTGCATGTCTGTGTGAGGATATCAGAGCCTTTACAGCTGGAGTTACAGACAGCTGTGAGCTGTCACGTGGGTGCTGGGAATTGAACCTGGGTCCTTGGGAAGAGCTGCTGGTGCTCTTAACTGCTTTATTTCTCTAGCCCCCAAAGAACAACTTCTTTTGTTTGTTTGTTTGTTTTTGTTTTTCGAGACAGGGTTTCTCTGTATAGCCCTGGTTGTCCTGGAACTCAGAGTTTCAGAGAACTCTGCCTCCCAGAGTGCTGGGATTACAGGCGTGTGCCACCACCGCCTGGCCAAAGAATCACTTCTTAAACAAGCAAGTACAGTTAAACTTGCTTTACTAGTAACAAAACATGTCCAACTACCTTCTTAAAGCACTATCGTGAAGCACAGTGAATAAGTAATCAGTGTATTTATGAGGTGTATTTATATTTCACAGATTCATTGTGTATTACTCTGCCATGTTTGCCAAATTCTTAGACCATTTATGTTATTTTCTTTTTACTACTTTTAAAAAATTGTTAAATTAAAATTCTCTCTCTCGTGTATGTGTGTGTGTGCACACGAGTGCACATGTTTGCATGCATGTGAATGCAGGTAACTGTCATCCAGGGACATCAGATGCCCCTTGGAATCACAGGATGGTTGTGAGCTGTATGTAGGTGCTTGGAACTTAGCTTGGGTCCTCTGCAGGAGCGGAGCAGGATCCTAAACACTGAACCATCTCTCTAGGCCCAACACAACTTTATTTTCTTAGCACTTTTCTTCATAGTGACTCACCTTCTTAAGCCCCTCTCATCTCACTTTAAGCAACATTATCTGCAAGAGCATGGGTTTGCTGTGCTCCACACAATATTTCTTAGGCAAATTCTGCTTATAGGCAGGGTATGGTAGTGGATACCTGCATCCCAGAACTTGGGAAGCCGACATACTTCAAGTTTAAAGTCACTCTGGGTGAGGAGTTGTGTCTCCCATCCCCACACTTCAGCGTTCCACCTGTGGTCCATGTGTCATTCAGGATCGGCCCCGGAGCCTCCCCTGATGTGCCATGCTTTGGAAAATATTGAATTACCTTCCCCTTCCTTGTTTACCTCCTTGAGGTAAGCAGGTATGGCATAATGACCTGACTGCACAAATGAGAAAAATCAGGTTCAAGGGAAAAAATTATGGCCAATAAAGGAAAAGAATGGCTCGTATCATCCTGGTTTCTCTGTAAGGTCCCCACGTTCCAACTGTGCCACCAGCTCCACTGAAGAAGGAAAAATCAGAAGTAAAAGTAAAGTTGTATGCAGTTAAACTCAAGAGTTTTAGTTTTACGGTAATGTGAAGAGACCAGGCATGAGGCATGAGCAAGCCATGGCTCCCAGAGTAGACTTCCACACTGTAGCTGCTTCTGCTTGTCAGCCTCTCCCGCTCTTGGCCTCCTGTAGCCACCCCCCACTTGAGTAGCTTAGATGCCATAAATGTAACATGGCAGCCTTTAGAAGCTGCCACTTTGCTCATGAGTTTACAAAAATATTGTAATTTCTACCTTATAAAGAATCCTTTTGGCTCTGATGAAGCAAGCTGCCGTAGGAGATGTTTACCTGACATGAACAGGAATGCAGTGTCTGGGCAGCAGCTAGCAGTCCACGGGCCTTCAGCTCAGCAGCCCTCAAGGAAGCGTCATCCTGCTGGTGATCTTAAGTTCTAGCTTGGAAGCAGATCTATCCCTGAGTCAGCCCTCACGTGAGACCCCTTGACCCTAGCCCTGTGAGAGACCAGGCAAGCATGTGGACACCTTCCCAAAACCTTTTCAACAGCTCATAGATGTTTTATGATAGTAGTTTGTTTTTCTTAATTGTTGGGGAACAGGACGACTTTTTATTGGGCAATCTAATACTAGTCCACAGGGCCACTGTCAGAGTGTTTCAGTGGAAGTGAACTCAACAACCCTGGCCTCAGGCCCCAGGCACACACAGTTCTAGTAACTACACCTGACCTGGGCGTCTTTGCTTTTTCTCTTGTTCTTGCATTCTCTCCTGTGTTCTGTTTTCTCCGTCTTTCTAGTTATGTGCTTTATTCATTCCCGTCCTTTTAACGAATAGGGAAGTTTAAACCTTAAAGGGTAACTGACATAGAGTAGATTCCTGCACTGATTACATGTCAGATGTAGTTTACTTGTGCAGATGCCCTGTCAGAGCGTCACAGGGTTGCATATGGAGGTGGTGATAGTGAGGGTGTGGCTGTTTAATCATCTTAAAGTTCCTTCATGGCTGACCCTTTGACCTTGAGTATTCATTTTCTCACGGAAGAACTTTGTTCTTGAAAGAGCCTGTATCTTAGCGTTCTGTCATGTAGCACTGCTCGTGTATGACATGCTTACTTGGCTGTGAAGACAGTTTTTCCTGAAGGTATCACCCCTACAAAGATACTCAACAGTGGCGGTGGGGAACCGGCTTGCTAGTCTTGCTTCATGTCATCTTGTGCACGAGCTCTCTCCCCTCCCCCCCCCTGCCCCGACTGTTTCTCCAGCCACCACACTGCATAAAAACAGTTTACTTTTATAGGGTGTTCACTTCCCACCTGCAGAAAGCTGAAGCTTTGATAAGTGGAAAGGTAGAGCGGGCTGTGGGGGCAGTGTGTATCTGAACAAACCCGGGCCAACCGTCTGTGACGGCATGACAGCAGAACTTAACAGGGGCTCTTCTCACCGTGCATATGTAAATGAGTGCATATGCAAACGAGGCACACTGCAGAAGCTCCCAACAAGTGCTGACAAGTCAGACGGCAGACTTACCCTGAAACCTGCCTCCCCAATAAAAACCTCATGATGAAAAACAAGCCTGTTCACAAAAACATCATGGCATAGAACAATTATTTGCAACTGGTACAAGAGTTGATTAGAAAGTTAGAAGTAAGTTTTCCCAGGTAAGAATGCTTTATCTCCATGATAGGCAGGCATCAGATTACCATGTGCACTTGAGAAGAGAGGTGCTTCTTGCTCCAGACGTCAATACCTGGTGACTTTAGTCTATCAGGAGCCTGAAGGTGGTACAGTAGTACCTAGCCTGTTCTCTGGTACCAAGACTACATATTAGGTGCCTGGTGCTGTGCTAAATACTGAACATGCTGTATCAGTGCATCCTTTTTACATCCAGAGTACAATCAAGTTTTTAAAAATGTATTTACTGAAGCTTAATGTGGTTTCTGGGATTCCCCAATCAATCAATCAACCAACTATGCTACATCCCCTTAGATTTGCTTCTTTGGGGTTTTTCTATTGTTCTATTTTGTTTTGAAACATGACTTAATACTCTTAGCTCTACAAAGAGGGTAACAAAGTCTACTCCAGAGTGACCTCTATAACCCTACTGAACTGAATGGAATTTAGGCACATATGGTAGCTTTAGTCACTACCACCCTTAGTTTATTATCTTAATTTTAGAATATTTTGTCTACCCAAGTTAGTTGTATTTACATTCAGCTAACAACTGCTGTTGGATTTGTTAGTTGGATAGAACATTTGGAACTGTTTTGCTTGTTCATTATTAAAGTTCTTTCAACGAGACAAGGACAACTAACCCCAGATGTTGTGGAGTGAATTAGGTATGACTGAAGTCTATCATCTCTCACTTCTGTATTCTCTCCTTCAAGATCCTGTCAAAAGAAATGTAGAAATATGGTTGCTGTGTTAGTGGGAAAGTGTTAGCCTGTGAAATGTGGTCTGTGATGCCAGGCGGGTTGGAACACTGTTTGTAGTGTGCCAGCCCTAGCATGGTAGCTGTGTCTCTGCCTGTGTGTTTATTTTTCTGAGAAAGGCCACCAACTTACTTGTGCTGTTGAACTAAACTTCACATCCTGCAGAGGTCACACTGGCTTTCTGCTGAGTCATCCTACTTTGTTTCTAGAGATGAGTTTGACTCATCAGAGACTCTGTATTTACAGTGTACTTTGATCATTTTTCCCTTCCTCTAACTCCTCCTCATCTCCCTATCCATCCAACTTATATTCTTTCTCTTTCAAGGAAAAAAAAAACATAAAACACAGACACACACACACACACACACACACAAAATCAGAACAAACAAGCAAATGAGCTATAATAAGACATTTTCTTCTTTTCTTTCTTTTTTTTTTTTAAAAAAAGGTTTGCTTATTTATTTATTTCATGTATATGAATATGCTGTAGCTGTCTTCACACACGTCAGAGAAGGGCATCAGATCCTATTACAGATGGTTGTAAGCCACCAAGTGGTTGCTGGGAACTGAACTCAGGACCTCTGGAAGATCAGTCTTAACTGCTGAGCTATCTCCCCAGCCTCAAACATTTCTTCTTTTTCCATTTTTTCCCTTTTTGCTGTTGTTATACATTTTTCCAGAAGTAGAGAAAGTCACATTTATATCTGAATGAAGGTTGTGACCCTCACAGATGTGCATTTACTCTAACAGACATTTTTGGCCAGAAGTAAAAGTTGTATCAATTACTCCAACAAAGAAACACAGAACAGGGTCTGAGATGTTGATTTACCAATAATTATAAATGCTTCATTTTTATTCAATTTTAATTCTTGCCAGTGGAAGAGGTGCTCAGTTCTTCCTACCTCTCTTTGAAGCCCCTTTCTAGCTCTGCTTTCTCTTTAGAAGACTAAAGACAGATCAGAACAGATTTGTTGTGGGCCGATAGGAGGCAGGCAGTCCACTTAATCTCTTAAATTGGGTCCAAAGTATCTTTGTATTTTTCAACCTAATTATGCCATGCTTATGATAATTAAATGGAAAGCATTCAATATGACAATAGTGTTTGTAGAAATGGACACTGAGACAGTCTCAACAACCAAGAGCATGAAGGGCTGAGATTTTGTCCTAGCTGTTTTTTTTTAAACTGCTGTATTTATGTAGTGTGTAGGTGTTAAATTCTTTCAAAATTACAATTCTTCTATAATTTGCTTACATTCCTTTGTTAATGATTATTTAGGATTTAGGTGATTTGTTAGCTTACTTAAAATGGCTTGTAATTATTTCTGCATACAGCAGTCATATATTCATTTAATAGATGGTGTGCCTTCATCACAGATGTTCATATCTACCTGGCATCAATTTCCATGACCAAGCTGCATAGAGACCCAATCATGTATCATGAAAAGACGATTCAGAAGAAGGTAATATACTATGTCTGGATTCTGCTTTGCCAAGTTACCATTAATCCACGTGTGAGGAAGTTGAAGGCAGGCAGTTCTTAAGCAAACTAAAAAGCCAGTGCAGCAATTTGGCTCTCTCTCTCTCTCTCTCTCTCTCTCTGTCTCTGTCTCTCTCTCTCTCTCCTATTCTCATATAATTTGTATATATATCTGGTTTCCTCAGTTGTCTCTAAGGGCAGGTACTGTGCTTTATCCACCTTTGTATCATTCATGGCCTCTAGTCCAAGGCCTGGACCTGAGTCATAACTCCAAATATAGTAGAGAAATGAACGGTGCACTTGCCACTTCTCCGGGTATCAAGAAGCACAAGGCTTAGGTCTATGCGGTAAGGTGGAGCAGCTGGGAGGAGCTGCTGTGCAAGCTCAGCACTTCTTCTAGCAGTCCTTTCCCATGCTTAGGTGACTCTGAGCCTGGCATGCTTGGGCAGGACTTTTGACCTGTTTTGTATCATGGCTTCTAGTTCCAACAAGAACTGTTCACACACACTTAAATTAACTGTCGGACTGTAATGTGTCGCCATTCTTTTCACATATTGCTTCCTCTTTTAGAAACAGGATGGGCATCTTTAATTCACACGTTTCCGGTTCTGTGTGCTTCTGGATTAATTTTAGCTTGCTCACGTTTTAGCTTTCTTGACCTTCAAGATATTTTTCAGCTTTGTTTCCTGAATAAGAAAATATAGACTGTTCTACCACAGAGGGAAGTAGGGATTGGCGGATAGTATTATTTAAATCATGCAGAGAATCACATCCTGGTTTGAAAGGAAATAAAAATATCCAATGAATTTTTATCTCATCAACTACTCTGCATTCAACCTATAGGATAACATGTTAAACTCTTATTCAGTTTTACTCTTTGATTTCAGGGTGGGTCTGGAAAAAAGACAATAATATATATTTGAGGCTTGATTTAAAAACCAGGCATAGGAGCTGGCTGGTGGTAGTGCACGCCTGTAATCTCAGCACTCTGGGAGGCAGAGGCAGGCGGATTTCTGAGTTCAAGCCCAGCCTGGTCTACACAGTGAGTTTCAGGACAGCCAGGGCTACACAGAGAAACCCTGTCTTGAAAAAAAAAAAAAAAAAAAAAAAAAAAAAAAAAAAAAGCAGGCATAGGAAAACTAGTTTTTCCCCTAGTTTGGAGGAGATGAATAGGTAGGGTAATAATAATGAACTTTGGGTAATGTTCTCCTAAGAACAGTACATGAAAATTGGAAGAAGTCAAAGAAATCTTGCCTAAGTGCTTTGAAAAAGTCCCTTTACAATTTCCTCTTATTATGGTGTGGACGTAATCATATTTCTTAGTGGTTTTCTATTAACAGTAACATGTTCTGACAGGAAGCTTAAAGATATAAAAATGAGATAATTTTTTGAGAATACTTTTATCATTGCTTGCTTTGATATTATAGTCTCTTTTCTGTCCAGTTTTCATATTACTTCTGGAGGACACAGGAAATGCAGTACTGTGTAGGAGGTATGAGTTTGCCACCTAGAGGAGAGTTGTGAAATTCAACGTTTCCCCCAGTTCCCTAAAATACATTAAATTTGCTATTGTTTCTTCATTTACTTACTTACTCCTATAATGATTCAAAACATGAACTGTGAGGCTTAATTATAATATTTTGCCAGGATAAACTTGATGAACCTATTCAAGATAGAACTTGGATTATGTGCGAAGTGTGCTTTATGTTGTCTTTAAAAATCTTTTATCTGGAAGAACTTGTAAACTAACCATTAGACCTGTCTAAGCATCTGTGTTTGGGATGAATATCACTGTTAGTTTGAGTTTTTTGATCATACTGATTCTTTATTTTTTTCTTTTAAGTCTTTGATAAGTTAGAAAATAGCCATCTTGCAGCATCCCACAGATTCTGGGGCCTTCTAGGCTTGCTACGTCTTCCGCTGTCTATAGCTGCCCTAAACCCTAGTCCTGACCATTTGCCCCATACACATGCAAATGTTACACTCACATATCTGTCCATAATGAATTCAATAAAGTGTATGTGCTGTGAAAAAAAAAGACAAGTTTGATACAGATAGGCAAGTGTAATGGATAAGATGTAATTTCTTCTTTAAAGAAATTCCACAGGGCATGAGGACAATTTCTCTCACACATATAATATTTTTGTCCCTAGTCACATTCTCCTCGTCTCCCTTTCTCTTCCTCTTTCCTGCTTTCCATAGGTCTCTGACCGTCTCCTATTCAGTCTGCCTTCTATTTTCATGTTATATTGATTCAAGAGTAGCTTTATGCTACTATATTTTATTCATTTATTCATTTATTATTTATTAGGGTTTAATCTCGGGGTTTTGTCCTGCCAAGTAAGCACTGTGCAGCAGTGCTACATTTACAGTTTAACTCTAAGACATTTGAAATGACGTAATGTTTAGAATAAATGTTTGGTAAAATAAAGTATGTATGTGTGTTTATGTCACTTATTGTATTTGATTACTTCCCTAGATGTAATACAACACTCTTTTTCTCCTTTAAATGCAAGGATAGTCTGGCATCGTGGATACACGTGTTCAAGAAACAGTGACCTCAAGAAACAGCTGACTTCATTTTTTTGGACTAGAGCTTGATTTAGAAGAGACCTAGACATTGATTTATCTGAGAAAATTTACAGCAAGAGTATGAATATCTTTCTTGTCAATATTTACTATCAGTATAATTTTGAATTCCTTTGCCAAATAATTCTAAGAAATAACACATGAAAAAATCTTACATAACAAAAAACCTTAAAGCCACCTCTAAATTGTAGAGGTCAAGAATCACTGAAAGTAGATTTACAGGTTCAACTCTGTTGCTTAATGGAGGATAATCACTAAGATCTAAGCTAGAGTGGGCCATTTTGTCTTAGCAGCTTATCAGAACCCCTCCCCATCTCCCTGTCTCTCTGTGTCACTGTCTCTCTCTGTGTGTCTCCGTTTTTCTCCTTTTAAGGACCTGCTCAGTCTCCTCCAATACAACTCTAGATATGTTTTGATTTTCCTTTCTGTCTTTGCCCTGCTCACCTTTATGTGGGAATAAGATTCACCTCTCCACTTACAGGCAGCAACCTGTCACTGCTTTGGCTGTGTTGCAATGGTATGAAATCTGTCTTGTCTCTGTCTTAGCATTTGTGTGGGTAGCAGTGTTGTTAGACTGTTGATGGGAGGTTCTGAGAGTTGGAGGCCAGCCTTTTTATTTATTTTTTATTTTTTATTTATTTTTTTTACTTTTTGAATAAGGAAATACAGATCATGGAAATCAAAGTAGAATGGCAGGAGATATTTGGATAACTCATTAACTCTTTAAGAAATGAGATTAGAAATGTGCCTGACTGATTTGGGTGTGGCTCAGCTCTCAAATGACTTTTATCAAAACTTTAGGCTCTCACAGTTTTTGCACTCTAGTTGTTATGAGCTGAACTCTTCTTTGCCCCATTGAGATTTTGAATGCCTGAACCATAGCTCCTTAATCAGTACAGTTGTAATTACTTAAGATGAGGTCAGGTCATACGGGGAGTACTGGAGCCCTAATTCAATATGACCAGTGTTCTATGAGAGGAAGAATTTTTTTGAAGATTGAAGTTATGTCACCATCCAAGACATTAGTAGAAACTAAGAGAGTGGTCTGTGGAAGAGCCTTCCCAAGAACCTAGGGAGTTTGGGCTGCTGGCTCCTAGTTTAGCCTTCAGTGTGATACAATGAGTCTGCTTTCCTAAGCCATCCATTTCAGTGGCCTTTGTTACTTTAATGATAGAAAAATTATGTTATTTTAACTGTGGTGATTAAGGTGGGGTTGTATAACCATGTAATTATATTTTAATTATTTTTAATTCTAATAATAATAATAATAATTTTTATACCCTGATCAGTGCCCCCACTCCCAGTTACCCTCTCTATGAGGCTAGGGGCATCCTCTTCCACTGAGGCCAGACAAGATAGCTAGAAGAACATATCCCTTGGGAAAGCAACAGCTTTTAGGACAGCCCCTGCTCCAGTTGTTCCAGGCTCATATGAAGACCGAGCTGCACATCTGCTACATATGTGTTTGCTCTTTGGTTGGTGGTTCAGCATCTGAGAGCCCCAGGGGTTCAGGTTAGTTGACTCTATTGGTTTTCCTGTGGAGTTCCCATGCTTCAATTCTTTTTTTTTTGAGATATTTATTTATTTATCATATGTAAGTACACTGTAGCTGTCTTCAGACACCAGAAGAGGACGTCAGATCTCTTTACGGATGGTTGTGAGCCACCATGTGGGTGCTGGGATTTGAACTCATGCACTTTGGAAGAGCAGTCGGTGCTCTTACTCGCTGAGCCATCTCTCCAGCCCCCCATGCTTCAATTCTTATGAGAATCTTTTGGTGTAGATAATAAAGCCTTATCTGTACAAATTTGGTAAACCGAATCTCATAATGACTGAATGACAGTCTTGTGTCTGTTTCATATGGTGTCAGTGCTCAGAGCCAAGCCCATTTGACTCCAGAGGTGCCATCATCTCAGTCCAGATTCCACCTGGAGGTGTGGGTCATACCTCTGTTTTGAGAAGGAGCTTCTGAGCAAAATCAGGGCATCACTGGAGTAGGGCAAAATAAGCTTTATGGAGCCAAACAGCCACACAGAGTGTACTAAATGTAATGGCATTGACTGCTCATGGACATGGATTCTCTGTAGCCATGATTCCTAAATTCGCCAAAGTTGGTTCAGTTAGCCTCATTATGCAAGAGGATGTAGGAGTTTGGGGATAGTGGTATGCCAGTGTGCCTCCTTGTACCTGGGTATCTAATATCTGCAAATCCACATTCACCTCAATGTAGTGAAGTACAAACTACAAATGATCATGACAAAAAGGCTCTCTGCTCTCATCTGACTTGATTTTGATGGTTTTTTTTTTTTTTTTTTTTTTTTTTTTTTTTTGTCAGACAGCCAGGTTTAACATTGTAAACCTGAAATGGTGAAGCAGTTCTCTGCCTTACCCACCAAGATTAGCCCTGGCTGCCAGCAGGGATTCCCCAGGTTTTCCAGTTTCAATCTCACTTTCTATCTTATCCTCGCCAAAACAGCAGCCTTACTTCCTCTGCCTTCTCTGGTTCAGTTCTTCTTGTCTCTATAGCACCCCCTTCCTCAGGGGGTGCTATAGAGACAAGAAGGGGGGACAGGAGGACAGGATTGTTTACTAAGGAAGAACCCAGTGTGTAAGTAGAAAGCAAATTGACCAGAGAGCATGGTAATAGACAGGACAGAACACAGATTGTCCATTAGTTTATTTATGGACCAACCAAAGAGTACACATGGAGGGACCCATGACTCCAGCTGCATATGTAGCAAAGGATGGCCTTGTTGGAGATCAAAGGGAGGAAAGACCTTGGTTCTGGGAAGGCTCGATGCCCCAGTGTAGGGGAATTCCAGGGCAGTGAGGTAGGAGTGGGTGGGTGGGTGGGTCAGGGAACACCCTCATAGAAGCAGGGAAGGGGGATGGGAGAGGGGATTTTCTTTTTTTTTTTTCTTTTCTTTTTTTGGGGTTGGGGAGGAACTGGGAAAGGGGATAACATTTGAAATGTAAATAAAGAAAATATCCAATAAAAGAAAATTAAATGATTTAAAAAAAAAAGAATTATAATGTAAAACACCAAAAGTTATATGGGGCCACCGAAGGCATTTTTGCTTTTTTTCTGCTAGAAGAGAGTGATATGGAATGTTTTTGCTTTTCATTTTCTCCATCTCCCTCTACTTTTTATATGCCAAAAATAGACTTCAGGTTATACCACCAGGTTCATTCCATGGGAACTGAAAAAGCATTTGTACCGCTCTTCTTCCAGCCTTAGGCAAGTCCCTGGGTGTGTGATTCTATAGAGGACGACCCACAAGGCTGTGCACTGTAGCCTGTCATTTTTGGAAGGAGCACAGGCCTCCAGTGCTGCGTTGTTTTTTCCTGCTGTTGTTCAAACCACAGGGAATAATGTATACCCAGAGTAAGCTGCTAAGCAATCTGCTTGTTACTTAGAAGAATGAAAAACATTGAAAAAGAACTATGATGAAGCCCATTACTTTGTTTGCTAAGCTAAAAATAAAATAAAGCAAATGCCAAATGTCTAAAGACTTGTTAAAAAAAAAAACAAAACAAAACCCAAACAACAGCTTTCTTCTACAAGAGAATATCCTCCCCACTTCTTTTGTTAATCCCCAGAGTGTGGCTGTGTGTGTGTGTGTGTGTGTGTGTGTGTGTACAGAAACTAGGATAATTTGTTCATGTGTGAAATCAACAAACTCTCTTGTCTTTCTTTATGCTTCTATGTCACATCAAAGTTTGAAAGAAACTAAACCTTTGTTCTTGGTAAATCCATGTCACAGGGTGAGTCAGATCTTCCATAATGGTGACGTCTTAACATCTCTTCATGTCAAATTATAACGAATGCTTTGAATTTACTGTTTTACTTTCAACTGGGCCTATCTTAATAGTGAGAGGCTGAGAGGCTGAGACAGGAAGACACTGGGGGAGGGCAGAAGCCCCCAAGTCATTTAATCTTGCTGCTTAGTTATTCTCATTTATAACAAGGCAAAATAGTAACTACCACAGGACAAGTAACTGTCTCAAATTCAATACCATCCTCCGGGCTTAAAAATAACTTCTGTGTAATGAAGGAAACTGAAGCAGAAGCCCCCACCAGCCCTCTTTTTTCCTTAGGGAGTCAGAAGGACAACTGCACCCCTGAGGTTTGTTTCTGTATTGGGGCTGGGAAGACAGAACTGAGGAAAAGCTGTTCTGCTCTAAACAGTACGGCTAACATGCAGAAAACCACCTACCCTTTAATAGTGAAAGAGGCTGGATAAAAAAGCAACTGGCCCCGGGAAAATTATGCCAGGTTCTGAATCGAGATTTTATTTGGAGATGAATATAAAAGGGCCCAGGTTATGAAGTTCTCCGTGCACCTTACTCTAACTCTCTCTCTCCAGGATGATCAAAACATTTCAAATAATGACATTTAATGACTGCTTGCCATAAAAAAACTGAATCAAGTTGACTTATGTTTCTCTCTAGTTAGGAAAAATTCATAGATTCAAAACCAACTTTTTCATTTTGAGAGGAAGAAAAATGTCACCCAGAAGCAGCAGGGAGTAGCCCTGCTCCTGCTTTAATTTATGTGTGGCTAAAGTTCAGCTTTCTCAGTATGCCATGATCTCAGCACAATTGGCTAGACTCCACGGTGGACGCTCGGCTCTGTCTTAGCAGGGCGGATTTGTTCTGGGAGGCTGGAAGCCAAGTTCGCTGTTCTACACAGAAGCCGTCAGACCTGCTAGGCTTGAAGGAAGACCCGTCCAGCAGGTTCTGGGCTGAGGTCACCCAGCTCATTTCAAAAGGGCTTGGCTGGGGGAAGTCAAGAATAAATGGCTTGACTTCGAATAGCTGAAGTTATTTTTCCTACTTTCTCCTCCAGATATCGTCTACCATCTCTCTAGGAGCTGAAACATTCATTCACAAATCTCTTCATTCATTCACCAAACATTTGCTGACTATCAGCAATGCTCCAGAAAGGGACATGACAACAGAGGTAGGATAGTGAACAATACACTTCAGGCCTTGATGGTCGTATAGCAAATATTTATAGTATTCACAAAAATGTTACAATTCACAGATGTCAGCAGTTCATATCATTAGTTCCTGTCTCTAAAAATTAGGAAGCTCGTAACCGCCTGCTCTTGGAAGGGGCCTGCAGAGAATGGCTGTAGACATTCCAGCATGTCTGTCACATTAATGAGTTTATGAAATCCGGTCCATGCCTCACCAGGAGTTCATCTGTCCTCTGTGCTCAGGCTCTACACTGCCCTCTGGCCACCAATGCAGGGCTCTGGGAGCACAAGTCCAGCAGGTCTCAGTCTAACTGTCTTCAGGGAAGTACTCAGGCTCAGTAGCGATGTAAAACGGTGACCGTGACGTTAACCTTGTCCCTGTTTCATTAGAGAAAGTTTGAATCCTTTTCCCCAAATCTCTGATGTTTCTGTAACAGTGACCTGAATCCTTTTTCTTTTACATAACTGTGCAAGAAACATTAGGTTTAAACTGCCCTATTCAATTCTGTTCATAAAATACATGATTTGGCAACACATGGCTACAGTTATGAAATGTGCACATGCTTTGACAGTCTGTTTACAATGGGTTTTATGATCCTCTTTGTAATATGCTGTCATTTTGAAGTAATTGATCACAATATTTTTCTATAGGAATTGTAATTCTTTTTATTTTAAGTTTTTTTCTTCATTATAGTTGTAAGGGACTATAGAGTTCATAATTTGTTTTTGAAACTTTAAATTACTTATAGAAATAACATTCATATCAATCACTTAAGAAGTTTTTTTTAACATTACTATACTTTTCCTATATTGTATGGAGTGATTGTGAACATTTTCTTTCTTCAGTTGAGAGTCTTGGTTTCATGAATTTTCAGCCCCAGAACAAGCTGTCTCTTAGATTTTCTCTCTTTCAAAATAAGATAGCACTGGCCTGGGTGGATTGTGTGTAAATTTAAGGCTTTTCCACATTCTCTGTCTTTGTGTTCTTCTCTTTCAAGAACTGTCTGAATAAAGGGTCTGTTCTGATTGGAGAATTATGTCTACTGTGTGTGTGTGTAGCATTTGATCGTCTAGAAATATATGCAGTGTTCAGAAGTTGGGTACCTATTATACTGATTCAGATGAAGACTGGATTTGCCTTCAAAATGTACAGTCTAGTAAGAGAGATTTGTGTTTTAAAATGCGACCCTACTTCCTACTCCTTGGCTTGTGAAAGCTGTAGTTTATGTTTTATTTCATTGTTTCCTAAACGACTGTTACTCATGTATCATACTCAGGACTTTCGGACTATTTGCTTGTTGCCTATGCTGTTAAGGGTCTGGAAATTATTATTATTATTATGCTATTATTATAAACTTAGTTGAGTTTGTTTGATAAAAGAAACAAGGCCATTGAGTCCTGCTGGTTATAACATTTTCAAATAAAGAGACTTTAATATCAACATTTGACGTTTAAGTCATCCTCGTCCAGGTCTTGGCCTCGGTGTTTTACACACCATAGGGAGACTCTGCCTGTAACATCTCCCTGGCAGTGAGCCTAGGGAGGGTAATATCCCCTTTGCACAGCTCCTCTCACAGAGACACAGGGCAGAGGGCAGGGAAGGGAGGATTAAGCAACACGTGAAGGGATGTTTTCAGACTAATTGATATTTCACACCTGATTAGCATATGAAATTGTGAGGGTGAAAGAGATAATGAGACATGTTTGCTGTTTATGAAACAAAGTAACTATCTAAGAGTGAAGATACTGGTGCCAGGTACACAGAAGGCAGAAGGCATGTTTTCCTTTCCCCTCTCCAACTGTTTTTTTTTTGTCTCCCTCAGGCTAATCAGCAAGAATATCTTTTTCATACTGAACCCTAAGGCATTGCTCGGAAGCCTTTGCATTCACAGGCAGTAACCCCAATTTATTGCTCTTATTTTCCTGCTTATTTGTGGCCCAGGCTCCCCTGGAATTCACTATGGAGTGCAGACTGATTTAGTGGGAGGCTAGTTTCCCCTGACTCACCACATCCAGCGTCTACCTGACTCGCTCGACTCCTCCAGCTCCTATTAGAAAATAGAAAAATAAATACTTTAATAAACATTGCCATGAAACATAGGATTATTAGCATTAACCTTCCTTGTGTTACAAAAGAAAAGTCTGAACCTCCAGAATTGGTGCCAACTTCCCTCTGGTTCTGTAATTAGCATCACCATTGTAAGGGTTGGACTGCAAATTGCTTCTTGGCCTCTTGGCTAAGGTCATTTTTTAAAAGAGTTGTGTGGTAGTGTTCTTTTCAGATATGTATGAGTTTTTCTTCCAGTGTATGGTGAATTGTAAGCATAACCTACGTCTTAGGAGTTTTTCATTCTGCATTCTTAGCTGTGTGTCTTACATGTGGCGAATGGATCCTGATTATTTTTTGCTTACTAAATGGCTTAACAGGCTCCATAATTTTGTTTAATTTGTTTTAAGAGACAAGGGCACACACGGCAGGCTGCTGGTCTTAAGCTTCTGATCCCCACACACATCCACCAAGCGCTGGGATTACTGGTGTGTACCACCATATCCGTATCTGGACCTAAAAAAACCTCCACTTTTCACTGTGCTTTGTCATGAATTCCCCAGCTATATGCTTAATTTCTTTTCCTGTTCCTGGGGTGGAATACTCTGGCAGGGGTAACTTACGGGAGGCTGCTCATAATTGGCACATAATTCCAGCTCCAGTCCATCATGGCAGGGAAAGGCAGGATGGACCGTGAAGTGGGAAGTCACAGTAGCTCCACAGCGGAGCGGAGGACAAAGACTGACATACACTGGCCTGTGCTCGACCATCTGGGATCTGGCTCCAGAGGACCTGACACCTCTGGCCTCTGCAGGTCAGGTCAGGTCAGGTCAGCCAGGCATATACACCTCCACACACATCATTAAAAATAATAAAACGCTTCTTTTACAAAAGGGAAGATGAAAAAATGTAAAGTTGCATAGACTAAGTTAATTTAACATTGAAATCACATAAATGATAAGATGCCTTAAAAAAAGAGAAAATATGCTGGTATTTCCCAAGTTTATTAAACAATTGTTCTGGTTATTTTTCAGAGTGGTCAAATGAAAGCACAGCTCAGGGATCCCTGCAGACTAGGGGGCAGAGAGACTGGGAGAGTCGGAGGGGATGGAGGAAAGCAAGGGGCAAGGTCTTCTAAATGAACCGAACAAAGCTGTGTGAACTCAGAGCCCGGAGCAGCATGCACAGGGCCTGCTGGGATCTGCATCAGAACTGAGACAAAAGTGGACACACAGCGCCCTCCTTAACCCAGAAGCTACATAACCGCTGGTAAATGTAAAGTTAGTTCTCTCCAAAGGAGGCTCACTGGGAAACGAACTACTCTTAAAGGCTGCATGCCCAGTAGAAGATGCCAACAGAAAATGAACTCAATAGTGTCCTTGGAAGTTCCTTGTCTCACAAGGTCATTTTAGAGAGATTTTATTTATTTATTTTTAAGTATATGAGTGCATTGTAGCTGTATTGATGGTTGTGAGCCACCGTGTGATTGCTGGGATTTGAACTCAGGAACTCTGGAAGAGCAGTCAGGGTTCTTAACCACTGAGCCATCTCTCCTCTCTAGAGACTTTAATTTTTTTTTAAGATTTTTAACTTTTTAACTTTACACATACACACACACACACACACACACACACACACACACACACACTTTTTCATACCCTGGGGATCCTTTGCGGGTGTATTTTGGCTTCCAGGTTAGTGTTTCTGTGTGATTCCCCAGTGTGTCAATGAGTGGATTTCTGTATCTATATCCATTTCTTGGGCTCTTTTCCTTTCATTTGCTTGTTTTGTCTTGCTTCAGTGTATTAATTTTTGTTTTTTCTTATTTCATTTTATTACTATCCCTGAGTAGCTTGTATGTTTTATAATGAGAGACAGAAAGACTGGATCTGGATGGGCAGGGAGGTGGGGAGAAACTGTGAGGAGCAGAGGGAGGGGAATCTAAGCAGGAAGCATCATGCGAGAAAAAATTCATTAAGACCATTTAAAATTATTATCATTTATCTAACTGAATTCTTAGCCATTCTAGACACAGGACATCAAGTATTAATGCTGTTTGGTGTGTCGGTCACTTTAAGACGCGTTCTCAGGCTTCAGTCCACCAGTGAAGGCCAGTGTGTGTGTGGGGGGGGCATCTTCCACTTCGCCCTCACTTTAGAAAATGGCTTGGTGAGAAAATGGCGTACTTCTCTCACCTACCCCTTCCCGTGTCTCCTTCCCTATCAGGGTCTTTGTTTGTTTGGGTTTTTTTTGTTGTTGTTGTTGTTGTTTTTATTCCTTCCTTCTTTTCTTCTTGGCATCTGGACTTCTTTTTCTGCCAAGTGAGTCAGTTAGAGAGGAAATGTTTGACCAATATTTTCACCTTGTCTGGGAAAAAAATGTTGGAAGGCAAAAGCTGCCAGCCTAAGTTTCTTTAGGACCCGGAGATGATTTTCGTGACTCTTCCAGGAACACTACCAGCATTCAAATTAAAAAAGTGCTGACTGGCCTGCTTTCATGGGTACATTTCAAAAGCCCCATTTCAAAACTTACTTACTAAAATTGGAAGCTCCTTACCTGCAATGCATATATTCTTATTATGTAGTCTTATGCAAACATTTGTTTAAAAAGCATGAACCATAGTCATAATGAGGACAATGGTTTTTATTATTTAAAATTTATTTATTTTTATTTTATGTGTATGAGTGTTTTGCATGCATGTGTGTCCATACCACATGTGCACCTGGCGCCCACGGAGGTTGGAAGAGAGCATCAGATCCTCTAGAAGTAGAGTAACATGGTTGGGAGCGGCCTTGTGGGTGTGCTGGGAATCCAACCCGGATCCTGCGTTTAACTACTGAGTTATCTTTCCAGTCCCAAATAGTTATTTTTAAAGTGAGGAGAATGAAAGGTATGGTTTAGGGCCTGTGGGGGAAGGGGGTGCCTCTGCCCCCTGAGGGACCACACGCACACAGACATGGTATAGAATAGAATTTATTCAGGGCAGAGAATGGGGGTTAGAAAGGCAGAGAGAGAGAGAGAGAGAGAGAGAGAGAGAGAGAGAGAGAGAGAGAGAAGTGGAGGCCTCCATGTGGAGAGAGGGGAGGGGAGGAGAGCCCAAGAGGGCCAGAGAGGTGGGAGTGTGATGGGAGAGAGCACAGAAGAGAGAGAGAGAGGAGGGGCAAGTAGCCCCTTTTATAGTGGGCCTGGTCTATGGGGCGGGGCATACCTGACTGTTGCCAGGTAAGTGTGGGGTGGAGCTTAGAATACCAACAATGGTTATAAGGTGAACATGGTTCATGGTTGTATTCTGGCCTAGAACAACTACTGTCTGTTGAATGAAGTTCACTGGAAATCTAACATCCCCACAAACATTCCCTCTTACTGATTGTTCTGAATGCACTTAGACTCTGGATGTGGAAACCGCGAGGTTCATTCATTTAACTTAGTACTGGCTGTTACTGGTTGTGCACATGGACTTTCTATTCTCTGGTATTTTCACCACTGTAACCCCTGCCCTGAAGCGTGTTTTATAGCGATGTGTATTGTCATCAAATACACATACCCACCATCTAAGCAGTCAGCACCAGTGTGTGTCTTCAAGACAGAGGACGCTCACCACGTGGAGCTCTCTGCTGGAGCAGACTTCAGGAAGGAGGGAGAGGGAGAGGGACAGAGAGAGAGGAGGGGAGAGGAAGGAATGGAAGAATACAGGAGAGACAAGAGTCAGAAAGAGAGACAGAGAGTCAGAAAGACAGAGAGGTGCTCACACCCGCCAAAGCTCATGTTTGCACCTCTCCTGACACCCTGTTTCTCTACAGTCTCCCCCTCCTAATACCACAGTCTCTTCTGAGTTACACCTGTCTGTCGTTGGGCTGGGCTGGCTGTTACAGCTCCTCACCAGACAGGACATCTAGAATTTGCATTCTTTTGTCATTTGAATATGTGCTTTTCTTAGAGCTGCAGGCAATTTTCAGGGCCTTTGAGTTAAATCTCCGTCTAAGTCCTTATTTAGACCTTCCCCCCTTTTTTGTAAATGGTTTCCTGGGATTTCACCAGTCCTTAATCCCTGTTAGGCAGCAGTAGAACGAAAGGAGTTTGTAAATGCCTGGAGTGGAGGGATAATACTCCTGGAGTGGGAGGGAATTCAGAGGAGAGGAGGATGGGAAAGCTTGAGCCTGGTAAAAGGGTTCCTTTGCTCTCACCTCAAGTGGACCTCCTGTTGTCATTTTGTTGACTATTTTAACAGTGACCTAAGTAGAAAATGGGATTATTAACAGTTGCTTGCTTCATGAAGATGCTATAAAATTCCAATGAAGTCATTCTGGCAGTAAGTGTAAGACTGTGCTTGCTCTTCTGTGATCCTCAATAAATACTGTCTGCCTACTATACCATCTATTGTTATCAAGGTGTCAATACTCCGGGTCTAGTATTTAAGTCTCTCCCAATGACATTTCTAAATGATTTCTAATGTCTGACCTAATGTGCTATGTTTTTCTTTTTAGGCTCAAACACTGAGGTTCAATAGATGAGAAGGCTAACCCCAGTCACGGCCCCTTCCTTGGGCACAATTGGGATATCTGTTTGGCTACTCAGAGACCTCATGAGGTATCTTGGGGAGGCATGAAATTACAATCTTAACTGAATGCAGCTTAACTGAATCGCACAGTTTATCACCACATATGAAATGTACTGGCATGCTAAATGAACAGCTGGAGATCAAGGAACGTTTCTTTTTGTCTGTCCAAATACAAACCTCTCTGTGGCATTAACCAAAGAAACGCAGCCCTTCAAAGGAAGTGTGTGCAGGGCCCAAAGGTGCTTTCATCAGGATGCTTCTTTTGTCATCTACACTTAGAACTCTTTCCGTACCTCCCCCTGGGGGCCACCCTCCAGTAACCATCTGCTCTTTCATAAGCGGCCACACAGAGACAGGGCTGCACAACAGCCAACTGTTGCTGATAAGACACAAAGAGCTACAGCCTGAAGTGGGGGCAGAAGAGAAACACGGACCTCTTAGTTGTTAAATAATACATCTTCATTTGACTGTGAGAAGAGGCAAACAAAATCATTCCTGAAAATGCTTTATAGATTGCACAGTCTATGCAGAACACTAGTGACTAGCAGTTTAATACCATGTAACTCATATAACTAGTATAACTAGTTATTATTCTTTCCTGAAAATACTTTCTTTGGCCTCACAAATTTAAAAGTCAGTCTCATGCATATTCCATGGCTAGGACTTGGGGAAGAAAAATGATCTGAACAATACAATGCAACTCAGCCCCTCAAACTTTATTATTATTAATTATTAATTATTATTATTATTTTGCTTTAAAATATTCAGATTGGGTCTGGTTGGGTCTGGAGAGGTGGCTTGGTGGCCGAATGCTTGCTGTTCTTGCAGAGGACCAGAGTTTGCCTCCCAACACCCACATTCCAAATAGGTGGCTCACAGGTATCTGATTTTTGTTTTGTTTTGTTTTGTTTTTTTGATTTCCACTATATGTATTCATTGTCCTCACATCAGGTCCTCAACAATGACAAATTCTGCAGACAATGACACGGAAGGAAAGCAGACACACAATGTGAGAGAAATGCCAACTTACTGCAGCCAGCATGCAAATCACTGCAGCTTTCAACAACCAGCCGAGGAGAAGATTTAGGTAAGACTCGACTATATCATGCATGTAGTTGTTGAATGGAGAAGATTTAGGTAAGACTCGACTATATCATGCATGTAGTTGTTGAATGGAGAAGATTCAGGTAAGACTCGACTATATCATGCATGTAGTTGTTGAATGGAGAAGATTCAGGTAAGACTCGACTATATCATGCATGTAGTTGTTGAATGGAGAAGATTCAGGTAAGACTCATGTAGTTGTTGAATGACTAGCTGAAGTACACTCTTCCAGTAATGAGTTGACCTCACTGCGCAACATGCGTGAGAACAGCATCAGCAGATGGAAAGCAGAGGAATACATACATGACATGGGAACACTCACAGGCTGCTACCGTGTTCTCCATGAAACACAGGAGCACAACTGACAAGAGGTCTCTCTTATGTAAAGGTGCTAAACATTTTGTTCTTATCGAAACAAACAATTTCTGATATTGAAACAATTTCTGAAAACTAGAAAAGGTAATGCTAAGATGGTATAAAATTTGAGAAGGCATGGAAAGCACCCAGGCTATTAAAAAATGAATATTAAAAAGAGACAGACAGAGGGGTAAGCAACCACACTATAAAAACAAATTCTTAAAAAGAATAAATTATTCAAATTGTATGAAGCACTTAACCAGATAATTGCCAAGTCTGTGTCTTATTTTTATTCATTCAAAAATGTATTTAAAATTGTGTGTATATGCACACACATACATATTTAAGCATGCATGTATGTGTATATAAGCCTCCTATAGCATTTTGTCTATCTCTTCTAGGATTCTTTTTATACCCTTGTCACATTTTAGAGCATCCCATTTTATGGTTCGAAGGGAAAACCGAACCATGTTTCCTCCTTTGTATAATTCTCTAATATTACATGAGTGAAATGCACTAGAACTTGGCTACCAAAGAAGTTCTGATTAGCAGATTACCGATGGCAGAGATGCATGGGATGCAGTGTGGATTAAATCCAGTTAAAAGTGAAAAAAGTCTCATGGGAAACTTCTCCTTAGCTGACCATAGTTGGTGCCAGCAGTGCTGGGCGTAGCCACTTAGCAGGCTGTCAGTGAGAGCCTCCTGGATGTGCTCTTCAGGACACAGCAGCGATTGCTTTGGCTGAATTCTGTTGAGCAGTTGTCCTGGCAGCACCGAGCCTGTAGGCAGACAATCGGAGGAGGTACCCATCTTCTAATAACCACCCTAGGCTCTTGGCACCCAACTCCTGGCACTGTTTTCTTGGTTCATGCAACTTTTCAAGTCAGTCTGCTTGTCTGGTACCACCCATCAAGTGGCTTCACCACAGCTGGATGCAGTGCCCACCCTGCAGGTGTTCAAGGAGGGGCGGGCCAGATTGTCTCTAACAAGTGAAAATCAGAGAGAGAATCGTAAGTTGTCCACATTTCACAGCTTTTCTGTGTGTTTCCACGGTGTTTGAAATCAGGATGTGGTCCCGAGCGAGCGAGCGAGCGAAGGCGGGAAGGGCTGCAGGAAACACTCGGATGTTCATTCTGTCTAATTGGGCTCCTTGAGCCTCACTCCCTTCCTGTGCAGCCCTTCCTCTGGTTTGTGGCCTCTGAAATTGCTTCATCTTCCTCCTTTGAGGGGCATGCTGGGGCTGGGCTGAGTGAGAGAGACTGTGCCTCTGCTCTCTCCTGAGTATCCAGGACCAGGTTTTCCTTCCCTGATTTTGAAATCTGAAGTAACTATTTTCAAACTTTTGAATAGCGTTCTCTTTTTATTCATGAAGGCAAGTGGGACTTGGATCATATTCCAAACTTGAGCTCACGATGGTTTCCATTGCCAAAGAGTTATGCATAGAAAATGAACATAAGTGTGTTAAATTTGGGACCGACTTGGTGACTTTTGTAAACCCCGGTTAACTCCGCTCTGCAGTTATTGTGAAAGAACTTGCTTAACAATCTGTTAATTTGTCAGAACTCTCTCTAGAGACAATTATGTACAAAGCCTCTTTAAACTAATGCTGTGAACTTGCAGTTGGCAGCTTCCTGCCAGTACTCTGGAAGGCTCCAGAGTCCTGGACATTGCCTTCTTATGGGAAGCCAAGGTGTAAGTTATTTAAGGATCCCCCGATTCATAATAACCTGTGTCTGATTTCCAGAACAAACAAACAACTTCCTTAACAATAACAGCGAGACCCCCAAATACCCCCTAGCTCCCAATTTCCAGGAAGTTTTAGGGGATTTTAATTGAGAGCCATACAGTGACCACAGTCACCTCCCCCCATCTAGGGAGGTTATAGTTATGCCCACATTGAAACATCCCAGGATCTAATTTTGAGCTCATATGTACCACGTATGTTTCTTGTCACCAGCCTTACATATTAAGGGAGAGTGCATCAGCCAACATTAAGATCCTGTCTTGAAGTCTTTAAGGTCCTCTGGTTAGTCATTAACTATTGATTAACTAGCTGTGATTTGAAATAAGATCTACTAAAGACAATCACCTGACTCTTATTTCTGACTCTCTACTAAATGGGTACTCGTGAACTTAAGAGAATGACTGCTCCTCTCATTAAAACTTGAAAATTTCATAGTTTCTCACCCACAAAAATTGAACTCTAGGGGTTTCCTTTTCTGGTGCTCTTGAAATTATTATGGCTGCACTGTGGCTTCCTAAAGGCCATAGACCATATCTGACTCTTTGGGTCACTTCCTGTTTTAGACTCAGGCTCTCCATAATCCCTACAGTAGAATACTCATCCAGTGAATGAAGTGAGGGAATGGAATTAGAAACAGTTGCATTTTCATGGCAATAAGGGATGAACAAAAAGTAGTGGAACATCTGGGAGGCTGAGGTAGGAGGATTGTTGAAGTTTAAGACAACCCCGGGCTACATAATGAATTCCTGAGCATCCTGGACTATAGTGTAAGACTTTTTCCCCTTATAAAAACCTATTTAGCACTTCTTAAGAAGAGAACTGGTCTAGCTTTTCAATTACAGGAATAATTGAGACTCTCCTGTGGCTGGATACTGCTGACTCTTTAATGCAGGTAGAAGGCCCAGGCAGCCCTTCTAGACATCAGGATTCCCACGGTGCATGCTGTGGGTGTGAACTTGCTGTCTTTTCAGAACACCTAGAATCTGGCCAGCTTCCTGCTTTGTCTCTGGACATTAGTCAGCCTGCAAATCCCTCATTTGTTTATTTAGTCCAGAGCAATACAACAAAAATAATAACCATTGCATCAACCTGTGTTTGTGCTTAGGACAGACAACTGCTCTGCATTGGTCTCTTACAAATCCTTACAAGGGTTTTGTGAAGGAGTATTACTGTTCTTTCTTTTTCACAGATGAAGGAACTGGTTTAAGGAAAGAAATCAACGTCACCAAAGTCACACAGCTGGTACCTGATGTGGCTGCAGAGCACATGCTATTCACCACATAGACGAGTGATGTTTCTCTGTGTAGTTAGAGCACTTATGGCACCCAGGAAAGTCTCAGTATGGGCCAAGTCAGACTATGATTGATGGAGAGGCAGTGCCAGATGGGCCACAGGCAGGCTCTTAGAATTTGTCACAGTATTAGTGGCTGCTTCTGATTGCAACCCTACATGATGCTGGGAATTTCTTTTTTTTTTCTTTTTTTTTTATTCGATATATTTTTTATTTACATTTCAAATGATTTCCCCTTTTCTGGCCCCCCCCACTCCCCGAAAGTCCCATAAGCCCCCTTCCCTCCCCCTGTTCTCCCACCCACCCCTTCCCACTTCCCTGTTTTGGTTTTGTCCTATACTGCTACACTGAGTCTTTCCAGAACAAGGGGGCACTGGGAATTTCTTTTTATGCTAACTCATTGAATTGTTATAAAAGAGGTTGTTTCCCCCTTTGCTTTACTAATGAGATATACAAAGTGCTGAGAGGACAAGTTGTTAGTTTAGGATGATGTCACATGATCTAGCTGAGGATGGAATCCAGGTTGGACCTCACCTGACTTCTTTTTGTGATTAAACTCAGATTTGTTTTGTATCAGACATCTTTTGCCACTTTACTTTAAAAATGATTTATGCTCACAGTCCGCTCTCAGCAGTTGGCTCTAGATCTGCCAGTGGACTCCTAAGATCCAAGGTTCAGACCGCTGCAGTCTTTGCATGCTAGAAAAGGTCATGGGTCACTGTTGTTGCTCCACCTGGGAGACTCCTGCAACTCGCTTTTTTTCATATCTGAGATTTTGGAAAAGGGTTGGTTTAAAGTCTCTCTCTCCCTCTCTCTTTTAAAGATTTATTTATTTATTTATTTATTTATTTATTTATTTATTTATTTATTTATTTAATGTGAATATACTTTCACTTTCTTCAAACACTACAGAATAGGGTACCGGATCCCATTACAGATGATTGTGAGCCACCATGTGGTTGCTGGGAATTGAACTCAGGGCCTCTGGAAGAACAGTCAGTGCTCTTAGCTGCTGAACCATCTCTCCATTTAAAGACTCTTTAAATAGCCACTAGTACACACTCAGTGAGTGCAGTGAATGCACGTGACAGCAAAGTCACTTGCTCGTGTCTCCCTGATTTCCCTTTTATTTCTTTTCCTATCTAGTTGTAAAATAGGAGGTGACTTGAGAAAAGATTCATTCCTGAGAATCACCACTCTCTGTATTTCTACAGAGTTGTAGGAAAATAGATAAATAATTCCCTGGGGTCAGCTGTGGCTAATCCCATGCTGCTCATCAGAACTCTGAAATGATAAAAGAAACTGTCCTTTGAAGATATTTCTGACCCTTTGAGAGTTACATGTTTTAGTCTGGGACCTTTAAAGTCTTTATGGAGCCCCTGAGTGAATCATGAGGCCTGTAAAAGAGTGTGACTAGGATACAAAGATGAAGAGAATGCAAATGTATACAAGTGTGTGCATGTGTGTGTGTGTGATGCTGGGAAGGAGCAGGAGGAAAAGGAGAGGTGAGAGCGGGGATAGAGAAAGATGTTTCAGAGAGAAGTATGAACTCAGGGATGTAACAGGAAGACAAAATGGAAGGATTTTGTTTAGAAGGCCTTTGTGACATTTGAGTCTGTATTTCCTCCTGGACTTTTCAATATGGCTACTATATATGCTAAGCTATAGACAAAGCCGTTGAATTAGTCAGTATAAATCATGTTATTCTGTGGTAACAAACAGCCTGTCTTGTGGCATAAAAACAGAATAGTTCTCACGCATGGCTTATGTTTACCCAGAGTCTGCATGTGACTTGCTTGCGGAACTTCCTCCAGAACACAGGTTAATTAGCAGCGACATTTTCCGTCATTACGGTGACTTCAAAAACAAAGCTTTGGAGAGACCTGTATTATAATTTATATATGATATGGAAGTGAAACACATTTTCTTATTTATCTTTCTTATTTTTATTTTATGTGTATAGGTGTTCTGCCTACATGTACCTGTCTCGCACATACATGCAGTGCCTGTGGAAGCCAGAAGAGGGTGTCGCATTACTTTGGACTGGAGTTATAGATGGTCGTGAGCCACAGTGTGGGTGCTGAGAATTGATCTTCTGTGGAAGACCAGTCAGTGCTCGTAACTGCAGAGCCACCTCTCCAGCCCTTAAAACACCTAGAACTTTAGTTTCTTATAACTAAAGAGGGTTTACTAAGAACTGAGGGCTCAGCAGCCTACGTGTGGAAAATAAAGATTTGAGGGCTGCAGAGAAGGCTCAGCGGTGAAGAGCACTTTCTGTTGTTGTAGAGGTTTGGTTCCCAGCAGCTCCCAGACAGTCATAACTCTAATTCCAGGGATCTGACACCTTCTTCTGACCTAGGCGTCAGTCATGAACATGGCATACATACGCACATGCAGGCAAAACGCTCCTCATGCTCATAAAATAAATAGGTTTAAAAAGGAATTTGGATGGCAGAGAAGCACCTTAAGAAATGCTCAGCTTCATTAGTCATTAAGGAAATGCAAATCAAAACAACCCTGAGATTTCACCTCACACCAGTCATAATGGCTAAGGTTAAAAACTCAGGAGACAGCAGGTGTTGGGGAGGATATGGAGAAAGAGGAACACTCCTCCACTGCTGGTGGGGCTGTAAGAAGGTACAACTACTCTGGAAATCAGTCTGGCTGTTCCTAAGAAAACTGGACATGACACTTCTGGGGGACCCTGCTATACCTCTTCTGGGCATATACCCAGAGGAAAGATAGGAGAATGGATGGAGAGAAGAGGACTTATGGGACATATGGGGGGGGGGGGGACTGGGAAAGGGGAAAGCTTTTAGAACGTAAACAAAGAATATAAATAAAAAAGGAATGCCTTTTAAAAAGTTTATAGTCTTTCTGTCTACTAACAGGCTATTTTTGATTTTTAAAAACACATCTGGAATTATGCTTACAAATGCTTAATCAATCTGTTTATACCATTCTTTCATTGGGTGAAAAGCAATCCTATGATAAAAGGGTACTTTATTTGGAATAAAAATATTGTATAATGGCTATTTTTCTTGTTTTTTTTTTAAGATGAGGTATGGCTACTCATTTGAATGTGTACAAGGTGTATAATTATGGTCATCTCTCTCTAACGTGTCAGTTTTCTTTCTAGAAATGGGAAATAGTAGCACCTTCTTTTATGGTTGTGAAGACTGAATTTATTGAAGTATATAAAATTTAGTCCTGGGCAGATCTTTAGTAAGTGTTCAAAATATTAGTTATTCTTTTTGTATTACGTTTCCCTTCTGCAAACTCCTATCCCAAACCCCCTTAACCTGCTTCTATGAGGGTGCCCCCTCCTGCCTCACTGCCCTAGCATTCCCCTATACTGGGGCATCAAGGCTTCACAGGACCAAGGGCCTCCCCTCTCATTGATGCCAGATAATGCCACCTTCAGCTCCTTCAGTCCTTTCCCTAACTCCTCCATTGGGGTCCCTGTGCTCAGTCCAATGGTTGGCTGTGAGCCTCTGCATCTGTATTGGTCAGGATCTGGCAGAGGCTCTCAAAAGACAGCTGTATCAGGCTCCTGTCAACAAGCACTTCTTGGCATCAGCAATAGTGTCTGGGTTTGATATCTGCATGTGGGATGGATCCCCAGGTAGGGCAGTGTCTGGATGGCTTTTCCTTCAGTCTCTGTTCTACTCTTTTTCCCTGTATTTACTTTAGACAGGAACAATTCTGGAGATTATTAAAATTTTGGAGATGGGTGGGTGGCCCCATCCCTCAAGTGGGAGGCCATATGTAACCTCTGGATATGGTCTCAACAGGTTCTCCCTCCCTTTGGTATTTCAGCTAATGTCATCCCTGTGGGGTCCTGGGAGGCTCTTGCTTTCCTGGCATCTGGGACTTTCTGTTAGCTACTCTTATTATGTCATCCCCATTCCTCCAATGCTGTAGAATATACTCATCATTTACAACAAAGCTCTTTCATATACTCTGAAATATGAAATGTCCCCCACAGGCTCATGAATTTGAACACTTGGTTTCAGCCAATAGTGCTTTCCTGGGAGATAGGAGAAAAAGCTCTTAGCTAAGTTGTGAGATGCAGCCATTGCAAGTCCCCAACAAGGCCAAGTTGTTCTCTGGGCTTTCCCTGCTAGGACGTCAGAGTTTCATGATAAACCACTCCTTTCTTGAATTGTGTCTTCTGTTGGGTATATTTTTTGTCACAGTGCTAACTAAAAAACAATGACTATGTGCTACAGAAGGCTTTAATTAAATGAAGATAAACTCTTTATGAGGGGATGCATTTCAGGAGAGTTCTCTGGGATCCTTACACATCTTTAATCACATTGATTCATTTTGCATGTGTGCATGGTGCATGTGCCTGTGGAGGTCAAGGGACAGTTTGCAGGAGTCCATTTCCTCCCTCCAACTGTTGCAGGGGTCAAACCCAGGTAGTCAGGCTTGGTAGCAAGCACCTTTACTCACTAAGCTCTCACCAGTTCTCTTCGGAGTTTTCAGACACTTGACACATACTTCCTGAGTGAAACAGGCCTATGAAGGGAAGTCTCTGGAGGGCCTGGTGTACCTTTGTCAACGAACTAAAGCCAGTTCAGTCATGGTTTCAGACAGTGAAATGCACTGGCTCCTTATTAGCATATTGAGTGTCTCTTTCTCTCTGGTGATTAAAACGAAGTTTTAAGAAAGGCTCCTTAGGATGCCATAGAGACACTGCATTCTTGAACATGGTATCTTTGCTGCATGTAGGATGAGATCCTGACACCTCATTTCTGGTCATGGTTCATGTGGGAGGTAGGTGGTGATCTACTTGAGGCAAATTTAGGCTGGCATCATATTTGGATCCAGATGTGATGATATCTTTTGCTTTTTTTTTTTTTTAATGGAAAAAAACCATCTGAGCTTGGGGCTATCTCACTTGTGACTTGGCGCTAGATGAAGATGACCCTTCTTTACCCGGCTGTGGGGAATCTTCCTGGGCGCTAGATGAAGATGACCCTTCCTTATCTGGCTGTAGGAAATCTCCTTGGCTGCCCTTCTGTTGCCATATTCTCCTTTGTGTTTCTTAGTGGTTTGTCTGACCTGACCATTATGCCTCAAGTGTGACAAAGTTTTTAAATTTCAAATATAGATTTTGAAGAGGCAGATGGGTGTCTGAATCATCTTTTCCACTTACTAGTTGTATTATATCATACAATCTCCTGACCTCTTTAAGCTTTAATTTCCTTATTTGAACAGGCCATTGTTCATTATTTGAACAGGGAAAAGGGACTGGACTTGCAAGGAGATTAGGAGGTAAAGTGGGGAGATATTGTTGATGGATTGGGTGAGGCAGAGGGAGGGGGCAGGGATGATACCAGGCTTCTATCTCAAGGACTTGAACTTGGGTGGTGTTTTAGTGCAGGGGAGATAAGAGAAGGTGTGGTGTGTGTGTTTGTATGTGTGTGTGTGTGTGTGTGTGCTCATGCACGTGTGGATGCACATTTCATCATCTATGAAAGATACAGAGAGGCAGAGATGGATAGGGAAAGATTAGTTATGGCTTTTGTTTCTAAACTTTGTGTGTTTTCATTTGTGTATGGGTACAAGTGAGGATTAACTTGTATGCAGATAGGAAACAACCTTGAGTACTGGTTGTTGCCTACCATCAGATAGAGCCTCTGTTTGTACTGCTGTGTAGGCTAGGCTCACAGGGATTTTTTGTTTTTGTTTTTTTTTTTGAGGGTTTGTTTGTTTGTTTGTTTGTTGTTGTTGATGATGATGTCTTTTTCCCCCCTTCTCTTCTCACTTTAGGAACATTGTGATTACAGACATACTTTATCACTTCAGGATTGTCATGGGTCCTAGGGATTTGAACTCAGGTCCTAATTGCTTGTGTACCAAATACTTTCCTCATCTCTCCAGCTGGGCATGTCATTTTGAGGTACTTTTTTTTTTTTTGGTTTATTTTGTTTTTTTGGATTTGTTTTTTTTGAGACAGGGTTTCTCTGTATAGCCCTGGCTGTCCTGGAACTCACTTTGTAGACCAGGCTGGCCTTGAACTCAGAAATCCGCCTGCCTCTGCCTCCCAGAGTGTTGGGATTACAGGCGTGCGCCATCACTGCCTGGCCAAGGTACTTTTTATACTGTAGAAATATTGACTTGAAGTTTTCATGATGCTTAGAGGAGAGCTCTGACTTTTGCAAGGGTTGGAATTCCTTGCATAAATAGTTATCTAAAGTAGGTGAACCTTTGCAACTAATATAATACTGGATAAGCTTTGAGAATGTCTTAGTTACTGGCCTCATGGGAATGGAGGAATCTTGAAAAATCATTCTAATGACACCATAAGCCTCTGGTTTTCCTCTTCTTGAAACATGAGCTTTTGAAACGAAGAAATTATGTTGTCTACATAAAGCAAAGTGACAAACCTTTGTAATGTTCTTTAGTAGAGACAGAAATGTATTTTTAGGCTATTCAAACCAGTAAGTTTATAAGACTTACCTAGGGGAGCAGAGAATAGAATTAGTCAAGTACAAAGTACAAATTGAGGAGAGTTTTTGAGGCGGAGGTAAGGCACTGCAAGTTTGCTCTGTCAGTAACCTGGATGGTTACTGTAACTTGGCTCAGTGCTCACCCTTCTGGCTTCCAGATAGCTTTGATCTTGTGGTGAGAGTTTTCTACATAAATGCAATACTGAGAAACACAAATGGACTCGAGAGTGCTGGGAAGTGACTAGATGTCCAATGACTTAGAGTCTCTCAGGAATGGCTGATAGAGTCCGGAAATGAAACAGGAAGTTGGGGGACTCCATGGGTTTGAAGAGTGAGTGTGGGCATGGGCAGTCGGGAGAGAACTGGAGCAAAGGGTTAGAGGACGGATAATGTGACCTAGGGCGTTAAGCCACTCTTTATAGTTTGTTTTAAATTATGATTTTTGAGATTATAATTACATAATTCCCCCTCTCTTCCCCAGCCTTCACACATATCCTGCCTTGCTTTCTTTCAAATTAATTGCCCCTTTATCTTTCATTGTTACTAGGCAGCCATGTTGGTGAGACTTCATGATGGAGCTTTTGACATTTCTGTGAGGCACAATCTCACAGCAGACTGCCTATTCTTCTGGTTTCGATAACATTTCTGCTCTTGCTTCTGAACTCATCCCTGAGCCTCAGTTGCAAGAGTTGTAGAATCAGTTGGGACAGTGTGAAGCCATTCTTGGTAATGAAATGCTCTGTGATTGCTCCCTGGCAGTGAGAAGGCACATAGATACCAAAGGATTAAGCAGTGAGACTAAGGTGTGGCCGTCTCAAGAGAGCAATCAAACAGGAAGGATAGTGCTAAGGACAGGGGAAGCAAACCAGCTTTCTTCTGGTAAATGAACACTTCAGAAATGCAAACTTTAATTGGTCTAGGTGACCACAAATATTACAGAGATGGAATGAGTCATTTGGTGACAAAGATGTCTGAGGTTCTGAGGAGGCACTCATCTAATTGTGTGTGTGTGTGTGTGTGTGTTTCTTGTGAATGGACATCATCTAATTTCTAGCCTCACAATAAGCCTGAAAGGTGGGCACAGCAGTAAAGATAGGATATCTACTTTTCTTCTACCCTTGGAGCTATGATGATTCGACCCAAGCATTTGTGTGAAAATACTTTAACAAGCTTAAGTTATGCAAGTTAAGAAGTTGTGTTGTTACTCACACCTTTGAAGTATTTCTCTTTGTGTTCTTCAGGGTACCATAACACATTCCCTACAGTTATTAGGGCTTCCCTTAACAAAGCCAAGGCTGGCACCTGGGCAGATGTTCTTTGTTGATTATGAAGTCTTGATGTTGTGAACTGGCATTTCCCCCTGGAGTTTGAGCACTTCCTTCAGAAGCTTCTCAGAGCCAAAACTTCATCTCTTTGTCTTTCTGCTAGAAAGACCACACTCCAGGCCACCCACCAGGTTCCACTTGGTGGAACCCCCACCAAGGACACCTTTAGCTGTTGATTGCTTTATAGAATAACCAGGCTCGATGACAGCCCTGAGCAAGTTGCCAGTGTGGTCTAGGTTTCTAGGTTTCCCTGGTGAGTCAACAGGAATGTATCCACTCACTCTGGGAGCTGCAGTTCTGCATCGCCTTAAAGTCTTCCAGACTTTCCTGAAGAGAGGCAAATATGACCTTGTCCAAGGAGTATTCATTTAGCTGTACCCTCTATTCCCTTTGAAGTTGAACAGACCATGCTTGAAGACTTAGATGTTAAATTTTCTTGAAAGAGGAAAAAAACTTCAGTGATGGATTAAATAAATGGTGATTCTTTCTTCTCCCTTCTCAAGGAATTTCACTAGCTTCATCACAGTTTCAATTGTCATCAGTTGCTTGTATTTCTATTGGAGTCATTGGGCATATACCATCTGAATCATTTTGTACAACATACCTCATCAGCTGTGAAGACATGAACATATTTTTATTTATTGGGGTGATTAGCATCTGTGTGTTCTGTTCACTTACTTGGTTTATGACACTCCATTGTGCATACACCTTCTACTCAGCGTTTTTACTCCCTATGTCTTTATTCTGGACAGAGGGAACACTTTTTGCCTCCAGGTAGAAACTGTGCCCCAGGAATATGCCATGGACACAGAAGTTCTCTGACCTATCACTGACTTCGTTTGGAGGCTTCGGACATCACCCCGGAGGATGGATTATCCCCACCTTTCTTCAGTGGGTCATATGAATTTGGTGTGGCTCTCTGATTTCTTCCATTTGAAACTCCTGAAGTTCATTTATATGCCTGAAGTTATTACCGTGTGGAGATGAAGAGCTGACACACACCATGGAAACATTAGCTGGTTTAGAATTTATGCTTTTCTTATGCATATTTCTCTTAGTAATGCTACTTCTGTGGCTTCCTGAGAACTCCCCAAACTCCCTGATTAACCTCTATGGTGTCACCGAACACTCCACAAGGTACCCTTGTAAAATAAAGATGTGGAAGTGGAGAGGTTTGGTTACACTCCCAGTCTAGGACCAGCTTCTGTTAGAAAAACCTCTGTTGAGTCTGCCTCAGTGGCACTCATCTGTAACCCTAACATTTGAGAGCTTGAAACAGGATTGTGGGTTTGAGGCAATAGGCTGTAGAAAGTTTGTGGCTATATAGTAAGACCTTGTCTCAAAAAGATAGAACTGACCATTTGGTATTGGTTAACCAAGATATGTGCTTTTCCTAACTAGGGAAGAATATTTCCCTATAATTCTACCTTCCTTAGTTCATTCATTCATTCATTCTCTCTCTCTCTCTCTCTCTCTCTCTCTCTCTCTCTCTCTCTCTCTGTGTGTGTGTGTGTGTATTGTTGTGTAGAATTGAGGTCTCAAGAGCTAGCCCTATTCCATGTTAACATATTAAGTGGTTATCCATGAAGACATATACATACAAGCATCATTATACAGATTGAGCAGGTTGTATTTATATTTTTAGAAACACACACTATGAAGAAAAAAAGGCCTTTGATAAAATTCAAATTCCTTTCATGATAAAAGTCTAGAGACTAGACTAGGGCAGCAAGAGATATACTTTGACATAATAAAGGCAACTTACTGAAAGCTTACAGCCAACATTAACCTCAACAGAGAGTAACTCAAAAATTTAGACTGAAATCAGGACCAAGACAAGGATTTCCACCTTCTTTATATCTATCTATTCAATGTAGTACTTGAAGTCTTAGCTAGGACAATAATACAATCGAAGGAGATCTAAAGGTAAATATGGGAAAGGAAGAAGTCAAAGAATGTTTATTTGTAGATGATATGATTGTCTACATCAATGACCCTTACAACTTCTATCTGGAAACTTCTATGGCTGATAAACAGTTTCAGCAAAATAGCAGGACACAAAATTAACACACAAAAATCAATAGCCTTTCTAGTACAAATGACAGTCTGAGAAAAAAAATCAAGGAAATAGTACCTTTCACAACCTTGAAAAATATCCTAGAAGAGCTGTAACCCAGCAAGGAAGGCTTGCATGGGAAGACTGTTAGGACATGGAAGAAGGCCTGCTGTCCTTCCATCCCTTCCCCCACCCCAGAAGGAGGGGTGGACCAGATGGACTGCTGGACTTCATGCTACTAGCATCAGTTGTCACTTGCTGCTTCCAAGGGGCCAGAGGTCTCTATAAAGCTAGTTTCTGTATCGATAATGAGTTAAGAACTGCAAGGTTTGGAGTGACAAGAACTCTGAACAAAAAATAAATAAATAAAAAGGCCATGGATTTGAAAGAGAGCAAGGGGAGGCACGTGGAAGGGGTTGACAGAGAAAAAGGAAGAGATTAATGATGTAGTTGTATTTTAATTTCAAAAACTGGAAAATATTTTTAAAAGGGCCAAAAGTGAACACATTTTAAAACCCATCCTCCTTTTACCTTGGTTGGTTAGTGTTGTTGAAAGAGCAGTCAGAGACTAGCATTTAGTTTTTTTTTTTGTTTTTGTTTTTTTTTACCATAACAAAACAAATCTTGAAATTGCATCTCTTATTCAGGAATCTGGGCTTAATCATTGTCATCTCAGGACTCAGTGCTGTGACCAAGATGGTGTTAGAATATGTGAGGGAGGTCAAATGTGAAACTTCAGAAAGTGTGAGCAAAAGTCAGTTATGGAAACACCTATCTCTGTTTCTCTTACCCAACACAGCACAAGGGTGCTACTGCTCTCCTTACTTTGAGTAATGAGAGTATTTAGGTACTTAGTTTTCTTTTTCTTTTTCTCTTTTTGTTTTTCAAGACAGGGTTTCTCTTTGTGGATCTAGATATCCTGGAACTTACTCTGTATACCAGACTGGGCTCAAACTCACAGAGTTCTGTCTGTGTGTGCTAGTATTAAAGGCATGCCCCTCCATTGCCAGGCATGTGCTGACTGTGAGTGAATGCAAGCAGTTAAGTTTTCGTGAGTTTTGGAGAGCTGGAGATTTGAAGGCAGCACAGATTCTTTGTGATAATGGATGACTCACAGTGGTTAGCACAGGGACTTCTAGCAGGACTTATTTATTGCACTCCTTTTGGAAGGAGTAGAGAGTCCCAGTTAGCTCAATATTTCAAAAACAAAACAAAACAAAAAAATCCCAAAAAACAAACCCCCAAAAAACCCAAAACAAAGCAACAACAACCAAAAAAACCCCAACCAACCAACCAACCAACCAAAACCTAGGTCTTTATATTCTATATAAAAGTGTAAAACAACTGAAAGTTGACTGTTTAATTAGCATCATGGCAAACAAGGTAAAAAAGTCAAGAAGAAATGTTTCATCATTAAGGTTTCATTTGTCTTTCTCTCGTTTCCTCCTTGCTGTTTTCAGAATGTAGATATATCTCTGCTTTATCAACTATTTATGTTTTGGTTCAAATAAGATAATAACTAAGTTTTTGAATAACAGCTGTGGCCTGCTATGATTTGCACAGCCAATCTTCTTAGCCTAGTGACTGACACAAACATTACTTAATGTCTATTAGATGTTAATCTTATTCTTACATCTCCCCCTACAATCCCCTGCCCCGAGATCTCTCCCTTTCTCTCCACTTGCATAAAATAAGGGAAATAAGACTATCCCATATCTGGACTTCCTATTCCAACAGTGAACAAGACAGAAAGGACCCTGAACCTCCTGGTATTGGTAATCAACCAGGAAAAGGAAACTCTGAATGAAGGGAAAAAGCCATGATTCCCAGGCATGTAACTAATGTAGAATATCGTGAGATGCATCTGTGACATGTACCTGTGTAACTAGGTACAACCTGGGTATCAGTGAGGCAGTGGGAGAAGGTCTCCGGGACAGATGAGACAAGGTGGACTCTGGTGGTTGATCTTGATTGCCAACTTAATTGGATTGAGAAAGGCCTAGGAGGATATGAAAGTACACTTCTGGGCGTGCCGGTGAAGACATTTCCAGAGACAGCTGGCGTGAGGGGTAGTAGCTATAAGGTGGGAGGGAAGCTGGGACAGAACAAAAGCTTAAGGAAGAGGGAGCCAGCAAGTATGTGGAATCATGATTCTTCCTGAGTGGAGTGTACACACACACACACACACACACACACACACACACACACATTTCTTCTAGAGAACTCTGAATAATATTTGTTCAAAGCTTTGGCTTGAGAGGTCATGCTTCACTAAAGTAATCTAAAAGTGTACTTTCCAAGGCTACAAAGTAAGGGATTCTTCTATAGAGACCTGTGCTGAGCTTTTCTCTAGAGGCATAACTGCTGGTCTCTTAGTGGGGTTGCAACAGTAATAACAACATTACAATGCTGGATGGGACCTTTTAGTAAATAAGAATCCATAATCTCTGACTTTGTTTTTTCAAATCACAAATAGTTGGCCAAATATGATACCATCAAGCTTGTAATTTTTATAATGCTAATATAACTGAATATTGTATTCTGTTAGGTAGTATTGTGACAAGCAGGTTTATTTTGACTCATAGTCCTGAAGGTCCAAGATCAGGAGGCTTCCTCTAGCAATGGTCTTGCTGGAAGGATTCTAAGGCATGCATGTGTGTGTGTGTGTGTGTGTGTGTGTGTGTGTGTAAGAGTTAATAAAAGAAGAGGCCATTAATTTGAAAAAGAGTAAGGATGGATGGGACAGTTAGGAAAGAAAGGGAAGGGGAAAATGATATAATCATAATCTCAAAAAATAAATAATTGTATACAAAATTTATATGGGCATTGCCAAATCATTTACCTGTGTAAAATATTTCTAATTCTAAGAAAATTTTTGTGGCCTTTCTGGGAACTACAAAGAGTTAGCAGAAGTGCTCTCCCATTTTCACAGTAAGCCTTGTTTATTTGATATGCACCTCCTCAAAGAACAATAATCGTGCCCCACCCCCATCCCCCAGCGCTGCACACAGAGGAGAGAACACAGAGACTTCTAAGAATATTCTGCTGTAATTTTCTGTTAACTGAAAGTGAGTAGCAGTTCTTGGAAAGCTGATTCTAGAATAACCTGTTTCTAACATCATTAATTTAATTTGATGTGGAAAAAAAAACAAAACAAAACTCCAAACTGTTAGCACATTTAATTACCAGAAAGTTTCTACTTATTACATTAAATGCCTAAACACCAGGAGATATGTTAGATAAAAGTCTATGTATGTTTTAAATCCTTTTGAAAGCCCGTGTTTACATAGCTATTCTGTTTGAGACCACGCAGGTGAGAATATCGAGTACAATAGGCCTATAGTCATTTTGCACAACTGGGTTTTTTTTTTTTTTTAATATTTGGACTCCTAAAATTTTAAGATCATACTTACAAAGGAAGACGTTTTATTTCATTTTGCATGCACTGTCAACGAGCACCTATATCACAGTGGTAAATGTCAGTTCCAAACGAGAAAATGAGTTTAAAAGAAAAACAGCCAAGCTGGATTTATCTTATGTGAGGAGGCTGACTTGAAAGAAAAGTTCAGAGTCATGACTAGTGTTCGGCCCAAGGAGGGATGCGTGTGTGCTGCAGAACCGCCATGCTCACCCTCCCCCCCCCCCATATTGCCCAGGCTGACCTCCAACCAGATATCTTACTGCCTCAGCTTCTTAGTCCTGGGATGACTGGCGTACACCACCTGTTAAAAATCTGTATCCTTGCTAACAATGTACGTTTGCTGTTGTTATAGAAGCCACTGTGGGGAGGTGGAAGCTGGCAGAACACTGAGGAGGGGAATGGGGTTTTTGGACAATTCTGCTTTTCTTAAAATTTACTGGATAGGACAATGGTAGAGAAAATGATTTTGAGCCTCAGCAGTTGGTCTTTGGGAAGGTTTTCTGCAAGGAGAAATTCTTAGCAGCATTTGGGAGGATGAACAGGAGCTGGTCAGGATGGACATGCTCCAAGCGTGTTTCTTAAAACAAGATTCCCCGAGCTGTGAACTTTGGGTTGTCATTTGGTAGGGAGAGGATGAGAACTAGCTGTGTCGTTGTAAGAGAAACGGACTTGCCAGTCCATGTAACTTCTGGAAAGCAGGCAGGAAGCCAGGCCAAGGGGTCTCTCTATGACCAGCAGTTTCCATGGACAATTAGTAGCAGAGGTGGAACAGCTGAGGCTCCTTTATTCGTCTGAAACAAAGGTGCAGAGGGAGATGGGAGTTTCTGTTTGTAGAATGCATTCCAAAGCACGTCTGTAGTATGTATGGATGGGGAGTGCTGTCGTGTAGATAGCTGTAGAGCAGGGGATTTGCATGTTTGTCTGAGCAGGCCTCTGCTCACCTTTTACAGCTCCTGGAAAATGGGCAAGGTAGGGAGAAATGGCAATCTTGCTGTTTTCTCGAGTTTGTCTTTCCTTCTTAAGCTAGGCATGCCTGATAGAAAAGCGAAGCACTTGTTCCTTTGTTGAGGCACAAACAATGAAATAACAGATTCTTCCAGAATAGCACATAGCATGGCTCTGTAAAGGAAAGAGAACATAAGTCATGTACATCATTAAAAAATTATAGACATGCTACAAAGTTCAAAAGAAATAGATAAACTCATTTAATTAAAAATGTTTCTGTGGGCATGAAGGGATAGCTTAGTTGGTACATACTTGTCTCGCAAGAGGTGGGACCTGAATCGGTCCCAGTACCCACCAAATAGAGCCAGGTACGGTAGTGCACATATGTAGTTCCAGCACTGTGGGGGAGAGGCAGGGCGTCCTCAGCTTCACTGTCCGGGCAGTCTGGCCTACTTGATGAGCTTCAGACCAAAGAGAGACCCTGTCCCAAAGAAGGCCAATGATATTTCTGAAGATGACACCTAAGGTTGCCCCCTGGCTTCCTTATACACAGAAATACTCATGTTCATAAAATGTTATTCTATATATTTAAGATATAACCATGATATTATAAGATCCATTGATATAGCAAAATGGTTAACAGATTGAAACAAATTAACACCTCACATAGCCACTCACCTTTTCTCCTTATGGTGACAATTAGTTCATTTAACAGACATCCTGAATATGGCTGCAGCTCTCACAGTATATGTTAGAGTTTAGAGCTGATGCTTTTAGATATATTGATGTGTTTCTTTTGACCCCCATCGCTCCATTTCCTTCTCTTATTATTTCTATAACCAAGTTTTTCTGTCCGTTGAAATATTTCTACCTTTGTGGAAGTAAAATCATTAGATACCACATTAAATGAAATCATGCCATACTACCTTTTTTGTTGGATTGATTTAATTTAGCATACTTTTAATATATTTCACATATATCAGCACATTTAAAATAACAATTTGACATATAGTAAATAAAATATTGAAGTAATTTGCATTTTTTCACACAAATATTTAATGTCTAGGCTATATTATCCACTTAATAGTCAGAACATTAGATTGCTATTAGGAATAATTTTTTGATTTTTATAACTTTCACACCTGGAAAAATTGGTTCATGTATTTAAATTGTTTTCAACAAACCTAAAGTTTTTCAATAGCTGAACTTAAACGCCAGTTTAATATAAATAATTAGGTTAATGGAAATAAAATTTCAATTTCTCACTTCTCTTAGCCATGATTCCAGAAAAAGGGACTTTGTTGAGACTGTATTTGGCTACAACAATAGAAAAAAAACCAGTCAACATCATGTTGTGATCATTCTTGGCTCTTTTCTTCTGAGCTGTTTATGAAGCAGGGATTTCACAGGAAGCAGAGCTGTAAAGTTCTGGGCACAGGTACAGAGCACTTTAACCTATTACATACCCCACCACTAATTAGCTATCTGATGTTTTGTTTCTAAGAAGAATGAGACTTGTTTCTCTGCCCTGTTGGGTCTTGCAGAAGATGCTTTGAAGATCCAACTGAACCTCTAAATAATGGATTTCTAGACCTTCTGGGTCTCAGACATCTTGTTCAATGAGACTTAAATACTCGCCAACAAACTCTAGCCCCTCTTTATAGACCATCTTCTTATTTGTACCTGTTTTAAGATTTTAATTGAGGTATCATAGACTGTTTGTATATAAGATGCAGAACTTGACTGACCCAATGTTTCTCTCTCTCTCTCTCTCTCTCAAGATTTATTTATTTTATGTATTTGACTACACAGTTGCTCTCTTATACATGCCTGAAGAGGGTATCAGATCCCACGACAGATGGTTGTGAGTCATTATGTGGTTGCTGGGAATTGAACTCAGGACCTCTGGAAGAGCAGTTAGTGCTCTTAACCGCTGGACTGTCTTTCCAGTCCCCAATATTTCTCTTGATATTGTCTTACTTTTTTGCTTTCAGGTTTTGTGAAACCCAGTGTTTGGTAGCTGCTAGTCATTTGACTCATATGAAACTTACCAGTAACTGAAATATGCATTTTCCTCTTCCTGTTCATGGTTGAGTAGTTTCATAAAGCTTTCTGAAACACTTCACTTAAAAAAAAACCAAAGAACAACAACAAAAGGCCTCTTCCCAACTTGACAACATTTGAAGTAGTTAGGCCTGCCCTTTCCTGATAGGGCAGCTAAAGCCGTGCTGCATTCATTCAGGGTAGGAGAGAGAAAGGGGTGTGTGGAATCTGGAGGTGTGTCTCAAAATCCAACAAGCAGCAGACATTGTTAACTCAGGCAGTTCAGGAGAAAGTCCAAGGCTTTCCATTTTAATAAACTCTTGTAGATTATATATGAATTTAAAAATTTTATCATCGTATTTTTTACCTGTATGGGTGTTATAGCATATATATGTATATGTGTATATAGCATTTGTGCCTGGTGCCAGGAAAAGACACTGGATTTTCTGGAACTGGAGTTACACACATCTGTGAACAGCCATGTAGGGTTTGGAAATTGAATCCCGGTACTCTGGAAGAGCGGCTAGCGTTTGGCTGCTAAGTCCCCTCCTCTCTCCAGCCCTTGTAGAGTGTGTGCATTCCACATACTTTTTCCTTCGAATGATTTCCCCTTGCACATTTTTCCCCATGTGGGATGAGGGTGCATTTTCTTTCTCTGTAAGGCTGTTCTAAAAGCCATTAAGGCTTTCTTATGCAGTGTTTTGTTTGTTTTCTGAGACAGGATTTCTCTGTATAGCTCTGGCTGTCCTAGCACCAGCCTAGCCTTGAACTCAGAGATCTGCCTACCTCTGCCTCCCAAGTACTGGTATTAAAGGGGTGTACTGCCACCACTGCCCCCCAATTCTTACTCAGTGTTTTAGGCTTCTAATTTCTTTCAGGGAAGGAGATTTGTATAATCTTGGGATTTCCTCATGGTCTGGTAAAATGAAAAGTGTTAAATGAGTGGTGTAGTTTTTTCTAAGATCGTTTGGATCCCACGAGAGAGCTGGGGAAGACCACAGTGTGGAAGCCTTCTTGGGGAGGCAGCAACACAACTGCCACAGCCCTGGCCTGTCACCAGAAACATTTTCCAGTTTGCATTCTATCAGACTTTTTTTTTTTTTGCAATTTTTTATTATATATTTTTATTTTCTATATTTTTTGTTTACATTCCAAATGATTTCCCCTTTCCCAGTTCCCCCCTCCCCATATGTCCCATAAACCTTCTTCTCTCCACCCATTCTCCAATCACCCCTCCTTTTTTTCTGTCCTGATACTCACCTCCAATGCTAGATCAAGACTTTCCAGGATCAGGACCTTCTCCATACTTCTTCATGGAAGTCATTTGTTATGCTAGTGCCGTGGGTATTCAGAGCTTCTGGGCTAATTAATATCCACTTATCAGAGATTGCATTCCATGTGTATTCTTTTGTGATTGGGTTACCTCACTTAGGATGATATTTTCTGTAATTTTCTTTAAAGCACTGATTCATTCTCTTTGCCAAAATAAAAAGAAATCAATGAATAATGCAATATTAGATATCATTTGATTTCTGAAATTTAATTCTGATAAAAGAGGAGAGCTGAGAAGGTGGGATTGTTCCTGTTTTAGACAAGGAAAGGATTTGTGGAGCTTTTGGATGGCTTCCATACATCCTCTGCTATTAACCCAAAGTGAGGTCAAAGTGCATTTGTTTTTATAGAACTGAAATTGGCTCCAGATTCTTTTACTCTTTGTTTCTTTCCCTTGCCCATGTCAGCATTCCGCTTAGACAGCCTTCTTCATTGTCACAGCATAAGTCTGTTCATCCATCTATGCATCCATCCATCCATCCATCCATCCATCCATCCATCCATCCCACTTCTTAATCTTGTGTTCATATAGCCTTATGTTGCATTTATCAGACTTCTTTGAAAACTGTCAAAATATCTTTCTAGGAATCCTGACACCCCTCACCCAGCACCTTTGATGGGGTTTCAGTACAGTCATCTAGGGCAGCAGCATTGCTTTACCAAAATGGATCTGACTGAAACCGCCTACTCAATAAAGTAAAGCAGACAGCAGGTGAAATAGCCAGGTGCCCACATTACAGCTCTGAAAAGATCCCTTTGGAGTATCTTGTGCTCTTAGTGTCCCTGAAGTGGTTCTGAGCAGCTACAACAGAAGGCATGAAATATCAGGAGTGTTTGTTTGCCTGGGTATATGCAGTCAGAGATAGAGTCCTGTTTGTGTGTATGAGACTGGGGTTTCCCCCCTCGCCTGGTGGTAATGTTGCAAGAACAAACTTTCCCTTCCCTGGCTCCCTAGGGTAAAATGGCTGCCAAGATATTTTGGAACAGAAACTTAAGAGTGTCTTGGCCACCGTGAGGCAGTAACAAGGGTCCTTTGATATTTTCTATGTTCTCTGTGGTCAAGCTGTCATCTGTTTTCTTCTGAGGGTCTGAGATGTCATGGGCCAATACTGACTTGTGACCTGTTTCTCTGAAGGATATCCTGTAGGAGATGGCTCCTATTTGCATTGGAAGGCCAGAAGGAGAAGCTCTTTTTAGAGGAGTTCTTGGGGAGTCCACTAGGGAGGAGACCAAACACAATGGGAAATGTTTAACAATTAAAACCAGCTCTTGCCTGTGTGGCCCTGTGTTTTACATCACTTCATGGAAATAGACAGCTTAGAAGAAGCCTGGCAGATGATAGAACCAAAGACCCGCTAAGCAAAATCTATAAGGTAATTAAGAGAATGACAACATATTCAGACTTTCAAGGAAGTTATTAAACAGCTACAATGTCCACAGGCCACCAGACTGCTGGTCCATAGCATTACAGTGACCTGACTGAGAAAATAGAAGGATTGGCTGAGCCCAACCCAGAAACGTTCCCAAATGTATTATGGTTTTCCACGAGCTAGCACTTTTTATTCATTTTAAGTGAAGTTTTTATGATCTGAAAATATGAAGTTTTAAAACACAAAACCCACATTTTGTCATTCAATTTATGAGTGTAAAATATAAGAATAGTGTTGTTTTATACTTTCCTACTTCTCTTTAAAATATAAAATGTAGGTGCTGGAGAGATGGCTTGATGGTTAAGAGTGTGCACTGCTGTTGCAGAAGACCTGAGTTTTATTCCCAGAACCCATGTTGGGCAGCTCATAACTGCTATAATTCCAGCTCCAAGGCTAAAAGCACCTACAAACACTCACCTACAAACAATTAAAAATAATTTAAAAATCATAACAAGACAACAAATGAATATATAAAATGTTAATAAGCAGGAAAATTTCCACCACTCAGAATCAATCCCTGTTTGCAGTGTGTATTCTTTTTTCTTTTAGGTTTCCTCCATGTATGCATGTATGTTCACATATATATTTCTCTGTTGTATTTCTTTGTCTCTGGTTTTCTTTCTTTTGAGATAGGGTCTCAGTGTGTATCCCTGGCTGGCCTGGAACTCATTAAGTAGACCAGGTTGGTCTTGAATTTGTAGAGATACACCAGTATCTCTAGTACCAGGCACTGCTTCTGCCTCCTAACTGCTGTATCAAAGATGTGCCACCATGGCCTGGAACCTTTTCTATTTAAACTAAAACCATATTTTTCTAGATTTATATTTTATCATGAATGTAACTTTTCTTTTCCTTCCTCCCTCCTTCTCTGTCCCTCCCTCCCTTTCCTCTTCCTCCTCCTTCTTCTTCCTCTTATTGGATTATTTCTATCTCCACTTCTCAAGTTCTAGCATGACAAGTATTTGCCACCCACCTGACTGAGAACTGCCACGTGAGTTGTAATTTCTACTTTTGTGGGATGTGCCTGTACTTACTCTCTCCTGTTTTATTACTGTTATTCCATAGCTTGTTGGATTTTTTGTATCTTAATAAAGAATAAGAAAATGACACAGTGATATAATATGTCTTGAGTTTTTTGGGTTAATTATCCAGACCCTTTTCTCTGGAAAGTTCTCCAGGTGACATATGTAGTGAATTTGTGAGAGAACTCCTGTGTGAGTTGAAAAGATAGAGTTACAAGAAGTATTTGAAATGGTGTAGCCAGCCTTTAGTTGATACTTGAGGCACCCAAGTGCTTCTTGGCATTAGGCACACAGGTACCTACAAGATCAGTCCTGATCAGGTCTTAGGAAAAGTCTTAAGGTGTAGTGAAATAGTAAGTACAGCTGGGATCTAGCTCAAGGCTAGCCAAGCTTACTTGTCATGTGGGAAGCCCAGAGTTTGCTGCCCAGTGCTCCCAGTAGGGCGAGGGGAAGAAATGTGTATTAGTTTCATTATGAATGCCCTATGCAAACTGACTCAAGAGAGTTCCAAGAAAGACCCACATTCACTGAACTGCAACTCCCCTCTCACTGAGTTATCCACAACCATGCTGCTGCCTGGTAGCACCCTCCTAGCTGCACTGTCTCAGGCTTATCTGTTGTCCCATAGGTGACTACTCCAAAGCTCAGTTTGCTCACATGAAACCTATGAAACCTTTTGCAGTATCGTGACATCTATAGGAGAAAAATGTAAAGGAACAAAGAGAGTGCCTAATTCATAATGGATTTCAAAATGGAAGTCACAGCCATCTTCAACCTCATCCTCATCCTTCTTATCCCCATCATCACTGCTGTGGCTCTCTCTGTCCTGATGATCTGTCTCTTGTGGCCTTTACTCTACCTCCCTCTGTCCTCTAAGGACTCTCAGCTATTGGTTGGGGGTTCTGCTTCAAACACAATGTGGTTTTTACAGAATCAAATATTTGACTTTATGGCATGATCCACCAGCCTTATCAGCCCATCCAGAATGACCTCTGCTTAGTCTGTCATCCTGTGTCCTGTTTCTTCCTGGGCAGTTTCTAAGTGGGAAGCCTTACTGCGGGTTTCATTTCTTCAGTCCTGGTCCTGTTTGTGTGCTTGTGCCTTTCTCTCCTTGCTGTGGTGACGTGCGCATCACAGTGTGCCTGGCAAGCAACCATCTGTCTTGACGCCATTGCTCATTCCTAACAATAGCAAAGACAGCTGGTGACTGAACACCTCATTTGTGCCAGATACACAAGCCTCTCTGGGGAATGGTATTTTCTTCTCCCCTGCAGCATCGTGGTATGGCTCACAGAGATCAAGCAACATGAAAGACCACAGATGACGTGGAATCTTCAAGCTTTGCACCACGTGTACAGATGGAGAGATGGAGTTTTAGTTCTTATTTCTGCCTGATCTTATCGTTAAGTGTAAAGTCTCATAACTTCAGGAAGGAGTGTATTGTATATATTAAACAGCTGGTAAATTGGGCTATATATAAAACACAGAGCTGCTACTTACCCACTTCTCTAAGGCAAAGGACAAGTGACTAAATTGGCATTTGAGTCAATCCTATCAGGACAGAGGATGAGCCAGATTAAAAATAAGTAATCCCATTTGGGTATTGTGTGTGTGTTGTGACATATTGTATATGTATATATATATCTTGACAGATCTTGGATGTGAGGCATGGAAATGGAGATGAACCTGAACTGAGAGCAGCTTTCCAAAGACTGTCACACCGCTGGGATACAGACTGAACAAAGGAGGTGGGTTCAGTGAGTTCTAACTGTGGGTGCTGCTCACCATAATGGAGGAAGCAAACAAAGTCATGTGATGGCATAATGATGCTGATTAAGGTTTGGGTTCAGATTAGTGCCTTAGAAAAAGAGATTAATGTAGAGGAAAAGAGAGCTGGAGGACAGACCAAACAGATGCCATTTTCATGGGCTGGTAAGTCTGGTGGATTATGTCATGAAGAAGTCAGGAAGAAAAATATTTGATTCTATAAAAAGGGATAATAATGGATATAGTGGATGCAGGATGCCTATATATAGAGCCACGTCAGCATTCAAGCGAGACCAGAGGGCCTGGGCTAAGGATGTGGATGGAGGGCAGGCATGAGGTAAATCACCGTAAATAAGGAAGCACGCTAGAGGAGCAGCTCCCAAAGATCGATTAGTATCACGTTCCCATGAGGTTGCTTAGTTAATTTTGAGTGAGTGAGTGTGTGTGTGTGTGTGTGTGTGTGTGTTCACATATGTGCAGTGTGACTGTCCATGAGCATTTGGAGGACAGAGGAGCATATTAAACAGACTGCTCTATTGCATCCTCCCTGGAGACAAGATCTCTAGTTTATTTTAACTCAGTTTCTCATAGTGTACTTCAGTCTATGGGGTACAGTTTGGTATTTTAAAGGACTTTCTAAATGATACTGCCGTTGAGTCAGATCAAGAACTACAGCTTTGTTTGACTTGATGTGGATGTTTGGGGTGTAACATGATAGACATGGAGAAGTTTAGGATGACAGCTAGCTTTCTGATTGTTGTGAATGAATAAAAGTGAGTCATCCTCCAGTAAGCAAGGAGATAGCAATGGGTTTGGAGGGGACGGTGCTGAGTTAAATTTTGAGATGTGAAGATGGGCTGGTCCTGCTGACAGTTGAATATAAGTAGTTAAAGCTTTTAGTGAGTATTGACACTGCCAATATGGAGGAATAATGTTTTGGGGATACTTGCTCTGTAGTTTATTTCATTATTTTAATTTTTAACTTTCTTAAATTAAAATATATTTATATTATTTTCCTTTCCCTTTACTGACCCTATTTCCTGATTATTATCTCTTTCAAATCCATGGCCTCTTTTACCTAATTGTTGGTACATATATGTGTATATTCCTAAATATATAAATACAACCTACTAGTTTGTATAATGTATAGACAAGGTAACATGGATGGGGGAAACTTACAGGGCCTCAACCTTACACAAAGAACAACAGGCAGATAAGGAATGATGAGACAGGAAAAATAGCCTTCCAGTTGGTTATCCAAAACTAAGTGTAAATCACACACACACAGACACACAGACACACAGACACACAGACACACAGACACGTGTGCATGTGCACACACACACACACACACACACACACACACACAATCAGACTGTACTCTATATGTTACAGAGCACTTAAAGAACCCAAATCTTCAAATTTCTATCAACTGCCAAATAATGGCTTTTAAGGAACTTTCTTTATAATCCTTTACTTAGTCTCTTGCTTTTAAAATTAAGTTGTAGCTGTGTGTGATTAACACACACCTTTACTCCAAGCATCCAGGATGTAAAGGTTATCTGTGAGTTAAAGGACATCATGGTCTTCATAATCAAGATACGGAACATCTAGAACTACATAGAGAGACCCCATCAAAAAAATAAAAAAACCCAAAACTAGAACCCACAAAACCTCAAGTTTCCATTTCTTTATAGTCCGTTATATCCCAGAAACATGAAATAAATGTTGGTCACTTGGTTAATCTCGAGAACTTGAAAGTAAGATCGTATTGCTGAAGACATCATATTCTTGAGTCATAGAACATGAATAAATCAAGCTGGGACCAACCTAGAAGCGTCATCTTCCCTGGCTAACTTTCATAGTGCTAGAAGACTCTATTTAGATTAGTGGGGGAGAAAAGTATTCAGCCATTGTGCTTAGCTGTGAGCTCCATGAGATACAATAATGACTGGCCTGGCAAGATACGCCCCTGGTGCAATATGGCACCAGTGAAAGCAAACAATAACTTCCTGTTTATGTTTAAAGTTCACTTCAGAAGGCAGAACTCATGCCTGGTACTGTTAACTGGGCCAAATGTGGTAGGCTACATCATAGCCCTAAAGGGAGAATACAAGAAATATTATTCTGCTAAATAGATATAATATTAAATTGCCACTGAGATCTTCTAAGATTAGTGCTGTATTCTCAGCAGAAGAGCTTCTTTTCATCATAGATGGTAATTAATACAAAGATCCACAGCTTGCCAATGTGTAGAGAGTTAGATCCATTCAGTGTCAACTCTAAATGAGATGTCTGTATCACGCAGGTTGTACTCAAGGCTCAGTAATAGCAAAAGAAACGGGAGCAGCAAGATCATAAGAGACAGCTAGGGATGTCTGCAGTGAATCAGTATTTGTTGGGCATGGCAGGGGTGTTGCACACATGAACTCATGGTGGCTGTGATGGCCAGCGAGAATGCCAGCTTGGCTTGGGGAGAGGCCTCATGAATTCCAAAGTAGTGGAGATATAAATGGCAAGTAATGGCTGCTGTGGGAAGGGAGGCTCCGTGTTGTTCGTGGATTCAGTTAAGAGACTACCTGTGCTCCAATTCATGGTCTACACTCATGCGCATACAGGCAGGGCTAAAGGTTTTTTTAAAAGTAGAACACATGAAAGTAGGAGGAAAAGTAGTGGGGGTATAAGAGAAGATTTGGAAGGGATGAAATGGGGATGGCATGTTTGATTAAAGCACAATTATATACAATATGAAATTCTCAAACAGCAAAAATGAGTCATAGTCTACTATCAGTACTTATTTAGATCAGCTCATAGAATTAAACAAGCAACCTGCTAAGCTAAAATGTATCACCTTTATACTTTAGCACAGTGGCTCTCAACCTTCCCTATGCTGCGACCCTTTATGTTCCTCATGTTCCTCATGTTGTGATGACCCTCGACCATAAAATATTTTCATTGCTACTTCATAACTGTAATTTTGCTACTGTATGAATCACAATGTAAATATCTGATATGATGTGTATATTACCCCTCTGGAAAAAAAGAGTTGTTTAACCCCAAGGGGATCACAGTTCACAGGCTGATAACCACTACTCTAGATGAAGAGGTCCAGGGAGGTTATGCAAGTTGCCCAAAGTGGTGCATAATTAAGTCATATTGTATGTTTTATTTTTTTCTTTTTGATCAAGTTGCACATGCTAGGCAAAAACCTTACCACTAAACTACATTACCAGCCTTTGAGAAAAAAAAAAAAGGATCCAAATGTCTTTCTGACTAAGCTCAAAGATTTTGAACATTCATGATAAGTGTCTCTTGGGTCAGACAATGAGCTTTTATACACTACTATAAAGGAATCAGTATGATCTATGACTAATACACTTTCTGCAGAATAATTCCAGATTCTGTCTAAATATAGAAAAATTCATTTTGAGAAGCAGGGTACTTAATCATACTTAGTAAGTGGGCTTATGTGGCTTCCCAGTGATCAGTATGACTGGGCTGACCTAAGTGCCTTCCCACCTTTGTCCAGAACCACATGGGTCATCTACTGTTTTTTGTACTCTCAAAACAGGGACCAGAGAGAATGTGATGCTGTTTATCTCTGTATGCTTTGCCTATACTTTCTCTGTTTGTGATATATATGTGTACATACACATTTATATGTATGCACATAGATGTGTACAGGTGTGCATGCATTTGTGTGTGTGCTTATGGGAGACAGAGGTCTAATCTGGATATCTCTTTCAACTGTTCTTCATCATCTTCATTTGTGAGGTAGGGTCTCTGGTTGGTCAGGGAGGTCTAGGGATCTGCCTATCTCTGCTTCCCCAGATCTAAGATTACAAATGTGTGCTACCAGACCAGCTTTAGAATGAATGCTGGCAATCCATGCTCGACCAATGGAGCCATCTCCCCAGTCCCTTCCAGTATGCTGTGGAGACATATTCATTTTGGCCTCTATTATAAAATGAGCTGTTGGTAAACTCAGATAGAAAAGAAGTTTCAATGCCGACTTTCTTTGTTGATCATTGCAGACTTCTGCTATCTTTTCTTGGAAGCACTGGCAAGCATGGGATGCTCTAGTAAGAAACACACAGGTCATTATGAAGCCTGTCTGGTTAAGTCAATGTACTAAAAGAAATTACATGCTTTTCCATATGATGAATCCCGCAGTTGAAACTGAGTGGCACCATCTGGGCCAACAACCGTAGCACTCACACTTTATCTCCATTAGTGACAGATATCTAAGATAATACTAACCCAGAGGAGAGCTCAGACTGTACCACTTCAGCATTCAGACTTGAGGTAACAGGCATGCTGATACAATGAGGTTTACCCCAAGTCAACATGGTAAGTGTCTTAGTTAGGGTTTTGTTGCTGTGAACAGACACCATGACCAATGCAAGTTTTACAAAAGACAACATTTAATTGGGGCTGACTTACAGGCTCAGAGGTTCAGTCCATTGTCATCAAGGCAGAAACATGGCAGCATCCAGGCTGATATGGTGCAAGAGGAACTGAGAGTTCTATATCTTCATCTGAAGGCTGCTAGTGGAGGATTGACTTTCAGGCAAGTAGGGTGAGGGTCTTAAGCCCACACCCACAGTGACACACCTACTCCAACAAGGCCACACCTCCTAATAGGGTCACTCCCTAGGCCAATCATATACGAACCATCACAGTAAGACTATTATCACTCTAATAATTTCAAATAAACAGTGCTTACTAACATTTGTGAGACAAATAACTTCAATCAGTGTTTAAAATATTCGGGATATATTTAAGCACAAAGGTGTCTATCGGCTAAGTAAGAGCTGGGAGCTGGCTTGCCTGCAGTGTAACAAGTGTGAGTGAGGGAACTTCATCTAACCGGGGGAAGGCAGTTTTCTTTGCTCTTGAACCAAAGCAAAGCATCATGACTCATAGTTGTTTTTTTTAATTTTGAACTTTTGGTTGTCATTTAGTTAAAAGTTAATATCATGGAAGATATCATGAGACCCTGCAGGGACAAGCCTGATGGACCAGTGAAGGCTGTGGATGGCAGAAGAGAATTCTTGGGTCCTTGGTGAGATCACAGAACAGCTGATTCTAAGCTGGAGCCCTAGAGATGGTTCCTACTGTCTGAGATGTTCTTAGCTGCTTTCTGTAACAAGCATCTGAAGGCACACTAAGCAATCCATGTCAGGAACAGCATGCACAGTTTGTGGATTCTTTCATTTTAGAAATGCTTTGTAGAGACTCATAGTGCTATTATTTGTCTTCAAGAAATTGAATTTCCCCCAAATACTCTATCTCTCCATTCATCAAGTTCATGTCATTTTCCTACTACTTTGTGAATTTATCATGACCTTGTATCATCTGTACTGAAAGTATTCTTTTTCTATTTGATACACACACACACACACACACACACACATACATAAATGTATACACAAACTCAACAAATACATATACACACATACATGCAAGGATGAATAACCATTTCTGATTTTCTTCATTTTAGTAGTGTTGAACTTTGTGGACTCATGTGCCCCATTGAGAATTTCTGATAAGCTATAATTCCTTTTCTCAGCCAAGCATTATTGCATTCATATACATATGATTACACACACACCACCCACGAAGAGAAGATCATACATGTGCATACACAGGCTTTTCACAACTCAGAAGTTGAGGACATTAGACAGCATTCTGTGTATTTCACATGTGTTCTCATATACTCATACAGTGATTCAGTTCACTGAATCCTGTGGTTGAATGTAAAACATGGTTTTTGAATATATCTGTCAATGACTCAGAGTGGTGTGTTAATTGAAATGTGCTAAACTGGAGCATGACTTTCCTCTCCATGGCTGCTTTGAATAGACATAAGTTTCCCTCATACAGCCTTCCAAGAGGCTCCAAGAATGAGGTTAAACTCTATAAAAAGAAAATTGACCAACCCTTAAAGCCATCCTTGTGAACTTTAAACACCACTGAATGTACCTAGTAAAATTGTCCCTGGGCACACAGACTCCCAGCCTTGGGTGGAGTTCACATGGGATGTTTTACTAAAATAAACAAAAATGACTGAGAACTTTGGATTGCCTTTGTCTGAACTTGAGTGTCTGGATGGATCAGCAGTGGTAGTGCATAACATACCTGTTTGTCAAACCAAGGAGAAACCAAATAGGCATGTGTTTCTTACAAGTCAACAACAAAAATAATCACACCGTCATAATTTGTGGTAGCCCATTTGTTCTAAAAAGCCACACCACACATTTTCCAGCCAAATAATTCTTCCTTTAAAAGGCATGGGATGAAGAACAACATTCAGTTGACCATTTTAATCTCTAATTTCAAAAGATGATATTTTAAAATTCAACTGTAAATCTAATGAGACACACTACAGTGCTCAGAACAAATCTGAGTTGGCTTATGAAACCAAAAGCATAAACAATGAATTTCTCAAGTTTTTAACTTAAAATTATTGTTATATTAAGACAGCATTTAATTTCAAACATTCATAGATGGCTAGATGCAAGCTTGAAAGGAGCATTTGAATTAAAAGTAGTTGGCAAACACACTAAATAGATGAAAATCTGAAACAAGAAAAAAAGTAGTTGAAAAATATCAGACATATTGTGTAAATGCAGTATGGATTTTTACATACCAGATTTTAGAAAAGCTGCAGGAAGTCACATGTTTGTTCTCTTCAGTGAAGCCCTGGTTTTATATTAAGAACCACCTACCATTTTTCTTCAGTTTCCTCTTTACTCATGCCTTGGTTAAAGAGATATCCTAATTACTAAGTCCCTCAGAAATTATTTCTAATGCTAGTAGGATAAATTTATGTGCTTTACTGGGTTTTGAGCTTCATTGCATCTCTGGAAGGGTCTTTAGTTTTGATCTCTTAGTGATACCATGAATTCATAGTAGCCACAAATGAGATATGTAAATGTCATTTTTTATGTTTGAAAATTGCTTCTTCAAAAGCAAACAAAAATCGACTGAATTTAGTCAATATTGGGCATGTTATAGTGATCTGAGCACATAATTTAGATTGATGTCAATTAAATTATGTCTGTAGTCTATAAAAAACGAGTACACTTTCAGCTGCTTAATTTAAAGAGTGGTTCATCTGGGTATACATTTTCTCTACTAATGTTTGAGATATTAATTACTTGAACTTTGTGAATGCATTACATCATTCTTGATGAATGGAGATGTAATTTTTTAACAAAACAAGATTAACTCCTTCTGGCTTATAGAAAACACAAATTTATCTTCTCTAATTTAGTAGTCAAAATTTTTTGATGTTACCATGCATACAGAGTGTTTCAGGGGCTGGAGTTTAAGAATAAGCCAATAAGCTTAAGAATAATATTATTATTATGAAATAATAATAAAAGATGGGAAAATTTTCTTCAGAAAACTACAGATCACTGAGATCAATATTCTTAAGCATATATATATATATATATATATATATATATATATATGTGCACATATGTAATTCAAAGGATTAAAATAATTTATTATTGATTTTATTCTTAATTATAAGACTGCAAGCCATCTATGTAATGCTTTGTGTTGGTGAGCAATTTGAAATATTTCATCACAAATAATATTCTTAAAGTAAAAACCAACATTAAATTTCACCAACACTTCCATTTAGATGTTTAGAAATCATGTTGGTTGAATTCAGTAAACACATTGTGACTTAGTGTGGTCCTGGGGCTACCAACTTAAACTTGCCTAAAAACCAGTTTAGGGTCCAGGCTTCTGAGTTTATGAACTATGTCCCTTTCCCTGCTATCTGAAATTTGAATAGGTTCCAGGTTGTCTCACACGTTAGAAGATTGAAACCATTGTCATACAGGTAAAGTCTGGAGACTTAATCATTTCACTCAGTCAAGGAAGTAGCAAATGGCTTTCCATTATCTTTGGTCCTGGGAAGTGCTTCCTTCCTTCCTTCCTTCCTTCCTTCCTTCCTTCCTTCCTTCCTTCCTTCCTTCCTTCCTTCCTTCCTTCCTTCCTTCCTTCCTTCCTTCCTTCCTTCCTTCCTTCCTTCCTTCCTTCCTTCCTTCCTTTCCTTCTTTCTTTTAATTTATCTTCATTTTATGTGCATTGGTGTTTTGGCTGCAAGCATGTCTGTGTGAAGGTGTCAGATCTTGGAGGACAGACAGTCATGAGCTGCCATGTGGGTGCTGGGATGTGAACCCAGGTCCTCTGGGAGAGCAGTCAGTGCCCACCACCCCTGAGCCATCTCTCCAGCCCCTATTGTAATCTCTTCAGGACTCAGTCTTCTTCCTTTTCACCAACACTGTTGTAGTTGCTGTCATGTATTGGGCATTAGCCATATACCAGATTCTGTGCGAGTTGCCTTTCAAACATGATCTCCTTCAGCCCAACAGTGGGGTTTATGAGTGTAGGAAACAGGAGCCCCAGTTCATACAGCTGCCATGGGACCGAGCTGGAAGCAAATGGCTCCTTCATGGCTGTGGTGGCCTGAAAGCAGAGGACTAGCTGGGAGGAGAGGGCATTTGTTATGCACTGTCACTCATCCAGAGCCTTCACATTCATGGCTGTATTTGCTTCATGCAAGAAGCCATGTTTCTACATCCAATATTGCAGCTGTTTAAAGATGGGCCTCAGGGGCTTGATCGTCAGACACTGGAAAAGCTCTTATTAGAGTAGGCTCCTGGCTCTTGCTAGGGTAACTTTGAAAGACATTTTTTTTTCTTCTCCATTGAACCCAAGTTTTAGGCAGAGCTAGTTTTATGACTTATGGCAAATTAATAGACCACACTGTGCACTGTTCATTAATTTGTAGAGGCAAAGGGGGTGGGGTGGGGAAGGAGGTGGGGCATTTGTGGAGGGGTGACTGGGAAGGGGGATAATATTTGGAATGTAAACAAATAAAATGATTAATAAATAAAAAGAATGTAAGATAAGGACAATGTAGTGTGGGTTTCTGTTAGGATTGTATAACTTGAAACACTTAAAACATTGCTTCCCAGACATAAGCGCTCTGAAAATAATGTTGAACCCAGAGGGTAGAAATTATATGTAAAACATTCAAGGATTAATTTTAGAGAAGATTGAAAGGTAACAGCTTCTAGTTTTAATAGCATTCTTGTTGGAAGCAGTGACTTGTGCCCTGTCTGTAAGGAGGAATGCTGGCAGCCAGGGTTGGAAGAAGCCTGTTTAGGTCGTGGAGAATGCTCAGGATTACATCTGGGGTGGGGGTGGGGGAACCTGCAGAAAAAGAGGTCATTGTCCTGCCCTTGAGCTCATGGTTACCAAAGGAAGAAGGCCAAGAGTCATTGCAGAGATTCTGACTTAAAACATCACTTCTAATTAAAACATTAGTCGTGATTATCACTAGAAATTATTATGTTTATTTGCATAATACTAGGAAATGTATGTATGTGTGGTTTTGACATATACAGGATTCCTACCAGATAGTTTGGATAAAGGTCTGAAGGGCAATTAAAGAAAGAGATTTCGGAGCTACCTTAATAGGAAAGTTCAGTTCTATCCAGGAAAATTAAGGGGGCAGAAGAGAAGGCAATTGGCTCTATGAACACAGAATTATCCACCATCTTCTGGGGTGCCTGTTAAAAGCAGCCTGAAATAACCAGAATACAGAAAGGAAACCGTAGAGTGAATTAACTCCACAGATGATAAAATACAGATAATTTCGAGAAATAAGACTTCACAAGGAAGGCATCTGAGTATCTCTTATTATCTAGGTCTGAGCTGGATGTTTAAGGAAGCAAAATGGGACAGTCTCCCTCAGGAGGCTCAAAGCCCACAAGTACACACCTCTCCTCCTTCTGACACGGGTATGCATGGCAAATCGAGTTGGGTGACAGTACATTTTTGGGTGTGAGATGGTGAATCTGCTGCCCCTGCTTGGCCAGTGTGTTGGATTTCTCCCCAGAGTTTGGTTCCTGGCACATATGGAGGTCTTTAATAAAAGCAATGGCAGAGGTGTGTGGGTGAGTGTGGCAATGAACTGGGGCTACACACAAAAAGGTTCAAGGGCTTCGGGTCACTGACTCAGCACTGTCTGAGGAAAGAAAAAAAACTCAAAGCAAAGGAGCACTGTTAAAAGCAGCCTGGACCACATCATACCTACCCACAAAATATAGGTCTGTTACTGTAATGCCCACATAGTGCCAAACTTTAATAAGTTCCAATAACTTTATCATTTACTGTTACAGACAAACTGAAAGAAAAATAACCATCTACTAAGCCCACACAACCTCATTATAGCATCATTCTAGATCTCTACGTAGGCACTGACTATAAATGAATGCAGGAGTGCATTAATGAACTGCCGCCCTCGAATGGAACTTTATTACAATTCTAAGCACAGTTCTTTTATGCCAACGGCTCTCTGAGAAAGTGCTAGTCTTCGGATGAAGGCAGGTCAGAAGCAGCGGTTCTGAGGACTCCCTGTCGCCCTGCTTTGTGCAGCACACTGCTTTTAGTCAGGCCAACTGACCTTTTCAGCGCGCTTGCTGCTGCTTTGACTGTGGCGTTCAGACTGTTGTTCGCCATTTTAGTCACGCAGCCTTTCTGTGGTTCCTTTAGAAAGAGCAGAGGCTGTGAGTCAAGCATTTACCTCTCGCTTACAGTTCAAAGTTGACTTGTAAAGCAGAGAATAAAACCCCCTTCCCACGCACTGGTGTCCTTGGCTAACACTCTGGGCAAACTTAGAGCGTTCCAGAATCTATTTAAATATTACAACAAAACAACAACAACATCAATAATAGCAACCCCAACAATAGCAACATTCGCAACAATCTACACATAGCATGGGCATTTTATGTTAAGCAACATCTTTATAAGTGCTAGTACTTAAAACTGAAACACCGGAAAGAGGCTAGGGAGGGCAAATTAGGTGTGTGTATGTTTTGACACCTGTTTTTTTGAGGCATAATATATCATACCTTTTCAACAATTAGGCAAAAATGAAAAAAACGAAACAAAGTCCACTTGATACTGCCACATGGCCAGTAGTGTGTTGGCTTTCGGGGGACATGCAATTCCTTCCTCAGAAGATGCTGCAGCCGCTGATAAAGCCGCTATGCTCACACCACCAGCCCTGCCAATTCCTTTAGATGCTCTCTCTTCATCAGCCATTCCGAATGGGCAATAGTGATCATGGTTTTACAGGAGGAAATACAATATTGGAAACTGGCTGAGCTGAGATCAGAGAGGCAGGCCGATCAGAGCCCACCACTGATGACATCTTCTCACTTCTGAGCCAATGTTCTTTCTCCTGAACTGTGCTGACCGCACCTTCATACCAAGATGTGTTGATTGCACCCAGAGACCAAGAGACATCTTGATTTGATTCCCTGAGCTGAGAGCTTCCCATGTCCCAGGCAGTGTGACCATGTCTCTCGTGTGAGAAAGGTAAGAGTAGTGAAGACAGACCAGGAGGCAGAGGCCAGATATCAGCAAAGAATACTTCTGGTAGGATTAAGCACCAACAGCTTGGCATGCAGAAAGGACATTTCTTTGAACTGGGGAGGTTCGTGGCAGCTTTCCCAGCGATGGGTCCCTGGGGACAAATGGTATTTAGCTAGCAGAAAAGGGGGTTAAGGGCGCTCCTAGCTGCAGGAACAGCATGTCCACGAGCACAAGGTTCTAAGAGAGCCCTCCACTTCTGAGGACTAGCCAGGACTCTGGCATATTTAGAGCACAGAGGAGTGGAGAGACATGAGGCAAGCATGGGAAGGGGCTTGTGAAACTTAGCTACACTTCACCCTGAAGCAGTGTAAGACTGTAAAGGAGTTTAAGTAGATGAAAGGGAAGAAAAATCTAGAACTTTGGGAAATTGGCAGGAGAGATGGCTTTGGATAAAAGGGAGCCATGTTTAATGTTGGAGATTACCTGAAAGACTGTTGTATTATATATTTTTAAAAATTATTTGTGTTTGTTTTTTGAGACAAGGTCTCTATTATTTAGCTCTGGATGTCCTGGAACTTGCTACTGAGACCAGGCTAGCCTCCACCTCATGGTTATCCACCTGTCTCTGCTTCCTGAATCCTGGGATTAAAGGTGTGTGCTACCAGGCCAGTTTGCATTTCACAGTCTTAGCAACACACGTGTACATATGTGTAGACACACAGTACATCATTTTTAGCACTCTTTTTTAAGTTGAGGTCCACCATAAAGCCGATTAATGACCCCCCCCAAAGTCACCATTTCAAATAATTGATGTCATCTCAAATTAGAAGAAATTCAGTGACCAAGCAAGAGTTACTCAAGGTCTGATTTGGTGTCCATGCAGGAGGACAGTAAAAGATGGACAAGATTTAAACCACATTTAGATCTGATATAGTAATGATAATTATTTTTAAAAAAAGTACAGAAGACCCCCACAGATTCTTGCACTGATATAACTTGTAAAAAAAAGCTTTGTGCATGTGTGTGTGTGTGTGTGTGTGTGTGTGCATGTGTGGATGAGGTATAGCAAGATTGTGCTATTTCATATTTTGAACTATGTATTATGTACCTCAAATATAAATTTTTAGGCATTTTCTAAGAAAGACAGGGAGATCGCTGGCAGACTGGTTGGAGCATAAGGCATAAAAGTGTGCTACAGACCACTTTCTTATAGTTAATTTTTTATAGTCTTTAATTAATTATTTTATTTAGTCACTTTACATCCCAATCAAGCCCTCTCCTCTCCTCTCCCCTCCCCTCCCTTTCCTCCTCTCCCTTCCCTTTCCCTCCTCTCTCCTCCTCTCCTCTCCCTTCCCTTCCCCTCTCCTCCCCTCCCCTCTCCTCTCCTCTCCTCTCCTCTCCTCTCTTCTCCTCTCCTGTCCTCTCTCTCCTCTCATTTCCCCTTCCCTCCCCTCCCCCCTCCTCTCTTCTCCTCTTCTCTCCTCTCCTCTCCTCTCTTCTCCTCTCCTGTCCTCTCTCTCCTCTCATTTCCCCTTCCCTCCCCTCCCCCCTCCTCTCTTCTCCTCTTCTCTCCTCTCCTCTCCTCTTCTCTCCTTTCCTCTTTTCTCAGTCCTACCCTTACAAATCCCTCTCCCCATTACCCTTTCTGAGGTACCCTTGGGTACCACCCTACCCTCGGGCATCCCATTACAGTAGGTCTAAGTGAATTCTTTCTCCCTGAGGCCCAACCAGACAGTCCAGTTAGGAGAAGGGGAACCAATGACAGGCAACTGAGTCAAGCACAGACTCTGCTCCAATTGTTACAGGAACCACATGAAGACCAAGCAGCATGTGTGTTATAAATGTGGCAGGGTTGTGTGTGTGTGGGGGGGGGCTTAGGTCCAGCCTCTGCGTACTCTTTGGTTGGTGGTTCAGTCTCTGTGTGCCCCATGGACCCAGGTTAGTTGATCCTGTAGGTCTTCTTGTGGTGTCCTTGACCCCACCAGCTTGCCCAATTCTATTCCCGCACTCTTCTATAAGACTCTCTGTCTGATGTTTGGCTGTGGGTCTGCTAATGGAGGAAGCCTCTCAGGAGACATTTATGCTAGCCTCCTGTCTGCAAGCATAACAGAGTATCAGTAATAGTGTCAGGGATTGGTTCTTGCCCATGGGATGGGTCTCCAGTTGGCCAGTCATTGGTTGGGCATTCCCTCAGTCTCTGCACCATCTTTATCCCTGTGCATCTTGTAGGTAGAACAAATTTTGGGTTGAAGGTTTTGTGGATGGGTTGATGTCTCCCTCCCTCCATTGGCTACAGGAGGTGACCACTTTGGTCTCCATATACCCGGCTGGTAGACGTCTCAGCTAGGATGACCCCATAGACTCTCCGGAACCTCCTGGGTTCCAGGTCTCCAACTACTCCCAGAGATGCCTGGCATTAAATACAGTTCTCACTACCAGCCTTTTCTCATACCCCATCTCCTCACACCTGATCCTCATCCCTGTTTCCGTCTTCAACCCTTCTCCTATCCAGTTCCCTCCCTCCCTCCACCTCCAACAGATTCCTATAGTTTTTAAATATCCCTTTATTCAGCTATAAGGAACTATAATTTCACGCATATTTAAGGAAGCTGTGGTTTGCGACCCCTTTGGCAAACCTCTGTCTTCAAAAATATTTACATTACTATTCATAACAGTAGCAAAATTACAGTTATGAAATGGCAATGAAGTAATTTTATGGTTGGGGTTACCACAACATGAGGAACTGTATTGAAGGGTCGCAGCATCAGGAAGGTTGAGGACCACTGTTTCAAGGGCACACTGCAGTGAGTTTTAGTAAATATCCAAGTAGTGTAGGCAGACTCACTATCATTTGGGAGCACTTTTTTGGGAGTCATCTTTATAATCATCCTGCCTGTTTTCACTCTCAGCCCCATGGAACCACTAACATATCTTTTGTAAATGGTTTTAGAACCTTTTGTATAGAAGGAATCATCATTCCTTTAGTATGTTTTCCAAGCCTATAAATGGTATTAGATCTGCAGAAAATAAGTAGTGTGTAGGCATGCCATATGCTAAATATTGTTTTTCCATCCTGTGGTTGAAGGACATTTTAGTTTTCCTTACCACTTGCCTGTGATGAGTAGTTCTGTTAATCGTTCCTGTTTCTGTCTTTTGTGGGAATGTATTTTTCCCCTTTTAGGTGGACCTCATAGTATAGACTGTTATATGGATAACCACTATTTAACTATTTGTGGAACAGTTAAATTGACTTTCTAAGTGGCTATGCCATTTTGTACTCAGTCAAAAAACTGTGTGAAGGTTCCCACTTCTCGTTGCCAACAAGTATCTGAGGTTTTGTTTCTGTTTGTTTGTGTTTTTTAGCCTTTGACTGAATTAAGCCTAGTTAGTGGCTTTATTGGCATTTTTCTGATGACTATTTATGCCAGTGCATTGGTGAAATGATGTCTCTTTAAATCTTTTGCCCATTATAAAAATTGAGTTGCTTGTGATTTTGTTACTCAATTAGGGATTTGGTATTCTTAATTTTCACTTGAGGATAATAGTATATTAGTAAGGAGACACACTTTTCTCTCTCTTCCTTATTTTCCTTCAGGGAGCCTTCAGGGTATCTCTTTTAGAAGACTGTTTTCATGACAGAAATTTGTATTATGAAAGTTGACATGTTCCCTTCCCAGTGTATTCTTCCATAGGAGCTGTCATAGGAATCCTGGCTTTTGTAGAATTTTCATTGTTCTTCATATTCTTTCCAGCCTCCTTCATGAGCAGACAGAAAAACATGTAACCCCCTGAGTTCCACATTACTTCAAAAATCACCTCCAGATACTCACACTGAAATTGGAAACTGGAGAAGGTAGGGTCTGTTTTAATGTCTTGTCTCAGTTTATAGCTTATATTTCCCCTGACATCCATTTATATTTTCTGGACCCACCTGCCCTTTTTAGGAAATGTGTGTTAATGCTTATGATGAGAGGTGAGAAAAAAATGACTTTGATTTCTTCTAAAGTAATCTCTCTCTTTTCCCCACTCCTCTCTCTCTCTCCTCTCTCTCTCTCTCTCTCTCTCTCTCTCTCTCTCTCTCTCTCTCACACACACACACACACACACACACACACACACACACACACACACACACGACTATTTTTAAATGGATAGTGTACAAATTAAGTCATCACAGAAAAAGAAAGATGAACGGAAAGTTTCAACAGAGCCCTTCTCTCTGCCCGTGGGGCACGTGGGAGAGAGTGGAGGTGAGGGTAGGCTCAGGGGAAGGGTGCAGACCTTGACTCCTGGGTGTCATACATGTCGTCAGTATTTTTTAAAGGGTCAGTTGGTTCATGAACCACAGCTGGCCACTGTGGTTACATCTCAGCACTTAAACTTGTTTGGTCAGGCCCACAAAATGCCATTTGCTTGTTTGGATTTTGAACCAACTCTTAAAATCCAAGAAATTTAAAGTAACAGTTCAGTAAAACAGGCAAGATTTATCCAGACCGAGCTATGTTGTCCACAGGAATGGTGATGGATGGGTGCTGCTTTCTGACAGGACTGCTTTTGCTGAACTCCTAGTATTTTTTGGTATTTGCTTGACTTTGGATTTGTCAGTTGTCATAGTGAATACTTCATTAATTAATTAATTGATTAGTTTTTCCCCTTTTTGTTTGTTTGTTTGAGAGAGAAGGGCTTTGGCCTTGTAATTAATGGCTGTCTTGCCCACATCTGAATTCTGGGATTGCAGCCGGCATGCTATCATGTACCATGACTCATAAACGTTTATATAGGACATTAATATCAGCATTTTCCCACCCAGACTTGCATTATTCCTTATATGACACAGAGTTTGTAATGGAGTCTTTCTCTATATCTATCATCCAGTGACTACAAACTCCATGGATTTAAGGCAGTGAAATCAATGCACAGTTCTATGGGTGGTAAATTCAGTCAGGACATTGGCAGGATCTTGCTGCCCACACAGGTTATACGGGAGAATTTTTGAACTTCCAGTGTCTTCAGAAAGTTTTTGTCTTGAAGTTACCTCACTGTAGTGTCTGCTATCTCTTCTCTCTTACCTCTTCTCTGTGTGCTTCTATAAGCACATTTATTATTGGATTTCTTGCCTACTGTGAATAATTGAATAATTCATCTTAAGTTAATTCTAAGTTTTCCCATAAAAATCATATTAGTAAATTGGAGGATTAGGATATGGGAATATTTTTTTTGCGGGTGGGATCTACCCACTACATTTGCCAGATTGGACAATCCTGGAAAACACAAAATGAAGAAGTTGAAGTTATAGCCAGTTCTCAGGGTAAAGAAATGAAATAAAGACAATATCAAAGAGGAAAATTTTTATCTCAATCCTGGTTTGCTATAGGAATCAAATAACCTTATCTTTGGACTTCCACACATTAGCAGGTTGAGTTAGGAAATACTTAGCTCCTGTGAATCACCAATTCTACCTTGGTTTACAGTGTAATGTGGTTAATTGCTTGACCTTGGCCATGGATCCATAGATCTTTTAATTGGTTTACTGCTTTCAGTTGCCTAAAACTATAACCATTGAAAAGAGTCTGTGAACATGGACATTTTAACAAATTTAGACACAAGACTCTTTTTTTTTCCTGAATGAGGGGGTGCTAGTAAGATCAGAGGAGATGTGAAACTAGGTAATGCTCAAAAATAGATACAGAGCCAGGCTGCAAGCTGTCTGGCAACTCTGCCACACCATATGAGCACCAGGAAGCCACTCCCCTAAAAAAAAATCTAGTAATTATTTCAGATCATGGGATTATAAAACACTTCAGAGACAGTCCTAAGTCCAATTGAAGGCTTCAGTCAGAGTAGTCAGAGCTTTGAGGAATTTGAGGCAAACCAAATAATCAAGAGTGTAGTAGCATATATTTTTACATGCTCAATAATTTAGAAATCTTACTTATGCCCCCTGACAGATTACATCCTGCATTCTAATGTTTCCTATTGGGAAAAGTGTCTGTGAAGTGTGTGTGTGTGTGTGTGTGTCTGTGTGTGTGTCTGTGTGTGTCTGTGTATCTCTCTCTCTCTCTCTCTCTCTCTGTGTGTGTGTGTGTGTGTGTGTTGCAGAGAGCTACACAGACAACCATACCCAGTCTCAAACGCATTCCTGTCACAACTAGGGTTTAGAGATGTCAATTAAGATGTGGGCTTTTTGTCCCCCTGCTTTTGTTTCTCTTTTCTGTAGCATGATAACCGGGGCAGTGAAAAGCCCAGGCAGGAGGTTTGCAAGGGTGTAAACCTGGGCACTCTTGGTTGAGTGTGCAGTTGCTGGCGGCCAGAGGGTGGTTGCCAGAGAGAGCAGCCTGGCATTCTTGCATGCTGACATCAAGCTTCCAAGTTACTGCCCTCTGGTGAGTCAACAGCAGAAGGCCTACATGGTCCGAGGGTGGCTGTCCAATCAGAAGCTGTGGTGGCATACCTCAGAAATGTGTCCAAACCTCAGCATTCTGCAAGCTTCAAACAGCTCCTTCTGAGAAAGAATGTAGACATGATTAAAGCTATAATAAACACATAACCTGTAATCACAGCAACAATGAGATAAATCCCACATTTGCTTCTAAGGCCAACCTGTTGGATTTTAATCAGCTGAACCAAAAGAACATATTCAAGAACTGATTGGTGCACTGAGATTTCTCTGTATATTGAGATCAAGACGTCCTTGAATGGTACTGCTGGTCTACAATGGCAGTGGACTCCACTAACAGCTACTGCAACTCAGCAGCAATATCCATAGTCTATCATCTCTTACTGTGAGAGTCCATGCATACATATGCACATGCATACACTCTATACTGAGGTAAAATTCATTGTAGAGCTGGTTCTCTCGTCTCATTAATAGAGGTGGTATTGCTGTTCAGTAATTTATTTGGATGTGTTTTCCACTGATCAGGGATCATTGGGGGATATGATGGATGATGCAAGAGGCAGATTATTTGCTTAGTGCAGCACAAGCCTGCTCACCAGGTGAGAGCAGAGTCCTCTCCACAGCACTGCCACCATATGGCACTGCCATATCATAGAGGCCATAAAGGGGAATGGCACTGTAAAGATTAACTAGATTTTGCTTGGCAAGGTCAGGCATCCAGATAACATGCTGTAAAGTAGCTAGAAGGAGAAAGGGGATCTATATGAAATTTGTGGCAGAGGCTTTCCTCACAGCCCAGCCATCTGATTTGGACTGTCCATTGCCCACTAGAAGATGCCCAACGAAGCTGTGTGGTTTTGTGGGTAAAGTAGTCTTGCAACTGTTCCTATGGTATGGTAGTATCACACAGAATAAACCTAGACATTTAACTTTATATTTGAGTCCTTAAGTACCCAGTTCTAGACTTAGGGAAAGTTCTTTGACTCTGTGGCATCCAGAGATGTAAGTCAGTTTATGGGTCTTTAGATGAGGGATTTTGGGTGTGCTCATTGGTGATGCCTTGTAAGTAGAGGTGGCTGTACATGTGAAGGTTACCATCAAGGTCTACCATCAAGGGGAATGAAAGTGAGTAACTGATATTAGAGGTTTCTCCAGACTTTCTGGATTTTATTATTGAGAAACAAAATGCTAAATATTTCCTGACTTAAATAACAAGGATAATTTGCATATATCATGTATTTTGCAGTCTGGGCGGGGTTTGGTTGAGATAGCATTTCTCTGTTCCATGAAGTACCTATTGCTGTTGCTTAAAGAACATCTGAGCAGCTGAGCCTCTTCATTCCTCTGTATCTTTTTTTTTTTTAAGATTTCTTTATTTATTATATGTAAGTACACTGTAGCTGTCTTCAGGCACTCCAGAAGAGGGTGTCAAATCTCATTCCGGAAGGTTGTGAGTCACCATGTAGTTGCTGGGACTTGAACTCAGGACCTTTGAAAGAGCAGTCAGTGCTCTTAACTGCTGAGCCATCTCTCCAGCCCATTCCTCTGTATCTTGATGTGATCTCTTTATTGATCCTTCAAGCATGGGGCCTTCAGGTAGCATTATAAATGACAGGGCCTATATTAGATTGCCTAGAGTGTAGTTTCAAGAGAGTGAGCTAGTCAGAGCTGTATTACCATTTGTAACCTACATCTGGATATTGTATAACCTTGCTTGTGCTAGAGTGAGTTAACTGAGGTAGTTGTAAAGTCTTGTCTAGGTTCAGGAGGGCATAGATTCTTTCTCTGAATGTAGCTGTTCCAAGGTTCAAGAAAAGCTTGTGAGACTAAAATGCTTTAATGGAAACATTTTGGAAATTGATTGGCATAAAAGTAACACTATTTTAAGAATATAGTTGGAGTGTTGGACACTGGATTCAGCCCCGCGCTCTCTTATATATAAACCCAGTTTTTGAGTCTCAGTTTCCCAATCAAGAAAATGAGGATACCAGGACTAATATTTTAGATTTGTTAAAGACTAAGTAAAGAATATGAATATGTTTGTAAACATACTCATGAGGCTGGTACAAATCTCAACTCATATATAAGAATTGAGGTCATTGATGGGCCAGGAGGAAGGCAGACTTCTGGAGAGTATGAAGGGTAGATTGTAATATGTATTTGTAGCTAATGATGTTGGTCAAATAATAATATGTCAAAGTTATGTGACATATGCATAGTTCTCAACTATCTAGAGTCTGCCACAGAATCTTAACAGTAAGAATATGAAGGATTGTTGTCATTCCCTCTATGAGTTGAGGAACTTCAGGATCAAAAGGGATAAGAAAACTTCCCTAGTTGTCAGGTAACAGAGACAGGAAACTTTAAAGTTGTATGCAACAATCTATGTTCCACATATTTGAGAACATGTGATATTTGTGTTTCTGGGTCCATATGATTTCTGTAAGATGGTGAGTTCCAATTCTACCCATTTCCCTACAAATGACATAATTTTATTGTTCAAAGGCAGGATTTGAATCAAGGTAATGATTTTTAAAAATCAGAACCATAGAAGAGTAGTCTATCTTTAAACAGACCCTATTTTTTTTCCAGTGAGGTAGGGCTGTGCTTAAACTTGCTCTCCAGAAAGTTCTACTGAATATAGTTCGGAGATTGCCAGCAGCTAATTGCCAGGAGCAATTGCTCTAGTCTAAATAAAAACATCTAATTGTAAGGAGCCAGTACAGTGTCGGATAAGGAGGACATTCAAGAAAATTAGTGGCAATCATGTAGAGTGCTGATTGGATTTGTAGAGCATGAGAGGCGCTGTTGTAGTGACAGGGAAACTCTGAGTGTCAGCACTGCCGTATACGCCATAACCCGTATACATCACAGCAGGGCTCTGTGTGGAATTGAAAACAACCCTAGGTGTCCTCTGGCCACAAGCATGTTTCCTAGGCATTTGTACTCTGAGTCTAGACTGAAAACAAACAAAACAGATTTCTCTGAAAGGCTGGAAACCCTCCCCACTTGAAGCTCTCAGATCTCTTACCTTGTAAATCTAGCTTTCAAATTCCATGCTGAGCTTCCTTTCCCACACCCCGGGGTCCTTGTAGTAGGGATGACAATGATCATCTCTGTGTGTATAGTGATTGTTCCTTCCACATCAAGGGCCTTGGACAATGGTGTAGCACAGCCTTCTCCTGCTCTGACATCCTCCACCCACTCCTCCAGTTACACCTGCAGTTTGCAGCAGATAAATGACTGGGTATTCCACACTCCAAGTAATACCGGAGATTGGTATCAGGTGATGGTATCCAGGGGCCATTTCCACACGCCATCTATGTTGACCTTGCCACTTCGTTTCACAGCAACCTTCTTTTGGACTGTAATATGTACTTAGTAAGACAGAACAGGAATGTATGCTGTTTGGTAAGACATTGCATATCTCAGATTTATGAACCTATTTATTGATAGGTCAGTGTCTAAGAAACAAAAGTTGTACCCTTGAGGTAATTATGTTAGGTTTTTTTATGTTTACAGAGAATAATTTATAACATAAAACCTTTCATAGAAAGTGTTTATTCCATCCTGTAGATAATTATTTTTAATAAAAGAAAACATTTAAAAAAGGAAACAAAACAGTCTGATAGCTTAACTCAATGAGAAAAATAAAACATGCAAACAACTCAACCAAAAACCTGGAGTGTCTAGGTTTACTTACTTTGATGGTATATCTTTTCAAATTAATTCAAGTAAGGTAATTTTGAATGTTAAAAAGGCTGCTGTACTTGGTCAGAGACACACAATCCCTGTTATGTATTTCTGTCCTTTCTGTCCTTTCTCCTTAGCCTGTTCTCTCTCCCTCTCTCTCTCTCTCTCTCTCTCTCTCTCTCTCTCTCTCTCTCTCTCTCTCCTCTCACCCTTCCTCCCTACCTTTCTCCCTTCTTCCTTCCCTCCCTCCTTCTCTCCCTCCATCCCTTTCTTTTTTGTTTCCTTTTAAGACAGAGTTTTCTGTGTAGTTTTGGCTCTCCTGAAACTTGCTCTGTAGACCAGGCTGACCTGGTCTATATGCCTGTCTCTGCCTCCTGGTGTTGGGATTAAAGATATGCACTACGATTACCTGGGCACAATTAATCTAAAAAATAATTTTACTTTGTTCTAATCCACATTTTGAATGAACCACTCACTGCCTTTCCCACTATGCTGTGGAACTGTTTTGTTTATTAAATATCTCCTCTAGGTAGAGTTGGTTCTTTATCCATTATTTCTGATAATAAATTATCTGAGCATGGAGTTTTATGATAATTGTTCTATTTTTCTATGCATATTACTTGGTCATTTATAGGTATTGTATTAGCCTTTCATAATGACAGTCTCTGCAGCTATGATCTAGTCAAGCTATAGCAAGGCATGCTATCCAGCTTGGTCATAGACCTGCAAGATTCAAACCTTCAGAAGTTCGAACATGGCTTTGCATATTGAATCATTCTTTTAGAGAAATAATATACTATGCGTCAATCACAACTTAACTTTTTCATGTACAAAGGTGAAAAAAACTGAACATATTTAAGATTTAGAAATTCACAAAGTAGGACAGGGAAGAGGGAGAGGGTTGATTGGGGACGGGGATTTTGGGGGGAGGGGGGAGCCAGGAAAGGGGACAACATTTGAAATGTAAATAAAGAATATATCTAATAAAATAAAAATAAAAAAGAAATTCACAAAATTATTAATTGGACATTTCTAATAAGGCCTACTTGCTGAGAGAATGGAGACAAGTGACTGACTTATGAGGCTACTGCTTCTTGTCATGGCTACACCAATACTATAGAGCAACAACAGATTAGGATGCAGAAGCTAGAAGAAAGCCTAGCTTTTACCCAGAACTCTCTCTCCCTCCTACTCCCACTCCTTCCTTTTCTTCTCCTTCTTCCCTTTTTCTTCTTCTTCCTTTTCCTCTTCCTCCTCCTCCTCTTTCTTCTTTTACAACAGGGTCTCACTATGTATCTCTGACTGATCTGGAACTCATTATGTAGACCAGACTTGAGCTAAACTCATAGAGATCTACCTGTCTTTGCCTTGCAAGTGCTGGGATTAAAGACATGTCCTACATGTCCCACCACGGTGGCCCTCAGAGGCCTTCTAGCTGTTAAACAGGGTTCCAGACTCTCTAGAAGTTAGGCAAAAGGAAAACACAGTTTGACAATCTAAATTTCTCTTTATTTTTATTAAACCTTGTACCTAGGAGATTAATTTTCTTTTTTTTTCCCTAGGAAGGAAATCTCTTGTTTGTGACAGTCTCAACAATATATAACTAGTTTTCAAGCATGCAGATCAAGTATGAGGCAGTAATTTGTCAGCCATAAAGATAATACAAGGAATGGAAACACATTTTCAGGTCACATCACCAGTCAAAATCTTTGCATAGATTCTTTCCTGGTTCAGGAGTTCACCCATAAGACCTACTTTGTCTATCAGCTGGCTCGAGCTGATAAGAACCTGAAATAAAGGTTCTTTCCAAGCTTTTATTTATTTGTCCTTGTGACATAAGGGTTATAGGGATTAGTCTGCACAGAGATGTTTCTGGTTGGTCAATTTTTCTTTTGAATAATTGTCTCAGTTTGACAAGGTAAATAGAATTATTTAATCACATTCAAAAATTTCCCAACAACTTTGCTTCTAACAAGTTTTCTCTGAGTATGTATTGAGAGCTTGTATATTCAGCCTTAGATTGTCTAGGGATAATATGATTCAAGAATAGAGTAATTAAGAGAAAGAAATATATGCCCATCAAGTATGTTAGATGAAAGTGAGAGTGGGACTATTATTTTCTATTCAATATTTGCCAGACTTCTCTTCTTTCCAGGCACTTGACCCAAAAGGTATTCATTTAAAGTTCACTCCAGAAGTGGTCTGTTAGGCCTGTGTTCTTGGAGAACTCCAGTGGATTGGAATTGTGGCTGTCCTGGAAGGGTAATGGAGTGTGGGAGTGCCCATGCCCACACCCACGCTGTTTATCTTACCCACTTCCCTTCCACTCCCATCCACTGCCCTTTCTACTCTTATCGGGTCGATGCCAATTGCTGAACAGTTTCTATAGCTTTTGTACTTAACCTTTCAATTCACTGCAGACTCAGCCAACACCCTTTTATCCTATGATAAGTAAACTTACTGACTTCCCTAGATCCTACCTCTTCTCCTCTAAGTCAAGCATTAAGTGACATGATATTATGGTAATTCATAAATTCTACATTCTTATGTTTTCAGGATATGTTGAAGTAGACATTTGATCTGGTCTGTTATTTTATCTACTGAACTATAGCTATGAATTGGTCACTCTTTTTCTTAGAGGGTTGTATTAATTCTCTGGTATTAGGTAACAGAACACATTATTCTTTGAAATAGTTTTCCACTGGTGCATGATTAAGTAGAATCTTAACTGTGATTGAGGATCTAAGTATCCTTTCTTGTACTGAGTAAAGTGTGAACCACACCAGGATGGATTCTGAGACAAGACTGTGGGTTTTATATGCACTCCCAGAAGTCCCAGAACACACTGGGATAAACTGCCAGAGATGTGCTTTGTGCTTTCTTCTTCTAATGTCTGCATGCTATGACATCATCATTTTGCCCTTTATTTTTTAACCAGGAGCTTAGAGTATGCTAACACTGTTGTCAATCTTGCTTTCTCAAAATGTAGCCTTTAGTTACTATAAATATTAATTAATATAGGGACATATTGCCCATGTATGTTTTATAGGAAAAATACAAAGCAAACACTGCACTCATAGCACTAATTTAAGACATTTTCATCAGTGCCTCAATGTCTTGGTGTGTCTTCCATATAGCCCTATTCTCTTTAGTTCTGGAACCAATGTTTGTCTTGAGTTTTCTTCAGACTGTTACACTGTTGCCCTTAGTTTTTCATCTGTGCATGTGTTCCAAGATAAGCTCTTGGACTGTACTTCTTTTTGAAGCTGATGTAAGTGAAACCCTATAGCATAAATTCTTCTCAAACTTAATTTATTGAGAGTTTACTCTGAGACCCCAGTTTCTATGTGTACAACTTAGTTCATAGCGGTCACTGGATAATATCCAGTTGGGTGATTTTTATGGCAATCTATTGTCTTGATTGGTATGGTCCTATTGTATTATATATTTTGCTGTTATGGGGCATGCGGGTTTGGTATTCCTATGCATGGCGGTGTGTTAGGTTTCTTATTGTAGTGACAAATGCCTGAGAAAGAAGGTTTAGAATATTTTGTGTATTGTATGGGTGCAACACGTGTCAATTAAAAAACCTATGGCCTATAAGAAAGGGAAGAATAGAAGGTGGGACATCCAGTAGGCAGAAAGAATTCTGGGATAGCATGAGGCATGGGAAGAGTTGTTGGGGAAGATGTGAGGAGAACCCACTTATGGTTCCTGAGCAGAGATAAGCAGCCACATGGAAAAATGTAGACTAGTATAAATGTTATTTTAAATTATTAGCTAGTTAGAGAACGCATCTAGCTATATGGATGGCTTAGGCAGTTGTAAATATATTTTGAGTCTGAGTCATTATTTTGGGGAACTTGGGGCTGGGAGAAACCCTCGTGTTACAAAAGGAAGATTTAGTCTTTGGCTTACAAACTTAGAGGTTCTGGTGATGCTTGGTCTGGTATCTCTGCTTCTGGGGCAGTTGTGAGACAGAGTATCACGGCATGGAAGAACTGCAGAGAAGCTTAACTTCTACAAAGAGAGTGATCAGAAGAGAAAAGAGAGGGAGAGGGATGGAGAAGCAGAGGTTGGTGGAGAGAGTGAGGGAGAAGGAGAAAACTTTGGGCAATTCCTCGTTGACCTCCTTCCTCCATGTGGGAACCATCTCTGAACCTTGAAATGTTATCAAATTATGAATCCACCAATGTGTTAATCGCTGGTTATGTTAGAATCCTCATTTTGATCATCTGGGGACCATGGCTTCAACACATGAGATTGGGGGTCATACTTCATATCTAAACTGTGACTGGTATAGGTTCATTTGTATATATATATATATATATATATATATATATATATATATATATATATATATATATATATATATATGTGTGTGTGTGTGTGTGTGTGTGTGTGTGTGTGTGTGTGTGTGTGTGTGTGTATTTGCCTGCCTACCTTAGTACACACTGGAAAAGCGAGGACCAATGTTTTGAACAACTTCTTAAGCTCAGAGTGAGCTGGTGGTGAAATCAAAGTCTGAACTCAGACATCTGTTTTCAGACTACTCATCCTTAACCACAGTACTCATTGCTCTTTCATTTTAAAGAAGGCACTTGCCAAAGAAGCAGAGATCCAATAAAGATCGAATTGACTAATGCCATTTATTTTATTATAAGCTAAATATCTTACAGTTCTACTTGTAAAGTATTAATTATAGATGAGCAAGTTCACACTTAATGCTATTATCGTTTCCTTAAAAGTTTTCAGCTGCCAAAATGTAAAAAATTGCTCTTTCAGTTTTTGCTTTTCATTTATGCTTGATTTAAATTTGTAGTAATTTTTCCTTCAAGGCTGTGAATACACAGGAAAAAGCAATGGGCTTTCACAGTAAAATAGATCTTTTTCTGTCTTGCTATTTTGTTTACGCCTGCTAAATGTGGTTAGAAATATGCAAGGCTTGGAGAACAATTTAATTTGAGTGCTAATTAACATATTCAACAATAGATATAATAGCAGATCATATGTACAACTGGCATTTTATAGGCCACTAGATTCAAGATAGCTTTAGAGGCTTCATGTGTCTATGTCCGAAACAGAAGAGAGTGCTTTGTACGATTGGGAGCAAAGAGAGTCCTTCAGCTCAGCATTCAGCATTGCAGCCCAGGTTTTGACCTGAAAAGGACAAAAATGGAAGCCAGATGGGTGAGCAGTGTCCTGGAAAGCCTCGGATGAGTTTTGTGGCTAGAAGATTTTCCTACCACATGATGACATTTTTAAGAAAAAAAATAAAAATTTAAAAATTTACCTTTTTTTCTGATTCTTTGTGATATTTCACACCATGCACCCCAATCCCACTCACCTCTGTCCCTTCTTCCCCACCCTCCACCCCTTGCAACCTACCCCCTATAAATACAAACATTTCACTGAGGAAGCTGTAGTGTGTCCATATAGTATACCATTTTGTCCACACTTTTCTTTTCTTTTCTTTTCTTTTCTTTTCTTTTCTTTTCTTTCTTTCTTTCTTTCTTTCTTTCTTTCTTTCTTTCTTTCTTTCTTTCTCTTTCTTTCTTTCTTTCTTTCTTTCTTTTCTTCCTTCCTTCCTTCCTTCCTTCCTTCCTTCCTTCCTTTCTTTCTTTCTTTCTTTCTTTCTTTCTTTCTTTCTTTCTTTCTTTCTTTCTTTCTTTCTTTCTTTCTTTCTTTCTTTCTTTCTTTCTTTCTTTCTTTCTTTCTTTCTTTCTTTCTTTTGCTTGCAAATGTTTATTGCAATGAGTCATTGGTCTGGTTCGAGGCCTCTGACTTCTGCTATATTATCAATCCTGGAGTCTCTTCAGTACTCCTCTTGGATATCCTGTTGTTGCCCTGTGTCATGGAGATCTTGAAACTTTGGATCCATAGGATGAGCCCCTTCCTGACTCCAGCAGTTCATAGATGGGGTAGATGTAGGGCCAATTCAAGGCCCAAGCTCTGGGCCTGGTGGTATCTGAGCTGGTCGGCCTGCCAGCTCTCCTGTGCCTGCACTCCTAGGGAGAGCTCTCCAGCATTAGCTCATCTAATGCCATAGCCAACAAGGAGGCAGAGCCATCTCTCCTGCTCTCATACCCCCCAGGACTGGCTCACCTTTCCCCTCTCCCACCTCCTCCCTCCTCCACAAGAGTCAGTTCTACTGTTCTGCTCAGATCAGGGACAGGTCCTGCTCTCCCAAATGCTATGGCTAGTGAGGGACAGGAAGGACCAGCTCTCCCAGTCTCAAGACCACAAGGCCAACTCTCCTGCTTGCTCAGGTGGTAGGAGAGGCAGGGACACCTCTACCTCAGTCAGAACACCACATGGCAGGTGAATGACAGGACCAGTTTTCTCATGATCACAACACTCTCAGCCCAGCTCACCCACAACTCATGTAATCAGAGCCAGCTCTACTGTGGTTTTCGGGCAAGGTGTGGAGCCCATTCTCCTGCTCTCAGACTTTCAGGACAGCTCTCCCAGAATGCCCAGGTGAGGGGTGGGGCCAGTTCTGCCCATCCTTCAGAAATCAACATGGCTCCAGGAGGAAGCCCAGACCAGGGATGTCCACCTGGCCTTTGGTGATAACAGACCCACACTGCTACAGTGCCAAAGACCAGACATAGCCTTTGGTGACAGCGCAGGCCAAGACCTCATCATGACCTTAGGTGGCATCACTGCTGCTCACATCAGGTTGTTCCTCCTTGAGTCACCAGTTCTGCCTCTCTTCATTGTGCACACATCATTCTGTTTCTGTTACTCTATCGCTCCATCAGTTACTTGCTCATCTTAGCGGTGCCCAGGATGAGCGGTGTTCTGGATGTCAGGGGTTGTCTCAGGAATGCTATGCCCCACCCTTGCCATGTGGTACCAGACAGCAGTTATCTTAGGTTTGCTCCCGACATGGGGCTTTGTGGTGCAGGGCTGGAGGTTGCCTCAGGCATGGTCTGCTGCCCAGACCCTGTGGTACTAGACTGGTGGTTGTTTCAGTCCTGCTCCCTACCTGGATTGAATCAAAATAAAAACTTTCTGTTGTGTGAGTCATGTCTCTGTTCATTGTAAGAGACTGAGTCCATCTTGAACTGGTCTATGACAAAGGAGAAACATGTTGGACCCTGGAATGTCAGGAAGGACTAGGAAGGAAGCCACAGGCAGGGTGAGGGGCAGCTACCTAGTGTTTTGTCTTCAACTCTTGTTTCTGCTTCTCCTCCTGCTTCACCTCTTTTCTCTTTCATTGTAGATTGTACATTGGCTCCTTAGGCATGGCAAAAAACCATCACTCCCATATCCTCCACCACCAGTCATGAATTTATCGATGTTTCCTTTGGAGAAAAGTTAAAATTTTAAAGAAGAGGATTGGATCCACTCAGACTGAATAAATCAGCAGCCTCTGGGCCAATGGAATATTCTCTAAGGATGATAAGGCTTTACAAATTTATGACTAATTTTCTTGGAAGCTCTTGAATTCCCAGAGAAGGAAGAATTCTCGAAAGAAAGACTGTGCAGTTTACAAGAGGGCGCAGAGTAGATAGATCAACAGCAGCTGTTCACTGGATTGCTTAAAAAAATCCACACAATGCTGTCAGCTCATATTTACATGTTTTGAGAATATCCCTTAACTGTTTTAGCAAAGTTAATCTTACAATACTTTATGATTCGCCTGAAATCCTTTAGAATAAACAATAAACATTAGAAATTGAGAAGTCTGGTTCCTTAAATCGAACTCCACAGGTTCAAAACGGAAGAAAACAAGTAAGGCTAGAATAATCACTATAAGAAAAAAATATTTTTGACAAAAATTGAATAAGACTAGTTAGAAGATAAGTATCTTTCTATTATTGCTTTGCTGATGTTTATTTCTGCCGATTAAGTCTCAGTTGATTAAGATCACTATAGCATAACAATGGTACGGTGATAATAGTGTTAGAACCAGAAAATAGGTTTCTTTGTTTATCTGTTGCTGTGTAATAATCACAGACTCAGTGGCCTAGAGCACCCACCTTATCTTCCCTATCTTTGGGCTAGAAGCTTGGCCACAGAGTATGCATGGGTAGGGGCTGAAGCTACTTCCTGGACTTGACCTTGGTTCCTGTTCAAAGTTCCCAGGTTAGCAGGCTCTTCATTTCCTTCTCATAACCCTGTCTTTATAAAACAGAAGTGGCCTTCAGACTTCAAATTCTTCTTGTGCTTCCCTCTCTCTGACTCTCCTTGGTACTATGTATCTCTCTTACTTCTCTCTCTTTTTCTTCTTCTACCAGCAGAAGACGCTTTTAAGAGATTATGTAATTAGGATACATCCAAGGATAATCTCATTGAAAGGTCAGATGGGGTATGGAGTATCTACCTTTCTTGCTTCACTGGACCTAGGGTCAGAGAGATGGCTCAGCTATTAAGAGCACTGGCTGACCTTCCAAACCACTGGCCAGAGGTTCTAGAGGACCTCAAGTCCCAGCACCCAGGCAGATCAGGCTGCCTTCCTCTGGCATCCACAGGCACCAAGAAGACATGTGCTGCAAGAGCGTGCACACATGAAAGCAAAACAGTTACTTACTCACAGAAAATAATAAATCCTTCACTGGATCCATGTTTAAATTTAAATGTTACAACATACCATATATTTAATTCATTTACACAAATGTATCTTTTTTTGTGGCTACAAAATCTCACACACTGGAGGATGCTGAAAGAATAGTAAAATCTAAATTACTGCTTTTACAATGAATGCATTTCTATTGGCTGAAAATAAATAACATTTGATTTAAAAAAATCAACTTTCTTTTTCACTTGTTCTGTTGAGTCAAAAATAAAATCTCAGGTTGTCTTGATTTGCATTTCCCTGATGACTAGTGAAGTTGAGCATTTTTTAAGGTGTTTCTCCGCCATCTGAAGTTCTTCAGTTGAGAATTCTTTGTATAACTCTGTACCCCATTTTTAATAGGGTTATTTGGTTTTCTGGGGTCTAAGTTCTTGAGTTCTTCGTATACATTGGATATTAGCCCTCTATCTGATATAGGGTTGGTGAAGATCTTTTCCTAATTTGTTGGTTGCCGTTTTGTCCTTTTGATGGTGTCCTTTGCTTTACAGACCTTACACCAGTCAGAATAGCTAAGATTAAAAACTCAGGAGACAGCAGGTGTTGGCGAGGGTGTGGAGAAAGAACACTCCTCCACTGCTGGTGGGGTTGCAAATTAGTACAACCACTCTGGAAATCAGTCTGGCGGTTCTTCAGAAAACTGGGCAGGCATGTCACTTCCGAAAGATTCTGCTATACCACTCCTGGGCATATACCCAGAGGATTCCCCAGCATGTAATAAGGATATATGCTCCACTATGTTCATAGCAGCCCTATTTATAATAACCAGAAGCTGGAAAGAACCCAGGTATCCCTCGACAGAAGAATGGATGCAAAAAATGTGGTATATCTACACAATGGAGTACTATTCAGCCATTAGAAACAATGAATTCATGAAATTCTTAGGCAAATGGATGGAGCTGGAGAACATCATACTAAGTGAGGTAACCCAGTCTCAAAAGATCAGTCATGGTATGCACTCACTAATAAGTGGATATTAACCTAGAAAACTGGATTACCCAAAACATAATCCACACATCAAATGAGGTACAAGAAGAACGGAGGAGTGGCCCCTGGTTCTGGAAAGACTCAGTGTAGCAGTATTCGGCAAAATCAGAAGTGGGAAGTGGGAAGGGGTGGGTGGGAGAACAGAGGGAGGGAAGGGGGCTTATGTGACTTTTGGGGAGTCGGGGGCTAGAAAAGGGGAAATCATTTAAAATGTAAATAAAAAATATATCGAATAAAATTTTAAAAAAATTAAAAAAAATAGAGTTGTCTTAAAAAGGTCCTGAACGTCCGTTCGGGGGGGAAGCCATGCGTGCAGTGGGGCCAGTAAACAAGCTAAGACACACACACTGCCTTCTGTGCTTCCGCTTTACTGCTCCTTGCTCCACACCACACAGCCTTTCCTGGAAGAGCTGTCAGAACAGGATATAATTTGCTGATATTCTTCTACCAGAGAGGAAAGTTGCGTAATTAGATCATCACCATCTGAACCTAATTGGACATGAAGCACAGCCCACAGGATTAGAGGGAGGGGCATCGGATGGGGAGAATGGGTGGGAAGGAGAGGAAGCTGATCTCATTAGCACATGGAATGGTAGCCTGTGTAGTTTCTGAGTGACTTCTGGCCTCCTGAAAATGCCCTTTACTGTGGCTTGGGGTGGGATGAAAGGCACCTCAACTATTGCTATCCTGCTGAGTAAATAAACACTGGAAGGAAAGAATACAAAAAAATCCCCTTCTGAATATATATATGAATGGAAGTATCACTACTGTTCCACCACAAGGGAATACTTTCATTCTCTAAAAAAGCTTTGAAGTGATTGTAGTGTTAGATATGAAAAAAAAAACTTGAGGCATTGATTACTGTCACCTCCATCCTCCCACTAACAGCTATTTCTAATATGAGGGAAATTTATTATAAATGTATATGTATTAAATGTATTAAATAGTCTAATCTTAATGTGTCTTAAATATATTCCTGCAGGACTGAGATTGCAGGAAAGAAAAAAAAGTAATATTTAAATTCCAAGGAAGTTTGATAATGATGACTGTAGTCCTTAAAGCAAAGTGATTTATCAGCAGGGTACACACATACACACACACACACACACAGGCACACACACACAGGCACACACACACAGACATACACAGACTCTCTCTCTCTCTCTCTCACACACACACTCACACACACACACACAGGCACACACACAGGCACACACACAGAGGCACACACACAGACACACACAGACTCTCACACACACAGGCACACACACACACACACACACACACACTCTCCCTCACACACACACACTCACACACACACACACCACCAGATTTTTGAAAAAAACAATTAACTCTCTAGGAAGATGTGCCCTATTTACCTTGGGAAATCACCAAGAAAAATCATAAAAATATGTATATATTGATTTGGGTTCCAAACCTCTAATTTTCAATGTCCAACAAATGGTGATTACTAGTTCCAGACTGTAGAAATACAGTGAACAAATGATCTCATTAGGATGCATCAGAGCCTGTGATTTCCTAATGGATGAATTGGACACTAACTATTCTGACTCACAAGGATTCTTTTCCCCTGGCAGCCTAGTGCTAGGCTAAAAGATTTATATTAATTGCCTGTGACTTGTTTGGGTTGGTTCCTGCTAGTCCATTTAAGGGGAGGGATGTGGAGAACACATTCCTTAGAAGGGCTTTAGATTGTCCTGATGAGAAGAATTCTGAAATGTTTATGCGACAGTATCGAAGAGCTAGCATGGTCCTGGAAGACTGGATTGTATGGTCACTCTCTGGTCTCTCATCTTGAGAGAGACTTACACTGCTTTTTGTTTCTTTTACATCTAGTATACTGATAGGAAAACAACAACAGCAACCAACAATAACAACTAAAAACAAGCCAGTAATTTAAAGGGGAGAGTGGTGTGAGGAAGATGCATAAAGAGAGAACCTTTAGCTATTTTTTCTCAAAACCTCCCACCCACGTCTCCCTCTTGAGTTTACTTTTGTTCCCACTTTACAGAGTCTTCTTTCTGTATGAGGGCAAGGGCAAGTGAGAGCCGGGAGGGGCTGCACTCCTTAAGGTCCCTCCAGAGTCATTTCTAGATGGTTATCTTCATGCCACATGCACTTGGAATTCTTGGTGATTTTCCAAGATAAACAGGGCACATCTTCCTGGAGGGCTTATTTATTTCTCCATCAATCTAAAATGAAAGTTCTTGTAAATGAAATCAAACTGTTGCATGTGTTGGAGTACAAAATTCATTGGAACTTTAAAAACAACGCACTCAATCCAGGCATTTGAGATTCCTGTTCACACTTCCTGCTGGTGCCTTTCTCTTTTCAGTTATGCCTTATTACAGAAAGTGTGCAAAGGATTATCCAAGGCATTAGTGCATGTGTGACATTCTATTAACCTTTTGGTCTCTTTCTGAAACTGGATTAGTTAGTACAGGAGATTGTCATGTCCTTAATGTGTTACAGCCATCTGAGGATATCACAAAAACAGATAATTCTATGAGAATACTCAATGCAGTATAGGATCAGAGTTTCCTCGAGAGGAAGAGCTACATATAGGTGTGATGACCGTGGACTGTTTCTTGGACACTTTATTGAGTGTCTGCTATGGAGTAGATGTTGTTCTGGAAATATGATACGGTGGTGAACAGAAAATTTCCTCTGAGTCACCAGGAGATGGAAGGGGAGAGAGAGTTAGAAAGGACAGATATGAACACAATGTATTCTTCTATTTCTTATTTTTGAGACAGGGTTTTACTAGCTCTGGCTAGCCTAAAACTCACTATGTAGACCAGGCTAACCTCCAACTCACAGAGATCGACCTATTTTTGCCTAAGGAATGCTAGGCTTAATGGTAGTATACCACCATGCCCAGCACAATGCAGTTTTTTCCCTTTTCATTGTTTTTCCATTTATTTATTTATGTATTCATTCATTCATTCATTCACTCATTCACTTCACATCCCTTTTCTCCCAGCATCTGCCTCAGAAGCCTCTTCCTCTCCGCTCCCCTTCTCCTCTGAGAAGGGGGAGCCCCCCCATGTGTACCAACCCAGCCTAGCACACCAAGTCATTGCAGGGGGTGGCCACTTTAGGCTCCATATTCCATGCTGCTAGGAGTTTCATCTAGGGACACCCCAAAGACTCCCAGGAGCCTCTCCTATCCTAGGTCTCTGGCACATCCTAGAGATTTGAACCTCCCCACCCCTGTCCCATCCTCCCACCTGCCTTGAGCCCCTGTCACAGTTCAATGATAAGGGCAAAGCATTATTCTAGGCATTAGAACATGCTACCTTCCATACCCACTGCCTTTCCATCCGCTGCACCCATTCCAGGGTCATTCTCTTCATTAGGAATTTCTGTCCCTATGGGCTTCAGCTGTAGATAGAAAGGAGGCCATTTCAGTAGCATCCAGTAAAGCATTTCTTTCAGTCTTTGTTGGATCAATGATTGATTCCCTTTTCTACTATGTTCAAAATAATCTCCGAGTATAGCATGATAACCAACTTCTGAGGAACTCTGCGGAATTTTCTCAGCTATCGAAGATCCTTCACCACCTAGATTCTTAGCACAGTCGTTGCAGGAATTTTGAGTACTCCTTTACTAACTTCTATACCTACTTCCTGATCTTCATTAGCAGGTGTTAATGAATCCAAGGCTGGGATGCACCGAAGCAGAGCACAGTCTTCTCTGAGAACAATGCTTTCTCCAACAGCTGCTCTTATAACCCTGAGAGCATCAGTAGCTCTGTCCTTCTTCCTATTCACTTCCACACCACTTGTCCCTCCAACCTTCAGCACAGCTCCCCCATCTGAAAGTTCAGCAAGTCACTCATTCAGCCTTTCCTTTTCATATTCACTAGTTAAGATGTCTAGCTGCACAGTGATTTCTTGAATACAGTTTTTCAATTTGAACTTTGCCACATTTTCCTTTTAAAAACATGGCGCCATCTTTGTTAGCCATGACCTATCAACTTTTCCCAAGTCATAAGCTTGAGCATCTTTAAGACTTAGATTCAACCCCTCTTCTCCCAAAACCAAAGCACCAGTAGCAATAGCCATATATTTTAATCTGGTTCTTTCTATTGTCCCCAAACCTTGGAGCTCTGACTGCTACAACCTGAAGACCAACTTTTACCCTGATCAGAACCAGTGTGCTTAGAGCTTCTCCATCAACATCTTCAACAATGACGACTAGGAAGCTGCTTAGAGCTTCTCCATCGTTGTCTTCAACAATGATGACCAGGGGCTTCCAATGAACACTGGCAATTTCAAGAGCAGACACAATGTGTCCTGTATACTAGACATTTTCTTTTCACTCAACATAACATAAGCATCTCGGAATCCACAATTTTGATCTTTTGATGTATTAATAAAATATGGAGAAATATATCCTCTATCAAATGTCATTTCAGTGACTTCTAACTCTTCATTCAGGGTTTTCCCATCCATCACTGTGATGATACCCTTTCTTCCAAGCTTTTTCATAGCATCAGAAATGATGTTTCCAATGTCTTTGTCTCCATTTGCAGAAATTGAAGCAACCCGAGCAATTTCTTTGGGGATTGTCACAGGTTCAGATTGTTTTTTTTAAGCTGAGCAGTAACAGCAACAACAGCCACCATCACACCTCTCTGGATTTCCACTGGATTAGCCTTTTTGGCCGATCTTTTCAAAGGCCTTCTTGTCAATAGAACATTCCAGAACAGTGGCAGTGGTGGTGCCATTCCCTAGCCTCTTCGTTTGTGTTATTGGCAACATTTAGCTCCCATGATTTTGTATTTCTCCTTTAAATCAATTAACTTTGCAACGGTGACCTCCATCTTTGGTTACTTTGAGACTTCACCAACTCTGTTCAATAATCACTGTTCTTCCCTTTGGCCCCATTGTAACAGCCAGAGCATCTGCTAGAAGGTCTACATTCTGAAGTGTTAAGGCTGGAGCATCCACACTAAATTTTACATCTTTGGCATAGGTCCCAGTGAGAGGAAGAGCCAGGTGCTCAGGACACTGGTCTCATCTGGCAAAGGACTGTGGGTAGCTGAAGCATTTTTGAGAGGTAGGCTGTCAGCTGCCAGTGAGGACTAAATTTGGTTTTTGGATGTTGGAGGTTGAACATCGTGCATGCAAAGCACATATAGAGCTCAAGCTTCACTGATACTATATGACATTCCATTTATTTATAATGCAATCCAGTTTGTTCTAAAACCTAGGGAAGTATTCACAGAGTTTGAATAGCCCATTAAAATGGCATTTAAGTAGATACAAAGTTAAGTATACTAGCACAGTGTTCCTTTGATGTGAGAATTAATAGTGGGGTGGGAGACTTCATCTGGAAAATGAAGACTAAGTTCTTGGTGCCATGAGAAAAGTAAAATAGGGAAGGCAAAAATGGAAATTGCTCACCCATTTGCAAGTTACAGGAAGAGGCAGGTTACAGTTCATAGCACCTCGAACCGGGATGATTAGTCTTAGTGAATGAACCACACAAATAGGAAAACAAAACAAATCAAAACAAAACAGGGAGTGACTCAGCTCTTGCTCCGGCTGCTTCTGTGCCTGGCATGACCTCTGCTGTTGTCCTCAGATCTTGCTTCCCTCCTCCTCTGTCTCTGTGGAGAAACAGGAAGGAATGTTTATTAACAAGGCTGACTGGGGTCACACCCAAAGCAATATCAGAGTTTTACCTCTCCTGAGCCTGGGAAGAGGCCCAAAGATCAAGGGCAGCTTCTGGTTAGTATGAGGCAAGAACAAACCTTAGAGAACATACTGCTTTTTTGTTTTTTGAGCCTTGACAGAAGGTCTGCTGGGTGTGATCTCATCTATTCCTCCTGGCCATCCTGAGGCCTATAACAGGTCACCAGAACCATAATCCCTAAGGAGCTTTGCCCATTTGACAGAAGAGCAACGGTCAGATCCTGAACTGACTCTCAGGGTTGTGTCTCCCTGGCAGATGTCTCTAACAGCAGGGTTAGCTGCCCAGATGGGATCCGCCGCTCCCTTATCAACAGCCTTTCCCATTTTATCTTCCAGTCCAATCATGTACCCATATCTTACCAGCTTAGTAATGGGTCACACCTTATGTCCTTGAGAGGTGAAGGGAGAAGGGAGGACAGAGAGGAAGTAAAAGAGAGAAGGGGACTGAGAGAGAGAGAGAGAGAGAGAGAGAGAGAGAGAGAGAGAGAGAGAGAGAGAGAGAGAGAGAGAGAAGGGGCTGGTCAGGAACATGTGGAGAGAAAAAGGGGAGGGGAATGGGGGAATGGGGAGAGAGGGAGAAGACAGAGGGAAAGAGAGAGACAGCGACAGAGACAGAGAGACAGGGAGAGACAGAGAGAGAAACAGAAAGACAAAGAGAAAGACAGAGACACAGAAAGCAACAGAGAGACAAAGAGAGAAATAGAAACAGAGAGAGGGGAACAGAGGGAGACAGTGAGCAAGATTTCTTTTAAAATATTTTTAATATGTTCCCTGCCTCACTGAATAGGGAGGAGGACTAAATTTTTTTTTATTACTCTGAAGGGTATAAACCAGCCAAATGGGTGCCACCCTGTGTGAAAATCTCAGAGATGCCAGTAAGCCACTTGAGACAGTAAGGCTCCTGCTTTTCTGTTCTCATTCCTTATCAGTCCTTGGCTTGCAGAGGAGGAATGCTCGAAAAGAAGAAAGAACTTCAAGGTTTTAAGAGGAGGGAAGATTTGTGAACTGCAGCTCCTGAAATAAATTGGCAAGAGTCCTTGCTTAGGCTATTTCTCCACCTTTCTTTAATAGCTACACATGTCACAGTCAGACCCTTGTATCAGAACAGTAAAGCTTAATCCCCTAAGTCCAAGCATCTTGTTAGGTCAGAACAGTTCCACCTGTGTGGTCTGTGATCCAACAGCAAGCAACTGTCCTTGAAATTAACTCACATGGTTACCAGTCCTATGTCTATTTTCATCACAGCAGCTGATTAATATAGAACTGCTAAAATGGGTCAGGGAATTCATGAAAATGATTTGTTTAAACAATTCTCATTTATTGGCACTTACCAAGACTATGGCTGCCTTCCAGAGGCAATCAGAAACTCGGAGGAAGTGCCAGCGTTGGAGTGTAGCCACTGGGATAGTGAGAATTCTTATCCCAGCACCTTCCCCCCTCCCTGTGACATTTGGAAAGTTACCCAACATTTCTGTGCTTCAACTCCCTCATTGAATATGTGTATAATAATTGTTCTTACCTCATAAAATCGTGAGGCCCTAAGGCAATAATGCATCTTATTCTTTCCGTGTCTATTCTGACCACAGTGAAGATAATGGACGTGTATCTTTAACATTTAACAATGGTTTTGCTTATCCAAGGTCAAGTATTCTAGTTTAATGAGGCTGTCCAAACACCGTAAAGGCTCCTGAGTTTCAAGACTGTAGCTCCGTTGCTCTTTCCTTTTTATGCTCCTCCTTTTGAAGAGGCACGTAGGTTCCAGTCCAGTGGCTGGAAGCATTGTGGCAGTGAATACCATGCTGGCTTTACTCTCACGTGCCCTTGGTCTGTGATCCATCAAATCAGGGGAGCACAGAAGTGAGTTGGTGAGAAGTGGGTTAGGAACAAGGTGGGGGGAGGGGGAGTCACATTATTCACTTCCCAAATGTCTTCTCAAAACAGTGACCACTTCCCAGATCCTTTTCCCTGCTGTTCTGTGGGTATGGAAGAACTCTCACTGCTACTGAGCTGCTTCAGTCAATTCCCAGGTAGACTTGCCAAGTGTGGTCACAGCAGGACACCTTTGAAATACTAGGCTTTTGGATTAAAGCTTTGAAGAGGTTTGCCAGACTGAGTCAGTCATGACTGAAGGATATCACCCTCTATGGGCTAGTTGTCCATAATAAAGTGAATTCCCTCAACACACAAGGCCCTGGTAACACCACTCAGGCAGAGAGCTCTTCGGGCTTGAAGTTCAGTGGCTAAGTTAGAACGTCCCAGTTCTAGTAGAGCTCAGAACTCATCTGGAACTTGAAACTGTGCTTAGCTAGCCTTTCTCAAATCCTGCTTTTGAAGTTAATAGCTTATGGTCTTGGGCACTAGCGTTGAACCTCTCTGCGGAATTTGTCTCTGAAATATGGGCAATAAAACCTTTCGCCTAGGTTATTGTGAGGCCTCAGTAAGATTTATATTATAACAATCTCTATAATGGCTGTTCCACACACATGAATGGCCTTACTTTATCCTTTTCCTATTTCTTTTCTTGGTTTCTTAGAGTCACATGGGGGTCTTGCTTTCTCAGTGCTAAGCTATTTTATAAAAAGCAAGTCAGCCTCTGGTATAGGCATAAGCTACCCTTATGTGTAGCTAATCTGCTTCCAGATATCCCCTGCGAGTCAAAGGGCCACAGTCGGCATTTATATGTTGCCTTCTGCTGGTCACCTGCAGCAGATATCTAGGCAACTGGAGAAGATGGGAAATCGTAAGTGTTTCTCAATGAGTCACTGCATATTGGGTGCTTGTTAGCATGTGGAGGGCTCTGTGATGGTGTGGTGGTACCTGGGCCTTTCCCTTTCCATTTTACAGACTGGAGAAATGAAACACAAACATGAAAGGTGATTTCTCAAGTATATAAATCAAGGGCAGGGCAGAGACAGAGTAGAATCCACCCAAGCTTAATTTCTTGCCTAAAAGCATTACCATTAATATTTAAAATATTAAAATTACATTCTAAATAATTGTTTATATGTAGTGAAGGCGGGATGAAGGAAACAAAAATTAACTCTACAGTGATAGATTCTCATCCACCCCTTCAGGGGTTTCCTCTATGTTCCTGTCTTTGTTATTACTATTTCCACCAGAGTCCAAAGCATCATCTCTACATGATGCCAAGGCTGATGTAGGCATTGTTCAGGCATTACTAGCTGGCCTAAGAGCAACCTTAGATCGCAGTGACTTAATCTACCAATGAAGAAACTGAAGCATGGAGGTGTAGTGCTACTCTGACGTGGCTAAAATTTAACATAAAGACTTCAGTTCTAGAAAAATAAAACTAACATATCTAATACAGAGAAGTATTAAAAAATAAAGCTGACCAGGGTTAAAATACCAGGCATGATTTCTTTCTTGTTCAGTGGGGCTTATATCTGTTGGCTACTGCCAAGACATAATTACTACTATTGCTCATTTAGGAATATCTTGCTGGACTGGTCATTGTTGGAGTTCATAGGTGTCACAGTTGGGTGTCACAGACTTTTAATTACCTCACTCAATATGATATTTCCTGGCTCCACAAAAAGAATACAGCTACCTAAAAATAAATAAACTTAATTGCTTTTTTCCTTTGGCAGCTTGCATAGCATCTTCTGCTACTTGAAAGCTAGTCCTCAGGAGGAGGCTTGCAGGTCTTTTCCAGCTTACTTCCTCTCCGTCCTGTGCGAAGCGTGTGGTACCCTCAGCATCCGGGGCTCACCTTCAGCTTTGGGTGGGGATTAGAAGAGCAGCTACAGCCTAGATTGTGTGGGAAGTATTTTGGACTACTCTGATCAACAACTTGAAAGGAGGTTTCTCAGACCTGGTCCTGCAGTTTTTGTTTGATAATCTGTCTATGGCTTTTGTGGGGAGTATTATTACCCAAAGTGGTATAACTTTATTTAAGTTACATACCTATGTATATATACCCACATATACCTACTTGTATTACATGTGATATTAGGTAACTCTACAATACTATGGCTCCCTGGGGCCTTTTCAAGCCCCTGTAGTGCTTTTTATCCACTCCCACTTCCTTCCTGTATCACCCTCCCTCCTTCCTCCCCACTTAAGCCCCATTTCCTGTTTTTACCATTTCTCCTCTATATCACTTAAGTCCAGTGATTCCCTTCTCTAGAGCTACATCCTGATCTGCAGTCTCTTCCTTTTCTGGTTTCTGTGGTTCCTCCAGGTTATATATTCATCTCTGAAGATCTGGAACGAGGAACCATGGCTGAGAGAGAACACGCAGTGTTGGTTTTTCTGCATCTGGGTTACCTCACTCAATATGGTATTTTACGGTTCCACAAAAGATAATGCAGCTACTTAAAAAAATAAATTTAAAAGTCCAGAAAACCAAACAACCCTATTAAAAAATGGGGTACGGAGCTAAACAAAGAATTTTCACCTGAAGAACTTCGGATGGCAGAGAAGCATCTTAAAAAATGCTCAACTTCATTAGTAGTCAGGGAAATGCAAATCAAAACAACCCTGAGATTTCATCTTACACCAGTCAGAATGGCTAAGATTAAAAATTCAGGAGACAGCAGGTGTTGGAGAGGGTGTGGAGAAAGAGGAACACTCCTCCACTGCTGGTGGGGTTGCAAATTGGTACAACCACTCTGGAAATCAGTCTGGTGGTTCCTCAGAAAACTGGGCACCTCACTTCCAGAAGATCCTGCTATACCACTCCTGGGCATATACCCAAAATTACGCTCTTATAAGGAAAAAAAAAAGCTTAACTGAGCACAACTTCCTTTTTATATTATAGTACAGCTACACTCGTTCTTAATTTTTAAATTAGGCCTTTGAGAGTAATAATACACATTACTATTGCACATTAAATGTATTGGTTGTTCAGGAGAAAATAATGCTGAATCATTCAATTTTGTATTCTGCTACCTTGTTGAAATGGTTTATCAATTCTTAGAGGTTTTTGATGGAGTCTTTAATGTCACATGTATAAAACAGTGACATCTTCAAATACTGATAGTTTGACTTTGTCTTTTACTATTTATATCACTTTTATATTCTTCTCTTGTCTTACTGCACTAGCTAAGTCCCTCCCTACCTCCATCCCTACCACGTCCATGACTTTTGTCATGAAGGGATATTGAATTTTGTCAAAGGCTTTTGTATGTATCTATTGAGATAATCATGTGATTCTATCTTTGAGTCTATCTATGTATGTGATAGATAACATTAATGCATTTATCAATATTTAACCTTGGAAGGAAACTAACTTGGTTATTTTGAATTTTTTCTCTAATGTCATGTTGAATTCAGTGTGCCAGCATTTTATTGGCATTTTTGCATCTACATTTATCAGCAGGATTGGTCTGTACTCTGTGTGTGTGCGCGCACGAGAGTATGTTTATAAGAATTTGACAACCATAGTAATGTAGACACAGGTGTGGGAAACTCTCCATTAGTTTTTCGACAGACAGCAGGACTGAGGTGAGTAGTACAAGTTTCCACCAAAGCACATAAGAGGTGTCATCAGCCAAGCTGATGAAAGAAAGAATAACAAGTGACAGTTTAACAACAGGACTGGGAGAGGGAGTTCTCTGAAGGACGAGGAACAGAAGAAGGGAGGCTTCCAGGGCAGAGAAGTAGGTGGGCAGGTGCTGCTCCTGTGATAGCCCCAGGCCCAGATGTGATGACACTGAGAAAATAAACTTACAAAGACAGAAGTCATAGACAGTACAGTTCTAAGGAAAAAGGGTCCGGGAGAGGAGACTATTATTAGTATTTAAAAGCCTGTTATGTGGCAGGGGGTAGAGATTTATCTGTGTCACTGTGCAGGACAACGAGGACAGATGGCTTCAATGAGAGAAAGGTGTAAACCAAATGGAGACCTTTTTCCTCATAGACAACACGTTCACTGGTCTACAGTAATGCATTTCTTGGTCCCTATTGATAAAAATGTTAAGACACTTTAAGACAGTTATTTACTTAAAATGATGTAAAGAACAAAAACTATAGAACATTAAGTATGTTAATTTCCTTTCTAAGACCTATGAATGCATCATTTGCATATGCAAACATACAAGCTGGTAATCACTTGCCTTTTGTCGTGATTTCCTCCAGTTTTTATAGGTATACATTGCTTACATAATTTAGAAAAATTTAAACAGCATTTTTTTTTAATTTGTGAAAGCTTAGTTTAATTTTCTGAGGTCATTACTAAGGACTGAGGTTTGAATCAACATGTGTGACTTAAAACCTCGAATTTGTTCTGGAACATTTTAACTCATGGTCAGGGGATTTTGGTGGAAATGGGAAAATGAAGAGTGGAGATAGTGAGGGTAGAGAAGGAAGTTTAGGCTAAGAGCTTTCAATCTATTGTGAAGCCCCAAGAGCAAAGCTGAGTTGGTTGAAACTGGATTGTCACAAAAACAGGTGTTGGTGTTTTGTCTAAGCTCCACCCCACACCTACCTGGCAATAGCCAGGTATGCCCCGCCCCAGAGATCTGGTCCACTATAAGAGGGGCTACTTGCCCCTCCTCTCTCTCTCTTTGCTCTCCGCTCTCCCACATTTTCACCTCTCTGCCCCTTGGGCTCTCCCCCTCCACGTGGTCATGGCAGGCCTCCACTCCACTTCTCTACTCTCTCTCTCTCTCTATTCTTTCTCTCTATTCTCTCTCTCTTTCTGTCTGTCTGTCTCTCTCTCTCTTCCACTAACTCCCATCCCCTACTCTGAATAAACTCTATTCTATACCATGCCTGTGTGTGTGTGGTCCCTCAGGGGGCAGAGGTACCCAGGCAAGGGCCTGCCTGGGCATCCCCTTCTCCATGCTGCCATGCCACACTCCCTTAACCCCAATCCTCTCCTTTTTAAGCCCCCTTCAACAGGTCTGTCTGTCAGAAAATGGGCAGCCATGAAGGGTGCAGTCATTGTGAAAACCCCAGATGGAAAGCCAAGATAGATTAGTCTAGATTAGTCTTCTCTTTTTCTCTATGATTTTAAGGCTCTTTATAATAAACAAAAATGTCCCTAAAATACTATGTTCCCTTCCATATTGGAAACTATTTTTATATTTCAGTCCTTTCTCATCATTTAATTATATATATATATATATATATATATATATATATTGAACTGAGTACCCTTTCTCAAGTTACAAGTTTGCTGGAAGTTACATCTGTCATGTGAGATGAGAAAGGACCACGGCTATGGGGTAGAGTAGTATTTCACTATGTCACAGCCCAAGGTAGTTTCAGCTAAGTTGGAAGTTGATAGCAGTATTTACATAGTCAGTGTGGTCTGCCTCCAGGAGAGAGCTAGGTGTTTTATGACCACCAGCTTTATGAGTTGTAGCTATAAAATCATCAATCTTTTAAAGCAAACATGCCACAATGTCTGCATCTAAATGGGAATTATCCTTCAGAGCCATGACCTTGGGAAGATTTCAGACATACTGGCATAAAACATACTTAAATCCTTCTTGAAAACAAAACCATCTTTTTCTGTCTCTTCCATATATACACAAAGACAGAAATTATTAGCCACAATTTTATATTGCTTGATAACTTACTTCGTTTTATATGTTGGTTTTGCATGTGCATGTATGTACTTATATATGCTTACATGCTTGTTGGCTTGCATATGTGCATGCAGCAGTTGACTTGGAGTGTGCTTCTCAGTTGCTCTTCAATTTAGGTACTGAAGCCATGTCTTGATATGTCTGGAGCAGGTAGATTTGGTTGAGATCACTAGCTATTCTGTCTCCAGATATCTCTTGTCTCCACCTCCCAATCACTGGGATTGCCCAGTTGGGTTTTTTTTTTTTTTATTGAATATATTCTTCATTCACATTTCAGATGTTATACCCCTTCCCAGTTTCTCCCCTCACTGAAAATCCCCAACCCATCCTCCCAACCCCTGCATTCTCCAAGAATATACTCCTCCACCCAACCCACAACCCCCACTCGATTTTCCCACCCTGGAGCCTCTATTGAGCCTTTACAGGACCAAGGACCTCTCTTCCCACTGATGCTCGACAAGGCATTCCACTGCCACTCTTTTGGCTGGGACCATGTGTATCCCTTGGTTGATGGCTTAGTCTCTGGGCGCCCTGGGGCATTTGGTTGGTCAACATCTTTGTTCTTCCCATGGGACTGCAGCCATTTCCGCCCCCCGCCCCCAGATCCTCCAGGTCCAGTTGTAGTTTATGTAGTTACAGAAGACCCAAACTTCAGTCTTCATGCTTCCATGGCAAACATTTCATCTACTGAGCCATATCCCTAGCTCAGGTTTATTTTTTATATTATCTGGCTATGATTATCTTGGCTGCTTGAAAAGTCAAATCCATTCTTTGTTTGCTGTTGTTTTGTTTTGTTTTATTTTTGGAAACAGGGTTTCTCTGTGTAACCCTGTTGTCCTGGGACTCATGCTGCAGGTGAGGCTGACCTCAAAGTCAGGTATCTGCTTGCCCCTGCCTTTCTACTGCTGAGACTAAAGGCAAGTAACACCATTATCTAGCTAAACCCATTCTTATAACTGAAGAAGTTACAGTGAAGACATTACAACCAAAGAAGCATACAGAAAGGCAGCTGATTCTCATTCTACATTCAAAGAAGTTATAAAAATACATGGGACTTTGGCAGTCTCCTTAGCATGTTATCAAGCAGTATGAAAATTGTGGCCAATAAGTTCTGTCTTTTGTATATATGAAAGAGACAGAGACACATAGCAGAATGTTATACCAAAGGATGCCTTTAGATGTTTAAATATTATAATGTTTATAAGGTGAAAATTAACCAAATCTACTTTATATCCCATCTTGAGTGTGTGTGTTGCTTCTTATGTTAACTCTTTGTTCTGAATTAATAACTGCCGCCTAGTTTGCTTTATTGCTGCGATAAAACACCATGACCAAAACCAACCCGGGGAAGAAAGTTTATTTGACTTATCTTGGGTCATGGCACACTGAGAGTGACCAAAGCAGGACTGTACTGTAGCAGGGGCATGGAGGAATGCTGCCTACTTTCTTGCTTGTTCACAGCATGCTGAGCCTGCTTTCTTTTTTTTTATTTGATATATTTTTTATTTACATTTCAAATGATTTCCCCTTTTCTAGCCCCCCTCCCCGAAAGTCCCATAAGCCCCCTTCTCTCCCCCTGTCCTCCCACCCACCCCTTCCCACTTCCCCGTTCTGGTTTTGCCAAATACTGCTTCACTGAGTCTTTCCAGAACAAGGGGCCACTCCTCCTTTCTTGTACCTCATTTGATGTGTGGATTATGTTTTGGGTATTCCAATTTTCTAGGTTAATATCCACTTATTAGTGAGTGCATACCATGATTCACCTTTTAAGTCTAGGTTACCTCACTTAGTATGATGTTCTCTAGCTCCATCCATTTGCCTAAGAATTTCATGAATTCATTCTTTCTAATGGCTGAATAGTACTCCATTGTGTAGATATACCACATTTTTTGCATCCACTCTTCTGTTGAGGGATACCTGGGTTCTTTCCAGCATCTGGCAATTATAAATAGGGCTGCTATGAACATAGTAGAGCATGTATCCTTATTACATGGTGGGGAATCCTCTGGGTATATGCCCAGGAGTGGTATAGCAGGATCTTCTGGAAGTGAGGTGCCCAGTTTTCGGAGGAACCGCCAGACTGATTTCCATAGTGGTTGTACCAATTTGCAACCCCACAAGCAGTGGAGGAGTATTCCTCTTACAATGTAGTACCACCTGTCCAGGAGATACCACCCACAGTTGTAAATATTTAATTCCAATCCAGGCTTTCTACCTTGCCTTTGACCAGTTGGGTCCCTGTGGTCTCTGGGAGCAACCAGTATTTAACATAGCAAAAAAGTCAAACCTCAACCACCCACAGTGATCTGGGACCTCCCACATCGATCATTAAAATGCTACCCCACAGACTTGCTTATTAAGGCAATCTCAGTTGAGATTCCCTCTTCTCATATACATCTTGGTTTGTGTCAAGTTAAAAAAAAACCAACCAACCCAATGGGCTCATTGTCATCTTGAAACATGAAATCTCAACTTGACCCCCTAAATCTCATGTTATTATTATCAAAATATAAAACATAAATAGCTTTAAAAGTTCCATAGTCTTTGAAAAAATTCTATCCCTCAAAAGTTCTATGTCATTTTTAAAGGTCCAACATCTTTTAAAAGTTCAGAGTCTTTCCAAAACTCAAGGTCTCTTAACAGTGAACTCCTATATAATGTAAAATAAGTTACGCCATATTTCAAGAGGCAAGAACCATGGCATAATCACAATCTAAACAAAGCAAAGCCAAACTCCAACTGTGTAAATTAAATCCTGTAGCTCAATATACCTCATCTGGGGTTTACTCAAGATGTGGGTTTCCAAAGGGCTTGTGCAGCTCCACCTCACAGGCTCTGCACACATGGCCTGTCTCATAGACTTAGGTTGGCTGCTCATCTCACTGATTTTTCCAATATTTTGGAGTCTCCATAGTTCAGACCTTCACCAGTGGCCTCTCCTCGTGCCAAGCTGCTGCTGCTGCTCTCCAGAATCACTACACTACCTTCGAGACCAATTTCATCTGGTAGACTCTAGCATGTTAACAAGTTTGACCACAGGCATGAGATGTAGCCTTGCCTCCAGCTCTGTGTGCTCATCCTAAGGATGAATTGACCTCAACAATGCTAGCTTTATCTTAATCATGGCTGATTTTACAGACACTAGCCTGGCCAACTAGCATCCATCGCTCCAGTAAAGTAAAAGTTTCACTTTGGTAGATCTGCTCTCTTGTTGCAGCTGATCCTACAACCCCACCTGACCAGAAACTACATATTCATAATTCAAAATATCATATAAATTACCCTGAGAGAGCCTTTGCTTTGCTCGGAAACTTTACAAACCAGGGTTCCATCATCTGTATTATTTTTTTCAGCTCTCTCTTTGATGTTTCCTCAATAGTCCACCAAGCTCTGAGCAGTCAAACGCTTCTCCAGTCAGAAACTCCAAAGTCCTTCCAGAATCCTCCCCAAAGCAACATGGTCAGGTCTGTCACAGGCCTCATAAACCTAGTACCAATTTCAATTGTGCTTGTTAGGTTTTGTCAATTTGACACAAACCTAGACAAATCTGAGGAATCGCCTCCATCAGATTGGCCTGTAGGCAAGCCTGTGAGGGAATTTTCATGATTTATTTTGGAGGGCCTAGCTCACTGGGAAGAAATCCTGGGTTGTATAAGAAAGTAGGCTGAGCAAATCACGGGAAGCAGGCCAATAAGTAGAGCTCCTTCAAGGCCCTTGTTTCAGTTTCTGCCTTCAGATTCCTACTTGGAGTTTCAGCCCTGACTTCACTTCATGAAGGTACTACAACTTTTAGCTAAAATAAATAAATCCTTTCTTTCCCACATTGCTTTTTGTGATGGTGTTTTATCACATCTACAGAAAGTATACTAATACATTTACCAAATGGAATATGAGTCCTTTGTTTTATAGACAAGTACGCAAGTGTACATGAACAAGACAGGCCTTTGCTACATACTTATAGTCCCACAATTCAGGAGGTAGTAGCAGAAGTAACAGAATTTACAACTGAGTCCAGCCTGTGCTACAGAGAGACCCCATATAGATGTTTGTATGTGTACATGTGTGTTTGGGTGTATATTTTACAGTTATATCATTTACAGGACTCATAAAATAAAATGCATATCCATTAAGAGCAAAATTTTATCACTTAATTGAGGAATTAAGTATATAAATTTTGAAAAAAAATAAAATAGGACTTATATGTGTATAGAGATCTGTAAGACAGTGTTATATGAATGATCCAGCTTTTAAAACTTTACATTTCTTTTTTATACCATACTCTTCCCCCCCCAAATTCAGGAGCCCCCCCCCATGTTTCAGTATATATGTGCATTCACATGAAAGGTCTGAGAGACATAGAAGGAAGAGTTGTTAGTGGTTGTGATGTAACATGCCTTTTTATTTGTATACTCTTTTGTAGAATAATTTTAAAAATTGTGGATCCATCTACTATTTCCATAAACATTAAACCATGAACAGATAAATTATATAGTATGGGAATGTACTAGCTAAGGTATGATTGAGAACAAGCTTTGACCTTTTTTATTTATTTTGAGATCATAATTTAATTACAACATTTCTCCTTTCCACTTTCTTCCTCCAAACCCTTTTACATACTCCTTACTACTTATCTTTCAACTTTATAGCTTCTTGCTTTATTAATTTTTATTACATGAATATATATGTATATGTTCCTAAATATAAACAGTTCAGTCTGTATAATGTTACTTGTATGTATATTTTTAGGGATGACCATTTAGCACTGGACAATCAGTTGGTGTGCTCTTCCCTGAGGAAGACTACCTCTCCTGCTCCTACATTTCTTCAGTTGCCTATAACCTTTGTGTAGGGTTGAGGCATCTGCCCTCCCTACAAGCCCTGCCCCAATCCAGTTTGGCACGTCCATTATTGTTATCCTTCTTCAACTCGTGTTTGTATGGTCTTGATGGTGAGACTTTATGGGTGTAGCTTCTGATAATACTTGGAGACACATACTCCCTGCTCCTCTGGCTCTTACAATCTGTCTGCCACCTTCTTTTTCAATGTTCCCTGAGCTTTAGCCTGGGAGTCTTTTGAAGATTCATCTATCAAACTGGCTCCACAACTTTTCCTTTTGATTAGTCCTGGGTTTCTGTAATCATCTTCATTTGTTGCAAAGAGGCATTTTCTTGATGAGCATGAAGACTATATCTATGGTTATAAAGACAAATGTTTATAGACTGTTTTAAGGATTATGCTGGCTTAGTTAGTTAGTAGTTGTAACTTCTTCTCCAATAGCCTGATTTCACTAGCACTGAGTTGTTAGCTAGGTTTCTAGTACCAGTCATGGTTTCTCTCTTGTTGCATGGATCTTAATACCAATTAGAGAGCCGTGATTACTGACAACATATGTGGGCCACCACTGAACCCTCAGGGATATCATGTTGTGCTAGTCAGTGTTGTGGTTCACGGGCATCAATGCCAAGACTCTTGATTTCTTTCCTTCTTTGGAAACTTGCATGGATTCTTCTGGTACCATGAAAGCTAGTCCTCAGGGAGGGGGCATTCAAGCCACATCTAGCTCACAGTTCTCTGGGCCCAGTTTCTGATGTGCATGATGTCCTCAGGAATAGGGACTTACCATCTATCTGTGGAGGACAACCAAGGGCAATATTAATAAGCTATATGGTTTGGAAGCCTTTTCTACAATCCTGGTTTTGACTTTTTTTTTCTATTTTTCTTTTTTCAAAAGAGAAGAGCTGAATACTGATTCTCAGCCTCTGGGTGTGCCTGACTGCTGATAAAGGGAGTGGTGATAAAGGGTATTACTAAAAACACCCAAATTAGAGGGCACAAGATGTCACCTGTAAGCTGTCTATTTATACTTGAAGCAACCTGTAAGCTGTCTATTTATACTTGAAGCATTTAACTAACTAGAAGAAAGGCTATGACTCAGTTCAAGATGACACAGAAGGACATTATTAGCATGACCAATAGGAAGCATGAAAATAGGAGATCCTCTGTACATTCTAGTTGCGAGTTCCTGGGCAGGCTGTCTCATTAGAAGGAGGTAGAGAGAGGCAGACATGTGTCTTCTGGACTTGGTCTTGAGACACGATAGCGGAAGGAAGGAGACTGAAAGATTTCTGGAAGTTCTTAGAGCATCAGTTAGGGGAAGCTGGCTAGGGTGGGGGAAGAGGGACCACTTGAGTTTATCGGCATCATCACGATACCTCTTCTTTATTCATCATAATACTTTCCAGTGTTATTTTATGTTACATGTTGAACATTTCTTCCTGCTTAGTCAGGCTTTCTTTTACAGTTACAAGACTAAACAGTAAGATATCATTTGTAAATATAATTCATAGAGATGATTTAAGGTTTCCTGATAGTGCTTTCTTTTCTTAGCTTTGAATTCTCTAGATGTGTGATCTGCTGGAATATGCTTCCACTGACCCTTCCTTCCAGGGTCATTTGCAAACTGTCATAGCCAGTTGGTTAAGGTGTCCACAGAGATGGTCCCTGCCCTCCATCCTATTTTTTTTTTATGGTTCCATATGAAGAACTGATCATATTGGAGATTCTACAGAGCTGTTGTGATCTTGGTCCATGAAAGCACAAATTGTTAGGAAGCAAAGGACGTCCCTGTGTAGTGTCTGGCTCCTAAACGTGAGCGTTCCACTTTTATGTGCATCATATTTGGAGTTGAGCTTCCAAGACAGATGACTTTTCTCTTTCTGTCTCCTGTAAGTCACGGTGCTAAGAGCACTTGTGTTTACTGGCACAAGATTCTGCCAATGGGTGTGGCTTGACGTTGAGAGTTTATGAACTGTGTAGCTTCTGCTATTGTCTGAAGCATTTCCTCTCTTGTCTCAGAGTTTCATACTTTCTCAGGCAAGGCAGGTTTTATATCCAGATAAATGTCTGGGTTTCCTTACTGCTAGGGTGAGAAGAGTAGGGGGAGGGGCTGATGGGTGGTAGGTGTGGCATTCTCTTTCTGGCAGGGATTCTATTGTGGGAGGAAGGTCTGTCTTCTATAAAATATTAAAATAAAATTAAAAGAAAAGAAAAACCAGAATGACTATTCTCAATAGGAAAATGATTCTTGTTGCTATAAAGTAAGGAAAATAGCAATAACATTTGTGGAAAGAAGCTGTAATTTAAAAAAAAAAGGAAGATAAGGAATTGGTCATGGAAGAGTCTATGAGAACAGTGAAGTTCAGGCAGATCATTTTGTTTTGAGTTGTCATGGAAACAGAAAGAACTATAGTCTCCTCCCACTAAATCAATAAAACCTGTTTTTGTTTTGCTCTGGGAGTCACCAAGCATACTGAGCTCTGGTATATGGAAAGCCAATTTTCATAGCATTTAAAACCTCATCTTGTGATAAGCAACTTGAAAAGCATCATAGCCAGAATGAAAGCCCACAGTGTATGCTCAGGAGGCAGTGCTTCAAATAAGACTGGGGCCTCTTCTGGCCACCTGCTGTTCTGTGTCCTGATTCTCTGTAAATGTTTGATGCCATGCCAATTTGTTTGATTTTTCTTAATAGATCTGTGTATCATTTTTGAGATTAGCTCAGTGTAAACAATAAGGCAAATACATGTTCACATTTAATCTACCTGTAACATATAGCATGAAGAGAATTGGATACCAAGAGTATGCTGTACTCAGTCTAATCCAACCCCATAGGTTAGGGCAAGAACCACTTGAGCATTTCTTGATCTGGCTTATTCTGCTTTTGTATATTTCTTCCTGTCTTTTGGCTGTGAGTGACCTGCCAATCTGTACACGTCAGAGTGCCAGGTGCCATCCTGGGCTGTGCAAGTTTTTCCAGATACTTTCTTGAGTCAAAGCCAATTTTCACTCAAGTGACATGCTGTCCCCTGCAACAATTCACAGTCTATGTAGACTTCTCAATATGTTTTATGCCATGTGGGTAAGGTTCTTTTTACAGCTGTCAGTTCTCCAGATCATGTGATTCCCCCACAATTCAAGGATGTTTTGCCCATTGCTTTAGCTGGTGTCTCTGTGTAAGTGGCCAGGGCTGCAGTGGGGGGGGGGCTTTAGAGACACACCCGAGAGTGTCGATGAACAGATCAGTTTCCTTTTAGGAGTCACTTAACCTTGAAGTCCCGATCCACCACTACTAAGGTATCCTTAATACTGTCCTCTTGCAGTTTAGTGGAATAGGCTGATATTTTAAATGTCATCATAAGTGTGTGACCAAGCACACGCACACAAACACACACAATTTATGACTTGCAAACACAAAAAGCAACAATTTGAATTTTAACTGGAGGATAAACATGAAGAAAATTGATTCATAAGCACTTAATAAATGCCAGAAGCATTTTAACCATTTAGTTTTTTTAAAACCAAATCTTTCAGGAAAAGGCAGTTCATGTTAGAGAATAGGTAAGTGAGGCTCAGAAATGTGAGATACCTGCTAAAGCCACAGTGAAGGGAGGTTGTGTCTCCTGTAAATGTCAAAGAAACTACACCCATGAAACATCATTAACATAGCTGCCTAGAAAGAGCCAGAGAGAGTGAGAGAGAGAGAGAGAGAGTGTGTGTGAGAGAGAGAGAGAGAGAAAGAGAGAGAGAGAGAGAGAGAGAGAGAGAGAGAGAGAGAGAGAGAGAGAGAGAGAGAGAGAAAACCAGCAAAGGGAGGAAGGGGAAAAGAAAGGGGAATGATAAAATTATAATTAAAAATATAAATATAAATAATTCCTTCACAAAGGACAATAATTCTATTAGTTGTCTTTTTCAGGACCAGAGCTTCATAATGAAAGAGTGAAATGAGAATTTATATTTTTAACAAGGAGTTCATTGTCCTTTCTGGTACACTACACCACCCAGTGCCTAATCTGTCTAAAGCATGAGGTTCTTGTCTATTAATAGCCTTTCTACTAGTAATGTATAGTGGCTTTCAATATGCCAAGCTTACTGGTATTTTGAATAATCAAACATTTCCAGATAGACATCTAGAATGTCTTTGAAGGCTTGCAAACATCTTTTATTAGCAACAGAAAACTATGACAGAAAAGGAGAGCATATACCTGCACTGAGAACAGGTTATTCCTCAGACACATCCATAGGCACTTAACATAAAAGCTTTGTGAAGTTTATGTAAGCTTCACCTTACAAGACATCCAAGGTCAGAGAAATTATTTCCATCACTATTGCTGAGCCAGCAGGATTTGTAACTTCTCTGTATAGCCCATACATTTTCGTGTTCCTACCCTTTAGTTTGAAGAACTAAGTCTGTAGAGTTTCATGCCTTAAGCGCTCTCTGAATTACTTTATAAGGCTAAGGTATAAAGAATGCTTCCGGTTCTTCCAGAGGACCAGAGTTTGGTTCCAAGCACCCATGCCAGGCAACTTACAACCACATGTAACTGCAGCTCCAAGAGCTCCGGCACCTCTCTTCTGGCTTCCTTGGTATCCAAGCCATGGCACAAGTTCATGCCCACCCACCCACCCTTGCACTCCCCTACTCACACACATAAAGACTGCACGTCTTACTCCTGCCAGCCACATGTTTTATTTCTGTCCTGAGCTGCCTAAGGTTGAGGAAGGGAGTCTAGGGCTCTAGTTTCTCTAGGATACTGCCTGAAATAAACTAAAACCAAAGGCTGTTAGGGTCCCTCTTCTCTGAGAGTGTTTACTGATCAAATACAAATTTCAACACATGGTTATGATAAAAAAATCAAGCATTTTCTAGGTACAGAAATTGGTATAAAGAAAAGAGGGTTACCCTAAACTTGACCTAATCTTATGTTGTGTAAGGTAGTGACATAAATTATGACCTGTCTATAACCTATATACTAACTCAGTAGTACATGCTGGGCTTTCTTTTTTAAAATCTCCTGAGCTCAGTTCTTGCTCTTGTACAAAGCAGATGTCTTATCTTCTATTGCAAAGTCTTAACAGGTTATCAGTAGTCACATTTTAAAAAGTACAGTAGTTGAGATCATGGCAAATTAGCTATTGGAACAAGATAAAGCAGAGATATTAGAAGTTCACCTTGGAAATAAAGCAGTCAGGAGATGAATGTGAAACTGTGAAGGTCACGAGGATAAAATCAAAAGGCCACTGGGAGCCATGTGGTTCCTGTGAGTGGACATGACTGGCTCTAGCTAAGACTGGCAAGGGCAGAGCCATCCCAGTGAGAACTGTCCTTTGACCCGTAGTGTCTGCCTAGGTTAGCATAGTTCATGTTCTGAAGGACATGGACGTCAACGAAAAGGGCTGTACACAATGTGAGCCACCCAGTACTCCCAGAACAGAGCTCCCAGGGGCAGAACCATCAAGCAAAGAGTTACCCATGGCTCCAGCTGCATAGGCAGCGGAGGATGGCCTTGTTGGACACCAAAGAGAGGAGAGGTCCTTGGTCCTGGAAAGGCAGTGTAGAGGAATACCAGGACAGGGAAGCAGAAGAGGGTTGATTGGGGAACAGGGGGAGGGGAGATGGCTTATGGGATTTTTGGGGGTGGGGATAGCAGGAAAGGGGACAACATTTGAAATGTAAATAAAGAATATATCTAATAAAAAAAAAGAAAAGGGCTGTACTATAACTTTTCAATTGTCTATACAAGTGTTTGGTAAACAGACCCAGACTTATAAAAGATAGAACATAACCAAATATCCACATTACAATTTGCAATGTATTGTACTTCAATGTGCGTAGGGTGTGTGTCTACTTTAGATATTCCCTTAAGGGGGTTGTTTGTTTTGAACAGGCCCTAAAAGAACAATGTGGCTCCCTTCCTCTGGGCATGACACTTCCGGAGGACCCTGCCATACTACTCCTGGGCATATATCCAGAGGATTCCCCTGGCATGCAATAAGGACACATGCTCCACTATGTTCATAGCAGCCCTGTTTGTAATAGCCAGAAGCTGGAAAGAACCCAGGTGTCCCTCAACAGAGGAATGGATACAAAAAATGTGGTACATTTACACAATGGAATACTACTATTCAGCCATCAGAAACAATGAATTCATGAAATTCTTAGACAAATGCATGGAGCTGGAGAACATCATACTAAGTGAGGCAACCCAGTCTCAAAAGATCAATCATGGTATGCACTCACTAATAAGTGGATATTAGCCTAGAAACGTGTAATACGCAAGACATAATCCACATATTAAATGAGGTCCAAGAGGAACGGAGGAGTGGCCCCTGGTTCTGGAAAGACTCAGTGCAGCAGTATAGGGGAAAACCAGAACAGGAAAGTGGGAAGGGGTGGATGGGGGAATAGGGGGAGGAAAGAGGGCTTATGGGACTTTCGGGAAGTGGGGAGCCAGAAAAGGGGAAATCATTTGAAATGTAAATAAAAATATATCGAATAAAAAAAAAGAAAGCGAAAGGATAAGAGACCTTGAGGTGACTTTAGTGAAAGATGTCTAGATGGAAAGAGACAGGGAATTATCTTATTTCAGAAAGATCATGGAGGGGTACATAGTTTACATAATTGCCCCATTGTTTCTCTTGCTCTTTGTATCTCTGTCTCTGACTGTTTCTCTGTCTCTTTCTCTCCCATATCAACCGTTGTGTGTGTGTGTGTGTATTATGGTTTTATCTGATAACAAACTCAGGAAAACGGAGCATCGTACCAACATATGTAATAATAAGAATCTGCCTTCCATTATTCCTGCTGATTTTACAATATGCAGATGTTGATACTGGAGAAGGCAAAGGCACCATTTGTTTTTATAAGCTGAATTAAAAAATTAGAGACATAAACACTAAAAAAACAAGCTTAAGATGGTATTTTAATACAAACACGAGTGGGCTGGGATTATGCCTCAGAGGCAGCCCCAGAATGCTTGCTTAGCATGCACAAGGCCCTTCTTTCAATCTCCAGCACTATTAGAAACTATTTAGACATATTTTTAAAATATCCAAAGGCTTGCAAACAAGCAGATGTGAATGTAAAAAATAGAATTTTTCTAAGGTAGTTTTGTTAGTAGACCAGGGAAGCTTGGTCAAATGTGTCTTCTGATATGGTCATTTGAGACTTAGACAGCACAGTGCTTCTGCCCCATCTTATTTATGAACATAGAGAGCTTCTACTGTGAACTTGCAACCTTCATTCTAGTTTACACATGGGCACAAGTCTATTTTCCCATCATCAGTTTGCTGACCCCTCTTGCCTCAGAGCTGAGCATATTTCCCTGATTCATATTCCTTGAAAGAAGTCACGGGAGGGGAAGACAAGTTTAAGAGATGTCTTAGAACTCTGTGTGGGGGTTTCTGCATTTATGTATTTCATGCAAGAAGAAAAGACAGGATTTTAACTGGCCCTTGAATTCACTCTTGTCCTAAACAAGTCATTCCTTTATCTAGTTTGTACAGACCTCCTATGTGCTCTATTTGGCAAGCAAGAGGCAGGGCTGACACAGAGACCTCCTCATGTGGAATCGCCTGCAACCATGTCTTTTTCAGTGTTTCTGTTCTTTGGCAAGTGCATGTGAGTTTCTGGATGACTTAAACTGATTTTAGATCAAGCATGAGACTCATAATAGCTACTGGGTGACGTAAAATGATAGAAACACCTTTTCACTGAGCAGAACTTCTGTGTTGGTGAAATGATAACTCTAAATGCAAATGAAAACTAACATTTATTTATTCTCTACCATCAGTGTACTGAGTTTTTTTTTTTTTCTTTCTGGACATCCCCATTCTATCCTACCTTTTAGGAAAGTTCTAAAGTCTCAACCTACTGATGGGGCAGTCATAGACGTCTAGTGGGGTTGATTAACCCGCTTCAGGGTAGTAAGAAATGATCTGGGAGCGGAGCCCAGGATTAGTGTCTGCAGAAGCAAGGCTCTTAAAGAGAGCTGCTGCTGCTGTTCACAGCTCCAAGGTCAACCTGGAGCGCTGAGTGTGACAGCAGAGCTGTGTGCTGAGGTGGGAGTCCTGTGGCCAAGGCTGGGATCGGCACAGACTCATTAGCAAGATCACGAAGAAGATGGAGAAGGGTAGGGGACATGGTTCGTAGAAGGGAGAGGAAGAGCATGGTCAGTGACTCGAAAAGATAAAGGCAGTGGGAGAGGATCACGTATCTGTGTAAGCTGCGGTAGGATGAGGAGAGGAATGCCTACTCTAGGCCTTAAGACAAATGCCAGTGCCCTGCTGGGGCCTTTGGTAGCCACGGGCTTGTTGTAGTGACTGATGGGATCTGTATAATTCAGACATTGAGAGTCTCATCTTCCAGATACATTAAAGCTGAGTACCCTTCCTCAGAGCGATGCTTCTCTTCTCTCGCTTCATTATTCTCTCAGATCACCTGAGGCTGGTTGAGGGAAGCCATCTATGTTTTGGTTTGGGAGAAGAAAGCTAATTTCCATGTCTTGTTAATTGTTAGCCATCTTTTCCTGAAATCTTACAGGAAAGAATCAGGTGTATTGACTTAATCTTGAAAGGGTACAGGACCCATCTGTATTTAATCCTGTGATATTTTATAGTTTTTCACATCTGTGGCACTTTTGATAAATGTTTTACCTGCTATGACTTTATCTTTTTTTTAAACTTATCTTTTTTTAAAGGGATATTATTTCCTGATGTTAGGAAATGTAATACTAAGATAAAATGAGATATTTAAAAAAAATCTAAATAGAGCTAATATATGCATATTATATATATGCACTTAGAGTTGATTCATATTTTGAAATATATCCTAAAATATAAAAATACCACATTTAAAAAATCACCTTACCAAACTCTTTTTTTTAATTAGATATATTCTTTATTTACATTTCAAATGTACTAACCCATAACCTATCTCCCCTCCCCCTGTTCCCCAATAAACCCTCTCCTGCTTCCCTGTCCTGGTATTCCCTTACACTGTGGCATTGAGCTTTTCCAGGACCAAGGTCCTTTCCTCCATTTGATGTCCAACAAGGCCATCTTCTGCTGCCTATGCATCTGGAGCCATGGGTAACTCCATACGTACTCTTTGGTTGATGGTTTTGTCCCTGGGAGCTCTGAGAGTACTGGGTGACTCATATTGTTGTTCCTTCTATGGCACTGCAAACCCCTTCAGCTCCTTGGGTTCTTTCTCTAGCTCCTCCACTAGGGACCCTGTGCTTAGGTCAATGGCTGGCTGAGAGTGTCCCCCTCTGTATCTGTCATGCACTAGCAGAGCTTCCCAGGTGACAGCTATCCGGTTCTGGTCAGCAAGCACTTGAGGGCATTGATAATAGTGTCTGGGTTTTGTAACTATATATGGGATGGATCCCTAGGTGGGGCAGTCTCTGGATGATTAACATTACATATTTCTTTTGAAAATTTTAGCCTATTCTACCGGGGAAAAGTTTTACATTTGCAGTTATCAAGTCTCCTGATTATATGAATTGTTCTCATAGTTCATTGAAGTCGTGTAAGATATTTTTACTTCAAAGGAAAAATGTTATGAATTTACAGTGCTTTTAGGGTTCAAGAATCTGTTTTGTTTTATTTATTAAGACAGAGGCGGCGAGGGAAAGGCATGCTCCGTTTAAAAGAAGAGCAGAGATCCTGATGTCTCCCTGCTGGAGAGCACGGAGTCTCAGAACACCGCAGGAATTCCTCGGCATTGTTCACCTCCCAACAATGTGTGGGTTGTAGAAAGGACAAAGACTCTGAGGCACGGAGAAGGCCAATTTTAGAGGACTACCAATCATGGTAGACAAATATTTGTGTTCCTGGGGATTATTTGATTTTTATCAAAGCAAATTGAATTGGAAACCGAGTCTGTATTAAGTCATTGGTATTTACTGTCGAATTCTTCTCGTAGACATTGCTGGCTAGCACATGAGCTCCAAACCATCAGTTAGACACACCATGTAATGATTCTTATCATGGCGAGACAAAATAAAAGCTCTTTAGAAGTCACTCCACAAGATAGCTGCATAACTTTCTTCACAGGAACTTGTTAAACAAATAATGATTATTTAAGAGATTGGGTCAAACTTTTATACCAGTTTAACAAACACAGTTCCAAGATGTCTCTAGCCTGACCTACATTCTGAGAGACTATGGAATCCAGAGCATGGAACAAAATCTAGGCAGCCCCCAGCAGCTTCTCTTACATGCCCTGTGGACACTGACATGAGGTTAACATGATGCGTTTTCAAGGCATAAGCAGGGTTAAGTATATAAATGATCTCATTGCTGCCTAAAATTGTTAAAGCATTCACACAGCTAAATGATATTGTTCGTGTCCACACTGAAGTTGGTAAAGGCACAGATCTCAGTAGTGGATGAGGAAGGTCATCTCTTCTCTTCATGAGACAAATATCCTGAGTTTTGTACAATTTCCAATAGGAGATCACACAGGTTGATATGGCTAACAAATGTAACGTAGGCTCCAGGTATTCATTTACTCTGAATTCCCTTTCATGCTCACAGCCATGCCAAGCAGGAAAGGGTTAAAATCATAAGGAAGATCCAGAGGGGGAGGCACAGATAAGACATAAGCAGAACAGAATCAAGTCTCCCAGGCAGGATTCAGGGATAGCTGTGGTCCATTCTGTGGCTGTTATCTAAGGTACAAAGGTGCACTAGCCTCTGTGTTACTCTACATGTGGTGTGTCAAGTCCAGGAAGATCCAGGAAGAACAGCGGATATTCTAGGCCCTTGCATCATAAACTAGCTGAAGAAACCAGAAATTTGAAGCTAAGAATTCAATATAAGAGACTGCAAAATGCAGCGACAGTAATTTAGGACAGATATATGACTACCAGAGTCTATACACTAGTGCAAATAAGTGGTCAAGGTAACTGTTTTGCATTTTCTGATTTGTGTCCTAAAATGTGAAGGATTTTGGAAGCCAAAGCTATTTTTTTAAAATTTCATTCACGTTTATTAGATATCTATTATGTGCCAGACATTGTATTAGGTGAAACAAAAGTTTTTAGTGAACTAAATCCATACCACAGACAGACAGATAAACACACACACACACACACACACACCACATGACTTGGTAAATGAGTCAAATTTATTAAAGAAGGTAACTACAAAATAGCCAAAAGGGTGTCAGATAGAAAGGGACAGAGAAACTGATAGCACATATATTTTTACAAAGGAGACATATATTGGCACATAGAGAATGGAATAACTCTAAAGAGAAATACATAGAAGACATCTGAGAGTCAGGGAGAGGTGATATAGATGTTTGTATGTATATGGGGGGATCAGAGAAAACTTCTATAAGGAAGTGATGTTTAAAGATTTAAGTTAGTTGTAACTTTAATTTTTCAGACCTTATTTTTAATGATGGTTCTTAAATGCTTTTACCTCCCTTGTAGCCCACCACCCATCAGAGGTAGTGGAAAAGAAAGGATATAGGGAAGTGGACCTGCTTAGAAAGGTTCTTTGGAGCAACTCCCGTCTATGCTGTCTGGAACCTGGCAGTTCAGTTCACAGGTTAGCAAGCAGCAGTGGCAGCACCTCAATCCACTCCCAAACACTTCACAGATATACCAGGAGTCCAGTTCAGTAAAGTCGTGTTAGCAATAGCTGTGACATGACCTAGCAGAGACATCCAGACCTCAGCCTTGGCTTGAGTCAGCCAAGATACCAGCAGGAACACCAGAAGCTCTCAGCTGGCCAAACTCTCTCCTTCACTTTGATGAGTCCTATTTATACCCTCCAAATAGCATGTGCCCTCCATGAGCCTTGTCTAGCATGTGTGTCTGTCTCAGATGACACCATTCTGCCAATCAGCCCTAGTCCGAAGCAGCAGCAACAAACATCAGCACATTATCAGAAGTTTTTTAGTTGTTTCTCTCTATGGCGACCCAACAAATGCAGCTTAGCTATACAAGGTAAATTGGACTGATACATGCGTGTTGTTAACAAATAATCTTTCCTCACATGTCCTTTCACATGCTTGCTTTAGCAGAACATCCTCTATCCTGTGTCTGCTTCAAAAAAACATTCGTTCATGAGTCGGCCTTAGCCTTTTACACCTGTGTCCACTTAAAATAAATGTTCTTTCAATTGTTTGCCCCAGCAAAACACCATCCAAACGACTTTCCAAAGAACCCTTAAGTTTCCCCTTCAATTAGTTCCAAGAATGAGGAGATATTCAAGTACCTGCAAGAATACCCTAGAGCCTCTGTCAAGGACCAACTGCAAAAAGAACTATAGATTAGAAAGGTCTTGGTTTAATTCAAGAGTTAGTGTGTGTAGAGGCTATTTAGCAGTGGAGGGTAGCCAATGACGGATAGGGAAATTGGAAAGAACCAGACTGTATAGAGCCAGATGTAAAGCTACTTGACCAGAGTAAGGAATTGGCCAGCTGCTCCATTCTAACACCAGATTAGAGATGATATCTGAGAAACAAAGTAGGAAAAGTGAAACAGACCACTGCTGCCAGACTGTGCTGTTCAAAGAAAGGTTGGAAGAGCGAAGGATTGAGAGGTACCCCCAGGGCAAAGCATGCCACCTGGGAATTTGTGGCCATACCCGGAAGGATTTTCTCTCTGGGTAATGGGCAGGGAGTTACCCAATGTGGGCTGGTTTGAGATGAGGAAGGTGTGAGTGGGTGTGAGAGGCAAGATGGAGGAAGCAGAAAAATCTGTCCTTTTCTTCTAAGGGAGGGAAGCCTTTGGTTCCCTGAGGAGCACATTGGGAGGTTAGCAGTGTGTGATACTTTCCCAATGGATTTAAGCAAATGTGAACATTTGATGATAACAAGCAGACAACAATAGCAGTACCCTGGCTCCTCCTACGGGTTGATTTGTATTTTCTGGAAATATCCACTGAAGTTCTAATTCCTGGTTCCTCAAAAAAAAAAAAAAAAAAGTGCCTTTGGTTGGAAAAAGAGTTTCAATTGTTACTAGTCAAATTAAGATGACGTCATACTATTGTATTATGGGGTCTTTTTCCTAGTGAGATGTGTTTCCATGCAGGTAGAGGAAACTTGAACACAGAGATAAGCAGTAAGAAGATGGCCACATGAATGCGCAAGGACACATGAAGGGAAAACAGAGATTGGTGTGTTATACTTACCAGTCAAAGAATGTTAAGGATTGATGGTCATGATGGGAACCTTGAGAGAGGCAGGAAAAAGATTCCCTCAGAAAGTGGCAGTGTGGACAGCACTCAGATGTCTCTCTTCCCAGCTCTGGGATAGGAAGCTTCTGGGATTCTAGCTATTCAGGTTCAGCAGTCCTGGGAACCTCACCTTTCTCTCACACACCATGGCCTCCCATACATCAAAACCAGATTTGTTTCTCTGCCCAATATTTCCTAACGCCTTTTAAAAATTATTTTAAAATAATTAAAATCTTTTAATACTGAAATATTTCAAAATGTATAGTGAACTTCAGTTCTTCAACTGTCTAGATTTATCAGATGGCAATTTTCTCTCATATTTACTCCAGTTCTTTTCCCTCTCAGAAGAAAGTGTTGCCGACGGTGTTTTCCATCTCCCAGCCTTTTTCATTTCCATCCTCATCCCTCATTCTTATATATTTGTAAGGATGTATCCAGAGCAACAGGATAACTCACCTCACTACCTGCTCCTATGATGCTTTGTACAGATCTTATGGTGCTGATCATATTGTACTTTAATTGTAGTCTCTATCTATGAGGAAAAATATGACTCGATTTTAAGCCTCTGTTGGGTACCTATGTATGCTGGTCAAAGTTAAATGACTCAGTGGGGAAAGGCATTTTCTGCCAAGCATAATGATCCAAGTTCAATCCCTGGAACCTACCTGGTAGGAGAGATAAAATCCTGTGTGTTATTGTCTGAACTTTGTATATACACTATGACATGTGTAATACCTCTCCCACCCCTTAACTTAATAAATGTAATAAAAATGTTAAAGCTTTTGTTCATCATGAGAGCCTTAATACTGGATGAGCTAGAATTACCTTTCTCTCTCTCTCTCTCTCTCTCTCTCTCTCTCTCTCTCTCTCTCTCTCTCTCTCTCTCTCTTTCTCCAGAAGGTGAAATTTTATGAAATTTACTTATTTAACATAGTGGAATTTTCATTTCCCTACAAATCTTTCTTTCTTTCTAATCCTGGTCTATTGTTGATACCCTAATTCCCTGCACTTGTGATCTTGGGCTTCCTTAGACCAGTGGAAAGCAGCAGAAACAACTTCATGCTAGTTCCTAGCTGACACTATTTTTTGTTTTTTCTTTTTATTAGATATATTCTTTATTTACATGTCAAATGTTGTTCCCTTTCCTGGTTCCCCTCCACCCCGAAAATCCCCTAACCCATCCCCCTCCCCCTGCTCACCAATCCACCCACACCTGCTTCTCTGTCCTGGCATTCCCCTATACTGGGGCATGTAACCTTCTCAGGACCAAGGGCCTCTCCTCCCTTTGATGTCCAACAAGGCCATCCTCTGCTGCATATGCATCTGGAGCCATGGGTCCCTCCATGTGTACTCTTTGGTTGGTGGCTTTGTGTCTGGGAGTTCTGGGGGGTACTGGGTGGTTCATACTGTTGTTCCTCCTGTGGCGCTGCAAACCCCTTTCAGCTCCTTGGGTTCTTTCTCTAGCTTCTCCATTGGGGACTCTGTGCTCAGTTCGATGGTTGGCTGAGAGTGTCCCTCTCTGTATTTGTCATGCACTGGAAGAGCCTCCCAGGTGACACCCAGTTGACACTTTAATCTCACCTGTCTCTGATCTCCTTCCTGTGCTCCACTGTTAGTGCCCAGTAGCTGCAGGACCCAGAATAAAGTCTGATTGCTGCTAAGCCTTACAGAATCACTATAATGCTTGACCACATCAGTTATTAAGATTTGGGGTGATTGCTATACATCTTTACAGCAGGAGAAATTTTACTAGTTCATCAGAGTCAGAACTAAAGCATATACACTCAGACTGGTCATCCTATTTCAACTAAATTATCTGTTTCTAGTAAATATTCCACAGAGTCATTCTCTCTCTCTCTCTCTCTCTCTCTCTCTCTCTCTCTCTCTCTCTCTCCTCTCTCCCCCCTCCCTCTCTCCCCCCCCCCCTCTCTCTCTCTCTCTCTCTCTCACACACACACACAGGACTCTTCCTCAGTTAAGAGCATATGTCTATTACAGACAAAATAAGTTAAATTGTCGGGGGAATCGCATCCTCTTAGAAGACCATGTCCTTAGAAGACATGTAGTGTGAGCTGAAGACAAGGAGGTGGCTACCTTTATGGTGCGTGAGGAAGGCTTGCTTGTGGACAGCAAAACAGAAGATGCTTTAAGAAAAGAAGTTTCTCTCCTTGCAAGAGTCCCAGATAACACTTTCATTTCCCCATACTTGTTCAGAATTATAGCCCAACCGTTGTGACTGTCTTTCAGTTTGCATCTTGTGTGTTCAAAGCTATTTGAGTTGTGTTTTAAGTTCCCAGAGAAAGACCAAAAAAGGCTTCATTTTCCCATTTCCTAAGGGGGTAATTACTTACCCATCGGAACAACAAACTGGGCCCTAGGCTGTCAGTGAAATCTGTTTTCTGTCAGGTGAGAGCTGTTTTGTATATGGAAACTTAAGAGAGGAATATGGCTTTAGCAATACCGCAGGGAGCTGTGGTCAGCACGGATCTGATAAAAGCCTTTGTTTTCCATGTTTTGATTGGCCCTGTGAGAGGTCCCAACTGCTCACAGGTCCATCTGTATTCCTATTAGGACCTAAAAGTGCTGACGCAGCCTTGCAGATCGGCTCAGTGGCCTGCCAGGGTAAACTTGTGTAATGTGCTGCACATCCCGCCTAACAACAGAGGTTCTTTTGTCACTTGAACAGAGGTGATTAAGAACACCAGTCATTAAAAAGAGCTTTGGGAAAGCAGGCTGCATTTTCCAGTACTGTGGCTTTGGGGGAGCCCCCCGCGAAGTCCCAGACTCTGGACAAACTGAAGGATTTCTCTAATCACCAACAATCTGAATTAATTTGAGAAAAAAAAAAAGAGAGACAGACTATTCCAAAATGTCATTTCTAAACCTTAAAACATGCCTCTTTTTTTTTTTTTAAATGAGAATTGAAGCTGAGGTAACAAATGTTTCCAGAACTTATATCAATATGGCAAAAAGATTATTTTCCAACCAAGTCTGGGAATCCCGGGTTTCCTAACAACAGTATAGGCATTTCTTTTTCTTTTCCATTTCTTCTCCTAACCCCTACCCTTTCCTCTTCTCTTTTTCTTTTAAATTATTTGTATTATTGTTGTTATTGGCAGAGCTCTTCACATTGTTCAGACGGACTCAGAACTCCTGGAGCCAGCCCCCCACGTAGCTGTGACTATTTCCTCATTTTTAATACATCCAAAAGTGAAAGCGTAAGAAAACGAGGACTGAGAAGTCTTTACTCGACCTAAATAAAAAGATACTGTTATTTAATGCTCTTCTCTGGCCTTTTTTTTTTTTTTTTTTTTTACAATACTCTATGTGTAGTTAAGGTCATCCAGTATGTGTAATTTCATGTTATTTATTTTCCTAGGATTCTGTTACTTTATTCAGAGACTGACCATACGGCTCACTGGCTAAACTTGGCCTCCTGTTTGTGTGTTGGAACACAGCTATACTTAAGTATTCACACATTCAGCTGAATGAGTGGTTTCAACAGAGCCTACGTGGCCTCACCAAATTAAAATATTATTCTCTGTAAATCTCTATGATATGATGGTAGAGTCCCACATCAACAGCATTTTAAAGGCTCTCATATACATATGTTATATATGTTTATATGTTCAGTAGCATTGCCTTCCAAAACTAGTTATATACTTACTGAGAAGAGCCAGATGTATATATGTGTATATAGAATAATCACACACCTAAGAATCATCTACATATAAGTCACATGTATTAGTTTTCTGAGTTTATAGCATTCATCTTTTATTAATGACTATTCTAAAAATTTTTATTTTTGACAATTTCATATAAATGTATATATATATGTATGTACACACAGAGATGTATGTACACATATACACTAAACATTTAATGAATTTCAGTCAAGTTTAGTCCTTATTACCTCTTTTATCCCTCTTTCTTCCAGTGAGATCCTCCTTTTACCACCAAGTCCCTTCTTACTTTCAGTGTGTGTATGTGTGTGTGTGTCACTGAGCTCAGTTCTGGTTACTGGCATAAACATAGGGGAAGTTCTTTATTAGAGCACAAGCAACTTACCAGTGGGAAGAAATTGACACCCTTTCCCTCAGCAAGCGTAACTGTCAGGAGTCCCTCAGGGAAGGGTGGTGCTCATGAACCTCATTCCCATACGTGATGAAATGTTCGCAGGTCCAATCTTGTGCAGGTCTAATGCTGGTGGACACATTGTAGTGAGTTTATAAATTGTTTTACAGCAAGCTTCCCTACCCAATGGCCTTCCCATTTTTTCTACATCTTTTGTGATGCTCCCCAAGTCCTGGAGAGGCTGATATAGTTGGCTCAATTAGTACCGAGCACTCCACTGTCCTTATTCTAACTTTGACTGGTTGTGAGTATCTGGATTAACCGCCATCTAGTGCAATAAAAATGTTCTGACAAATACCAAGAGAAGCACTAATCTTTGGATTTATGATCTTCCCAGCCCCCATCTCTTGAACAGGTTTACAGTAGTAGGCATTAGAGCCTGGGGAGATCACTAGATCATACAGCTGAGGACAGTGACACTCAGTTCCCAGAACCTAGTGGCCACTACGGCAGCATGGAAAGGTAGGGCCCTGTGCTCTCTCGCCTCCTGTGGTTGGCTCTCTTCAGCCCCACTCTTATGCACGCATATCGTGGAGGAGGATAGTTACACTGAGTTCATTCCCAGAAGACAGCGTTCTGTAGCCTTTCTTTACATCTTCTAGCTCTCACATCTCCCCACCCTCTATTTCTCCAAAGAGCATGAACTCATAATTGTTGCTTTACATTGAGTACATCCCTCATCTTTTCTGTTTAGTTTGAGATGAAAAACAAACAAACAAACAAACAATTTGATGTTGTTATAAAACTTTCTTAATTTTTTTTTTTGGAGGGGGAGAGGGCAGGAAGTGGCACATACCTTTAATTTTGGGAAGCAGAGGCAAGAGGATGTTTATGAGGTCAAGGCCATCCTGATCTACATAGTGAATTGTGAGATAGGACATGCTACATGGTGAGGTTCTGTCTCAACAAACAAACTGAACAAACCAAACCAAATGGGAGCCAATAGAAACACCCACAAAAATGCCTTGATTCTTTTCAAAGTTTAGGAAATTACTAATAAGATACTTAGAGAATATTCTATTTTTAGTTCTTAAAAATGTATAGAAAAAAATTTTTTCAGACATCTCCTGATTTTTCTAACTGCTCTTCTTAGAGGTCCTGAGTTCAATTCCCAGCAACCATATGGTGGCTCACAACCATTTGTAATGGGATCCAGTGACCTATTCTGGTGTGTCTGAAGACAGTGACAGTGTATTCGTATACATAAAATAAAAGCCTTTAAAAAAACAATAGATGAATTTGTTTGATGGAGGAAATTTTAAGACAGCATAGTATTTGAGAAGCAATATTCTTATTAATCAATGTTTTTAGTGAAGCATATAGTAAGATTCAGAGCAGGAAATGAGTAGAAAGATATGAAAATGTTCAGTTAGTTGGGGATAGGAGAGGAAGTGCAGATAAAATGATGGGCAGAGTGCTGAAAGTGGTATGGGCAAAGTATCTGTAATTTGTGAAATTAGCACTATTCAAGAGAAAGTAGGCTTTTGCACTAGCACAATGGGAAAGCTGTTTGTAGGTAAGATCCCATCCATCAACCCTATTCAGTGTTTAAGAATTCAAATTCATTTTCGAGAAAGCATCTTGCTAAAGTAAGGCTACTTAAAGAAGTGCTTTTATGCACCAAGGCGCACCAAAACCACCAAAGCTGTGGGTTAAGTGGGTTAGGCTTCATCCCAAGACGCCTACAGAATCTGTTGACACTGTCCACCTCTTGCTGATTTGGCAAGTATACAAGATGTGCACATTAGGGTTAATAAAGTTGGGAGCAATGTTGCGGAAAGCTTCAGAAGCTAGATAACACACAGCAGGTTCCTGTGTGCAGTGTGAAGTCTGTGCTGGCTGGGCTCTCCGTGACACTCTGAAGAGGAAGCCCAAGTCAGAATGGGGATCTCAAGTTATTAGTTGTCACAATATACTATGTCTACCAAAGAAAGCGTCAGTTCCACCAAGTGGAGTGGAGCTAGCCCAAGAAAGAGGCTGTATGTGTTTCAGGCTACAAATCTGGAAAAGTGGAGCTACCTAAGTCTCTTGGATCCCAGGTGATATATTCATGAGTCCCAGAATGCTAGACATGTATCAAGAGAGTTTGACGTTTGTTCTCCTGAGGGATTATTTGTTCTGTTCTTCTTTTTTTTTTTTTTGCTATGACTCCTCTCTCTCTCTCTCTCTCTCTCTCTCTCTCTCTCTCTCTCTCTCTCTCTCTCTTCTCTGTGTGTGTGTGTGTGTCTGTGTCTCTCTCTGTCTCTCTCTGTCTCTCTCTGTCTCTCTCTCTCATGGGAATGTTTCCTCTTTGCCATTGAACACTGGAAGTTTATTATTTGCCTTTTGATTTTATAGTATCTCAGTTAAGACTTCGATGAGACACTTTACACTTTGGATTTTTGAACGATATTGGAATTATTGAGGACTTTGGAGGCTCTGACAGATGGAATAAATTCACATTGCATTGTGAGAGGGACATAGGATTTTGAGAGGCCAGGGGTAAACAGTGTGTCTTGAAATGATGTATTTGAATGTCAAGTTGACAAGGTGTAGAACTGTGAGGTTAAGTTTGATTATCAACTTAACTAGATTAAGACATACTTAAGTATTAGTGAATCACACCTGTGATTTGTCTGTTGTGATAAATGTATGGTATATCCGGTCAATCTGTATGTTACTTGTAGGTATGTTTTCAGGGCTAACCATTAGGTATTGGATGACCAGTTGGTATCCTCTTTCCTGGGAAAGATTATTTCTAGTAATCTCAGTTTTCTTTAATTGTAGTTTTTTTTAATGCAAGGTGATAGATACAAGTCTAATTTTATTCTTCTGCTTGTGGACACCTAGTTCTTCTAGAACCATTTGTTAAAGATGATTTCTTTTCTACAGTATATTTTGGTGGTATCTTTGTCAAATATAAAATGGATAAAATTCTGCATTTTCATGTTTGGGTCTTTGATTTGGTTCTCTTGGTCTGCATGTCTGTTTTTGTATAATTACTGTATAGTTTTTATTATTGTGGCTCTGAAATACATATTAGGATCTGAAATGGTAATATACCAGAATTTTACTTGTCATTTATTTATTTATGGCTCTTTTAGCTAGCTGAATCTTTTATGTTTCCATATAAAATTTTGGATAGTTTTTATTTTTTATTTCTGTGAGGAACAAAGTGGACATTTTGTTTGGGGTTGCTTTGAATCTGTAAATAACTTTTGGTAAAATGCCATTTTCACAATGTCAATTCTAGCAATCCATGATTGATCAGGGATGTCTTTCTATTTTCTACTTTTCTCCATCTCTTTCAGGAGTTTAAAGTCCTTCACTATATTGCTTCAGTTTATTCCTAAATATTTTATTTATTTATATTTTGAGGTTATTGTGAGTGGAAATGTGTTTATAATCTCTCTCTCTCTCTCTCTCTCTCTCTCTCTCTCTCTCTCTCTCTCATTAAGAGTATATAAAAGTGTGGATTTGTGCCCATTGATTCTGTTTCCTGCCATGTTGCTATATTTGTTTAACCTTTCTACAGTTTTTTAGGTCTCACAAGCAGGACACTGCAGGGTTACTGTTCATAGGAAGGCTTCATCTGTCTAAGAACCTGCTAGGCATCTGTCCCAAGGGACATCTCCCAGAATGTCCTTGCAGTGCAGAGAGGTTCTGGGTTCCTGGCCCCAAGATACCTTGGTTCTGAGTGTTGGTGAGCTGAGCCCATGAGGCCTGTGACTGCGGCAGAAGGTTTGTACTTCTAGTGTGATTTAACAGCTCCCACATGATCTTCTGCTGCAGCTGGAAGTTGGTGTCACCGTATCTTCTCCATGTGATGGGTGTAGCATGAAATGTGAACCCAGATAAGTTCTTTGACCATTAATTAGCTCCTTTGTTGTCAGGATGATGAAACATTTTGTTTTTCAGAAAATTAAACCAGTTCCTGGTGTCTGGTGTACAGCTATTGCTCTAGCAAATACTTCCCTGCTCCATGTCAGCAAGTTTCACAGGGAGCAATGTGCTTTCTCCCAGCAATGACAGCAGTACACTATTACTGTTGCATCTCAAGGCTATTTTAACTGTTCAGCCCTTTGTCATAAATTAGTTGTAAGTTGCCATACTATTAATCACATGTCTGTTTCCTAATGTCTCACACTTGTCTGATACATTGATGATATTATGACATTGAACCAAACACTCTAGCAGTGTTGATGAAATGTTTGTGTCTTAGAGAATAGGAAATAAATCCAAGAATAAAAAATTTAAAAAGTGGGCTTCTACATCAGTAAAATTCCTAGTTGCTCAGTGATGAAAGGCATGTATAGGTATCCTTTACATTTTTTTAAATTTAAATTTAAAATGTGTATGTGTATATGTGTTTGTATCTCTCTTGACTATTCATTCATATCATTCTTTCCATGGTGAGGTACATCACAGAAAATATGGTACTTTTTGATACAAATTTCTCTATAAAGTAGAGAAAAATCTCTCATGCAGAAAACTCTCATAATTTACGTAAGTCCTCCTCCGGAACCGTACATTTATCATGGAGAAACCTGGTAAACACTTGCCCAGACAAAAGGGCAAGGTCAGCCTGGATGGTGATAAATCATCCTGATAGTATGTACCCTTGATATGAGATCACAGCAATGACACTTCACCTCTGCGGTTGTCCTCCAAGTTGCTCAAAATCCCAAGAGAAAAACACCAAGCCAATTCTAACAGATAAGCTTTTCTTAGAATGCTTGCCAATACTACACAAACTGTTAAGCTTATCAAAAACAAAAGAAGTCAGAGATCCTGTCACTACCAAGACAATTCTAAGACATGGCAACTTAATGTATTGTGTTACCCTAGATGAAATCCAGAACAAAAAGATGATATTAGATATTGACTAAGGGAATTCCAATAAAATAGGGGCTTTATTTTATAGTTATAAGTCAATATTGGTTAATTGACTTTAATAAAAATTTATAATACCAATCAAATACATTGCCTTAGGCAGGCTTCTCCAAAGAAATTGAATGGATAGATTATATGTAACTATATCATTAAGAGGGATTCTGGTAATATCTCCTTTTCCACCATTCCCTGCTTCAGTTTCAGCCTTCTTTGTAAATCACTTTCTTCAGTTTAGTTCCTAGTTTTCTTGCTGAGTAGTTGTTTACCATTTTGGAGGTAAAATATAATCTTCTATATCAGGCTCACAAATTATCTGTTGAGCTTTGCTATTGAAATCGTGCTGTATCTGAAATTGAATTTATTTGCATGCCTCTGTTCAAGTGTGTGTGTAGGTGTGCACATATGTGTATACATGTGTGAGTACCATCTCTGAGGCTCAAAAAATATTTTGATGCTTGATTTCTCATATGTAACATAATTACAAAAAACATTTTAAAACAAATAAAATGCCAAACCTGACAGTGAAGACCTATCATAACAGTTACTTGGGAGGCTGAGGCAGGAGGATTACAGGTTCAAAGCCTGCCTGGAATATAAAGGGAATTCATGACTAGTCTTGACAGCGTAATAAAATTGTCTCAAAACACGAACATTAACAAAAAATAGTTTGGGTTTTAGTTCAGTGATAGAGAGCTGACTCAGCATATGCAAGACCCTCGGTTTAATCCCTGGCAACACAAACAAACACAGTACATAAATAAACATATATAAGCCAAAGCAAACTAGCAAGTGACAAGTGTTTATTAAATCCATTGTACAAAAAACAGTATAATAATATTTTTGGAATGTAATCTTTATAGAACAAAGATTTCAGGACATAGAGGAATTGAAGACTCTTAATGTTGACTTAATGAATACACATGAGAATAATACCTATGGCAGCACAATTCTGTAGCGTATTAATAGCTTTCTCCCCTTTAAGAAAGTGAATTTGAAAGTTCCAAAAGGTTAAGAGAATTCTTTGAAGTTAGGATGTTAATTACTTATTAAAAATGGGGTACAGAGTTAAACAAAGAATTCTCACCTGAAGAATTTCGGATGGCGGAGAAGCATCTTAAAAATGCTCAACTTCATTAGTCATTAGGGAAATGCAAATCAAAACAACCCTGAGATTTCATCTTACACCAGTCAGAATGGCTAAGATTAAAAAATCAGGAGACAGCAGGTGTTGGAGAGGATGTGGAGAAAGAGGAACACTCCTCCACTGCTGGTGGGGTTGCAAATTGGTACAACCACTCTGGAAATCAGTCTGGCGGTTCCTCCGAAAACTGGGCACCTCACTTCCAGAAGATCCTGCTATACCACTCCTGGGCATATACCCAGAGGATTCCCCACCATGTAATAAGGATACATGCTCTACTATGTTCATAGCAGCCCTATTTATAATTGCCAGATGCTGGAAAGAACCCAGGTATCCCTCAACAGAAGAGTGGATGCAAAAAATGTGGTATATCTATACAATGGAGTACTATTCAGCCATTAGAAACAATGAATTCATGAAATTCTTAGGCAAATGGATGGAGCTAGAGAATATCATACTAAGTGAGGTAACCCAGACTCAAAAGGTGAATCATGGTATGCACTCACTAATAAGTGGATATTAACCTAGAAAACTGGAATACCCAAAACATAATCCACACATCAAATGAGGTACAAGAAGAAAGGAGGAGTGGCCCCTTGTTCTGGAAAGACTCAGTGAAGCAGTATTCGGCAAAACCAGAACGGGGAAGTGGGAAGAGGTGGGTGGGAGGACAGGGGGAGAGAAGGGGGCTTACGGGACTTTCGGGGAGTGGGGGGGCTAGAAAAGGGGAAATCATTTGAAATGTAAATAAATTATATCGAATAAAAAAAATTAAAAAAAAAGAGAGAAACTCTAATCTGGATCAAATTTGTAAACAGAACTTGCATTATGCTAATGACTATATTAACATATAGTATATAGTAGTTGTTTATTCAAGATTATTTAAAAAAAAGAAAACCTAAAAATCATGGTGTTGTGCATTTGGAGGAGTAGAAAATTCTACAGAAGAAAGCGTTCTTAGAGTCATTTGGTGAGCATTCCAGCTCCTGTAGCCGCCTTGTGCTCTGTAGGCTTGTTGCTGTCCTTGACGCTTGTCTTTCAGGTAGAAGCCCAGCTAACAGTTCTAGTGTTAGACTCTCACTGCTGAAGATTAGGATAAGAAGACTTTAGAAACTAATCTTTGGGCAATTTGAGGTAGTTGAAACTGATAAATTTAGGAATTTAAAGATGTCTCAAAAGAAGAAGCACACATATTCAGTGAATGTCTGAAAAGTATTATCTATCATCAGTCACCAGAGATATAATAATCAAAACCACATGAAACTGTTTCAGATCACAGCTAGAAAGGCTACTAACAAAGAACAAAAAGAAAAACAAAAAACAAAACCCATAACATAAATGTTGGTGAGGATGTGGATAAAAATGAATCCATATGTTTGGTGTGTAGGAATTGCAGTCAATAGGTTCATTTCAGAAAGCGGTAGATAGAAACCTCCTGAACTAGAAGTAGACTTATCATGTGACCAAGTTGTCAAGCCCCTGTCTATTCTAAGAAAACAAAGTCAGAACACAACAGACAAGCACACAACCCATAGCTGCCTGTCAATAGACAAACAGAAAAGGAGAGATGGAGTATTATGAAGCCCTAAGGATGATAACTTGCTATTTGAAACGGAGTAGATAGAAATGAATGTCATGCTAAGCAAAACAAGACAGACAACAGATGAGAGGAACAAGTATTATGTTTGCTTCCCAGTGTGCAAATGTAAGATGAACCACATCAGGAATTAGATCTGGAGGCAGAAGAGTTGTTTCTAGGGACTGGCTGGGAGGGGTTGAAGTTAGAGGGGCAGACGTATGCACACAATCCATGTGTGCTGTAAGAAACGTGTGTAAGAAACATCACAGTGAGTTGCACTAATTTGCACAAGTAATATACACTATTAGCAAAAATAATCATGAGACTCTCTTGACATTCCCATATCCAGTGAGAAAGATGAACAGCAAATGTGGCCTGACCAGAGCAAGGTAGCCATGGTCTTAGATTGCTTAGGCTGGAAGGTCTGAGTCACCTTATTAGGTTAGAAAAAGTGTTGAATGATCGTGAGGGCAATCTAACATGGGTGGTGGAAAGAGTTGATGACTATCAAGTACAGTGCAGGACCAGCTTCAGTAGGGAAGGCTGTTTTGTTCTATTGGGTCACATGTAGAGACTGGCTGGCTGACTGCTGCCTTGAAGCCTGAGAGGTAATTAACTGTAAGGCATAGGGGTAGCAAAGTGGTACAAAGGCTAGCCTGTGCGGGCTGCCTCTGGCTCCCTGACTCATATCCTCTTGGCCTCAGCTTTGATTGCAGTGTAGCTTCAGCGGGTAGTTTGGCTTATGTCATGCTGGTGTTTTTCTCTAGCACCAGACATTTTACACTTTTGCCCTCAGACATTTCCAGCTCCATAACTGCCCTTGGGGAGACCTCTGTTCAGGTGAGTCCACTCAGCGGGGAGGTATACCAGGGTTTTCATCCCAAGGCAAGACTCAACAAATATGGGATGCAAACTGACAGATGAACACGGTGGATCCTCTGGAAATTGATTTCAGAAGCTGTCCCACACATACCTCAGAAGGATCCAGACAGACTCTCAGTTCCCACAATGATGGTGATAATAAAGCCCTCATGGACTGTGTTTGTTTTCTTTCTGTTTTCCCTGAGTCTCTCATGCCTGATCCTTTTATATACCCTCTTCTGGCCCAGGCGCTGTTTTCGTGTAAACCCACGAACAACAATCCTTAAACCCCGATGCCTTTGTTTTCCATTCTGCACTATCTTATGACCATGCTTGCTGCTTCCTGATGTGTGTGAACAAAGAGAATAGGCAGGTAGGATTGCCAGTAATTCAACAGGATTTCTTTATATATATTATATATTATATTATATAATTTTCTATATTCTTTGTTTACATTCTAAATGATTTCCACTTTCCCAGTTCCCCCCTCCCCATATGTCCCATAAACCTTCTTCCCTCTACCCATTCTCCAATCAGCTCCCTCCTTTTTCTCTGTCCTGGTACTCCCCTACAATGCTTGATCAAGCCTTTCCAGGATCAGGGCCCTCTCCTACTTCTTCATGGGAGTCATTTGCCTGGGTTAATTAATATCCACTCATCCGAGATTGCATTCCATGTGTATTCTTTTGTGATTGGGTTACCTCACTTAGGATGATATTTTCCAGTTCCAACCATTTGCCTAAAAATTTCATGAATTCATTGTTTTTAATTGCTGTGTAGTATTCCATTGTATAAGTATACCACATTTTCTGTATCCATTCCTCCATTGAGGGACGTCTGGGTTCTTTCCAGCTTCCGGCTATTATAAATAAGGCTGCTATGAACATAATGGAGCATGTGTCCTTATTACATGCTGGAGAATCCTCTGGGTATATGCCCAGGAGTGGTATAGCAGGGTCCTCCGGAAGTGTCATGTCCAGTTTTCTGAGGAACCACCAGACTGATTTCCATAGTGGTTGTACCATCTTGCAATCCCACCAGCAGTGGAGGATTTCTAAAAGCTTTTGCAATGCCAAATGCAAAGGGACTCCTCACTCAACTACAGAGCGATGGAAGTAATTCATCTTGTAGCTATTTTTTCCCTAAAGAATCTGCTTTCGTGTCAACATTTTATATTCCTGAGGCACCTCGATTTTGTTCCCTGACGTTTCTTGTATTCTGTGCTTGCTTTTTTGAAGCACCTGGTTCATAGCTGTAGACAGAGTTCACGAAGGCAATTTCCCTTTAAACTTAGAAAACCAGAAGTTGCTGCTCCCCCTTCTCAAAGTTATGTCTGAAGACTATCCTGTCTTGTTTCTAGTCTTGCTGTGGAAAGATCCCTGATAAAATCTTGTATAATCCTGAATATATGATATTTTTCCTCCTCAGAAAGATCCATTGTTCTTTAGCCTCAGTTTTCTGAAATTCAAACCTCTGTATCTTGATAAAAGTCTGATGTTAAAGTTCCTGACTGCTATGTAAAAATGTCCACAGATGTTTCTTAATCCTTAGAAACTTTTCAGTTTTCAGCTGTATTTTAAATAAGATGAGAACATTAGGAAGGTCTGTACTCATTTACTGGGTCTGATTGTCTCTTGTTCTTTTTCCAAGTCTGCATTATCATTCTGACATTTCTTCAACTTCACTAACTTTGCTGAGAACATACTTGTTGGCAGCATGTTTCCCCAGTTCCCATTTATCTGGAAAACTTGATTTTCTTTAAATATATTTTCACTGGATAGAGTCCTCTGATTACTTTCATATTGATTTTTTTCAAATAACATTTTACTTATTCTCTTAACATTTTTCTATTAATTATTTTTTTATTTACATTACAAATGTTGCCTCCTGGTTCCCCCTCCACGAGTTTTTCACCCTCTCCCCTTTCCTTCTGAGAGAGTATGCCCCCACCCACTCCCCCACTCCCACCTCACCCCTCTAGCACCCCCCTTCCATGGGGCATCAAGTTCCTACAGGATTAAGCATATCCTTTCCCACTGAGGCCAGACAAGGCAGTCAAATATATATATGACTGGGACCACAGGCCAGCCCATATGTGTTCTTTGTTTGGTGGCTTAGTCTCTGGGAACTTTGAGAGGTTTGATTGGTTGATATTGTTGTTCTTCCTATGGGGCTGCAACAGCCTTCAGCTCCTTTAGTCCTTCACCTAACTCTTCCACTGGGCGCCCTTGGCTCAGTCCAGTGGTTGACTGTGAGAATCGGCATCTGTCTCAGCTGCTGGTAAAGCCTCTCAGAGGATAGCCATGTTAGGCTCCTGTCTGCAAGAACAACATGGTACCAGTAAGAGTGCTGGGGGTTAGTGACTGGTCATGAGATGGATCCCAAGTTGGGGTGGTCTTTTGATAGCCTTTCCTTCAGTATCTGCTCCATTTTCCCCTATACTTCCTTTAGACAGGAACAATTCTGGGACAAAAATTTTGAAGAAGGGCAGGTTGCGCCATTCCTTAAATTGGGGCTATGTCTATCTACTGGAGTTGGTCTTTTCTAGTTCCAACTCCCCAGTGTTGGGCAGTTGTGGTATTTTCATCCCCATTGGGTCCTGGGAGCCTCTCACATCCCTGGTGCCTGGGACCCTCTAGTGGTCTCCCCCAATCCCCCATCACACACTGCTGCATATTTCTATTCATTCTCCTGGCCCTCTGGGCTTCTCTCCTCTCTCCTCCAATACTTAATCTTGTCGCCCCTTTTCTTCCCTTTCGCATCTCTTAAAATTTTATACGTGAATACAATATACTATAATTGATTCTCCCAAACTAATTTTCTTGCATCTTCACATCTTCTTTTTTAAATGGACATGTTATTATTATTTTTTTCTTTTTTCTCTTTTTTATTCGATATATTTTTATTTACATTTCAAATGATTTCCCCTTTTCTAGACCTCCACTCCCCGAAAGTCCCATCAGCCTCCTTCCCTCCCCTTGTTTTCCCACCCAACCCTTCCCACTTCTCTGTTCTGGTTTTGCCCTATACTTCACTTCACTGAGTCTTTTTAACTAATTTTCTTTATTCTTGAGAATAAACTCCGTTTGCATGGATTCCCCCAACATGGCCCTCTCCTAACATGATGCATTTTTTTCTTTGAAAATCCATTAAGTCCTATTAGTACTATGGACATGTTCTTGCATGTGGGGCCATACACCAGAGTGTGAGAAGTCTACTGGTGGCCACACTCTCTGAAAGGAATGATTTTGGTTTTAGCTTTTACTTTAGTACTTACTCATCTCCTATTGTCTATTACCCTCATTGTTTCAATAAGAGATGAGGTATTCTTGCCCCTCTGTTGTTATTATTTTAAATACTTATCCAGAGTTATTATTGAAGGGTCAGCTAACTAAAGACTGTTGGAAAATTCCACCAGGCCCCAGAACATGAAGATTCCCCCAACCTCCCAAAAGAAAGAGGTTGGTAGAGCATGTAGGCTGGAAGGGAGAGACTGATTACATTTCTCAGAAAAACAGCTGGGCAGACTCACCATTGGCCCCCTTCAGATATGGGAAGTCCCTTGCTACCTCATTCCCTAAAGACCAATCAGTTTAAAGTCTACCCCTGAAAACTGTATTAAAATCTGGCCGCATAGGTTGCCCAGGGTCATTGCCTCTCCTTCAGGTGCAGTATGACCCCAGCATGCTAGAACAAAAAATTCCTCTTGCTTTTGCATTGATCCCCAAGCTCTGCATGGCTCACTCTGGGGTCCCTGGTAGCTAAGGCTCTTCAGAGTCTTACAATTATCATTATCTTTAATAAAGGATATTATTTCAAAGACTCATTTTAAAAAGTCTTATGTTTTGAAAAATGTTCACACTCAGACACCTTCAAAATATACACATATTTTTATCATATTTGTCTACTACTGCCTCTCTCCAACTTTCCCTGAAACCTTCATCTTGTCCCCTCCCATACATTTTTGTTATCATTGACCCCTGAACACTTAGTACTGTCTATGTGCACATGCGTATCAGGCTATCCAACGAAAGATGGGCAACACCCCATCCATGGCAATACATAGGCGAGTAAGCAGTGGCAAAATCATCAAAGGAGAGTGACTCTCCCTATCTCAGGATGCATAAACTTCTAAGAGCCTCTCTGATATGGAGCCATGGCATTCTGTTTCTAATTCATGCTGAAATTCTGACTGACATCATCTTGCTCAGGTAGCCGCAGTGGCCATGAATTCATCTGGAAACAACCATGTCACACCAGAAGTTGGCATTCACAGCTCTCCTTTCCACCCTGAAGCTCTCACACTGTTTCTGTGCCCTCTTTCCTGATGCTCCTTTAGAGATTGTTATGAATGCTTCACATGCAACTGAGCACCCACAGTTACCTAGACCTGACTCATGGAGGAATGCATGAAGAAAATGCTGCTTTGACCAAGCTGAGAGCAAAACAAATCTATGGGCACAAAGATGAATATTTATAAGGCAGTTTGTCAGGGTAATCATTATCAAAGTAACAACAGTTACTTTGTTTGGAAACATAGGTTTCCACCTATGGCCTATGATCTCCTGGTCAAAGACTTTTGACCAGGTTTATAGTATTAAGAATGAAATCCCTCTTCTGGAGCAAGCCTCATATTTGCTGGTAATTCTGAGCTTAAGAGAAGAAAAAAAGGAAAATCCCAATGGTCTAGATATGAAAAATGCAAGACTGGCAGATTGAAACTGTAGACCAGCATAAAGAAGCTCTCAGGAGGAACTTCATGGAGTCATAAAATGAATTGAAATAAATGTTGTAACTCACAAAGGTGTGAGAAAGAGTAGCGACATCCTTCCTCTTTGATCAGTAACAAAATGTCTGCAGGAACAGCTTAAAGGGGAAAAGATTTATTTTGGCTCTCAGCTTCTGTGATGGCTTGAATGAGAATGACTTCCATAGGCTCATATGTTTAAATGTTTGGTCCATAGTTGGTGGAACTTTTTGGGAAGGATTTGGAGGTATGGCCTTGTTGGAGCAGGTGTGTCACTGTGAATGGGCTTTAAAGTATAAAAACCCACCCATTCACAGTCTCTGTCTGTCTCCCTGTCTCTGTCTCTCTGTCTCTGTCTCTCTGTCTCTCTGTCTCTCTGTCTCTCTGTCTCTCTCTCTCTGCCTGGCTGCCTGCTGCCATGCTTCCTGCCATGGTGATCAAAGATTAACCCTCTGAAACTGTAAGCAAGGCCCCAATTAAATGCTTCTTTCTATAAAAAAAGAAGAAAAGAGAAAGTGATTGGTTACAGGAACACCCCGTTACTGCCATGACAGTATTGCTCTGTCTGCAGTTTTGACATGCAGGTCCATATTTTAGCATGCAGGATCCAGGGCTGGATGAGACCATAGATGTCTTTTCTCCTCCAGCAACCTATAGATCACATTCTGTTTTGAATGTTCTTGAACTAGATTCTAAACTTGATAGCTCTTATGTAATCTGTTGTATAGTATCTGAAAAATGTTAGTGACCTTTCATTGTCTACAAAATTCATTTCTTCCACATCCACAAAGACTCACTGTATCAAGACTTTACATTTGGATTCCTTTTTCCAGGAGTCCTGCTGTCCTCATCTTTTGTTTTTGTTTTACTCTTGAGTCTTATGGAGCCAAAACTGGCATCAAGGTTGCCACATAGCTGACATGACCCTGAACTCCAGATCCTCCCAAATGCTGGGAAATAGGTATTCGTCATAACTCCCAGCTCTGTCCTCATCTTTACTGATGGCTTTCTTTTATATTCAAGTCCTAAATGAGAATAATATCAGGGATAATGCTTTCTTTGTGGTCCTAGAAGTTAACTCTAGGGCTTTATGCATTCTGGCAAAGTTTTTGCTCACTGATTTATATTCACAGACAGAGGGAGGTGTCTGTCTGTCTGTCTGTGTCTAATGTACTACACTGTTACAGATTTATAGCTGCCCAACTCCCCTCCCAGTATTATATACTGTCACAGGCTTATAGTAATAAGGACACATGCCCATGGATTGAAACCCCAGAATAAAGTGACTTTTTCCTTTATTAATTGTAGTGGATATTTTGTCACAATGAAAACACTGATTAACACAAATCTTATTGTTTATGTTATTTTCTTATTTCATTCTAGTAGTTAAACTTTCATCTTTTTTTCATTTTTAATAATGGCTGAAAACAACTAGAGACTCTGTTGTCATATGAGGCCTGGTTCACAGGAGAGATTTCACACTTAGTACATTAAACTGATATAATCCCATGTCTGGGAAATTCATAGGCCCTGGGAAGGAGGCTCTGTTGCTATTTGACTAACTGGCCATGCACCCAAACTGCTCTCTGAGTATTGATGTTGATATCCTTAGATTTGTGTCCTTCTCAGGCAGCTGTGCTGAGTTCACTTTCCAGGAAATACCCTTTCACAGAGGCCTACTTAGATTTATTTTTTTCTGATCTTCTGTCCCTAGTTGCTCAAGCTTCTAGGGAGGCAGTAGGTATCTCTTGGCCCCTCGGATCACCATAAAAGTTCCTCAGCAATGGCCTTTTTGAAGTCCAGCTTTATCATCCCACCTTATGCAGATCCACAGCACAGGCAGATGCCAGGATCATCTGTATTTTAAGATAATCTTTATAAGTTTTCATACATGTTAACCATGATCTATTTTTTTTGCATGCACCAAATCCCTAGGATCTAACTGAGTATTTTAGTATTCCTTAATAATTTAACTCTACTGAGTAAAAGAAGAAAGTCTTCAAACTATGAACTGGGCATTCGTATTCAATGATAAAGTATGGCATTCTAAGTATGTTTTGCATTATAATGATTAAAGGAATCTGAAAAACTTAATAATGAGTTCAAAGAAATCGTTTATATCTTTTGATATAATGCATGTATATATATGGAAGGGGCCGGGTGACAAAGATTATAGGTAGTTTTAACATCATAAAAATACAGAATAACCTGTCTAAAAGAACTGCAGGAGCAAAAATGAAGAAGAGACTGAAGGAAAGGAGGTTCAATCACCAGCCCAAACTGGAATCCTTCTCAAGGAGAGGATCCAAGGCCTGGCACTATTAGATGCTATGGTGTGCTTACAGATGCTTACATAGCTGCTCTCTGATAGGCCCAACAAACAGCTGACCAAGACGGAGGCAGATACTTACACACAACCAAAGGAATGAAATCGGGAACCCCTGTGGTTGAATGAAGGAGAGGCTGGAAGAAGTTGAGGGGAAGGGTAATCCCATAGGAAGACCAGCAGTCTCAACCACCTGGACCCCTAAGATCTCTGAGACACTGAGCCACCAACCAAGAACCATACACTAGCTGATATGAGGCTCTTGACACATATACAACAGGACTGCCTGATTTGGCCTCAGTGAGAGAAGATGCACCTAACCCTTGACAGACTTGAGGCCCCAGGGCATGGGAAGGCTTGACAGGGTGGGGTGGGGTGGGGTTATGGGAATGGGGAGGTTGTGGGGGTGTGGGGACATTGTCTTGGAGATGGGGGAGGAGGAGGAACGGGATGAGGAACTGCTGGAGGACAGTCTGGGAGGGGGATAGTGACTGAACTGTAAAAAAAGATTAAAGATAATTTATAAAATGCAGAATGTTTCCTTAGTATTGCTTTTTTAAAAAAGATATATTTATTTGTTATATGTAAATACACTGTAGTTGTCTTCAGATACTCTAGAAGAGGGTGTTGGTTCTTGTTACGGATGGTTGTGAGCCACCATGTGATTGCTGGGATTTAAACTCAGGACCTTCGGAAGAGCAGTCAGTGCTCTTAACCGTTGAGCCATCTCTCCAGCCCTAGTATTGCTTTTTAATTAATCATTTTATTCATTTATATTTCAAATGATATCTACCTTCCACAAACCCCCATCCCATCCTCTCTCTCCATTCCCCTTTGCCTCTATGAGGGTGCTCCTCCACCCAATCACCCACTCCTGCCTTGCTGCTCTACCATCCCCCTATGCTGGGGCAACAAGTCTCCACAGGACCAAGAATCTCAGCTTCCATTGATGTCAGATAGGGCAATCCTCTGCTACATATGTAGCTGGAGCCATGGCTACCCATATACTCTTTGGATGGTGGCTTATTCCCTGGGAGCTCTGGGTGGTCCAGTTAGCTAATATTGTTCTTCCTATGGGGTTGCAGTCCCCTTCAGCTCCTTCAGTCCTTCCATGGAAATTGAATAGAAATATGTAGCAGTGGGGGATGGGGAACTAGCAGTAGGTACTAGAAAGTTCCAGACTGCAGGGAAGCAAGAGGCTCCCAGGACTCAACTGTGATGACTTTAGCCAAAATACCCAACAAAGAGATACAACCTGTAGAGACCACCTCTAGTAGATAGGTACTGTTCTCAATTGAGAGATGGGGCTATCCATGCATCTCAATTTTAACCCAGAAATGTTCCTGTCTACAGGAAAGACAGGGACAAAAAAAATGGAATAGAGACTGAAGGAAAGGCCATCCAGAGACCTCTCCACTTGGGGATTCATCCCATCTACAGCCATCAAACCCTGACACTATTGCTGATGTGAAGATGTGCTTGCTGGCAGGAGCCTGGTATAGCTGTCCCCTGAGAGTTTCTACCAGCACCTGAATAATACAGATGCAGATACTCACAGCCAATCATTGATCTGAGCCTACGGACCCCAGTGGAAGAGCTTATTATTGCTTTTTTAAAGAAAACTATTTTAAAGGCTATTTGAATATAAAGTGGAAGAAGAAGAATTTTGAAGGAAGCAACCTGTGAGTCACAATGATGACTGAAAGGCAGCAGACCAACAGTTCTAGGAGAGCCAGTTCGGGGAACGTGATGTGGGAAGAAAAATGATCATCTTCCTTAGGGACCAGATGGGAGGCAAGAGGCTTAAGTTGCAGCATGAGGGATTTAGATAACCAAAAAGGAAAAATTTTCAGACAGTGAGGTTTGATAGACACTGGAATGTGTAACTGGGGAAGCTTATGGAATTTCCTTCTCTTAAGGTCTTTTAAAAATAGCATCTCATCTGCTTCAAGGATGGACTCTATTTGACCCCCAAAGTGTCTATTGAGCCCAGAGGGAGAAGATTACCTCCCAAAGGAAAGAACCTGAGCAATCTTGGGGAGCTTGATTGATGAAATGTGAAATGTGAACATTTTTCACATTTAATTTAATTTGATTTCCACATACCACATAATGTAAAATATAACTGCCATTGTATGTCTTTTGGTGTAATGATTTTATTTTTAATGTCTGGAGATTGAAATTTAGTAAAACTCTTATAGGGAGAGAAGGCAGAACTATTTTATTTTATTTTTGAGCTTATTTGTATAGCTGTATGAGCAAGGAGAACAAGATATGTGGGACCTCTTTGACTTTGATTTCACTTCCCTTTCTTAATTAAAAATTACTGTCTTTTTTAGTGGCTTTGATATTTTAAAGGCAAACTAAAAGATTAATTTAGTACAGGAGTTTCTCACAGTGTTTTTGGCCAGATAGAGTTCCAAGCTGGGCCAGGTTCTCTCTACTTAATTTCCTCTCAGGAAGTTTACCTCCAGAAGTCCAAATATAAGGTCAAACTTTGGATTGCCGGAAATGTTAATGTCCTTTACTGTCTGAGTACCCAGACAGCCCTCAGTGAGATAGTCTACTTTGTGAACATCAGTAAGGATTCAAGTACCTTATAATGATTGAGCTGCTTCCTTTTTGCTTATTTAAAAAAAAAAAAGAAGCTGGGATATCTTTACCCAGCCTTCTACAACTCAGAAATTAAAGTCTCCAGACATAAGACATGTTCTATGGTCTCTGGATTTGGTTGAGTGTAGACATCTAGTTATAAGTGATATCAACCTGTCTTCCTTCTTAAATAGCAAGACATGCTGCAGGCAAGAGGAAGCACATGTTATACTTATTGACTACTTTAAGCAAACAGTGTGTTCTAAACATGATTTCTCTCAGATTCTGTTTTAGGTGACTTGACCATGCTTAATGGTCCTAGCACAGTGACACATACTTCTTCACCATTGTCTAAGTGGTTATGATCCTAAGGAAAAGCTTGTAAATGTTCTGAGCTTGTAGGTATGAAAAATGGAGATCTTGTAAGAGGTTGTAATTTGCTTGAGGTCTCAAGGCTAGAAACTGTAAAGTTCCCAAGAAATGCAGGGTTCCGTGGACTATTTTTGACATCAGAGCCCGTATCTTTCCCATTGTGTAATGCTGTGATATTTGTGTGACCTGTAATTATTTTTTTCCATTGAAGAGATCTTTGCCTCACACATTTCAAAGCAACGTCACTTTAGATGCAATGAGACTGAAGCCTCTGTCACTTAACAGAAAGTTGTGTTTGTTGTTGCTTAGTCACACAAGTAAACACGGTAATTTTTCAACATACTCTGGCATTTCACAAGGTAAATCATTTTTCAAAGCACTCCCCCAGTGAGATGATGGCCCATTCTAATCCACGCTAGTTACTAGTTATTAAACTACATTAGAAAGTACAAAACACATCTTAATATTGCATCAGCTTCTGACAAAACGTTGAATCCATCTTTTATAGTTCCTGGCACAGGGTTGTGGGTGTCACTGGGGGGCACGGTGGCTTTATTTCCTTCCCTAACAGTTCGGAAGTTTGTTTAATACTGAGTCAGAGGAAGTGCTCTAGCTGAGTCCTCGCATGGCCTTGTTTACAGCTCCGGAGTGTACATAATAGATAAAGCACTGACTTCCACATACCCCTGCGCTTCCTGGGTGTGTGGGCGAGTGTGCTTGAGCCTGTGAGACTGGTTGTGCAATCTCCTGCTGGGCGCCTCAGGTTGCAGCCTCCCCACATCCCTTAAATATTCCACTGAGTGAACCTAATGTTTCACAAACTGAAATCCAATGTATTCTCCAAGACAGAGGCAGTAATTAATAATTAACATGAAGAAAAGCCCTGCGAGTTTCTAGATGGGCAAAACAGAGGTGGTAGCCGAGTGAGTGTAAAAAAAATTGGGAAAGAGCAGTAAATGATGTGGGGATAAACACTTCCCAGCAGCAGGACCTCACGGTTTTGATTGTAACCATAGCTGGCATTTATATACAGTCTAGTCTGGGGCAAGAATTTTTGTTATACCAGCATAATTTTCCTTGATTTTTGTAGTAGCCTTTATGCGTAAATATAAGTTATTACACTGTTATCAGCAAGTTAGATCAGAGGATTAAAAAAAAGTGTCGAGAGTTACACTGATATAAGTCTGATATAACTGTTGGAGTAAGGAGAGGGACCAGAACTGTTTGACTTTCAAAGAAAAAACAAGGCCCTTCCCACCTATCTGTGTTTTATTCTTTTTTTGATATGACTTTGCCCAAATCTTCATTACAGTTAGTTACAAAAGATACAGTATAATCCATTAGAAGAACTTTCTGGATTTATGAAGGTTCAGACTAAAAGCCTTTGGAGGATGGTGGGCTGGATGTTTCAGGGAAGAATCACACATACCCACCAGTCTCTCGGGCCTGAAGAAAGGGGAGTGGATACCTGTGAACTAACCCTTGAGCACAGTGTAAGATTGATAACGTGTCCCAAACAGATGTCCAATAGTACATATTAGAAACAAATTCCCTTTTTACCAAATCCTCATATCAAGATTAGGTAAGACAGTGCTCACTAAACTTAGAAATCTCTCTAAAGCTTACTTTTTTTTTAAAGCTTACTTTTAATGACATTATAATCGTTCCTTTTCCCTTCCTGTTTTACAGCTGCCGCTGCTGAATTATGAGGCTTGCTGAATCATCTGCAGAAGATAGCGTTGTTTCTGCAAAATGGAAGAAATGTGGTGTATAGATTGTGGTGTATAGATTGCTGGCATTGAAAGAAACCAGAATAAATATGCAAGAATGACCACAAGGCCCCAGACGTGGGTGTCTTTATCCGTTTGCCTCATTACTGGGAGGTTTTAGTTTGGAGATGTGGGGAGGGAAAGGGAGTGAAACAAGACTTGAATTTTTGAGAAATTTAGTTAAATTTCCACTTGATATATTCTAAGATAGAAAAGTGTAGCCACACTTTTCTAGAGAGGTGGTTTCGGAAAAGATTGTGTTATGTTAATGATCACAGCAATTAAAACTTTAATGTGTGTGGAGGAGGGTAGTGAGCTGGGTTAGTGGGTAAAGTCTTTGCCAAGCAAGCTGACAGCTTGAATTTGATCCCCAGAACCGATTCCACAGTTTTCCTCTGAACTCCATGTAAGTGATGGGGCACACATACCACTTCCCATCATGCTTGCATTCGTCATAATACTCTCCAGAGCCTCTGCTTCTCTGCTTCAGTTTCTGCTTCCAGATTCCTGCCTTGCTTTAGTTACCGCCTTGGTGTCTCTCAGTGCTAGGTCATGATGGGGGACATGAAACCAGATCAACCTGTTCTTTCCCAAATTGCTTTTGGTCATGGTCTTTTTCACAGCAACAGAAAGCCAACTAGGAGAAAGCTTTCCTTATCTTTCCCCCCCTTTTTCTGAGCAAGCTTAGGACTTTGGGAAGGACTCAATTCTGCAATCAGACTGATGGCATTGAAAGCCAAGTACTAAGCACCGCCACAGTAAGGTTTTGCGATGAACACAAGTTTAACCTCTTCAGGCCTCAGTTCTTCATCTTAAAAATAAGGAAGTGAAATCAAATAGGAAGCACATACTAGAGCAACACGTGCTTCTTTGTAACTTAGTTTGTACATACTTCAGGGAGCAGCAGTGACTCAGCTGCCAAACAGTGATGAGAATGGTTGGATTTGACTCTTCTGTGTTTGAAATCAGTGATTCTATTTGCATTGTGAACAATCCCAGCACCTTGTGCTGAAGCACATTGTATAAGGATAGTTTGTCCTTATGTATATTTTGTTGTTCTCTCTCTCTCTCTCTCTCTCTCTCTCTCTCTCTCTCTCTCTCTCTCTCCCTCCCTGAACTTTACAAGGAATTTGGGAAAGAAGACCATACCATTATAATATTATATTGTAATGATATTATATTGAAATGATATTAGAGAGTCTAGCTTAAAGTTTCAATTACGTTGATTGTAGCTATTTGACCTCTTTTAGCTTGGGCTCCATACTTTTCAATATAACACTGACTTTCTGGGGTTATATGATTAATGTGGGAAAATAGTGGATAGATGCCCAGTTTTGCTTAACATATGGTAAGTAGTTAATAGGAATTTTAGAATTTGGTAGCATGCTTAATTTTAATACTTAAGTACAGGAGAAGAAAAAGACATCAGGACTTACTTATTTAGTTGGACTGTAGTCAGTTCGGGGCTCTGGTTTGCACTTGGTCCTTTTAGGAAGGGCACTCATGACTGTGTTTTGTTTATATATGGTCCAGTCTTATGAATACAATGTGGGTGTCAATAAAGAGAGTACATTGAGTGGATTAAAGTTAAGTGTGGGGTGATACGAAGACTTAGTTTTCCTTTGAAAAGTTCACACCTAAATAATAGACTCGAAACAACAAGAAAACCCCACTATTAAAAGCTACAGAAGCCACAGTAGGCTGAGAGGTTATTTGTAGGTGTTACATTTTAGCATGGGTCAACTTCTGCCACCTGAGAAACTGCAAATGTGAACCTAGTGTACAGTGTGGCTTCACACAATCAACCTGAGCCTCGTGTCATCCACTCTCCCCTCACACCTTCTGTTACTTACTCCTTCAAAGTTTAGATCTGTTTATCAAGCAAGGTATGCCTTTAGTCATGCCTATGCATCCATGTTGACATAAAAAAGTGGGGTCACAAATGTTTGGGACTGGCTAGCAAACCATCAGGGCTTGGGCAAGTAGGAGAGCAAAGAAGCCAGCACCAGTGGCAAAATTAACGATAGATAATTACCACAGCAAGATATTGCACCATGGGCTGTCAGAAGTCAGAGAAATAGTGAAAGCTGCCCCCCCCCCAGGCCCTTGTGTGCTTTACAGCTCTCTACTGTCCTACTCTGTGCTTATTTAAAATCCCTTAGAAGGCAAAGATCACAACTTCTGATACCTCATGCTTGGCTCCTTGAGATTTATTGGAATGAACAGAGAAGAAGGTATGTAAATCTCACTGACTGTAAGCACCGAGGCTTGCTTCATTCCCTTATGACTATGATGAGAATTTTGTCACAGTTCTCATCACACAGATGACACCAAGTCAGGCTTCTACCTTCCACAAACATGCAATGGCAGGCCCACTCTCCTCCTATAAACAATAAAGAAATGGGAACGGGGGAAAAAAAGTCAGAGACACACTGAGCTTATGGAGATTCTGTCCGGGTGGTATCTCAGTAGAAAAAAAGAAAATTATCATTTTACTGTTTGTAAAATAATAAAAATCCTAGTTGCCACCACAAGCCATGCCTCATAAAGAATTTCAGGTGGTTTCAAAATAAAAAGGAAGTTTTTAATAAAGCGACAACAGCATGCACCTAGAGCTCATCATATGAGATAGTATGACTTAATTTTCTCTTTCATCTGAGGTCTGACTGTGTAGCACAGGCTGGTCTCAAAGTTGTGGCAACTGTTTTGCCTCAGAATCAACTTCTGGGGTTATAGGTCTATATCACCCTCTCCTGCCGGAACACCAGACTTCCTAAGCATAAACAGAATTATGAACAAAATTCACAATAAAAACATTCAGTATAAGAATAAAAAATCAAGTAACAAATGGCAAGTATGAGATAAAGGAGAGTTGCTAGTTTAGTATACTTAGTATACTGCTGTTTTCTCTGAGATTGAAACATTCCATCTTGAAGGAAGATCCTTAAGAAGGCAAACCACTCAGAATAGCTTCAGGAAGTCCCTGAAACTGACAAGATTTACCAGACCTCTCCTTGTCAGAGTAAGTGATAAAAGCTTAGTCTCTCTCAGATAGAGAAAAACTAAACTGCAAAGAAGATTCTCAGACAACCAAAGCTGCAAAGAAGACTCGGAGACCAGCCCAGCTACCTAGAAGAGGCAGAAGCTATCCAAGCTGCCTAAAAATGTTTAGAAAAACTGAGGTTAGAACATTCGCCGACCTGTTGAGCTGCCTGCAGGCTGTGCGATGTGCTCTAAGCTCCTGACTTTGTGAGCTGTCACTCACGCTGGGGTCGGCTTTGGTGACGCAAACTGTCTTTCAGTCATTTTTGCTCCTATAAGTAACCCCTCACCCAAATTCCTGTAAATAACCCCAATAAAACTCATTACTGCACTAAGTTGGTGCTATTCATACTTTGATTTGTTGTGAGTTGACATGTGTGTAGTGCCTCCCTAGGACAACTTTTGTCCCACAACATATAATTCAGACCAAAACACTGAGCCCTACTAAGAGCATTAAGATTACAGCTGGACAGTCCAAGCATGAAAATGTATAAATGCCCCAATATTACCAAAAATTTTCAAATCATTTAGAATAGAAATATTAATTAAATAAGAAATAATGTGTTGAAATAAAATAAATGTTTGTAAATACATGTAGTTTTGGTGATGGTGTGGCAAACTGGATAGTTAAGGTAAAACAGAAACTATACATTGGTGGAACTATATAGGTGTGCACCACCATGCCCAGCTAAGAATATATTTTTATATATTCTTTTCACATCAGAGTCTAGGAGAAACCTGCTGAATTCGTTGCTTTGCTCGTTGTCCTGTTGTGTTTGATTAGTAGGTTGCTTTGCCTTGATGTGTCATATTCTACACCCAGATAATGTCTGATTCATAATGTCATGAATTTTTTTTCTCCCCCTTGTTTTTCATACTTAAAACGAGAGGTTTGACTTGCTCTTGGCAAGATTGTGTATTTGTGATATATGCTCTTCTTGTTGCAACACACCAGAATTATGTTGTTGTGGTTGACTCATTTTTAATGGTGCAGAAGTTGGTTAATAGTGTATGAGTACCCCTCCATAATCAACTTCCTTATTGTCATTTTGCATGATGGTTAGTTAATATATTTGCTAGTGAGACTGGAGAGGTGGTTCAGTGATTAAGTGCTCTTACTGCTTTTGCAGAGGACATGGGTTCAATTCCCAGCACCCACATGGCAGCTCAAAACCACCAGTTCTGAAGGAGCTGATACTCTCTTCTTCTTATGTCTGCCAGCTGATATATTCATGTGGTGCACATACATTCAGGCACACACACATAAAATAAATCTAAAAAAATTAAGAGTATATTTATTAGTGATCATTGGCTTGATCTGTCATTATATTTGAATTTATTAAATAGAAGGTTTCTAATCTATTTCTGTACCCATTAACTGATAATTTTTTGTAAGACATGTAAGTATGAGAAACAAGGGGGAGAAAAAAAATTCATGACATTATGAATCAGACATTATCTGGGTGTAGAATATGACACATCAAGGCAAAGCAACCTACTAATCAAACACAACAGGACAATGAGCAAAGAAACGAATTCAGCAGTCTTACAAAAAATGAAAATCTATCTTTTCTAATAACCTAATTACTTTAAAACTGCTAGAAAGGTAGCTACACATCACCTTGATTCTGTGTATTTGTCAGGTTTTAAAAAATTATCTTTAATCTTTTTTTAAAGTTCAGTCTTTATCCCCGTCCCATTTTTCCTCTCTTGTCTCCAAGAGGAAGTTCCCCCCCCCCTTCCCCACCACCAGGCCTCCCCACTCTTTGGGGCCTCAAGTTTTTTAAGAGTTAGGTGCATCTTCTCTCACTGAGGCCAGACGAGGCAGTCCTCTGCTGTATATATTTCGGGGGGCCTCATATCAGCTGATGTGTGCTGCCTGGTTGATGGCTCAGTATCTGAGAGATCTCAGGGGTCCAGGTCAGTTGAGACTGCTGGTCTTCCTATGTGGGGTTTCACTTCTCTTTAACTTCTTTCAGCCTTTCCCTAATTCAACCACAGGAGTCCCCAACTTCAATTCCTTTGATTGGGTGTAGGTATCTGCCTCTGTCTTAATCAGCTGCTCGTTGGGCTTCTCAGGGGACAGCTATGCTAGTCTCCCATCTTAAGCACACCATAGCATCCGTAGTGGTGTCAGACCTTAGAGCTTCCTCTTGAGATGGATCCCAATTTGAGCCAGTGACTGGACCTCCTTTCCCTCAGTCTCTTCTCCCTTTTTGTCCCTGCAGTTCTTTTAGACAGGAACAATTCTGGGTCACACGCTTTGACTGTGGGATGGCAACTCTATTCCTCCACTTGATGCCCTGTCTTTCTACTGGAGGTGGACTCTTCAAGTTCCCTCTTCCCACTATTGGTTATTTCATCTAAGGCCCTCCCTTTGAGTCCTGAGCATCTCTCACCTCCCAGGTCTCTGGTACATTCTTTTTTTTTTTTTTTTTTTTTTTTATTCGATATAATTTATTTACATTTCAAATGATTTCCCCTTTTCTAGCCCCCCCCCTCCCCGAAAGTCCCGTAAGCCCCCTTCTCTTCCCCTGTCCTCCCTCCCACCCCCTCCCAGTTCCCTGTTCTGGTTTTGCCGAATACTGTTTCACTGAGTCTTTCCAGAACCAGGGACCACTCCTCCTTTCTTCTTGTATCTCATTTGATGTGTGGATTATGTTTTGGGTATTCCAGTTTTCTAGGTTAATAACCACTTATTAGTGAGTGCATACCATGATTCACCTTTTGATTCTGGGTTACCTCACTTAGTATGATGTTCTCTAGCTCCATCCATTTGCCTAAGAATTTCATGAATTCATTGTTTCTAATGGCTGAATAGTACTCCATTGTGTAGATATACCACATTTTTTGCATCCACTCTTCTGTTGAGGGATACCTGGGTTCTTTCCAGCATCTGGCAATTATAAATAGGGCTGCTATGAACATAGTAGAGCATGTATCCTTATTACATGGTGGGGAATCCTCTGGGTATATGCCCTCTCTGGTACATTCTTGAGGGCCTCTCACCTCCCACCTCCCAAGGTTGCCTGTTTCCATTTATTGTACTAGCCCTCAGGGCTTAATTCTTGTCTCCCCCCCCCACCCCAGTATCTGATCATGTTCCCTCTTTCCCCTCCCCTTCCCTCTCCCACCCAAGTCTTTCCCTCCCTCTGCTTCCCCCTTCTAGTGATTGCTTTCTTACCTTCTCAAGTGGGATTGAAGCATCCTCACTTGGGCCCTTTGGCTTGACTTGTGAGTTCTGTTTATTGTATTCTGTACTTTTTTGGCTAATATCCATGTATTAGTGAGTACATATCATGTATGTCCTTTTAGGTCTGAGTTATCTCACTAAGGACACTAAGTGTGTGTGTGTGTGTATGTGTGTGTGTGTGTGTGTGTGTGTGTGTGTGTGTGTGTAGTACTCATGTGGTCTTGAGATAGAAAGATGCATCCATCCTGAGAGTTGTAATTTCTGGGGCCTTTGTCTTCTTACCTTACTATTGCCTTTGTCTTCTTACCTTACTATTGCTTTTGACCATTTACTGCTCTGGCTCAGCAGATAGGTATTGCTTAGGGAAGAGTAAGAACATGGTGGCTTAAACTTTTGAAATGATGCTGATGGTAGAAGGATTTTTGGATGGATTTAGATAGGATGATAATCTACATGGCCAAATATTTAAGGAATATGATGCTTTCTCGAAGAAACATTTTGCATTCAAATAGAAAGAGAGAAAGAGAGCTCCAAGGTGCATCTACTGTGCTCCTGGGGGAGCAGCCCATGAGCTCATTTTCATTATGTTTCTGTTGCAGTCTGGAGAGTTCTGTCCATTCAGGAAATCTGTCTAGCAGCATTGCCTAGCAGCAATGACCGATTCACCTGATTGGGTGAGGCCTGCTGACATTCTGGGAATTCTCTCTTACTCAAAGTAAGAGAGATTAAATAATTGCATATAAAAGGGCTTCGGGGCAGCATTTTGAATGGTGTCTAACCAAATGCTTGCAATGCAGTATAGCCAAGTGGGCACATAAAATTACCACTGTAGAAAAGAAAGTATTTATGATCTTACCATTCAGAGCCTGTTTCTTTTTTTTTTTTTTTTTGCGTTTTTGCGTTTTTGTGTTTTTGCGTTTTTGCGTTTTTACGTTTTTGCTTTTTTACTTTAGGGATACAATCAATAAAAAAAGTCTCCTGTCCTTATCTGGTTCACACCAGATAAATGAGACCCAAGGTGGCTAGGACATTTTATAGCTCCATGGAAATCCATCCTGATAAAGAAAGCACCCTTCTTGGAACCCCCTCCCTGTCCCTGTCCCAACTATTATCACACAGGGCTTTATTGACAACTTTGTGATAAGAACTAATGACTATTTAACTTCCTTATTTACACTATAGAAAAACCTACTAATTGGTGTCTTGTTTATTCATTAGAATTTGCCACTTTAAAAAAGTGAGTGCCTTTGTTTCTAGTGAGTGAATTTTTTTCTGAGGAGACATTTTAAAAATTCTAATGGCTGTGTTTAAAGCCTGAAAACATGAGAGTATGATGGAAGGTGGCTAGTAATGAAGAAAAGATTTTTTTCTATTTTCTACACACACACACACACACACACACACACACACACACACACACACACATCTGAAACCAGTACATGGTAAGACATGCCTTTAATTCCAGCTCTCAGGAGGTGAAGGGAAGTGGATTTCTTAGTTGGATTTCTGGTCTGCCAAGCACAGCCAGGGCTACTATAGAAACCGTGTCTCGGAAAAACAAAACAACAAAAAGGGTGAACCAGTGATAAATACATTACCAGAAGCATAAGCTATCCGAGAGTTTTTACTGTCATGTCAGATTGACAAGCAAAGAATTCAGTTTCTTAGTAGAAAAGGCTCAATACTTAACATCAGGATTATGAAAGGCCTTCTTATGATAAGTTGAAGTAAGAAGAATCATAAAAATTCTAATAATCTTCCTTTTTTAGTCTCATTGAAACTGTACTTTAAAGCTCATTTAGATTAAATTTCATCAAAACACATATCATTCTCTATATGTTTTTTTTTCTTTGTGACTTCAAACTCATAAGAGACTACTAGCAGGATTTGAAATTCAATGAAACATATTGATATATAAATAAATATACATATGTTCTGCTTGTAATCATTGCATGAGCATGTTTTCTGATTTAGCTAACTTTATAAATGTTAATCTAATTTAAATATATTCATTTGTTTGACCTAAATGGTATGACCTAAATGAATATTAAGCATAAGTAAAATGAAATTTTATTCCACAGTATAAAATTAAATTATAGCATTAAAAATCATGGATCATTAGAAGTTCACTTATAACTTTGTAATTTCCTTTTTAAAAGTTATTTTATTTATTTGCATTCCAATTGTTTTCCCCTTCCCATTCCCCCCTTCCAGAGTTCCTCACCTCCTGCCTCTCCCTCTTCCCTTTGCCTCTGAGAGTTTAGACAGAATGTCCTCATCTGGAGTAACATGCTTTCTTCAAGAACCAAAGATCATCTAACAACATCTACAACATGAGGCATGAGGAGTCCTTTTTTTTTTGAATTGCTATTGAATTGAATTGATTTTCTAAGAGATTCCCAAAATACTACAAACTATGGCTATTTCCCTTGGTTGCCCACAAGAGGTGGAAGTTAATTACTTTTTGCTGAAGACACCATGCACTGTAGACACAGGTTTCAGAGGTTCCTGTGCTAGACCTTACCTGAAAGTCTCCTTTCTGAGGACTAGCTTTCATGGTACCAGAAAGTGCTGTTCAAGCTTCCAAAGAGAAGGTAAGCAACCAACTGTCTACCCAGCTATGATACCTATGAATCACAACAATTACCAGCATGGCCCAATAACTTTAAAGGGGCAGTAGTGGCACATATACACTGTTTGTAACCAATAGCTCTCTAATTGAACTTCAGATCTGGTCAGCAAGAAGGAAACCATGCCTGGTACTGGAGCCTAGCCAACTACCGAGGGCTAATGAAGTTGTGGATCTTGGAGGAAACCCTATAGCCACTACTTTAGTAAATCAGTATACTCTCAAACTACATTCTAAATAGTTGTCTTTATACATATATTACTTTAAAAGTTTAAATAAAGAACAGGGATTCCAGAGTATAGGGTGACTTTCACCCTATCTGAATTTCTTTTCCTGTTGTGGTCAAATACTCGGACAGAAGCAAACTTCAGGGGGAAATGGTAAACAATCTGTTCTGTATTTTTTCACCTGTATAGATAAATCGCTATCTAGTAAATGAACGTCAACATTTTACGTATAAACTTATCACTTTGTTTTGAAGTTTGTTGAGTATAGTGCAAGAAAGCTAGGCAGTCATGAGACTCTGCAGCAAAAATAAACTCTTCATATATTGACATTATTATGCCCACTAGCTGATTGAGCCAGTGGACATAAGAAATAGACACAACACAGATTCTCTTTTGGAGATTCTATTAGAGATAAAATTATGGATTTAGCTCCAGGTGTATCATCCTTCTATATTGAACATTATTTCAACCTTACCTTTTATTTTTGAAGAGGGAATCAATAGAGCCAAATAATCCAGGTCTTTCCCCATTCTGTGGTCTTATGACACTAGCGCCTATTGACTGGCAAACTTGTACAGTATGATCCTAGCTTAGGCATTGGCCTAACCAATTAGTTCCCCTTAGGCTTTGACCAAGCCTCTATTCATTGGCTTTATTAATAGTGAACAGATTGATGGAGTAGGAATTTTACAAGGTTCCCTTCTGATACCACCCAGCCATGTCCTGGAAGGAAGCCACACTGATAGCTCTAATATAAGAAAATCATGCTAAGCCATGTACTTATCTCTGTTTATAACTAAGCTGCTGTCTACAGTCTACTTCTATGAAAGCTTCTGGCTGTCATTGGTAAAGAAACTATAAGATCAATGCCTAATGTGTGTGTGTGTGTGTGTGTGTGTGTGTGTGTGTGTGTGTGAGAGAGAGAGAGAGAGAGAGAGAGAGAGAACAAAAATGAGATGAACAGAAAGTATATGCCTGGGATCTTGCTGTTTATGCATCAACTTCCTTGTGATTAAAGAAGGAAGGGACTAGAGAGATGGCTCAGTGGTTAAAAGCACTGGCTGCTTTTCCAGAGGTCCCAGGTTCCATTCCCAGCATCCACATGGAAGCACAAAGCTGTCAGTAACCCTAGTTCCAGGACATCTGACACCCTCATGCGCATACATGTATTCAGCAAAAACACTAATGCACAAGAAATAAAAGTAAATAAGTTATTAAAAAGGAGTCCATTGACTTATTTTCAGTGAGGTCATAAAGAGCACTAATGACATAACTTTGCTTTAGCCCACTCCTTGCAGTTTTCCCTACAAGCCTGCTGAATGAAGCAAACGAGAAATCAGTTTTCCACAATAAACACTGCTGTCGCCTACAGGATAGTTTCTAAATATTACTCTCAGTGACATCAGTATAAGCAGGGCTGTGTGTATCTAAATGTGTTTATCTCTTTCAAAAACATTCTGAAACCCAGTGCACCTTATCTTGCTTTTGTTTTCATATGAAAAATAGGATTCTTTAAAGATTTTAACAAGCTCTTTGATTAAACACCTGAAGAACTTGGTTAGACTAAAAATGTTAAGCTGAGGGAAAGAGGTTAGGAAGTAGGGATTTCTGGATAATGATAACAATATTATTCAAGTTAAAAGATTTATATGATGGGTATGAATATTTTGCCTAGATGGATGTTTGTGGCCATGGAAGCTAGAGGAGGGTGTTGGATCCCCTGGAATTTGAGTTCAGACAGTTGCTGGCTTCCATGTGTAAGCTGTGAATGTACCCTGTGTCCTCTGTTAGAGCGCCCAAGGATCATCACTGCTAAGACACCTTTTCAGCCCTTAACAGTATCCAGTTCTTATAGGTAATTCAAAAATTAGTTTGAAAGCTGTTGAGTGAAGATCAGGACTATGGAAATTAGGATTCCTTGTTTTCATGAATGGAACATGACATTAGAAGCTGAAGTTTGTGTATTCACTGCTGCCGGGGCACCTTGTGTTTAGCCTTTCTGTGGACATCGCTATAATATATAAGTAGGCATAATAAAGTCAAACCGACACCCACATGTTCTGGCTATGTATATATTTATACACATAAGCAATAAGAGTAAAGTGAGTGTATGTATTTGTTTGCTCATGTTACTGTTGGTCTAAATTATTTCAGAAGTGCTTTATATGCACCATTAAATACCAGACCCATTAGGATGGCAGGTCCTGTTTACTGCTTCTAGTCTCTTCCTCACACTTTGCCAAGGCCAAGTAAACAATCCAGTCCTGAATTCTCTGGAGTCATAACTTCATTCTCACCTTACCTTTGTTCAGTTGGAAATATTCTTTCAAATACTGGGTTCATTGTTGTAATGTTTCTTTTTTTTTTTTTTTTTTTTCTTACCGGCTTAATCTATCCTTTCAGCAATGATACCAAGAGAGTGTCATGGCTACTTTGACATTTTCAGCCACATGGTACAAACTTGTAAAACCCTTTTAACTTCCTTCCCTTCATCTCTTCTTGGTAACCAACTACATGGTTTTCAGATTTCTTCTTGCTTGTTCCTTTTACAAAAATATGTAGGAGTAGGTGTGATTTTCCATTTCCCTCTCCATTTACACAAAAGTGACAGACTACAGGTTTTTCTGCTCCAACCTTTGGTCATTTAACAGTATCAAGAAAGAGGGGAGTCTCTGCTGCAAAATGAGAGGATGTGGGGGAGGCTGGGGAAAGCACATCTCTGGGAAGATTTTCTCTGGCTTGTAAGGTATAACTTATTGTATCCTTTTATGAAACATTCATAAAATACTGATTTCCTGCCCCACTGGATATGTCTGCCCCCTTGCTGAAGTATGATTGAAAGATTGGGAATAGAACAAGACGTTTGGATTCACTGGAGTCACAGGACGGCATCAGAGATGTCAAACTGTGAGTCATAGTGAAATCAGCTTTGAAGTGTGGCTACCAGTAGACCACCCTTCCAAGTCTGCCCTTCTGCAAGACGAAGGCCTGTGGATGTCTCAATGCCCGCTCTCTGGAGACTTCAACGTTGACTTTAGACAGATTACTCATGCCAGGTAGTGTACACTGCAATTATCCAAGCCAGGGGAGCCACAGAATCATCAAAGCATGAATCTCTTATGACAGCTAAGACCCGGAGGGTTAGATGCAAATGTCAGAGTGGGGATATTGTTCTGGAGTCGGAGAACTGGAGATGAAAGGAACCTCAAACACTGCAAGAGTAAACAATGAGGGACAGTGGAAGATCCTCCAGCTAGAACAAGCACCGCCTCTCAGAGTCTCCTTTGAAGTTCTGGTAAAGAGTGCATGTGTGTGGTGGATCAGCTGAGTCGATGGAGCCTGGACACAGACACAAACATGTAGACATTTCACTCTTAGATTTGACAAAGAGAATGAAGACTGACTGTGACCACTCAGCCTCACTTTACAAACTGCGGAATAGCTAAACTCAGGCTCTTGCCTAGGAACATCTGAAAACTAAATTATGCTTCAAACGCCAAGTGACAAATGCAAACTGTTTATTTTTTTCAGGAGAGTAAAAGAGAAAGTATGTAATTTACAGCATAAATTCTTTGATTAGTGAGCTAGAATTAACTAGGAGGACCTAAGAGCATTTAAGTAATGCCCTGGGACTACAACTGGATGACCTGCGAAGTCCCTCTCTAACTTCGTTCCCTTTCCCACTCTTCTCTCATTTTTGAATTGGTGACCGATAGCTGTAATAGAACATGAATGTCCCAACAAAAACATTTTAATTAAATTTCTTTAGCATTTAAAACTGGAAAGAAATTAAGTGTGACTGATATTTTCAAGAAGGCATCCTCCTCCCCACTCCCCTCTCCTACATTTCTTTGCTAATTCTAAAAACTTGTATTGAACTGATAATTGTGTGGACTTTTTGGAGTCCAGAGTAATGTTTTGATCAGGTATATATTTCTGAATTTGCTTTTGCAATATTGTTTTCTTTTTTTTAAAACACAGATGACTTTGTTAGGAATGCTTCAAGTAATATGTAATAATAAATAATAAGTAATAAAAATAATAGAAGCTAATCACGCTGAAATATAGCTACGTTCACACACACGTGTAAAAATCTGTAGAGAGCCTTATTCGGGTGCCATACCACCTGGCAGGAACTTCATATCGACCAAGGTGAAGTTCCTCTCCCAGCCTTTGAGAGGAAATTCCTGTGTTTTCCATGATCCCCTCCACCTAGGGTGGAGCGCTCTTCAGATCTACAGATTCCTGAATTAAGCAGGTGACCCGCCCAGCCACCTGAGCCAACGCCCAGTGAACAGTCAGACCAGTTCCTCTGAACACACCCTGGAATTAGGGGGAAGGGTCTTGCCTGAAACTTTAAAATTCTGAGTCCTCCATTAAACCTTGAGACTCTGAACAGAAGCTGTTTTCTTGGTCTCGTTCTCTTCTCGCAGGCCCGTTCTATTGAGAAGTAATGGCTGTGGCTCCAGAAACCTCTCCCCTTCTTGGTTCCAAGAACTATCTGGCCAATATGGGAAGGAATTCAGAGTCCTCATAATCGCCTTAGTTAAAGATACCCTAAGGTCCTTTTGAGCCCCACACCCTCTTTACAGCTCTACTCTTGGGACATTCTTGCATAAGAATCCTCACAGAATGTGTTAATTGATGTGTTAACTGTGTTAACATGACCTCCGGAAAATTCCAGGTAGATCTAAAGATCGATAGTTAGCCAATGGGTTGAAATCGCAACTTGACTGATGTAACCCGTGCCTCTAAAAAGTATAAAAACTGCCTATGGTGTCCCTTCAGGGTCACCATCCTGTTTGTGGGCAGGACGACCCCGACTAGTCGGCTTATTAAACTTCTTGCCTTTTGCATAGATTGCTACCTCCATGTCTCCGTAAGAGGGGATCTTCTCAAGTAAGGCTCTTTGAGTCTTACATTTGGTGCATTGGCCGGGAATTCTCCCCTTCTCGGAGCTGAGCTGGACTTTAGCAGTCGGAGGAATCGCTCGAGCAGGTATTGTGTTTGTTGTCTGCTTGTCTGCTCTCTCTGCTGTCTGTCATGTTTTTGTATCCTCTCCTTGTTTGCTTTGTTCGCAGATGTCTGAGTAACCTGTGATTAGTCTAGACCTGGCAAAGCACAGTGGGCAGACATGCTGTAACTCTGTTGCCAGGGAGAATCTGAGGAACGCCTCGGATTCTCAGGGAACCTGAACCTCCCCTCTGGGGACCTGAACCTCCTCTGAAAAGCATGAGATTACTGGTCTTGAGACCATGGTCTAGAAGTCTTTCTGTTTTGTTCCTTTTCATTTTGTTTTGACTGTTTTTGTTTCTTTGCATGAAACTTTTGACAGACAGACGTGGGACAGACTGTTTCAACTCCTCTGACTTTAACCCGAGATCACTGGGGTGATGTCTGTACACGGAGCAATGGTCTCTCAGTAGATGTCAGGAAGTCCAAGTGGACCACTCTGTTCTTCTGAGAGGCCTACGTTCAGGGTTGGGTGGCCAGCTGAGGGTTCTTTTGTTTTGACCATTATCCACACTGTCTGGAGGCAAGTTTTCAACCTGGGACCTCATGCCCACCCAGTTCATATCTCTTATATTCTAGTCTGGGAAAGTCTAGTTATGGACCCTCCCAACTGGGTCCAACCCTGGTTAAATTCAACACCCCTCCCCCCCCCCCCCATTCTGCTACAGTTCTTGCCTTACAGGATCCCCCTCCACCTAAGAAAGATGTCCTTCAGGATTCGTCCTCTTCTGACTTACTTCTCATGGACCGCCCCCCTTCCCTACCCTCCTTCTTTGAATCCACAGAGCTCATCACTGGCCCCTTCAGCTCCATCTTCCGAGGCTGGTTCTTGACCAGCTATGGGGACCCGGAGTCTAGAAGCTGTGCCCGCGGGTGCTGTGGTGACCCGTCCCCTCCGAGTGTATGGGCCACCCAATGAGGATGGCAACCAAGCACTTCAATAATGGCTGTTTTTGATGGACCATCTTTACAATTGAAAATCTCAACATCTCCCCTTCTCTGAGAATCCTTAGGGACTCATTGACCTTCTAGATTCTGTCTTGTTTACCCATCAGGGTAAAACCTGGGATGACTGCCAGCAGTTTTTTCAAATCCTTTTTACCACCAACGAGAGAGATAGGATCATTCTAGGGGCCAGGAAAAAAATGTTCCTGGGGAAAATGGGACCCCTGTTCAGAACCCTGCTACCATGGATTATGGATTCCCTCTCTGCTGCCCTGCCTGGAACTATAACTCTGTTGAAGGTAGGGAACACCTGAAGGTCTATCGCTAGGCTCTGTTGGCAGGTCTCAAAGAGGCACCAAGGTGCCCCACTAATTTGGCCAAGGTAAGAGGGGTCATTCAAGGGCTAGACAAGCCCCCTGCTGCCTTCCTAGAAAGACTGATGGAGGCCTTTATACAATACACAACCCATGATGTAGAAAGCAAGGAAACAGAGTCACAGTAACAGCTTTCATAGACCAGACTAGCCAGAATATTAAGAGGAAACTTCAGAAATTAGAGGGACCGGGAGATAAGACTTTAAAGGATCTTGTACAGGTGGCAGAAAAGATATTCCTGAACAGGGAGATGGAGGAAGAAAAACAGGCTAAGAAACAAAAAGAATTAGAGGAAAGAGAGAAAAAGTGAGACAGGAGACAGGAAAGGAATCTTCAGAGGATTTTGACCACAGTAGTTAGGGATTAAAGAAGTTCAGATGGGCCTGAGCCCCCAGAGGGACCAACTAGAGAGAGACAAGTGTGCTTATTGCAAGGAGAAAGAATACTGGGAAATTGACCTAAAAAAGATACTCCCATTTCAGCCCCCAGGGCCCAAGATATTGGCCCTTCAGGAAGACAGTGACTAGGGAGGAAAGGGCTCAGAACCCCTCCCTGAGCCCAGGGTAACTCTCAAGTTCCTGGTGGACACGAGAGCTCAGTCTTCTGTGCTATTGGGGACGGAAGGACCAATGTCAAACAAAAAATTGTGGGTTCAAGGGGAAGCTGGTATCAAACAATATTCATGGACTACCCGAAGATCTATAGATCTTGGAGTGGGCCAGGTATCCCACTCATTTCTTATGGTACCTGAGTGTCCAAGCCCGCTATTAGAAAGAGTTTTTTTTTTTTTTTTTTTTTTTTTTTTTTTTTTTTTTTTGAGACAGGGTTTCTCTGTATAACCCTGGCTATCCTGGAACTTACTCTGTAGACCAGGCTAGCCTTGAACTCAGAAATCCTCTTGCTTCTGCCTCCCAAGTGCTGGGATTAAAGGCTTGCACCACCACCGCCCGGCTAGGAAGAGATTTTTTTTAACCAAAATTGTAGCCCAAATTCATTTCCAACCTGAGGGACCACAAGTTGTAGGACCAACTGGAGAACCTATACAGCTATAGGCTATGAAATGCTATAGAATATGTGGCTAGATGATGGGTATCAACTGTTTGAGCTCAAGAACAAGGCCCCATGCAAGATGGACTGCTGGCTACACACCTACCCACAAGCGTGGGGACTGGGACAGGCTAAGAATCAACCCCCAGTCCATGTAGAACTTAAAGCTCTTGCCATCCCAATAGCAGTATGACAGTACCCTATGTCCAGAGAAGCTACAGACGCATAAGTCCTCACATTGCTAGATCGCTCCAGCTTGGTGTTTTACGTAAGTGCCAATCAGCTTGGAATATACCTCTCCTGTTGGTACGGAAACCAGGAACGAATGACTGTTGGCCAGTGCAGGATCTCAGGGAAGAAAATAAAAGGGTAGAAGACCTCCACTGCACCGTGCCAAACCCCTATAACCTGCTGAGTTCCCTGCCCCCATCTGGGACTTGGTATACTGTGCTAGATTTAAAGGATGTTTTCTTCTGCCTTTCCTTGGCCCCCCAGAGCCAGGAGTATTTTGCCTTTGAGTGGAAAGATACAGAACTGGGAGTTATAGGCCAGCTGATGTGGACCCCATTGCCCCAAGGGTTCAAAAACTCTCCCACTATCTTCAATGAAGTGCTGCACAGAGACCTCGCCACATTTTGGGAGTCTAATCCCCAGGTAACCCTACTTCAGTACATAGATGACCTTCTTATTGCAGCTGAAGCACAGTGCCTGGATGGAGCAAAAAAGGTTCCTCCCTGACCTAGGCACACTCAGCTACCGAGTCTCTGCCAAGAAGGCACAGATCTGTCAGTGGAAGGTAGGCTACCTGGGGTACCTGTTACAAGACAGCTAGCAACGGCTAGAGAAGAGACTGTATTCCACATCCCCCCTCCCACAACACCAATACAAATCCTGGGTATGGTAGGATTTTGCAGACTTTGGATACCAGACTTTGCCAAACTAGCTGCTCCTATATACCCCCCCTAATGAAATCGGGACATCCCTTCTTTTGGAGAGAAAGGGAACAGCAGGCTTTTGACTCCATCAAGCTGGCCTTGATGTTGGTTCCCGCACTAGGACTCCCAGATGTTACTAAGCCCTTCTACTTCTTCATAGCTGAGAACAAGGGAATTGCGAAGGGAGTGCTGACACAGAAGTTAGGACCATGGAGGAGACCGGTTGCTTACTTGTCAAAAAAAAATTGGACCCAGTGGCGTCAGGGTGGCCAGCTTGTCTGTAGAATGTGGTGGCTGTGGCCACGATAGTCAAAGATTCAGATAAACTAATATTCAGACAGGATCTTGACAACGCCACAAGCCTTGGAAAGTGTGGTGCAGCAGTCACCTGACCGTCCTTGGCTTACGAACGCCCGAAAGACTCATTACCAAATTCTGAGGCTTATTTCTGATGGAGTAACTTTCTCTCCCCCCCCCCTCCACTGCGAGCCTAAGCCCAGCTACGCTACTCCTGGACCCAGAACTTGAACCCCCAATCCATGACTGTCAACAGGTGCTAGCAGAAGCACATGGATGGTGGAAGGATTTGTCAGATCAGCCTTTGTTAAAGATACCCTAAAGGCCTTTTTAGCACCACACTCTCTTTACAGCTTTCCACTCCTGCCTAGAGTCAAGGATAGTCTGAATTCCGTTCTCCACCCATGGGATATTCTTGAAAAAGAATCCTCACAGAATGTGTTAATTGATGTGTTAACTCTGTTAACATGACCTCTGGAAAATTCCAGGCAGATCTAAAGATCGATAGTCAATGGATGTTAGCCAATGGGTTTAAACTGCAACTTGACTGAGGTATGAAAACTGCTTGTAATGTCCCTTTGGGGTCGCCTCTCCTTCGTGGGCAGGATGACCCCCTACTAGTCGGATCATTAAACCTCTGAGATTTTGCATCAGTTGCTGCCTCTATGTCTCTTTGAGAGGGGCTCTTCTTGACCAAGGTTCTTTGAGTTTACACTATTTCATCCCCAGCTTTCCTTCCAGGTGACCCTGGTTCCCTTAGCTGCAGGCAGCTACAAAAACCCATCCTAGTATACTAACACACACACACACACACACACACACACACACACACACACACACATATATATATATATAATAGTACAGGGCATTGAGCCTAGAGCCTAACACTGGCTGTGCACTCTGCCACTGAGCTAAATATTCAAGTCTGTTTTTAATTCTCTCTCTCTCTCTCTCTCTCTCTCTCTCTCTCTCTCTCTCTCTCTCTCTCTCTCTCTCTCTCTTAAAGACTGTCTCACTAAGTTGCCCAGGTTGGCCTTGAATTCACTCTGTAGCCCAGGCAAGTCTCAGACCTGCAGTTCCTGCCTCCATTTTCTAAGCAGGCTTCAGATAACAAAACTGAAGACTATGTACATTTTTAAAAAAATAAATACACTAAATAACAAGAGACTGTAAGCTGATTAAAGTGAGAAATAGAATCTTAATAAGCACAAATGATGTTTAATGGTAGAGCAGTTGTCATGATATGAAAATATCTGACATATTAGAAAAAATGCTAGTTATTATTATAATGACCACATTTCTGCTTTTTATGCTCATAATAGTCAGAGATACTGGTGGTTATGAGAAACCTGTAATAAAAACAAATACATAACATTTCCCTACTCAGCTTTATAGACCCTGTGAATTGAAGGGGCTATGCAGCCCATGTAAGAACCCTTGCTTTGAATCGGTCATCTTGCTGCTGTCAGGGGCTTGATGGCACCAAAAACCTGGGAATCTTTCAGACTATGTTTCTGGCTTTATTTTCATTACTAGATCCTCACAGGCATGGAGATTCAAGGCCCTTTGATTTCTCTGGTTGAAGGATTTTGCCTGTTGATTTTTGATGCGGATTTTCTTTTCTCACACAGTGACTATAAGGGTGACATGGGAGAGTTTCTCAGTGTATCGTCGACAGCACTGTATTTTGGGATTCCCAGCTTTGGGGTTGTTTTTCAAATTATTGGCACTGAGTCCTTGTCCTCCTGAGTCACAAAGACCCACAAGGCAAATGCTGACTCAGGTCCTTGCATGGCTCTGTGGTTATGTGATTTCTCGTCACTTCTGGCCTCTGAGAATTTCCCTGACTTTCCTGCTGTCTAAGATACACACTCATTTTTAAAAAGAAAACCACTCTACAAAGCTTTTGTTTTTGTTTCCTATTTGATAACCTCCTGAAAGGATTTCTTTGGGTAGCTAGAATATTGTCCTGATTCTGATCAAATTAATTTTGTCTAATCTTGTTTGATTATAGACATCCTACGACATAGTTCATTAGAGCTGAAGAGAGGAGAAAGTAGACAGCTTTTTTGTTTGATCAATAAATAAGTGAATTTTTATGCTACCACATAAATGAGTAATGGTATATATTTTGAGGTTATGCAGTATGCCATCATATTCACAAATTAGGGATATCCCCTTTTGAGAGTTTTTTGTTTTTGTTTGCTTTTTAGTATAGAATACAGCTTATTCGGGGCATGAGGAGGGGAGTTAAGAGGATAGTAGAGGCAGAGAAAGGCAGAGAGAAGGAGAGAGTAGTAGAGGCCAGCCATCACCATGTGGAGAGAGGAGGGAAGGGAAGGGGGAAGGGAAGAGCCCAAGAGGGCAAGAGAGAACAAGAAGATAAGAGGCAAGAGGACAAGAGAGAGAGAGAGAGAGAGAGAGAGAGAGAGAGAGAGAGAGAATTTTCTAACCCCATTTTTCACTTGCTCCAGTAAAAAGAAAAAAATAAAAAGAATTTTTTTTTTTAAAGATTTCTTTTTTTTATTATTATATGTAAGTACACTGCTGCTGTCTTCAGACACCCCAGAAGAGGGCGTCAGATCTCATTACGGATGGTTGTGAGCCACCATGTGGTTGCTGGGATTTGAACTCAGGACCTCTGGAAGAACAGTCAGTGCTCTTAACCGCTGAGCCATCTCTCCAGCCCCTAAAAAGAATTTTTATACATTGCCATTATAACCAGTCTTTTAAATAAAAAGTTCTCTGAAATGGACCCACATTGTCCTGTCATTTACCACTCGCTCTCCTAATTGGTAAATGTTTCTTCTCCTCTCCTTCTTCTTCATCTTCCTCCTCCTTTCCTCTTTTCCCTCCTTCTCCTTCTTCTTTTGCATTTTATTATTTTTTTAAAAAGCCAGCTATGTTGTGAAGTTCCTGCATTTCTACTCGGTACCATGGGCTGATGGGCTCCTTGTTCATTTTTCTGGGGATGTGAGGTGTCTGGTGTCTGTCTTTCGTGTCTTGCAGTGTTCCTTGTTGAGATGAGTCAGAACAGAAATGTGGCCTTAGACATTTCTTCTGCAGTGTAGCAGACCATGAAGCAAAGCAAAGGGTAATCTGCTTATAAGTCAGACACCTACAGTTGCAGAGCAAGGTAGGCAGTCAGCTTTGTCCATGTTGGGGGACCATTATTACTGAATTTCTTTGCTTAGGCTACTACAAAATGAGCTTGAAGCAATACACAGGTCTGGGTTCCTTAAGGAAGCCTGTGCAGGGGCTGAGTTATCTCTCACCTAAGCTGCACAAGAAGTCTCTGTCAAAGTTTCTATCATTCCCCCTTTCAATCAGCAAGTGTTTTGTAAGTACCTGCTGTGAGCAAACGGTATGCAAGGAGGTGGTAAAATTATCCAGGAAGCATAAGGAAATGATTAACACGTTTGTCAGGACTGCTAAATGCAAATGGCCTTAGAGGCTTCTGGTGCATAGCGCCAGCTCTCTGTGTGTACATGCTGCTGCCTCCACACAGTTGCCTTTCTACTCTGCCGCCCTTATAGTTGCTGATTATCCCCAGCTGGCCTTGCTGCCACCTCTAGGTTTTTCCTTTTCTTTATTCGTTTCCTGTCTTCCCGCACATGTGCCCATTGATTACTACATATTATCAGTGCTTGCAATTGACAGCAGGCCATTTCAGGTCAGGTCCCTCACTCTGATCACTCCTAGTACTAATTGACATACTTCATCATACAGACACATTTTCCCCATAACTTCTCTTTTCTATCGTCTATTCCAGCCCCAGCAGTTTATACCTGCCCTCCTGCTTTTGCTCTTTCTCTTGATCATTATGCACTTATTTATGTGTTTTAACTTCCCAGGAATTTCTTTTCTTTCTTAACATTTCAAAAGTATTTCTCATCTTTCATTATGAGTTATTTGCAATTTCTACAAGGCTAATACTACAAAATTAGTTTTTATAATTTTTAAGATTATAATTAATTACATCATTTCTCCCTTCCCCCTTCCTTCCTGAAAGCTTCCCATATACCCATATCCTTGTTCTTTCTCAGATTCATGATGCCTTTTTATTCATTGTTTCTGTGTACATATATGTATGCACACATATACATATTACTAAATATATAAATACAACTGTTCAGCCTGATTAATAGTACTCGTATATAGGTTTTCAGAGCTGACCATTTGGTATTACATAACCAATAATTGGTTATTGGATAATTAGTGTGCCCTTCCCTGGGGAAGACCATTTTCCCATTATCAAAATTCCTTAGTAGAAAATCTGATGTCTTTTTTTTTTTTTAACTTGAACAACTTAGAAATATTTTAATATGTATGGAAGTTTTTTAAATTCATCTGAGTACCAGGGCTAAAATTAGTCAAGGCATTGTCATTGTTCAGAGTCAAACTTCATAGGCTTATTTTTAGATGCAAGATGTGACTATACACAAGATAATTGTAAAAGTTATAGTCGTAGAATAAATATTGATTGGCCAAAATGTGTGTCTCCTCTCTTCATCTGTTATTTCTTTTCTTTCCTCCTGTAATTATTTATTCACTTGTTTCTTTAGGTCTGGAAGAAAATATTCTACTTGTCCATCATTGTTCCTAGTGAGTTGGAGGTGCAAGGTGGAGGTATAGCAGGATGTGGAGCCTACCACGGACAATGGGGAGGCATGTTTGAATATGACAAGAAAAAAAAAAGAAAGAACCAGGTTGCATACTACCGTGTCCAGTACGCCTTTGGTTTAACCCCCTTTTAGACCTCTTGGCCATCTATTATTCGGGGGAAATCTTGTTGGTTTTTTTGTTGTTGTTGTTGTTGTTGTTTTTGTTTTTTGTTTTTTGTTTTTTGATTTTTTTTTAGATATATTTTCTTTATTTACATTTCAAATGTTATCCCCTTTCCTTGTTTCCCCTCTGGAAAAACCGTGATCCTATGCCCGCCTCTGCTCACCAACCCACCCACTCCCACATTCCTGTCCTGGCATTCTCCTGCACTGGGGCATTGAGCCTTCATAGGACCAAGGGACTCTTCTCCCTTTGATGCCCAGCAAGGCCATCCTCTGCTGCATATGCATCTGGAGCCATAGGTCCCTCGATGTGTACACTTTGGTTGGTGGTTTAGTCCCTGGGAGCTTTGGGATACTGGTTGATTGATACTGTTGCTCCTCCTGTGGGGCTGCCAACCCCTTCAGCTCCTTGGGTCCTTTAGTTCCTCCGTTGGGGATGTGCATTACATTTACATGAAGCATGACTCAGTTCCTTACTGAAGCTTAATGCAGTGCCTCTGAGGGAAAAAAAAAAGCTTTCCCTGTGAGAAAACAACCTTCTACATCTGTGATGCCAGACAACGGTTTTCAGATGCATTTAGGACATCTGGGGCTCTTGGTTGCCTGCTATCTCTCAGTCGAGTGAACCGAGAGCCCACTGCCTATCTAGTAGTATTGGCAGAGGGGTGGCTGGGAGTGGAGGATGTGTCAGAGGATACAGAACCCTCCTAATGACAAGAAGCTGTCCAAGTGTCAGTGGCTATAATTTTAGGAGTGTTTTAGAGTGTAAGAGGAAAGTAACTTGGGTAATCTCTGGAGGAGCTTGGTGCCATTAGCTGGAAATAACAAGTTACAAGGGTTTGCCATGTCATCTGTATGTCTTGGTTTGTTTTTTGTTGTTGTTTTTCTTTTCTTTCCTTAATCCAATGAGTATCCTGTGAGGCTCTGACATACCAGCTGTTCTGCTAGCACACAGGAATCTTGAGGTTGTCTCCAGCTCATCTTTAGTGGAGATACTGTGACATACTTGGAAGGGAACCATCTGACTGTGGAATTGCCTGAAACAGTTCTCTTCTGGAAGTTTGAAGAGTTGCAAGGGGCCCTGGCCTTCTCAGGTTCCTTCTATCCCCCACATCGTAAAAAAAAACCTCCCATTTGTTTTTATGTTATATTTCTTCCTGTTTTATATGGAACACAGCATATGTGGTATTTTTTTCTTTCACTTTCAAACTGTATTTAGGACAGGAAATAGGCATTTAATGCTCTGTGGCCAATTAGCATCAATTTCTAAAAATTTTTAAATTATTATCTTTAATCTTTCCTCACAGTCAGGTCGCTATCCCTGACCTGTTCTGCCCTCCGACAGTTCCCCATCCCATTCCTCCTCCCCCATCTCCAAGAGGATGTCCCTATGCTTCTCCACCCCACCAGACCTCCCCACTCCCTGGGGCCCCAAGTCTCTCAAGGGCTAGGAGTGTCTTCTCTCACTGAGGCCAGGCCAGGCAGTCCTCTGCTGTATATATGTCGAGGGGCCTTAGACTGGTTGGTGGTTCAGTGTCTGAGAGATCTCAGGGGTCCAGGTTAGTTGAGACTGCTGGTCTTCTCATGGAGTCATCCTCCTCAACCTCTTCCAGCCGTTCCCCCAATTCAGCCACAGGGGTCCCTGATTTCAGAGCATTGGTTGGCTGCAAATATCTGCCTGTCTCAAGTCAGCTGCTGTTGGGCTTCTCAGAGGGCAGCAATGTGTCTGTAAGCACACCACAGCACCAGTAATAGTGTCAGGCACTGGAGCATCCCCTTGAGATGGAGCCCGATTTGGGTCACAGTCACTGGATCTCCTTTCCCCCAATCTTCTCTCCATTCTTGTCCCTGCAGTTTTCCCAGACAAGAACAACCCTGGGTCAGCATTCCTGACTGTAGGATGGCAACCCGTCTCTCCACCTGATGCCCCTGTCTTTCTGGAGGTGGACTATATTTCCATTCATTCTGCTGGCCTGTAGGGCTTCACTCCTGGTCACCACCACTAACACCTGATCGTGTTCCCCCTTTCCCCTGCCCCTGCCCTCCCCCCTTTCACCCAGTTTTCTCCCTCCCTCTGCCTTCTGCTTTCTTCTCCCTCCCAGGTGGGACTGAAGCATCCTCACTTCGGCCTTTGTCTTGTTAACTTTCTTGAGTTCTGTGGATTGTGTCCTGGGTATTCTGTAATTTTTTGGTTAATATCCAAATAGATCTACCAGAAGCTGGAAACAACCCAGATACCCCACAACAGAAGAGTAGATACAGAAAATGTGGTTCATTTACACAATGAAATACTATCCAGCTATTAAGAACAAGGACATCAGCTGGGCGGTGGTGGCGCATGCTTTTAATCCCAGCACTTGGGAGGCAGAGGCAGGCCTTCTGAGTTCAAGGCCAGCCTGGTCTACAGAGTGAGTTCCAGGACAGCCCGGGCTACATAGAGAAACCCTGTCTCAAAAAACGGGAAAACAAAACAAAACAAAACAAAACAAAAAAACAAAAAACAAGAAAAAGAACAAGGACATCATGAGTTTTGCAGGCAAATGGGTGGAACTCGAAAATATCATCCTGAGTGAGTTAACTCAGACCCAAAAGACATGCATGGTGTGTACCATTTTCTGTATCTACTCTTCTGTTGTGGGGTATCTGGGTTGTTTCCAGCTTCTGGCTATCATGAATAAGGCCACTATGAACATAGTGGAGGACATGCCCCTGTGGCACGGTGGGGCATCATTTGGTTATATGCCCAAGAGTGGTCTAGCTGGATCTTCAGGTAGGTCTATTTCCAATTTTAATACTGTTCCAGAAACAACATCATAAATTAACCCCTTCATACTGTTGTTACCATTTCAGCCTCTGCAGGACGGTGCTGACACAGACGTCTAACTCTGGGAAGTTATTGATGGCTTTGGCTAGACCAGTCCTGTTATCTTCAAATTAAGTACTAATTGGGTGGGAATAGGAACATAGTTATGTCAACTGAGTATTAGAATGAATACTGAATGAAATATTTGTCTCTATTTTTAACACAGGAACCTACTTAGTGTGTAGTCCTGTGATTAACTCTGGCCAGGACATGAAAATATAGTGTTTCTCCTCGATGTGAAAGTTTTGCCTTCATTATTTCTTGACATTCTCTATATCTTTGAGTATGTAAAAAAGAAAGAAAGAAAGAAAAATTTTATTTCTTTTCAGATATCTGTCTCAGAATTTTGCATGAATTAGTCAAAGTGCTGTAAGTTTTAAAATAAAATTAAAATAAGAAGGGTAGCTTTTTTTAAAAAAATTGAAACCATGCTATTTCCATTTAGTGTATAAGGTAGACAGGTATTATTGTGCTCATTTTATCCATGGCAGAGGTGTGGCATCTTCACTGTAGATGACCTGGGATCTAGAGGCAGACCCTGAATCGAGACAGATAAATGCCAAGGACAGCCAGGTATTGCCAGTCTTTTCTTTTTTAATTTATTTAATTACAGCATTTCTTTTTTTTCTTTCCTCTATCCTGACCCTCCCATATATCTCCCAAAGCTCTTTTTTCAAATTCATGGCCTCCTTTTCTACTGATTGTGATTAATTCATATATGTATTCATTTAAACATAGATATTTCTAAATACAACCTGTTCGGTACATATATTGTCACATGTATGTATGCTTTCAGGGCTGACAATTTATTTGACACTGGACAACCGGTTGGTGTGCTCTTCCCTGGGAAGGGCCACCTCGCCTGCTCCGGTCTTTCCTCAGTTTGGAGAGTCTTTTCAAGCTCCAAGTGCCTTTTGAGCACAGAGTTGTTGTTTGAAATATTTTAAGTTGTTTGCTTGTATCCTTCCTCTATAAGAAAAAGGAAACATGGCAAATAAAATTGTTTCAAGAAGACCTATATCTTGATCTGGAAAGATCTGCACAAATATTTTGATCCCATGTAAACTACATCAAACAAACTTTTCAGTTGTTTATTTTCTAAGTTAGGCTGCTTTCAGGGATAAGGATTTTAAAACGTGGCATTGTTGACATTTATTTTGTTTTAATATTTGTTTTTGGAGAAACCAGAACCTTCTAGTTTTATTTTATTGCAGAAGTATTTACAGACTTGTCTTCATAGCAGATTATTGCTACACCCACTATGCACTTAAGGTACCATGACTCTCTAAGATGGTATTATTATTATTGTTGTTGTTGTTGCTGTTATTACTAATTATCTTTTATTTCAATTAAACATTGAGGTCGAAAGTCTAGATGACTCTCTGGTGGATGTGCATCTGAGAAGTTGGACAATGGTCCTGCAGTTTGGCTTGATTGACCCTGGAGCCTGTGTTTAAAACTATAGCAATACAACAGTCTGTTCCAGCGTGGTGCTTGTAGGAAGGTGCAATCCAGGCTTGCTCAATGATTTTAGTCTCCAGAGTTATCATTGGTAAGACTACACCAGAGAGTTCATTTTTGAGCACTATCCCTTTATTGCAGACCTCTCTCATCCAATCCTTTTAAAGTCCCTAGGCCCAGATAATATTACTATCACCCTTAATTTGCATATGGAAAGCTAGGACGGTGGGGCTTATTGAGTGACAAGGAAACCAGCACAGTTGTTTTGTGGGCTGATTTGCTGCCCTTTCATTTTCCATTGCTGTGATGAAACACTATGTCCACAAGCAACTTGGGGAGGAGTTTAATTCAGTTTACAAGTGATAATATACAACCCAGGGAATTTGAGGCAGGAATTGAGGCAGGGGCCACAGTAGAGTGCTCCTTACTGGCTTGTTCACCCTACTCTCTTAGAGTACCAGGATATCCATCCATTCCCTCCCACCTCCACCCCCATACCCCCTGGGCCAGGGATTGTACCACCCACAGTGAGCTCCTACACCAATCTCAAATAAGAAAACCCACACAGGTCGGTATGGTTGGAGTACTTTCTTAACTGAGGTTCCCTCCTTCCCAATGACGCCCCAGTCAAGATGGTATAAAAGCTAGCCAGTACAATGCTTTATGCAGATATGTAACTCCACACACTAGATCCTGGCTATTTATTTTAATGACACATGACAGTATATTTCATAATTTCTTCCCATTATTGTTCTTCTAGGAAGTCTAAAAATTTATCGAGAGCAGTAGTTTCAACGATGAAAGCATTTTGCTGTTAGTATTAGATTATTATTATTTTGAGGAGTCACATGTATAGCAAACAGGATGCAACTAGACATGTTAGGCAAGCTGTTGCTAAGCTGAGAACTATAAAGGATTAGACTCTCATTATTCCTCATAATTAGTCCCAAATATCTTCATATGTTCAGTGTCTCAATTGTTTTTTTTCTTTCCATTTCAGCAGGAAGTCTTAAAGAACCCAACAGCATGCCCTTCCGCCCCTGGCATATTCATAAGCTATTTTGGGATGAGTCATCGGAATTCTGTGGTTTGCATATCCTGAAGGGAAAGAGAAGACACTGTATGGCTAGCATTTATTTGAAACAGCAAGTTGGAAAGAAAAAATTTTGATAAAAGTTCAGCATTAGGTAAGAAACGTCCATGGCTCTTTCTGCTTTAATAAAGATTTTGCCTGTGTGTACAGCTCTGACAATACCATGCAGAAGCAACTCTTTTACCTGTGCACATTCCCAGCTCTATGTACTGCTCGTTAAAGTCTGAGCAGGTGTTCAGTAGCAGTAATTCACAAGCAATAAACAAATGGCTGGTTTTTTTTTCCATTGGAGTTTGTGCTGTAGATGAAGATCCAAAGGCCAGGTCATTTCTCCGAGACTACTTGATAACACCACCAATACTGTCCCTGTACAATATGATGATGTCTACTCTGTTGACCGTAACAACAAAAAGTACTGATCAAGGACTACAGGAATTTTTCTTTAGCGTCAAAGTAGATGATGAAGGTGCTTTGTCATGAAAACAGACAAAAAAAGCCTCATTGGGAAAAAACTGTGAATGGAAAAGAGAAATAGGTACAATTTACTTAGGATCTTAGTGTACACCGAGGCTACATCCTGAGCACCGAGTGGCTGAGTGCATGGGCTATGGTGTTTGACAGGCAAATTTGTTGTAATCTCCAGAGAGATGCAGAAACTGTTCATCGTTCTTTTGTGTCTCCCAGGCCCCTGGCTTCCTCATTCTCTTTGCTCTAATTATATAGCAGCACCGAGTCAACCTCCAAGCACTGATCAAAGTGTCTCCTGACTCTCGGCGGGCGCTGTCTCAGTTCAGAATCAGACATGTCTAATTCTGGGTCGTATCTCACAACAGGAAGCATAGGCTAGTAACAAATAATTTAAATATCTGAGTGGCTTAGCCCAGCAACCTTCCTTCCTTTCTCACACATCTGTCCCTCAAAGGCTGGCATGGGCTTTGCTTACTGTAACCATCTCAAACTGCTTTCAGGATAACATTGCACAGGAAGTGACAAATTGCATGCTGCTGCCTAGACTCCTGTATATATTCTGTTCTTATTCACACACTGGTTTCTCTTCCTCCTCCTTGTCTTCCTCCTTCCTCCCCTCCCCCAACATCTCTCCTTTCCTCTGCCCTTCTGCTCTTTTCTTCTCTCCTCTTTACTCCCCTCATCACTTCCCTTTGATGGACCGGGGACCACATGCCCGATATGAATATGAGGTGAAATGCAAGCCTACAGTTCCTCAGGAAAGTGAAGATTACCATATTTGATGGAGCAGACCAGTAATCAGCACATAAGTACACCCATTGGGAATTGGATCAGCCAGAGGTGAATTCACTCTCTGAACCTCTAAGGGTACCAGCAGCATTGACTTTCTGTATATTTAGACTTCTGGACTGACTCTGTGGTTGTCACACTAACACAGTGTCACGTGTACGTTTCTGCTCTCACTGCTGGCTTGCCTACTTTAGCCCTATGTTTTGTGCTTTGTTATAGTGATAGTGACTTCTATGAGTTCAGTTTGAGTTCTTCTGCCAGTCAAACGTGTGAACGGCAGCATTGTATATTGGCCAGGGAAAATTTTTTCTAGTGATACTTTAAAATGGCCATGGATATTCTAACGTGAATTTATTAGACAATTTTGGGTTTCAGGAGACTGATCAATTCTGCAATAATCAGACATATCAGGTTTTAGGCCTGGAAAGAAATTTGAGGACAGTCTTTATTTTGCACAAAGTCAACATTTTATATCTGCCTTTCTCCAACAATTATCTATATTTAAATTAACTATCATCCCTCTATCCTCCATTGTCATGCACATCTTCATATCCACATTGAGCTAAAAAACAATTTTGAGGTATATGAAAATTTTTCCTTTGTCAGGAAATATGAAGCACCTCTACCAGTCCTTTACTACATAATTTTAAAACAGATTTAGAAAAATAGCCCAGTATAGAACATATATTTTTAGCAAATGTTTGGACTTTCAAAATGGATGGGATCTGAATACAGATATGTGAGATCTGGCCGTGTATTTGAAATGTTTTGATACAAATAGAAATCAAATATTAATGTCTACACCTGTCTTTAGAACACACAGAAAAGTAGGTTTAGTGACTTCTGAATGTGACTGTCATAAGCAGGTGGCTGAGCTTGTCCCAAGCCACTTTGGAAGTTGCTTTCCAAATTCCTTGTACTGAGCACATCAACAGAATGGTTTCCAAGCTACAAGATGGCTCCAGGGGATGCAGGATAATCACCTGGCCGAGTGAGGACTGAGAATGGATCTGCAAGCGCTCCCCCTCCCCCCATCAGCTACTACACATCAGACAGGTAGCTAATAATTTATGAGTTTCTAATTTTGGAGGCTGCCTTCAGGTGATAAGCCTCATAAAATCTAACAAGGGTCTATCTTTGATAAGCCAGCAAATCATTAAAAGGACAAATAACCAGTTGATTTATTGCTTACTAGAATACATATGAACGTGAAAGATTAAAAAGTGAGATTTCCTTTTGCTTTAAAAATTACATCAGTAGAAACACACACACACACACACACGTACACACACCACTAGCCAGACTTAGCAGGTTGTATTGAGATATTTATCCATATATACATACATATTTATGTATATATGTATACACATATACATTTACATGAAACAATACTAATTAAAGATTAAAAGGCTGTGAATTTATGAGGGGGCAGGGTCACATGGGAGGGGTTGGAGGGAGGACAGGGAGGGGCAAACTGATATAACTATATTTTAGCTCAATATAAAAGAGATGAACTAACTGAGAAAAAAAAGATTTCAAATGTTCCTGCTTGTTCTTAGTCCAATTTCACATTTTCTTTATTCAATTTGTCAAAATAATGTTGAATAACATTGTAAAAATTACATTAGTATTAAATCTTTCAGACAGGTCTGTTCCTATTCTGCCATCTGAGGAACAGATTTCTAGTTGAGCGGCGAAATTCAAATCTGAGATCGTTTATGATCCTGAATCTGCTTAAATTTCTTTCTATTTAAAGAAAACAATTTAGATATTGTTTATGATTTCTGAATTCATGCAGTAAAGGGCACACAAGGAATACAGACTTTGATTTCTAGTCTATAGGTTCCTGTAATGGTTTTCATTACCAATATACATTGTGATTTAAGGATTAAAATTATTGTAGATCACACTTCCTCCTTCAATTTACCCCCTTCTTTCTAAATTCTCCCCCTTGTTAGGGAAACAGAAAGACACATTTCTTAAAATAAAGTCTGTCTCTAGAGAGAGGAGCCCTGTACTCACACAGCAGGCGTTCTCAGCATAGTTGCTGTGAGTATCAATTCTTTGTTTAAATTTAAGACTGTCCATGAGGAACTTATCGATGAAGGCAATCTCTGAAAAACTTTGTCCTGCCTGCAGCATCTCCTTCTGAGCTGCTGTGATTCTCTCTCCTTCATGCCTTTCAGTCTTACTGTTCTCAGGAAAAGCTAGGGTGGCCAGTTTCATCTTAGTTTCCTTACACCATCTAGTTAGGTTTTAATGTTGGCAGTAAAACATTTAATTCCCGGAGTTATTTTTTTTTTCGCCCATGCTTTTCTTCATTTTTACTCACTCCTTATTTCTCATATTTGGATGTTCATAACTGGACAGTGGGGGTAGTTGGGAGAGGACGGCCCGGTTCCAGAAAGCTCTTGTATTTCTTTTTGACAATATCCTGTAGTATTAACAACCAAGAGCCACATTTAATTACATACATCGGATGAATGGTTCCAGGACTTCCGAGAGGAATAAATTAAATCCCCTGTCCTACTCCTGCCTGACTTCCTGCTCAGGACTTCAAATTTCATAGGGAAAACTTTCCATCCCCGAGCAAAGGTTTGGGGACATTTCACAGATTGCTCTTGCGCATACTATTGTGCATGCTGACGCCTGGCAATCAGGGCACGGAAACTCGCATTGCCTCCATGTCCCTGAGATTGACCACACCTTCTTCAACCAGAAGGGAAAAGATTTTTGGATTCAACACTCTCAGGAAAGACTGTAGAAAGGGGTTCTGTCCTCTGTAGTTCTGACTCCAATGAAGAATAGCCAGGTGCCCAGGAGCTTGGCTGTGTGCGTCTAGGAAGCTCCTGCTTAGTTTTAAAGGGTGCACACACAGGTTGTGATCAGCCACACTCTTGGCCCTTGTTTAAAGTACAGTAGCAGAACTGATACCCACAATTTCCTGCCAGTCGTATTGATTCATTGATTTTCAAGGTCTAAAGAGCCCAGAGATTGTAGGAAGCTATCTAGTGGTTAAAAGTCAATGCTTCTAGTGAGTGGCATTTGCTTAGTGATTAAGCTTCATTAGGGAGACCCAAGACACCTACAGAGAGCCTAATGGAGTTAGTTAAGTGACCTCTCCCCCTTCACTCCTCATCCTGCTCTTTGTGAAGTACTGGGTACTTGCATTGAACTCAGGACTTTAAACACCATCAGCAAGTGCCCTACTACCGAGCTAGAACCCCAGCCCTGACTTCTCTGAGACAAGAGTCTTACTGTGTATGCTAGAGGGTCTTAAGATGGCCTTCTCCCCACTCAGCTTCTGTGTGCCAGTGCTGGGATACAGGCCTATGGAGGCACGTGTGTCTGAAGTAAGGCTTCCTAACTTATGATGGCCACGGATACAGTTTTGTTGTTTTAATCTCTGAGTTTTGTTTACATTATTTTTCACTTTTTCTTCTTTGCCTTAGTTCTAACTTACTATGAGCAGAAGTTCACTGAATAGTAAGGAAGCTTATTATTTTAACTTTCTCCTCAATAACGCCAGCATTCCTTATCGTTAATCCCTAAATCTCCAGCTGGCAGTATCCCAATGAAGAGGCAGTGCCTTCACAATTTTGTGTCGTATTCTGTTTCATTTCTAAATGTCTTCTCTAATAATAATTTAATTAAGAAAAGTTTATTCTGTTGGTAGTAATAAGAAATGAAACCTAAAACAGAGACACAACTGAGGGGAGGAAACAGAAGATAACATAAGTAGTTGTCAACAATGTGATTATATTCCCAATATAGGATTAAAAAAAAATCCCAGAAATAGAGTTTAGTTTCTAAAAATGGACAGAAAACAAACAGCTTTCGGCTGATTCCTCTATACCAAAAGATAGAAAACAAAGAAAGGAATAGAGGGAGATCTAAGTTGTCTGACAGAGCATCCGGTTAAATGAGAGAGAGAGAGAGAGAGAGAGAGAGAGAGAGAGAGAGAGAGAGAGAGAGAGAGAGATCCCACATTGAACAATTTCAAAAACAAAGCATGATAAAAATCATCTTAAGAATATAATTATGAGAAAAGTCACAAACTTTTTCTGAGTCTTGGGGAAAAAGTTAAGAAAACAGGAATATCTTTCCCAGGAATGAGAAGAGAATGATAAAATGTATTCATTTTTTGATCTATATGCACGTATACGATATGTAAATGTATATTTAAAGTATTGCCAACCAAGGTCTTGGTGGAACCTTTTTCTGTGTGGAAAATATGTCCAAATGATTCAGAAGATTATGAAGAAAAAACAAAAGAAAGAATTTCTCCATCTTCCCTGGGCAGTGGTGTTGAGCCGAATAAAGACTACTACATCAGGTCATAGAGACCAGGTAGCCAGAGGCACAGAAATAGCTCCGGTTCTTGTGATCTCTGAGAAATTCCCAGACAAAATTTATTCCATTTTCCACCATGTTGGATGAGTGTGTCTCAGACATTCAACAGATACTGACCATCAGATACATCATAGGAGTCAGGTCACCCAGCAACTGGAGCAGAACCTCACCTTTGGGGAAGTTAGACCCCAGCTGGGGAGCAAGACTCTCACATTGCACTCTGGGAAGCAACCTTTTATCTTAGGAGGAGATTGTAGACACCAATCAGGACCCTGATGAAGTAGACCCCTGTGTTCTGAACTGTTTGTCAAGAGCACTAATTGATTTTGTTCCAATCCATGGTGCACATCTATTTTTTTTGAGACGTGAAATCTTTCACTTTTATGATGAGGTATTATGCATGGTTTATACTCATGCCCAAATTTGTTTCTATCTCATTGATGATGGCTAATAATATATCTCTGATTAGCAGATGAACCTGGCTCATACTTTGAGGAGCATCAAAGTCACAATCCTTTGAGAATAAAACAGCATTTGGGACAATCTCTGAGAGCCGATTTTCTGCTATTTCATTGGCATTTCACTCAGTCTCTCTGGGATTTATGTGCGGCCACTCCAGTTTCTAGACATTAAGTATCCACCCTTAGCCTCCCTGGCACTGGCATGAGGAGTCCAGTAGGTCAGCCTAGCCCAGGAAATGCCTTTAAACCATTGAGTTTGCCCTCTAGCATTGTGCTTTAGGAAGACCAGGAAATGGAATGTACTAGAACAGAACAAGTATAATCTTCTAAAATAGAAAGAAGGAATGAAAGGGAGGGAGAGAGGGAAGGAGAGAGGGGTATCAACAAGCCCATTCCTTTATTTGCATTCAGAATGGTAATTTTAAACTTAAAAATTATTTTCAAGGATTTAATTTCCAGTTTTGATTTTGAATTACAGTTGAGGGAAGAACTCAATCTGTAAAGTTTTCACTTTGCCAACACCAGGACTTGCACTAACTCTCAGAACTCACATAAAAATAAACTTGGGAATTTGGGGTAGCCCAGGCAGATTCCTAGGACTCAGTCAGCTCCTCGCTTGACAAGTTCTGGGCCAGTGAGAGAGTTTGTTTCTGTTTTAAAAAGGAGGAAAATATGGATGGTACCTGAGAAATGTACCTCAGTACGTGACCTGAAAATTTTTTCATATATGAAAAATTTACACCTCCATGGCCATTAGTTTTATAATTGTAATTATATGTACCTTATGAGCTTGCTGAAAACATTAAATTAACTAATGCTTATAGAACTCCTAGAAGGGATTAAATGTTTTTTAAAGGACTCAATGTTAACTATTGTCTTAGACACCAGAGGTGACCCATAATTATCTGCTTATGTATAGTTTATCTCTCTCTATAGCACTTTATTCCTATATAAGCCTGCAGGAATATAGCTCCTTGATTATTTTCTTTATCACTTGCCTGGAAGGACACTATTTATATAATTAACATTTAGATTTTGAATCTGACAGTGTGGCCCACTGTTCTCTTATGCATTGCATAGAGAAAGGGTAGTTAGAAGGAATCTCTCAATTGATCTTGCTGAGGAGAGAGCAAGTGGCAGGTCCCTAAAAGGCGACTTGGGGCAGTGATGGGAGTGCGGAGGGGGTTGGGCTGAGTAGCTTGGGAACTAAAACCCTTTGCGGCCCCAAATAAGGTTGTCCTGCACTCATATGTCTCCTCCCTGAGCAGAAGTAGGTCTCAGTCCATGGGAGGTTATTCCCCGTGTGTAATTAGCCTCTGGCTGTCAGACACAAATATGTCTGAAATTAAGATCAAGGTCTGCGAGCCTTTAGGGGGAAGAATTGAACTCAACTCTGAGAATTCCCCTGGCCATCTGCAAAGGCCACCCTGCAAGGAGTGCTGTTTTAACCAGGGTTTATCTTTACAGGTGTTAGGTAGAAGCCTAGACAGCCAGTCAGCCGGGTGTGAGTCATCTGGCTGTGGTGAGATTAGAAATTCCTGAAACATGATAAAGAATCCGGAGTCTGAGGCAGGAAAGATGAAGGGAAATGCTTTCTGCAGCTCCCGAGGCCGGTTCCCACCGTGTGACCTTATGGTCTATAACTTTTGGGTCGATTTGGGCAGTTGCCTGCTTTCTCAGCCCCCACCCCTTTTCTCCTCCTCCTATTAATTTTTAACTATTTATTTTATATATGTGTGTCTGCGTGTGTGTATATATATGTACTAGAACCCATGGAGGACAGAGGAGGTCTTCCTTCCCCAGGAACTAGAGTTACAGGTAGTGGTGAGCTGCCACCTCGGTGCCTAGACCAGAATCTGGATCCTCTAACAGCTAAGCATTCAACAACGGAGCCTCTCTTTAGCACTTCTTCCTTTTCTTTAAGTTTCCCCTTTCATTGACTTTCCAAAGTCAAAAACCATTATTTCCATTGAATATGTAAATGTTCATATTTTAATCAGGAAAGCGCGCTGTCTGTGTAAAGGTGGTAGATTCAGACTTCGTTTAGGAGAAAACTGAAAAGAAGAAATAGAGGAGGGAGAGATGGGACGGGGAAGAACTGGAAAAGACAAGCAGAGGAGTGTCCGGATGGAGGGGATTTGGGATGGAGTCAGGCGACTCTGCCTGAGGACTTCGTGATATTACTGTCTTCGCGTGCAAACGAATGGACAGACTTAGCCGAACAATGCCTTGTTTGCAAACGCCATAAAGAAAACAAAAGCTAAAAACCAGAGCATTTTCTCTGCACATATGAAATTGTTACGAGGCAGGGAGGCTACAAATTGGCCTCTCTTGTTCCGGCTCAGCGTCAGAGGGTTCTCCCCACTCCCCCGCCCCCAATACCGCCTTCTTCCCGAATTAAAATCTGAGAACCCAAGTTTCGGATGCTGTTCCCGGGAACTTCATTTCACTCAGAGAGCAGTGCTGAGTGCACGGGGGTTTTGATCTATTCCCCCTGTCCCAGCCCGAAGCGCTCGAGTCCCCTGTCCGGGCGAATTCGCTTCTGAAAGTGCCGAAGTGAAGATTAGTTTGATTTGGAGGACACCTAGTGGCTGTTTGTTGGTTGTGTTCTTCAAACGGAAAGAAAATTGGTTAAATTAGTAACCCGGAGGCAACTTGTCTTTGTTTCCACAACACTGTCACAAAACAACTAGAATTTGCCAGAAGCTTCAAGATAAAACGGCTTGGTGGTAGAGTCAGCTAAATTCTCACTTTTACCTTTTGCTGCCTTTGAGAGAATTCCCTCGGCCTAATTTCTTACAGGGAACACTTTGTGCCACACTAGGAGACCTCGAAGGACTGCAGCGTTGACAACTGGGTCAACTCAACTGAGAGTTATTTTGAGAGAGACTCAGACATAAGAAGAACTCTATGGTAATACAAAGAGTATTTTTCTGCTTTATAATGATTTACTAGATTGAACATTGCTTTTATTGTTTTCTGGGACTGCAAGTTGTTAGCAATAAATGTCTCTAAAATAAATGTATAAATAATAGTTAGTTGTTCATTGCTGAAAATCTAGCTAGTGGTGAACACAAGTTATCATTTTTGAGAGGTTTCATTTCTTTTTTTTCCCCTTTCCAATAAAAGTTGGTTTTCAAAAATAGGCTGAGCCCAATATTTAGCCACAGGCCATATATAGTCTTCTAACCCCTGGTTTGGGTTGATAACTCTCTCAAATAAGAGAAAATTTAGTGTAATGCAATTTGTGTAAAAATAAATAAAATTTAAGGCTAATTCATTCCATTTAAAATTTACATAATCTAGGATGTAATTTTCTTAAACAATACTTTATTCATTTATTTTTTTAAATCAATTTATTCTTTCACATCCCAACCATAGTATTTTCCCTTTCTCCTCTCCTCCCAGGCCCTCCTCCCTCCCCAACCACTCCTCCTTAGTTTCCCTTCAGAAAAAGGAAGGATATCAACTAGCCAGGCATATCAAGTTTTAGTAAGGCTAGGTACCTCTCTTCCTATTAACGGTGGACAGAGCACACCAGTCAGAGGACAACGGTCTCAAAAGCAGGCAGGAGCTTCAGAAACAGCCCCAACTTCCTCTGTGAGGAGGTCTACAAAAACACTAAGCTACACAACTATAACGTATATACAGAGGGCCTAGGTTAGACCCACGCAGGCTCCCTGATTGTCAGTTCGGTCTCGGTGAGCCCTTAGGAGTCCATTTGTTGATTCTGTGGGTTTTCTGGTGGTGTCCTTGGCCTTTCTGGCTCCTACAATCTTTCTTCCCCTTCTTCCATAGGATTCACTGAGTCCCATGTAATGCTTTGCTGTGGCTCTCTGCATCTTCAATCCATAATTTCATTCTTTGACAATCTTATGTACGTATGGAATATATCTTTTAAATAAGTTTCTTTGACAATTTTGTAAACTGTACAATGCAATTATGGTTACTCCAGCTCTTTTACACCCCCTCCCCCATCCTCTTTCCTCTCTATATGCCCATTTCACAGATTTCCAACTTTTGGTTTTGTCTGTGACCATTTGACTAGTCAGAGCCATCTGTGGGACCATTAGATCTGGACTATCACTGGAGCCATGTTGGGTCTTCAGTGACAGCACAGATGAAGACAGGTAAGTTATCTTTAAAGCATTTTTGCATATGTATTCCATGTGTACAGATGGGTGTGTATTTGCCTCTGTATATTATTAGTTTTCGCTTGACTTACTGCCTGCCCATCGTACCACGTCAATGACTATTTCTATTCAAGCAGTCCTTCAGGCTTGGGTTCCTGACCCACTGCTATCCACTCCAATTGGTGCCCTTGAACCTGAGTGCAAGACTCCCAGGGAATCGTTGACCTCTGTGTTCCCTTTGAGTTTGAACCTTTTAGGGTAGTGTCTTATTTGGCTTTCAACTCCATGACAGTGAAGTGTTCCCTCCTTACCCAAGTCCGCAGAGCAGTGACCTTTTCCACATCTGTCAAGAGGTGACTCTAATTAGCTGGGAAGCTGACATGAACACTGGAGACAACCTGGACAATATCCAGCAGACACTAAACTGTGGAACGCTCATGTTCTGTTGCTTTTCCCTGGAGTATGGCCTTCCCCGTGCTTTCCTTCTGGACAGACGTGTTCACCACCTCCTAGCTCTGTGAATGACACACTGATCCACCCCATGGAGTGGCACAGCTAAGGTTCTCTTTTGCGTTTCACGTTTAGCCTGAATCCCTGTTCTTTATGATCAGACTAACTCACAAAAGAATTAATTCTGAACAGGCAGTTATAATATGGGACAAACCACAACGTAAAATCCATGGTTCAAGATCGAATGCCAGGAGAGCTGGCTTCTCTTTGCTTTGCACTTGGCATACATTGGCATGAGATTCTTGCTGCATTTAACAAACACTTTAACATGGCCTCGAGGACTTGGCTAAGCACCTCTCTACCTGTGTCTCCAGATTCTTCTCAAGCCACACTTGGCCTTGCTTGCTAGATTCACATCCATTCCCCTTTTAAATCCCCCCCCATCCCATTTGTCAATTCTTGATCTTAGAGCATAAGCTATTGGTGTTCTATTCAGGAACTTTTCCCCTGTGCCCATGTCCTCCAAGGTCTTCCCCAGTTTTTTTCAATTAGTTTCAGTGTGTCAGGTTTTATGTGGAGGTCCTTGATCCATTTGGAGTTGAGCTTGGTACAAGGAGATAAGAATGGATCGATGCGCATTCTTCTGCATGCTGACCTCCAATTGAACCAGCACCATTTGATGAAAAGACTATCTTTTTTCCACTGGATGCTTTCAGCTCCTTTGTCAAAGATCAAGTGACCATAGGTGTGTTGGTTCATTTCTGGGTCTTCAATCCTATCCCATTGATCTGCTTGCCTGATATTGTACCTATACCATGCAGTTTTTATCACTATTGCTCTGTAGTAGAGTTTAAAGTCTGGGATATTGAATCCCCCTGAAGTTCTTTTACTGTTGAGAATAGATTTAGCTATCCTGGGTTTTTTGTTAGTCCAGATGAATTTGAGAATTGCTCTTTCTAGCTCCATGAAGAGCTAAATCCCAACTGGGTTAGGATTTTATGGGGATTGCATTGAATCTGTAGATTGCCTTTGGCAAGATGGCCATTTTAACTATATTAATCCTGCCAATCCACGAGCATGGAAGGTTTTTCCATTTTCTGAGATCTTCTTCGATTTCCTTCTTCAGAGATCTGAAGTTCTTGTCACTTGTTTGGTTAGAGTCACCCCAAGATACTTTATCTTGTTTGTAGCTATTGTGAAGGGGGTCATTTCCCTAATTTCTTTCTCAGTCTGCTTATCCTTTGAATATATAAAGGCTACTGATTTTCTTGCGTTGATTTTGTAGCCAGCCACTTTGCTGAAGTTGTTTATCAGCTGTAGGAGTTCTCTAGTAGAGTTTTTAGGGTCACTTAAGTATACGATCATATCATCTGCAAATAGTGATAATTTGACTTCTTCCTTTCCAATTTGTATCCCTTTGACTTCCTTCTGTTGTCTAATTGCTCTAGCTAGGACTTCAAGAACTATATTGAAAAGATATGGAGAGAGGGGGCAGCCTTGTCTAGTCCCTGATTTTAGTGGGATTGCTTCGAAATGGGACCTCATAAAACTACAAAGTTTCTGTAAGGCAAAGGATACCGTCAAAAGGACAAAACGTCAACCAACAGACTGGGAAAGAATCTTCACCAACCCTAAATCCGACAGAGGTCTAATATCTAATATATACAAAGAACTCATGAAAGTAGAACCCAGAGATCCAAATAACCCCATTAAAAAGTGGGGTACGGAGCTAAACAAAGAATTTTCACATGAAGAACTTCGGAGAGCTGAGAAACACCTTAAGAAATGTTCAACATCATTAATCATTAGGGAAATGCAAATCAAAACAACCCTGAGATTTCACCTCACACCAGTCAGAATGGCTAAGGTCAAAAACTCAGGAGACAGCAGGTGTTGGCGAGGATGTGGAGGAAGAGGAACACTCCTCCACTGCTGGTGGGATTGCAAGATGGTGCAACCACTCTGGAAATCAGTCTGGCGGTTCCTCAGAAAACTGGGAATGTCACTTCCTGAGGACCCTGTTATACCACTACTGGGCATATATCCAGAGGATTCTTCAGCATGCAATAAGGACACATGCTCCACTATGTTCATAGCAGCCCTATTTGTAGTAGCCAGAAGCTGGAAAGAACCTAGATGTCCTTCAACGGAGGAATAGATACAAAAAATGTGGTATATTTACACAATGGAGTACTATTCAGCCATTAGAAACAATGAATTCATGAAATTCTTAGACAAATGGATGGAGCTGGAGAACATCATACCAAGTGAGGTAACCCAGTCTCAAAAGATCAATCATGGTATGCACTCACTGATAAGTGGATATTAGCCTAGAAACTTTGAATATCCAGGACATAATCCACAAATTAAATGATGTCCAAAAAGAATGGAGGAGTGGTCCCTGGTTCTGGAAAGACTCAGTGCAAGAGTATAGGGGAATTCCAGAACAGGGAAGTGGGAAGGGGTGGATGAAGAATAGGGGGACGGAAGAGTGCTTATGGGACTTGCGGGGAGTGGGGACCCAGAAAAGGGGAAATCATTTGCAATGTAAATAAAAAAAATAAAATATTAAAAAAAAAATCCCCCCCGGGGGGAGGGCTCCATTGTGACATCAGTGTTTGGTCACCTGTCTGCTTCCTATTTCTTCTTTCAGGATCAGCGTAATTATTACTTCCTCAGAGAGCTGTTTCCTGATCCTAATCTCAATTTGACTTCTTTCCTTGTCTTCTCTCCTTTCATTTCTCCTTCCTAACACTAGTCATCACTTCCAACAACAAAAGTCTCTCTGGTTAACATATCGAAACAAGCCAGGAGGTGGTGGTGCTTTTAATCCCAGCCTTGGGGGTGCAGGGTAGAGACAGACTCTTGAGTTTAGTGGCCAGCCTGCTCTACAGAGTGAGTTTCAGCTAGGGCTGCATAGAGAAACCCTGTTTTGAAAAATGGACAACCAAACAACCAAAGCAAAGCAAAACAAAACACTCCCAACAAAAGAACAAAGCATGCATCTTCATTCATAGTGTATATATCATAATGTATATATCCAACAAGAGCTGAGGGAGCCTGCTTTGTCCAGTTCCCATGCCTAGCAAGGCACAGGGCCTGTAAAGAACTTTCTGCACTGAGCAGGTGAGGTCTGGGTTTCCCAACAATAGAAACCAAAGACTCTGTGGCTCATTACCACACGCTTGCATGGCCTCATTTCCTTGGCTAAACCTTTTGTCTTCTAGAGATTATTCTTAATTATTGACACTTTGGAGAGAGAGCAATGAACAGTAACTGAGTCTTTAGAAAGATTTTTTTTTTTAAACAAGACGTCAGAAGACACATTTTTTTTCCATCTTAAAATGAACAATTCCTGTTTTAGGAATTTATATTTCTTACATATTTATTTTTTGCAAAATTTTAACAGTTCAAATGCCTTGGGGACAACATAGATCAATAATTATAAAGATCATCTCAGAACGACTTCTTAAAACACAGTGTCTGGAAACAATACTTGTGGGCAAGTGGATTATTTACGAGGTGTTTTGATGAGGACAGGGAATGGGGGAATGGATAAAGAAGGGAGAAGATCCCTCCTTCTAGGGAGACTGCTGTGGTGCATTATTTCCTGCGAACCTTCACCTTAGCAGCCCCGAGATGCTTCCGTCTGTCCCAGCTTTCACTGAATCCACAAGTGGTGCTGTATCTGATTGTTTTGTTTGAGGTTTGATCCCAGGGACTTTAGGGCTCACCCTAGCTGCACAGCCAGGGGCTGGGAATGTTATGGGACAGAAAGAAGACTCATAGGAAACGTGGTGCTAAACATGTGCTTAGCATATGATTGAATCTACTCTGAGTTTGTGTACAGCCTTCCACTGGAGACCGGCTGCAATGAGAGGCGACGCCAGGACTGTGGCCCAAGTAACAGATTCAGAGGCTAGCTGTCCATGATTCTGCTGATGTAGAAGTGTACATGACGAATCCCATTTGCTAAGATGTGGGATAACTTTGTTGTTGTTATTGGATATTGCTTTTATTAGAAATAATAAATCACATTAGAAAGTCTGAATAGGTTGGGGTATGAGGCTGGGAGTCTTAACTACAATTCAGAAGCAGTTAATCGTATAGTATATAGAACCAGGCTTTTCTTAAAACTGTAACTCACTAGAATTTCTTCTTACTGTTGCTCTCAGACCCAGGCTTGTGTGTGTATGGTCTTGGATTTAACCTATTCGCAAACATTCTCTTTTGGGGCACATTTACAAGGTTCTCTGATCGAAAGTAATTTCTATTTCTTCTGAAACCTTCTTAGGGTTTGGGATCAAATTCTAATAGGATCCATCAGAATGGATCAGACACTTGGCTTGACTCTCATTTTTATGCTGTTTTTACATTCTGGATTGCTGCTTCGCATTTTCTAAAATCCTGGTTAATTTTCAACTACTTTAATGAATATGTCTCCAGTTCCCCCTGATCCTTGAAGTTATACATTCTGTGTTCAATAAAATTACTGTATTGCAGCTCCTCATGTAGATGCTCAGATCTGTAACCTAAGGGATTATATTTAATTCACTGCTGTGTTTCACAGCGGAACACAATGCACTTAAAAATATTTCTGCAATGCTAAGGGGAAACCCCTAAAATGTCTTCTTGTCTTTGTAAGAAAATGGAGCTATAAAAACATTTCTGACTCATGTCTTTAGATGTCTAAAGTTACATTTCTATTCGAGAAACTCTAGGTTTAATAATACCAATGACTCAGCTTGCCAGGTGTCTCTGCAGACAGAATTTCTTTTTGAAATTTTAAATCAAAATAGTGACTCAGATAGTTTCAACAAAAGTGAGAAATGAGAAAACATGCAGATTATGCACATGATGAGTCAAATTTGGCTTAGAAAGATACTGGTTTTGAAAGTCCACATGACCCCTATCACTGTCTGAGATTTCTCCTGTGTGTAGCAGTATTCACCCATTGCACTGTCTTATTGTGCACTTGGCTACCCATGAAAATGGACTTATTTATAATGTACAAAGGGGGCTTTGAACTGACCACATTAAAACTTTTTGTAAAGCTGTCCATGCTCACCAGGAATCCCTCTTAATACTTAGTTGCATTTCCTTCTTTTGCAGTTTTATAGCTCACAGCTTTTAGATCTCAAAGTTCCCATGCTGTAAACATTTATCTCCCATTCAAGTACTAACCTGGCCTGTCCTTGCTTAGCTTCCAGGATCAGACAGAATTGTGCTGGTTCCGGGTACAATGAACATAGACTAAACACACATACCTATGGGTAGAGAAAAGAAGACTCTGGAGATCTATCAGAGATAGAGTGAAACACTAATTTTTTGATAAGAAAAATAATTCTTGAATTTTGACCCAGGCTTCAAAGTATCTTGTTTGCACAGAATTCTAGCCTCTTTGGCCACAGAGGGAAAAGAAGACTTGCATATTTGTCAGCTGTTTCCAAGTCTTTAGCGGGAGAAAAATTCACACCCCATGCTGAAGGTGAAACTTTAAAGCAGAAGTGATACTTGATCTTCACTGAAACAAAATCACAAATGCCTGTTACAGACATAGATTATTTCTGTCACCTTGCCAAATTCTATCATTTTGAAAAAAATTACTTCTTAACCTGTGGGCAAACAGGACAGGATAGGAGAAGGTGGTTCATTTGATTGGGAAGCTGAGCCTGGTTGGCTCATCCTTCTGGGGTCCTGGGGAAACTTGATGGCTTGTGGGTGAGAGGGAATCTAGTGGCCAAGCTGTAGTGGGAACAGTACCCTCCCAGTTGCCAGCGTGTAGCTTTGGGCAAGCTTTTTCAACCACCTGAGGTTGACTTTCACATCTAACCGTTTAAGCTGTGAAGAAAAACATGACCTTCTCATGGGAGCACCTGCTAATAAAATGGGATTAATAAATAGAAGGTGCTAGGACATAAGCACACGGTGAATTTATTCCATCTTTTCCTATTTATTTTATCTCCCTCCCCCTTTGTTTCTCTCCTCTTTATCCTTAATTTCCTGGTGTGTAGAAGATAAGAACATAACAAGACTTACAAGAGGCACAAACACACAGAACCACTTAGATGGTGCCTTGAGTTAGGGCGTTTTAATGACATTTTATGCCTGCCCTGCCAAACCCGCTCTGTACTGACAGAGGAGATGGTAGGAACCACAAAGTGATTCATAGCAAGACTCTCAGTTCCCAGTAACCATCACTCACCTCAGAGCAAGAGAAACTTCTAGAAACATTTCTTTTTATATAAGGGCTGTAAGGAGAAAAATGATGACTTGTGAGTTCCTTATCATATCTTTAGATAAAATAATGAATTTCTGTCTATGAGTACTACCGGGCTATGTCTACCTGATGCCCTGGAAGCAGCATGACATTTCAGTCCCCATTTATGCTGGTCCGGGTAATTCTATCGCTGCTCAAACAGTCACAGCCAATTAGTACTGGACACTCGGTGTGTGACAGCTACTTTCTAGTCACATTCCATGTATTAACTTCCTTCGTTACCACAGCTACTCTACACAGAGAATACTGTTCTCATTCCCGTTTAACAAGGATGGAAATGAGACACAGAGACTGAGACAGAAGAATGAGGACCAGGACATTCTTGCTTCGGTACCCACCTCTCTCCTTCACATCACACAGAGATGTCATGTTCCGCTCCTGGAAGACCCTCTCTCACCACCCTGAAAAGCTACCAGGAAGGCTGCTTATTCTGCAAACCATTCTCCTTTCTGTTATTCTCTATTTGAACAGATGCTATTATTCACAAAAGTACATTAAGGCAATAAACACCTGGTATACTATATTGTATTAATTATATACTTCTATTCACCAGAGTGTAAAGACTGGCCCACGATACACAGTCTGATACAAAGGAGGTGCTAAATTGTATGGCAGGAAGGAGTGGTGTGTGTTGGATTTGGGGGGTGGGGTGGTACGAATGCGCGAATATTGTTGTCATTAGGCAGTTTATGTTGACTGGAATTCTTCACAGCTCATGGAGAAGGAGCCTAAATCCCTAACCCCAACTCCATGGCCCCTTATTTTTCTAAGGAAAAGGAGAAATCAACAGATTTGTTAAAATTTTCTTGATATTAGTTGTATCATTAGTGATGGTTTCCACTAGGTGGTGCCAAGGAACCTTCAGGGAAGCCCGGGAGGGGATTGAACTATGTTATTAACTCTCAGCTTATGCTCAAAATAATTTAAAGGTTTTTTTTTTCCTTAAGATTTGCAAATGTGCAATATTTGAGCCAGCTATTTAATTACATCCACCCCCCCCCCGTGCATTCTTTGCTCCACCGGTTATCTTATTATTTTTGAAGTGGAAAGGCCTTATAATTTATTTCTCCCAGTTTCTTAGTACTTAGAGACAGAGCTTTAATATTTAGGTAAAGACTTTATCTGGCTTTTTTGCAACTCAACATTCCAGATATTGCTCTACCCTTACTTGAATCCTCCTTTCTCTTAGCAATATGCAGTGTAGTGACAGATGCTGTAGGCTTGGCCTGCTGTAAATGAAATGAAATAAAATAATAAAACAAAATAAAATGGAAATTGAAAATCTAAACGACTAAACAGCACCTAAACAAAAGCGCTTATTTTTCTTTTTAAGAAAGCTTTTGCTAGTTCAGTATTAGCCATTGCAGTGGGAGCACTTTGACTCCACCTTTGTTTTAAAACATGGACACTTATTACACAAAACGTACGTGGTGTGATATGTAAAATCTGAACATATGTGTACATTGTATGATGTGTAATTATATAATGTTTAAACATATTATCTTCAAGTATCTATTATTTATTCCTAGGGAGAGCTTCCTTTATTTCCTTCTAGCTTTTTGAGGCACACAGTCCTTTATCTGCAGACATCTTGTTCCTAGCTATGTCCTGGTACTTATTCTCTTTCCCCACAGCTTCTCCCCAGGAGCCCTCCTAGTCTCTGGTGACTTCAAATTTTATGTCTAACCCTTTTAAAAAAAATCAGCCTTTTTAGGTTTCCATATGAATGAGATCACATGCTACCTGCCTTTCTGTAGTTGGCTTACTTTTTCCATTTAGCACCAGGATTCCTACCTCAGTCACACTGTCTCAAATGGTTGGATCTTGTCTTAGCAGTTGAACGGTGTCACCTTTGCAGTGTGTACATATCACACTGATTTTGCCTGGGCCCTGGGTGATGGGCATTTAGTTTGCTTCTGTAGCTTGGCTGTTGTGAGTGATGCTGAAGTGATTATGGGTACGCAGAGGACGCTGACATACTTCAGTTCATTTAGATGTATTGAGTAGTGAGAGTTTAGAGTCAATGGTAGCTCTTTTTAAACTTTCTAAAGGGAACTTTACATCGTTTTACATAATGCCTGTTCTAATTTACATTTTCACCAATACTGAAATAGTTTCATTTTCTGTTTTTTTTAATTTTTTTATTCGATATAATTTATTTACATTTCAAATGATTTCCCCTTTTCTAGCCCCCCCACTCCCCGAAAGTCCCGTAAGCCCCCTTCTCTTCCCCTGTCCTCCCACCCACCCCTTCCCACTTCCCCATTCTGGTTTTGCTGAATACTGTTTCACTGAGTCTTTCCAGAACCGGGGGCCACTCCTCCTTTCTTCTTGTACCTCATTTGATGTGTGGATTATGTTTTGGGTATTCCAGTTTTCTAGGTTAATATCCACTTATTAGTGAGTGCATACCTTGATTCACCTTTTGAGTCTGGGTTACCTCACTGAGTATGATATTCTCTAGCTCCATCCATTTGCCTAAGAATTTCATGAATTCGTTGTTTCTAATGGCTGAATAGTACTCCATTGTGTAGATATACCACATTTTTTGCATCCACTCTTCTGTTGAGGGATACCTGGGTTCTTTCCAACATCTGGCAATTATAAATAGGGCTGCTATGAACATAGTAGAACATGTATCCTTATTACATGGTGGGGAGTCTTCTGGGTATATGCCCAGGAGTGGTATAGCAGGATCTTCTGGAAGTGAGGTGCCCAGTTTTCGGAGGAACCGCCAGACTGATTTCCAGAGTGGTTGTACCAATTTGCAACCCCACCAGCAGTGGAGGAGTGTTCCTCTTTCTCCACACCCTCTCCAACACCTGCTGTCTCCTGAATTTTTAATCTTAGCCATTCTGACTGGTGTAAGATGAAATCTTAGTGTTGTTTTGATTTGCATTTCCCTAATGACTAATGAAGTTGAGCATTTTTTAAGATGCTTCTCCGCCATCCGAAGTTCTTCAGGTGAGAATTCTTTGTTTAACTCTGTACCCCATTTTTTAATAGGGTTGTTTGGTTTTCTGGAGTCTAACTTCTTGAGTTCTTTATATATATTGGATATTAGCCCTCTATCTGATGTAGGATTGGTGAAGATCTTTTCCCAATTTGTTGGTTGCCGATCTGTCCTCTTGATGGTGTCCTTTGCCTTACAGAAACTCTGTAACCTTATGAGGTCCCATTTGTCAATTCTTGCTCTTAGAGCATACGCTATTGGTGTTCTGTTCAGAAACTTTCTCCCTGTACCGATGTCCTCAAGGGTCTTCCCCAGTTTCTTTTCTATTAGCTTCAGAGTGTCTGGCTTTATGTGGAGGTCCTTGATCCATTTGGAGTTGAGATTAGTACAAGGAGACAAGGATGGACCAATTCGCATTCTTCTGCATGCTGACCTCCAGTTGAACCAGCACCATTTGTTGAAAAGGCTATCTTTTTTCCATTGGATGTTTTCAGCCTCTTTGTCGAGGATCAAGTGGCCATAGGTGTGTGGGTTCATTTCTGGATCTTCAATCCTGTTCCATTGATCCTCCTGTCTGTCACTGTACCAATACCATGCAGTTTTTAACACTATTGCTCTGTAGTATTGCTTGAGGTCAGGGATACTGATTCCCCCAGATTTTCTTTTGTTGCTGAGAATAGTTTTAGCTATCCTGGGTTTTTTGTTGTTCCAGATGAATTTGATAATTGCTCTTTCTAACTCTGTGAAGAATTGAGTTGGGATTTTGATGGGTATTGCATTGAATCTGTATAGTGCTTTAGGCAAAATGGCCATTTTAACTATATTGATTCTACCGATCCATGAGCATGGGAGGTTTTCCCATTTTTTGAGGTCTTCTTCTATTTCCTTCTTCAGAGTCTTGAAGTTCTTGTCATACAGATCTTTCACATGTTTGGTAAGAGTCACCCCAAGATACTTTATACTGTTTGAGGCTATTGTGAAGGGGGTCATTTCCCTAATTTCTTTCTCAGCCTGCTTATCCTTTGAGTATAGGAAGGCCACTGATTTGCTTGAGTTGATTTTATAGCCTGCCACTTTGCTGAAGTTGTTTATCAGCTGTAGGAGCTCTCTAGTGGAGTTCTTTGGGTCACTTAGGTAGACGATCATGTTGTCTGCAAATAATGATAGTTTGACTTCTTCCTTTCCAATTTGTATCCCTTTGACCTCCTTATGTTGTCGAATTGCCCGAGCTAGTACCTCAAGTACAATATTGAAAAGATAAGGAGAAAGGGGGCAGCCTTGTCTGGTCCCTGATTTCAGTGGGATTGCTTCAAGTTTCTCTCCATTTAGTTTGATGCTGGCTACCGGTTTGCTGTATATTGCTTTTACTATGTTTAGGTATGGGCCTTGAATTCCTGTTCTCTCCAAGACTTTAAGCATGAAGGGATGCTGAATTTTGTCAAATGCTTTTTCAGCATCCAATGAAATGACCATGTGGTTTTGTTCTTTGAGTTTGTTTATGTAGTGGATTGTATTGATGGATTTCCGTATATTGAACCAACCCTGCATTCCCGGGATAAAGCCTACTTGATCATGGTGGATGATCGTTTTGATGTGTTCTTGGATTCGGTTGGCAAGAATTTTATTGAGTATTTTTGCATCGATGTTCATAAGGGAAATTGGTCTGAAGTTCTCTTTCTTTGTTGGATCTTTGTGTGGCTTTGGTATCAGCGTAATTGTGGCTTCATAGAAGGAATTGGGTAGTGTTCCTTCTGTTTCTATTTTGTGGAATAGTTTGAAGAGTATTGGTGTTAACTCTTCTTTGAAGGTCTGGTAGAATTCTGCACTGAAGCCATCTGGTCCTGTGCTTTTTTTGGTTGGAAGACTTTCTATGACTCCTTCTATTTCTTTAGGCATTATGGGACTGTTTAGATGGTCTAGTTGGTCCTGATTTAATTTTGGTATCTGGTATCTGTCAAGGAAATTGTCCATTTCCTCCAGATTCTCCAGTTGTGTTGAGTACAGGCTCTTGTAGTAGGATCTGATGATTTTTTGGATTTCCTCAGTTTCCGTTGTTATATCTCCCTTTTCATTTCTAAGTTTGTTAATTTGGATACTTTCTCTGTGCCCTTTGGTCAGTCTGGCTAAGGGTTTATCTATCTTGTTGATTTTCTTAAAGAACCAGCTCCTGGTTTTGTTGATTTTTTTGTATGGTTCTCTTTGTTTCTACTTGATTGATTTCGGCCCTGAGTTTGATGATTTCCTGCCTTCTACTCCTCCTGGGCGAAGTAGCTTCTTTTTGTTCTAGGGCTTTCAGGTGTGTCATTAAGCTGGTAATGTATGCTCTTTCCATTTTCTTTTTGGAGGCACTCAGGGCTATGAGTTTTCCTCTTAGCACTGCTTTCATTGTGTCCCATAGATTTGGGTATGTTGTGTTTTCATTTTCATTGTGTTCTAAAAAGTCTTTAATTTCTTTCTTTATTTCTTCCTTGACCAAGGTATCATTGAGTAGAGTATTGTTAAGTTTCCACGTGTATGTGGGTTTTCTGTTGTTTCTGTTGCTATTGTAGACCACTTTTACTCCATAGTGATCAGATAGGAGGCATGGGATTAGTTCTATCTTCTTATATTTGCTGAGGTCTGTCTTGTGACCAATTATATGGTCGATTTTGGAGAAGGTACCCTGAGGTGCTGAGAAAAAGGTATATTCTTTTGTTTTAGGATCGAATGTTCTATATATATCTGTTAAATCTAATTGGTTCAAAGCTTCAATTAGTTTCATTGTGTCCCTGTTTAGTTTCTGTTTTCCTGATCGGTCCATTGAGGAAAGTGCAGTGTTGAAGTCACCCACAATTATTGTGTTAGGTGCAATGTGTGCTTTTAGTTTTAATAAAGTTTCTTTTACGAAAGAGGGTGCCCTTGCATTTGGGGCATAGATGTTCAGGATTGACAGTTCTTCTTTTTGTATTTTTCCTTTGACCAGCAAGAAGTGTCCCTCAGGGTCTCTTTTGATGACTTTGGGTTGAAAGTCAATTTTATCTGATATTAAAATGGCTACTCCAGCTTGTTTCCTGAGACCATTTACTTGTAAAATTGTCTTCCAGCCTTTTACTCTAAGGTAGTGTTTGTCTTTGACCCTGAGGTGTGTTTCCTGTAAGCAGCAAAATGTAGGGTCCTGTTTACGTATCCATTCAGTTAGTCTGTGTCTTTTTATTGGGGCATTAAGTCCATTGATGTTAAGAGATATTAAGGAATAGTGATTGTTACTTCCTATCATTTTTGACGTTATTTTTTAAATTTTAATGCTTAACTTCTTTTGGGTTTGATGAAAGGTTACTATCTTGCTTTTTCCAGGGTGAAGTTTCCCTCCTTGTATTGGTGTTGTCCTCCTATTATCCTTTTTAGGGCCGGGTTTATGGATAGATATTGGGTAAACTTGGTTTTGTCATGAAATATCTTAGTTTCTCCATCTATGGTGATTGAGAGTTTTGCTGGATATAGTAGTTTTGGTTGGCATTTGTGTTCTCTTAGAGTCTGCATGAGATCTGCCCAGGACCTTCTAGCCTTCATAGTCTCAGGTGAAAAGTCTGCTGTGATTCTGATAGGTCTTCCTTTATATGTTACTTGGCCTTTTTCTCTTACTGCCTTTAGTATTCTTTCTTTGTTTAGAACATTTGGTGTTTTGATTATTATGTGACGGGAAGTATTTCTGTTCTGGTCCAGTCTGTTTGGAGTTCTGTAGGCTTCTTGTATATTCATGGGCATCTCTCTCTTTAGGTTAGGGAAGTTTTCTTCCATAATTTTATTGAAGATGTTTGCTGGCCCTTTAAGTTGTAAATCTTCACTCTCATCTATGCCTATAATCCTTAGGTTTGGTCTTCTCATTGTGTCCTGGATTTCCTGGATATTTTGGGTTACAAGCTTTTTGCATTTTGCATTTTCTTTAACTGTTGAGTCCATGGTTTCTATGGAATCTTCAGCATCTGAGATTCTTTCTTCTATCTCTTGTATTCTGTTGTTGATATTTGTATCTCTGTCCCCTGGTTTCTTCCCAAGGCTTTCTATCTCCAAAGTTGTCTCCCTTTGAGTTTTCTTAGTTGTTTCTACTTCTGATTTTAGATCCTGGATGGTTTTGCTTAGCTCCTTCACTTGCATGTTTGTGTTTTCCTGTAATTCTTTAAGAGATTTTTGTGTTTCCTCTTTCATGAGCTCAGCCTGTTGACCAAAGTTCTCCTGTATTTCTTTAAGAGATTTTTGTGTTTCGTCTTTCATGACCTCAGCCTGTTGATCAAAGTTCTCCTGTATTTCTTTAAGTGTTTTTTGCATTTCCTCCTTGTTGGCTTTTGTATTCTCCTGGATTTCTTTCAATGATTTTTGTGTTTCCCTTGCAAGGGCTTCTAACTTTTGATCCATTTTCTCCTGAATTTCTTTAAGTGTGTCCTTCATGTGTTCCTGTACCAGCATCATGACCAGTGATTTTAAATCCAAATCTTGTTTTACTGGTGTGATGGGGTATCCAGGACATGTTGGTAGAGGAGAATTGGGTTCAGATGTTGCCATATTGCCTTGATTTCTGTTAGTGACGTTCCTGCGTTTGCCTTTTGCCATCTAGTTCTCATTGGTGTTAGTTTTTCTTGTCAGTGCTGGACTCACCAGTGCAAGCTGCCCCTTCCCAGTTGGCCTCTGGTGCACAGCTTACCTCCTGCGCTGCTTGTAGACAGGGTGCTGCTGCCCAGGCTGTTCAGATCCCAAAGCAGGCACCCGATGGCTCCCGCTGGGGCCCGCTGGATTCACTGGAGCACACTGACTTCTCCCAGCTGGCCGCCCGGAAACCCAGCTAGCCACTTGCAGGACTTGGATATGTGGTGCTGCCGCCCAGGCTGATCTGGGCAGCAGAACTCCCAACCGGGTTGGTGCACACAAGGCTAGCCTAGCTGCTCAGGCCCTGAGTCTAGGCAAAAGCCTGGCAGGCCAATGTTGGTGCAAAGCTCCCCTCAGCTGTGGGTGTTAATTGGGTGTGTCAGGTGGCTAGGATGGTGGCATGCGCGAGTTCCCGGAGAGTGCTGGGAGAGTCTGCTGGGCTAACAACCTCCTGGCTGGGTCAGCACACAGATGGCCCAACGAGCAGCCCAGGGCCTGGGGGCAGTCCAGGGCCTGACCGTCTGAGACCCCTGCTATGTCCTCCTTGGGCTATGCCTGTTAGCTGGTTTGGTTTTGCCTGCTAGGTCTCTCTGGCTTCCCGTAGTCAAAATGGCGGTGGTGCGCAAACTGGCCCGGATAAACAACCTCCTGTCCGGGTTTGCACACAGATGTCCCACCGAGCAGCCCAGGGCCTGGGGGCAGTCCAGGGCCTGACCATCTGAGACCCCTGCTATGTCCGCCTTGGGCTATGCCTGTTAGCCGGTTTGGTTTTGTCTGCTAGTCTCTCTGGCTTCCCGTAGGCAAAATGGCGGCGGTGCGCGCCGGCCAGGGCAAACAAGCTCCTGGCTGGGTGGGCACACAGATGGCCCACCGAGCAGCCCAGGACCTGGGGGCAGTCCAGGGCCTGACCGTCTGAGACCCCTGCTATGTCCTCCTTGGGCTATGCCTGTTAGCTGGTTTGGTTTTGCCTGCTAGGTCTCTCTGGCTTCCCGTAGGCAAAATGGCGGTGGTATGCAAACGGCCCCGATAAACAACCTCCTGGCTGGGTCGGCACACAGATGGCCCACCGAGCAGTCCTGGGCCTGGGGGCAGTCCAGGGCCTGACCGTCTGAGACCCCTGCTATGTCCGCCTTGGGCTATGCCTGTTAGTTGGTTTGGTTTTGCCTGCTAGGTCCCTCTGGCTTCCCGTAGGCAAAATGGCGGCGGTGCGCGCCGGCCCAGGCAAACAAGCTCCTGGCTGGGTTGGCACACAGATGGCCCGCCGAGCAGCCCAGGACCTGGGGGCAGTCCGGGGCCTGACCGTCTGAGACCCCTGCTATGTCCGCCTCGAGCTATGCCTGTTAGCCGGTTTGGTTTTGCCTGCTAGGTCTCCCTGGCTTCCCTTAGGCAAAATGGTGGTGGTGGAAAAAAACCTCCTGGCCGGGTTTGCACCCCGGTGAACCTCCGATCAGCCCAGGGCCTGGGTGCAGGCCAACGCCCGTCGGGCTTAGACCCCCGCGATGTTGGTCTCGGGTTATATTTGCGTACCTCAGTCTGATTTCTCTGGCGACCGAGAACCAATATGGAGCCCTGGTAACTGACTGGCGGGAGGCAGAGTTCTGATGTGGCTTCTGTGTGGTGAAAGGCACTGTAAATCCGCCGCTGCTTGCAGCCTGGCTGGCCAGCGATGGCCAGTGGTCGTGGGCGCCGGGTCTGCCTGGACCCTGTCCGCTTGGTTCTACTGCTGATGGCCCTTCCTCTGGACCAGCCGCTGCTGCTGCTGCTGCTGCGGCCGGTCTCTCCCCAGTTTCATTTTCTTTACATCTTCCACAGCCCTGTTTCCTTTAATCATGTTAATCGTATATTCATTCATACTGGAGAGAGATGATATATGATGGTTGCTTTGATTTATAGTTCTTTAATGATTAGTGATATGGGGACATATTTTTCCATGCAAGCATTATGGCTGTTGGATGTCTTCTCTTGAGAATCCTCTGTTTAAGTGTATTGTCTGCTTTATATTGGTTATTTGTTTTGCTGCCATTGAACTGTGGACATTCTTCATGTACGTTGGATGCTAACTCCTTGTCAAGTGAATAATTTGCAGGCACTTTCCCCCCTCTTGTTGACTATTTCCTTTGCTATGCTATGCCTTTTACTTTCTGTTTGACCATGGTAAATCACTTGCTCCCTTTGAGTTTGTATTTTTCATCTTGTAAACGACAAGAACAACTGTTCATTTGTAAGATCCATTTGTATCTTATTGTACTTTTTACAAATAATTTGAAAGTCACACAAGATAGTTATGCACATTCATGATTAGTGAATATACAGCGACACTCTGACAATATAAATGTACAATATATAATGACCAAATAAGGGGAATTAGCATTTCTATCTTCTTTTATAAAGATTTATTTTTTATTTTATTCAAAGGGTGTGTGTGTGTGTGTGTGTGTGTGTGTCCAACACACATGAGAAGGTATCTGTGGAGGTCACAAAAGGACATCTGGACCAGCTCCTTTGGAACTGGAGTTACATGCTGGGAATTGAACCTGGGTCCCCTGTAAGAGCAGTAAGTACTCTTAATGACTGAGCCAACTCTCTGGTTCCTATTTCCATTGTCTGAAGTAGTTATCATGTCTTTGTTTTGGGATGGTTCTCTTCTAGTTCTTCAGTAAACAAATGAATTGTATCTAGTCACCCTTTTGTAATGTAGAACTTAGTTAACCCAGTTTATCATTTGCACCACCTAGGCATTTGTGCTGATTTATTTATGAATGGTGGGAGATAGCTGTCTAGTTTCAGTTTTGTGCATATGACCTTCTGTTTTCTTAGCATTATCTTCTAAAGAAGTCTTCCTTTGGCTATTGTTTGTTTCTAGTGGCTTTGTCAAAGCTCAGTGACTTTATATAAAGCTTTATATATTTATTATCATTTATTTCTCTTTTATTCTGTCTAGTTGATCATGTATATCTACTTCAAGTGCCAGGGTGTTTTGGACATGGTAGGTTTGTGTTGTGTTTTGAGCTCAGGTGTGATTCTTACAGCTTTGACTTTGTACTCAAAGTCATTTTGATTACTTGGGATCTGGGTCTGATTTTTCTGTTTCTGTGCAAAATACTACTGACACTTCAGTTGGGGGACTGAACTGCATTTGTAAGTTCTTTGGGTTACATAGACATAAATATGAACTCTCCTAATCCATAAAGCTGGGAGTTCTTTCCAATTTTCTCATGTCTTACTTTAGTTTTTCACCAGAACTTACTAATTAGTGTTAGTGTGCTTGTGTGTGTGTGTGTGTGTGTGTGTGTATGTGTGTGTGTGTGTCTGTGTAAGGGTGCATATTCATGTGTGCACCTATGTATGTGGAGGCTAGAGGAAAATCTCATATGAAAATTTCAGATGTTGTTCTTTAGGTGGACGCCCAGTTTTCTAGGCAGGGTCTTTCTCTGCCCTTGGAACTCACCAAGTAGGCTATGCTGTCTGGTTAGAAAGGTCCAGGGTTTCCCGTGTTGCTCCCGTGTCCCCAGCACCACGATTACAAACATGCTTCACCAAGCCTGGGCCTTTCAAAGATGGTTTCTGGGGCGTGAAAGTCCTAGTGCTTTCAAGGCACTGACTCCCCAGCCCAGAATTTGGTGATGTTCTAGGTAGGGATCATTTATATCTTTGATTATATAATTCCTAACTATTGTAGCTACAGTTAAAATAGGACTTGCTTATATTATTCCTTTTCTGGCAAGTTCATTGGATTGTATATAAATCTTGTGACATTCCTCATGGAGATTTTTTGTTGTAAAAATTTACTGAATCATTTTTATCACTTTTTCCCCAGTAAGTCCGTTGGTTTCTCTATATATGAAATGCTGTTATATGCAACAGGAATAATTTAACTTCCTTCTTTCCCATTGGAATCTCATTTCTTTTTCTTGCCTAATTGCTCTGACTTAGGGCACCAGTATTATAAGAGTGAATAAGGGTGATAGCAGTAGATATTTTTATATCCTTACTCCATTTTTTTAGAGGGACTATTTATTAGATAGTTTTAATTAAAATTTTCTACTTTAAATTTTCTTAATGTTAGCACCTAAATTTTCACAGGTGTTATTTATTATTCTCTATGTTTTGGTTACCCATGTTCTGGACTTTCATTAGATGTTTGGTTAATTATGGGATTTTATTGACTATTCATTATTTATGCGAAACTGTATTGTGAGAAACCCTTGCAGAGACTTCAGCACATTGCTCCTTCCAAGGCATAGGTCTTTACAGGATCTGGATTTATTATCAGGCCTAATTAACCTAATTAATGGGATAAAATAGAAGCCATTCATTTTTCATTATAGTGCTACCCTAGGTTTTCTTTTTCATAATTAGCTTTGTGAGGTAGGTGATGTAGCTTCTAACTATATCATAGAATATATGCTGTTCTCTATGTGACAGAGTATTTTACTTTGGTACTTTCAATCCTTCTGCTTAAGTCTATTAAGTAGAAAAGTTGAAGCAAGACTTAACTGGGAAAGTTGACCAAAATTTAACCTTCCTCTGCATTGTCTACTTTTAAGAATGTTGAATCAAGTGAATCTTAATAGTGTTCACAAATTTTAGTACTTATAGTAGTTAATAGATACTTTTTTTAATAGATACTTTTAATACAATTTTTACAATGTGTTATAGTTAGTGGGCTAAAATATGACTTACACATCTGTCTTTTACACTGTTCTCCACGTTAAAAACTATTTTATTTAGATCTAGATGAAAGGCTATCTAAATCCAGTGGCTATCTAAATCCTCCATTTCCTTTCAACTCCTGACTTTCTATTAGGTGCTTAATAGCATCTCTGAACCTCATTTTAATCACCTGTAAAATAAAACACATGGCATGAGGTGGGTGTGAGGAACAGGCATGTGAACACACAGCAAGCATTTGGAGCACTGGTGGGAAGCCCTCCTTAGGCTCAGCTGTGATGGTGAGTGTCCCTGGTATCCTCTTAGGTGGCAATGGAGATATGATGTGCCCCCTCCCTCTAACACCCTTAGCAATAGAATGAAATTAAAAAGAGAGGTATATCTTAAGTTATTTATTAATTACTAATTTGAGAAATCCCATCATTGGTGGGAAATGTGTTTTTGAACACCCACCCCTAGCTGAGCTATTGGCAACTCATGGATGCTGAAGGGTCGGGGGTGGGTGGGTGGAGCCAGTTTTCTTCAGAGATGAGGCTACTGATAGGCTATCCATGCTCTCCTAGTTAGCCACACAACATGTACATATGGGCAGCAGTAGGTTTAAAAAGGAGCACACGATGCTGGGAGGGAAAGTGCAGAGGGGTGGAGGGGAGTTGGTCAAAGGCAAGCCTGAGTCAAACACATTACATCCATTTAGGAATTAAAAAAATACATTAAAATTTCTAGAATAGATCACCCAATGTAGTATATAGAGCAGAGAAGAGGGATAGATTTATGTTCTTGAGTTGCATGAACATCTAAGGACAGAAAGGAATGAAAACGTTTGTCACCTCAGAAGTGGCTCTCCACTTTTAAGTATAGAAGGCAGTGCAGAAGTCAAAACTTGAAAAGTGGGGAAGAATTGCTTGAAAATTGTCAAGGAGACCAGACATGTGGCTTATTGTCTTTATTTTATCAAGATGGCGCTGATAGTGTAGCCATGTTGGAAGCCATGTTGCAATGGGTGGAATGGTGCATATGACTGAGAGCCGTGTGGCTGCATGTGAAAACTGCTTGGGTCGAAGATTAAAAGACAGATAAGAGAGATTTTGAGGTAATTGGTATCTAGGAAAGATCTTTTTTTCTTCCCTCCCTCCCTTCCTCCCTCCCCCCTTCCCTTTCTTTCTTACTCCTTCCCTCTCTCCCTTCTCCCCTGGTTGACTCATAATGCTAAGGAGAAAATGTGTTTTTGTAACTGAAAACATTTTCCCAAGGTTGGAGGATTCAGCCCACAGGTAGACTCTGTTTTCTTTTGTAATATAGGTATCTGGGTAATTGTTTTTGTGAAAATAAAATATAATTTAAGAACAGGACTTTACTGTGGCAAAGTCTCAGTGTGGTAGCATTAATTACTGCTGTGATTGCTACAGAGGTCAGTCATTCTGGATACAAATGATAGACTTTAAAACTATTTCCTCCTATGTTTAATCTGAAGTGTTTTTCCTTTCTTTGATCTTATAGGTCTGAGTTATGACAATAATTTCAGACCCTAGGAAGTTTCTTGTGGAAGTGAAGGAGCAAATGTCCTCAACAGGGAAAGAACTGTTTTTTCCTAATATAAAATGTTTTCATTTTCAAATGGTGCAGAGAAATTGAAGTCATGCAAAGGATTTGGCCAGGGAAGTAACTCTAGTACAATTAAAAAAAAAGTACTCTAATATCAGTGTGTGTCATTCAGAGAAACCATTTAAAAAATCTTTTAATTCTTCCTAAACACAGAGTCATTTATTTGAGCTAAGTAGCCAACTCTCAATGGAGGGATGGCACAAGCTACGGGCCAGGCGCCATATTTGGGCTGCTTCCATTTAATTCAGACCTCTTCATCATCACTTGGAATTACAGAGAAAAGTTAGAGATTAAGAAATACTTACAGGAAGAGTAGGTTTCCTAAGCCAGTTTTCCCCTGATGTAAAACAGATGGGATTTTCAGGAGTCATGACAGGCCTGAAGTCTTCACTCTTACTGAGACCAGGGTTTTAGCTTTTCTCTGTGCCTTAGGTTCTTCCTTCCTTCCTTCCTTCCTTCCTTCCTTCCTTCCTTCCTTCCTTCCTTCCTTCCTTCCTTCCTTCCTTCCTTCCTTTCTTCCTTTTTTGCGTTCAACATGACACAGCTTGTATTACCTGGGAAGAGGGAGCTTTAGTTGGAGAAATGCCTCCATCATTTCAGTCTGTAGGCCTCTAAAGGGCATTTTATTGATTAATGATTGAAGTGGGAGGGACAAGCCACAGTGTTGGCTCTGCCACTCTTGGGCTGGTGATCCTGGTTTGTATAAGAAAGGTAGCTGGGCATGGGAAGAAGTCCAGTAAACAGCATCCCTCCACGACCTTGGCTTCAGTTCTACAGTGACAGCCTGTGGTTTGGACTTGCAGGTCAAATCAACCCCTTCCTCCTTAGGTTTCTTTGGTCATGATGCCCCATCACAGCAACAGGAAGCAGCCTAGGACAGGGCTGTCACTTATAGTAGGTTAAGCTCTGTAGCACGTTTTTGACATAGCTCCTTTCCTGTTGCACCTACATTGCAGACGCTGAAATGGAAGTCTGGATGCTTAGTTCCCAGAGGTTCTTCACAAGGACAGCCTTTAAATGTGCCCTTTAAAATTTTAATAAGAATATAATTACACCATTTCTCCCTCCCCTTCCTTCTTCCAGTGCCTTCTGTGTGCCTTCTGTGTTCTCTTCTTCCAACCCTTCCAGTGTGAGCTCCCTTCAGCCCCTCCCACATAGCTTCCTACTCCCTGTCAAATTCATGGCCAGTTTTACTTCGGTTATTATTGCTAAACTCTCTCTCTCTCTCTCTCTCTCTCTCTCTCTCTCTCTCTCTCTCACACACACACACACACACACACACACACAAACACATAAAACACTAAACAACTGAGTCTGTTTAGTGTTGCTTATGTGAGTTTGGGCTTTGACAATGGCAGAAGTCTCTCTTCTACATTTGTTGGAGGGTGTTGGCCTGTTGAGACAACATGATTCCACACTGATTTCTGGACGTTGGAGTATAACTGCTTGGATTCGCTTTTTCTTCTTACTCGAGAAAAGAAACATTCTCTAGGCTCAAAATCAGGTTGAAAAGTTAAATTAACAAAACAAAATCTGACTTTCAAAGAAGTTTGACATTACCTTTAGAATGACATGTAAGGTACAATGAGTCCTGGCTGGCCCCTTGCTGGCATTCAGACACTCTTGCCCTTGATCAGAGGAACAGCCAGGAGCAGGGAAGGGAGCCTGTGCTTGTCTATGGCATATACGAGACTGGCTATTTTTAAGCACACGTCTTCTTGTTCTTTAACTAGGGAACTTGATTTCCACTTTTTCCTTCACAATGACTATATCTTGAATGCAATAATTTCAGTTTAAAAGCCACCATGTTCCTTTGTCAGCCATCATTGTCATTGTGTAAAACTTTGTTCAGTGGAACTTGAGGCAAGTATAATTCTTTTTTTTTAAATTTTTTATAATTTATTTATTTATTTATTTTCATTAGATATATTCTTTATTTACATTTCAAATGATTTCCTCTTTCCTGGTTCCCCCCCCTCCCTGAAAGTCCAATAAGACCTCTTCCCTCCCCCTGTTCCCCAATCAACCTCCTCCCGCTTCCCTGTCCTGGTATTCCCCTACACTGCTGCATCGAGCCTTTCCAGGACCAGGGACCTCTCCTTCCTTCTTCTTGGGAATCATTTGATATGTGAATTGTGTCTTGGGTATTCTGAACTTCTGGGATAATATTCACTTATCAGTGAGTATATACAATGTGTGTTCTTTTGTGATTGGGTTACTTCACTTAGGATGATATTTTCCAGTTTCACACATTTGCCTAAGAATTCCATAAATTCATTGTTTTTAATAAGTGAATAGTACTCCATAGTGTAAATATACCACATTTTCTGTATCCATTCTTCCATTGAGGAACATATGGGTTCTTTCCAGCTTCTGGCTATTATAAATAGAGCTGCTATGAACATAGTGGAGCATGTGTACTTATTACATGCTGGGGAATCTTCTGGGTATATGCCTAGGAGTGGTATAGCAGTTTTCTGAGGAACTGCCAGACTGATTTCCAGAGTGGCTGTACCAGCTTGCAATCCCACCAGCAGTGGAAGAGTGTTCCTTTTTCTCTACATCCTCACCAGTACCTGCTGTCTCTTGAGTTTTTGATCTTAGCCATTCTGACTGGTGTGAGGTGAAATCTCAGGGTTGTTTTGATTTGCATTTCCCCAATGACTAAGGATGTTGAACATTTCTTTAGGTACTTCTCTGCTATTCGATATTCCTCAGGTGAAAATTCTTTGTTTAGCTCTGTACCTCATTTTTTTTTCTTTTTGTATCCATGTTATGGGTGGGTTTTTCTTTTTTCTTTCTTTTTTTTTATTCGATATAATTTATTTACATTTCAAATGATTTCCCCTTTTCTAGCCCCCCACTCCCCGAAAGTCCCGTAAGCCCCCTTCTCTTCCCCTGTCCTCCGACCCACCCCTTCCCACTTCCCCGTTCTGGTTTTGTCGAATACTGCTTCACTGAGTCTTTCCAGAACCAGGGGCCACTCCTCCTTTCTTCTTGTATCTCATTTAATGTGTGGATTATGTTTTGGGTATTCCAGTTTTCTAGGTTAATATCCACTTATTAGTGAGTGCATACCATGATTCACCTTTTGAGTCTGGGTTACCTCACTTAGTATGATGTTCTCTAGCTCCATCCATTTGCCTAAGAATTTCATGAATTCATTGTTTCTAATGGCTGAATAGTACTCCATTGTGTAGATATACCACATTTTTTGCATCCACTCTTCTGTTGAGGGATACCTGGGTTCTTTCCAGCATCTGGCAATTATAAATAGGGCTGCTATGAACATAGTAGAGCATGTATCCTTATTACATGGTGGGGAATCCTCTGGGTATATGCCCAGGAGTGGTATAGCAGGATCTTCTGGAAGTGAGGTGCCCAGTTTTCGGAGGAACCGCCAGATTGCTTTCCAGAGTGGTTGTACCAATTTGCAACCCCACCAGCAGTGGAGGAGTGTTCAGGGTTATTTGGCTCTCTGGAGTCTACCTTCTTGAGTTCTTTGTATATATTAGATATTAGCCCTCTGTTGGATGTACGGTTGGTAAAGATCTTTTCCCAATTTGTTGGTTGCCATTTTGTCCTATTGACAGTGTCCTGAAACTAATAGAAAAGAAACTGGGGAAGAGCCTTGAGCACGTGGGCACAGGGGAAAACTTCCTGAATAGAACACCAATAGCTTATAATCTAAGATCAAGAATTTACAAATGGGACCTCATAAAATTACAAGGTTTCTGTGAGGCAAAGGCAAGTATAATTCTGTAGTCAGCTATAGGAGGTGTGACTTGGAACCTTGAAGTATTTTAAATGAAATACATCTGGTTTTGTATGAACTAATGACTCCTAATGTCAGGCCAATTCACACTTTTAATTTACCAAAAAGGTTTCATATTTTGAATAAAGCATCAGGGTTTCTATGTCAAACTCTCAAGTGAGGACCCTGAAGCTTACAGAGTTCAGATATTAAGTTGGTAATGCTGGAGATTGCACCTTATACTCTTCTTCCTTTATTTGGACATCTAAGTTCTTCAATGTATTTCTTTTGAAAATCACTTCATTGTTTCATATGTATGTGGCAAGTTGAAAGATAATTTGAAACAACTAAGAAATCACAAAGGGAGAAAACTTTTGAGATAGAAAACATTGAGAAGAAATCAGGGGCCATAGATGCAAATATCAACAACAGAATACAAGAGATGGAAGAAAGAATCTCAGATGCCGAAGATACCATAGAAACCATTGACTCAACAGTCAAAGAAAATGCAAAATGCAAAAAGCTTGTATCCCAGAACATCCAGGAAATCCAGGACACAAAGAGAAGACCAAACCTAAGGATTATAGGTATAAATAAGAGTGAAAATTTACAGCTGAAAGGGCCAGCAAATATCTTCAACAAAATTATGGAAGAAAACTTTCCCAACTTAAAGAGAGAGATGCTCATGAATATAGAAGAAGCCTACAGAATTCAAAACAGACTGGACCTGAGCAGAAATACCTCCCGTCACATAATAATCAAAACCCCAAATGTACTAAACAAAGAAAGAATATTAAAGGCAGCAAGAGAAAAAGGCCAAGTAACATATAAAGGAAGACCTATCAGAATCACGCCAGACTTCTCACCATAGACCATGAAAGCTACAAGATCCTGGGCAGATCTCATGCAGACTCTAAGAGAACACAAATGTCAGCCAAGACTACTATACCCAGCAAAACTCTCAATCACAATAGATGGAGAAACCAAGATATTCCATGACAAAACCAAATTTACACAATATCTTTCCACAAAACCAGCTCTACAAAGAATAATAGGAGGAAAACTCCAATACAAGGAGGGAAATGACACCCTGGAAAAGGCAAGATAGTTACCTTCTTTCATCAAACCCAAAAGAAGATAACCACTCAAATATAAAAATAACATCGAAAATGACAGGAAGTAATAATCCTTATTCCTTAATATCTCTTAACGTCAATGGACTCAATTCCCCAATAAAAAGACATAGACCAACAGACTGGATAAGGAAACAGGACCCTACATTTTGCTGGATACAGGAAACACACCTCAGTGTCAAAGACAAAAACTACCTTAGAGTAAAAGGCTGGAAGACAATTTTACAAACCAATGGTCTCAGGAAACAAGCTGGAGTAGTCATTCTAATATCAGATAAAATTGACTTTCAACCTAAAGTCATCAAAAGAGGTACAGAAGGACACTTCTAGCTGGTCAAAGGAAAAATCCACCAAGAAGAACTTTCCATTCTGAACATCTATGCGCCAAATGCAAGGGCACCCTCATTCGTAAAAGAAACTTTACTAAAGCTCAAGGCACACATTGCACCTAACACAATAATTGTGGGTGACTTCAACACTCCACTCTCCTCAATGGACCAATCAGGAAAACAGAAATTAAACAGGGACACAATAAAACTAATTGAAGCTTTGGACCAATTGGACTTGACTGATATTTATACAACATTTCACCCTAAAACAAAAGAATATACCTTTTTCTCAGCACCTCATGGTACCTTCTCCAAAATTTACCATATAATTAATTGGTCACAAGACAGACCTCAACAAATATAAAAAGATCGAACTAATCCCATGCCTCCTATCGGATAACTATGGAGTAAGAGTGGTCTTCAATGGCAACAAAAACAACAGAAAGCCCACATACACATGGAGGCTGAACAATAATCTACTCAATGACACCTTGGCCAAAGAAGAAATAAAGAAAGAAATCAGAGACTTTTTATAATTTAATGAAAATGAAGGCACAACATACTCAAATCTTTGGGTCACAATGAAAGCAGTGCTAAGAGGAAAACTCATAGCCCTGAGTGCCTCCAAAAAGAAAATGGAGAGTGCATACACTAGCAGCTTAACAACACACCTGAAAGCCCTGGAAAAAACAGAATCCAATTCACCCAGGAAGAGTAGAAGACAGGAAATCATCAAACTCAGGGCTGAAATCAGTTAAGAGGAAACAAAGAGAACCATACAAAGAATCAACAAATCCAAGACCAGGTTTTTTGAGAAAGTCAACAAGATAGATTGACCCTTAGCCAGACTGACCAAAGGGCACAGAGAAAGTATCCAAATTAACAAAATTAGAAATGAAAAGGAGGATATAACAACAGAAACTGAGGAAATTCAAAAAAATCATCAGATCCTACTACAAAAGCCTATACTTAACACAACTGGAGAATCTGGAGGAAATGGACAATTTACTAGACAGATACCAAATACCAAAATTAAATCAGGACCAAATAGATCATCTAAACAATCCCATAACCCCTAAAGAAATAGAAGGGGTCATAGAAAGCCTTCCAACCAAAAAAAGCACAGGACCAGATGGCTTTAGTGCAGAATTCTATCAGACCTTCAAAGAAGACTTAACACCAATACTCTTCAAACTATTCCACAAAATAGAAACAGAAGGAACACTACCCAATTCCTTCTATGAGGCCACAATTACGCTGATACCAAAACCACACAAAGATCCAACAAAGAAAGAGAACTTCACACCAATTTTCTTTATGAACATCAATGCAAAAGTACTCAATAAAATTCTTGCCAACCGAATTAAAGAACACATCAAAACGATCATCCACCATGATCAAGTAGGCTTTATTCCAGGGATGCAGGGTTGGTTCAATATACGGAAATCCATCAATGCAATCCACTACATAAACAAACTCAAAGAAAAAAAAAACCACATGGTCATTTCATTGGATGGTGAAAAAGCATTTGACAAAATTCAGCATCCTTTCATGCTTAAAGTCTTGTAAAGAACAGGAATTCGAAGCCCATACCTACACATAGTAAAAGCAATATACAGCAAACTGGTAGCCAGCATCAAACTAAATGGAGAGAAACTGGAAGCAATCCCACTAAAATCAGGGACTAGACAGGGCTGCCCCCTTTCTCCTTATCTTTTCAATATTGTACTTGAGGTACTAGCTCCGGCAATTAGACAACATAAGGAGGTCAAAGGGATACAAATTGGAAAGGAAGAAATCAAACTATCATTATTTGCAGATGATATGATATTCTACCTAAGTGACCCAAAAAACTCCACTAGAGAACTCCAACAGCTGATAAACAACTTCAGCAAATTGGCTGGTTATAAAATCAACTCAAGCAAATCAGTAGCCTTCCTATACTCAAAGAATAAGCAGGCTGAGAAAGAAATTAGGGAAATGACATCCTTCATAATAGCCACAAACAGTATAAAGTACCTTGTGACTCTTACCAAACATGTGAAAGATCTGTATGACAAGAACTTCAAGAATCTGAAGAAGGAAATGGAAGAAGACCTCAAAAAAAAATGGAAAAACCTCCCATGCTCATGGATTGGCAGGATTAATATAGTTAAAATGGCCATTTTGCCAAAAGCAATATACAAATTCAACGCAATACCCATCAAAATACCAACTTAATTCTTCATAGAGTTCGAAAGAGCAATTCTCAACTTCATCTGGGATAACACAAAACCCAGGATAGCTAAAACTATTCTCAACAACAAAAGAAATTTTGGGGGAATCAGTATCCCTGACCTCAACAAAAGAAATTCTGGGGGAATCAGTATCCCTGACCTTAAGCAATACTACAGAGCAATAGTGTTAAAAACTGCATGGTATTGGTACACTGACAGGCAGGCAGATCAATGGAACAGGTTTGAAGATCCAGAAATGAACCCACACACCTATGGCCACTTGATCCTCAACAAAGGGGCTGAAAACACCCAATGGAAAAAAGATAGCCTGTTCAACAAATGGTGCTGGTTCAACTGGAGGTCAGCATGCAGAAGAATGAGAATTGATCTGTCCTTGTCTCCTTGTACTAAGCTCAACTCCAAATGGATCAAGGACCTCTACATAAAGCCAGACACTCTGAAGCTAATAGAAAAGAAATTTGGGAATACCCTTGAGGGCATCAGTACAGGGGGAAAGTTCCTGAACAGAACACCAATAGCTTATGCTCTAAGATTAAGAATTGACAAATGGGACCTCATAAAAGTACAAAGTTTCTGTAAAGCAAATGATACCATCAAAAGGACAAATCGGCAACCAACAAATTGGGAAAAGATCTTCACCAACCCTACATCAGATAGAGGGCTAATATCCAATATATACAAAGAACTCAAGAAGTTAGACCCTAGAAAACCAAATAACCCTATTAAAAATGTGGTGCAGAGTTAAACAAAGAATTCTCACCTGAAGAACTTCGGATGGAGGAGAAACATCTTAAAAAATGCTCAACTTCATTAGTCATGAAGGAAATGCAAATCAAAACAACCCTGAGATTTCACCTTGCACCAGTCAGAATGGCTAAGATTAAAAACTCAGGAGACAGCAGGTGTTGGTAAGGATGTGGAGAAAGAGGAACACTCCTACACTGCTGGTGGGGTTGCAAATTGGTGCAACCATTCTGGAAATCAGTCTGGCATTTCCTCAGAAAACTGGGTACTCACTTCCGAAAGATCCTGCTATCCTACACCTGGGCATATACCCAGAGGATTCCCCAGCATGTAATAAGGATATATGCGCCACTATGTTCATAGCAGCCCTATTTATAATTGCCAGAAGCTGGAAAGAACCCAGGTATCCCTCAACAGTAGAATGGATGCAAAAAATGTGGTATATATACACGATGGAGTACTATTCAGCCACTAGAAACAATGATTTCATGAAATTCTTAGTCAAATGGATCGAGCTGGAGAACATCATACTAAGTGAGGTAACCCAGTCTCAGAAGATTAATCATGGTATGCACTCACTGATAAGTGGATATTAGCCTAGAAAACTGGAATACCCAAAACATAATCCACACATCAAATGAGGTACAAGAAGAACGGAGGAGTGGCCCCTGGTTCTGGAAAGACTCAGTGTAGCAGTATAGGGCAAAACCAGAACAGGGAAGTGGGAAGGGGTGGGTGGGAAAATATGGGGAGGGAAAGGGGCTTATGTGACTTTCGGTGAGTGGGGAACCAGAGAAGGGGAAATCATTTGAAATGTAAATAAAAAATATATCGAATGAAATAAAAAAAAGAAAAAAGAAAGATAAATTGAAGCATGTAATAGTTGGCAATGATATTTATCATTATGATTTAGTATCTTCCTGGCTTAATGTCTCATTTCAGTTTTGCCCATTGGCTAAGCACCACTCCCTTAGATGGATTCTTGACCAGAATTAGTCTGAATTTTGCTTGAGAACAAGTCTTCTCTCATGAGGAAAATAGATCTTTTTGTTTTTATGATCTCTATATGAATTACTGCTCCTGTTTCGTGTCACTCTTTAGAAGAACAATTCATCCATGAAAGGTCATTTCACATCAGCTTAGCAGAAGAGGCGCCTCATTTCACAGGAAGCAGGTGTGTAGATGTACAGACCGTTAGAGCTGTAATGAAAACCTTACTACCAAGAGTGCCAGAGACAGTGTCTCTTCTGCTTACAAACGCTGTCACTTCTACATTCCTACAGCCTAGAATAGTGCCTGGCATTGGGGTCCCTGCCTAACTGAATCATTTCAAAATATTACATGCAGGCTCTGTGGATCAACAACTCATTTCTTGGAAGGTGGTTCCTCTCTTACCACTGTCCTCGAATTCTGACCTGTTTGATATGTACTAAAGAACTTATCTCCTCTGTTTTTGTTTTATCTTGTTTGTGGGTTGAAGGGCTGAATTCTTTCACAGATTTGCCTCTTACTGCAGTGTTCCTGGGCCTGAAGGAGAAGGAGCAGCAACTTTACCTTTTGGGATCCTAGAAGCAGCAATATTTGGTGCTGAGATGGCGAAGGTTTCAGGCTGGAGCATCTCTGGCATTATCAGAGGTTTCCCTTCTTGACTAGGGATTCTCAGAGTCATGTCTTGGCTCAGAGATGCACGATGCCTTTTGGTCAGGTTACTGTGATGTGATGTGGCTTCAAGGCTTCCCTTCTGTAACAGAGGAGCAGCCTATGCACTCTCTTTTTCTGCTTCGAGCCCTCTAGAGGAGTCTTCTGAGCCACAGGGACCACAATACAGCCTCGGCAACACTCTAATGAAATCCACATAACCCATCTTAACTCGTGCCATGATAAAGGGCGAGGGTCCAGGCCTGGTTAACAGATCTTTCCCTCGCAATGTCCTCCTTTCATAACAGCACTGTGCTGGGACCTACAGCCTGGAGTTGGGTGGCTTTACTGCGGGGCTATTGTTGCCTGTTTAGTTCTCTTTCTCCAGATCCGGGGGCAGCTGCTGGGTGGATCAGATTTCTCCCGTGTTTCTCTTTTCTTTGCCTCAGGCAGACCTCCTGAGACTACACTCACCTGAGATAGTTCTTGTAACATTAGACCAGCTCAGGTTCTAGCTACTTGCCTGGAAGTTACACTTCAGAGACCTTTTCTGTCTCTGGATCTTTCTCTGTCCTGTGCGAGTCCACCAAGGATTAGGGATCAGGGATAAATATGAAGGTTGGGTGCTTGTTGTTTAAGAAGAATCCTGAAGGTAGAAACATTATTCCCCAGACCCATAGACTCAAGACCTCAACACTTGATTCAAGCCCTTTCTTGCGCACCGACAGCTTTTCCACCATTTTCCAAAATATTTTCTTATGTTTTGCTCTTGACAAGAACACACCAGCTCCCTACTTAGAAAATTCACTCCTTATCTGATTTTATGGGGTAGCCTCATAGGTTTTTTTTTTTTTTGTAGTGAGATGAAACAGTTTCTGAAACTTTCTTAAAATTCTAAGTCTGTCCTCACAAGACAAGCTTAGCCCTAGGTGTCTGATCATTGTACTACCGGCAAGCTCACTCCATTTGTCCTCCTAAACACACTGCATACTGCCATTAAAACACCCAAACACACTGCATGCTGCTTTAAAAAACTTTTGTTTGACCCTCTCCTATTCCCTCTTTCTTACTGAATCTCTGTTGCCCAACCATCAGTGTGAATAGAAGTTGTGCCAGTGTGGCAGTAACAGAAGGCTACTTGGAGCTGTCAACACCCCCTGCATTCTGGTCACTTTAAGTCCAGATAGAACTCACACCAACAGATGGAGCCCTACTATGAGCCTTAACAACAGGATTATAAAATGCTCCTTAAGAAGAATCTGCCAAGCACATCTTTTTGTCACTTCAGGGGCAGTCTTTGAGGGATTCTCATGGCCAGGACTCATTTTCTATAAAATACATTGAACTTATAGGAAAAAGGTAGAAAACCTCCTTAGCTATGACATCAGTCAAACCCTCTTTCTGATTCCAAACGTAGCCTAAGCCTTCATGTTTCCATTCTGGGTATAACTAAATAATAACTAAATTAGATTCCTAAAACTTGGAAACCGGCCAGGCTTATCAATGCCTTAAAAGTCTGTCAAAGGACTTCTGACTCCAAAAGTTTATTAGTTCACAGTATATTTTGGGCTGAATCTACGAATCAAATACTAATTGAAAAAAGTACAAAGACTATACACTGAGTGGCGAGCTCACTGAGACACAAACCAAAACCCTTTTATAGATCCTTCCTCTATAGGATGCCGTAACTCCCTTAATGGGCAATCATGGTCTCCTCCTTCCTGGGTTCTGTGAGAAACATAACACATTACAACTTTTCATTTACTGCCTGATGAAGCCCTGAAAATGGTTTAGTCATCCCTCTAGGGTCTGAGCCTATCTCTGCCGCCTCAGGTACTGAGCAGGGGCATGGACTATGATGTCTGTCCTTTCCAGAGTCACATTTAGTCAGGACTATACACTCTTGTCTTGACAGACTTCTCTTGCCTCCATGAAAAGAGCAATGCCTACTTAATTGTTAATAGTCCTGGCTTTGCCTTCACTGTGTAGAGAGGATCAGGGGTTCTTATGAACTCTGCCTTCTACTATTCAAAGACTCTCTAGAACTCAGAAACCAAATAACTGTGCTAGCCCAAGGATTTTCACAGATACATGAGGTGTTAAATCCACTTAACAGCAGATGGCCTTCAGAACTTCTTGACTCTTAGTTTGTGGCTACTGTTCAAGGTGGACTCTGCACCACAGAAAAGTAAGTTGGTTGCTTGTTTATGATAATAAATCAACATGATATTATCAAACATGCTGATGATACTTGGGTACAAGAATCAAAGGGAAAGTTTGAATGGCACGACTTTAATACAAATGAGATAACGTGGTGTTATGTTGATCTACTTGCTGGAAGGGGGGCACTTGTAGTCATTCACCTGCTTCTTGCATTTTGTTCCTGCATTTTAAACTTATGTGTCAAGTTTATATCCTCTGTGCTTCAACAGATCTATCTCTAAGGCTGTTATCCTTTATCCTCAGAAGTCTCACTTTCTCCAGGTCTCCTGAGCCAGGAATGCTGAGCAATCAAAACCACGCTAAACTACAGCTCTTATTTTACAGCTTGTCATGGAATCCCTGCGAGTAACACATGATACATATGGGCCAGTGTGTTCCTTCTGCTTGGCTCAGAGAAGCCATTGAATAAAAGGCCTCCAGCAAGCTCTCTGATAATTGATTTGCTTCTCTGACAAGGTGGAATGTACAGGCAAGGCTATGATTAGAAAAACAGAAAGAAAAGAGGTCCTTAGTTCAACTCTGGTTTAGGATGTGCCCTCCAAACAGAAGACTATAGCCCTGTTCTCCTGTTGGGACCAATGAAAAGGAAGAATATCATAGGCCTGTAAACCACCAACCAAAGAGTACACATGGATGTGTTCATGGCTCCAGCTACATATGTAGCAGAGGATGGTATCAATGGGAGGGAAGGCTCTTGGTCCTGTGGAGGCTGGTTGGCTCAGTGTAGGGGGATGACAGAGGGGTGAGGCAGGAGTGGGTAAGTGGGTGGGGGAGCACCCTCTTAGAGGCAAAGGGGAATGGGGGGATTGTGAAAGGAAGACCTTGGAAGAGAGACAACATTTGAAATGTAAATAAATAAAATAACCAATTAATTAAAAAAAGAGAATCTGGATATCACAGAAATACAGCAAATACAAAAAATGTGGTATATTTACACAATGGAGTACTATTCAGCCATTAGAAACAATGAATTCATGAAATTCTTAGACAAATGGATGGAGCTGGAGAACATCATACTAAGTGAGGTAACCCAGACTCAAAAGATCAATCATAGTATGCACTCACTGACAAGTGGATATTAGCCTAGAAACTTGGAATACCCAAGACATAATCCACATATTAAATGATGTCCAAGAGGTGTGGCCCCTGGTTCTGGAAAGACTCAGTGCAGCAGTATAGGGGACTACCAGAACAGGGAAGCGGGAAGGGATGGATGGGGGAACAGGGGGATGGAAGAGGACTTATGGGACTTTTGGGGAGTGGGGAGCCAGAAAAGGGGAAATCATTTGAAATGTTAATAAAAAATATATCGAATAAATAAAAAAAAATTAAAAAAAGAAAACTCTTATCTTGCAAGCCTATGCTGGCAATTCTAATACTCCTACTGTAATGTGGTTAACAAACTGGTCAATTGTTTCAAGGAACAATCATGTAAAGCAAAAAAGCCAAAAGCTGGGGAAAATTTAGAACTAGAACCCCAAAGATACTTAAACTTAAAATCATGCATGGCACAAAACTAGGAAAACATTAGGGAAAAAAGGTAAAAGAAAGCTCACTGTACATAATTTATTATGCACAAAATTGGATGCTTCAAGACTATTAAAGGCCAAGACATTTTAAACTACTTTTTATATGTTTATTTCTAAATATTGATGTGTTGTTTTTAGCTGAAATGTTTTTGTTATTACACACACACACACACACACACACACACACACACACACACACATCCTGTAATGCTGACAGTGGGAAATGCATGGCTCTGTGGTCTTAACAGCTCAAGCAATACCTTGCTTCCAATTTGATGTAGGCTAGTTCTGCACCCTTCTTCTATATCATTAGGCACTAATTGCCCCATTATAGTGCTTTGAGACGGTCTTAAAATTGTGCCCCAGGCTTTTCAGCAAATTCAGCTTTAAAGTAAATGTCCCCAACAGTCATAATTATTTACTAAACACAGTACAGAATTTCTTCTTGAACCAAGGCTTAAGCTCTTACACACTTGCTATATCTCTGTGTTACAAAATACTCTGGTCCTTAATGGGAAAATTGACGTTTCTCATTAGTTCCCTTTCCTCCCTACAAACACAAAAGTGGAAAAAAGGAGCATTTTGCACTCAGAGTCTACAGATTCACACAATTATCTTTAACCCATCTGAGGTTTCTTTATATTTTATCATTTTGAAGAATGGAAAGTGAGAGACTCCAAAAACGAACCATTATTTTTAAGGAGAGTGAGGTCCTTTAAAATTATTCTTGGTGTGAAAATGGATAAAGCCATACATGATCCAGGGGATTTGAATGTGTTCTAAATCATTCCATCATGTGAAGATACTCTTTAAAAAAAGTCTCTGGATGGAAATTCTTGTCAAACACTGCACACTGACAACACATAACCAGTGGGGATGGCCAGAGTCGTCATCTCACACAGTTCTTGATGTTTCCATCAGTTCTTGGTGACTTCTAGTCCTGAGGAAACTGAGGGTTTTATGGATAAGTAGTTCACCAAAGAACATGCTGCTCACGAGTGACTAGAGACTGAGCATCAAGAATGGGCTAATAGATGAGAACAGTGCAACCTAAATCATTTACAGAGGATACACAGCACAACATGGTAGTCTTGACTGTTAAAACAGACATCAGTGAGAGGATGGAAGGTAAATGAAAATTTATAATTTGGGACATTTTTGAAAAATCCAGATAAAAAATCATTCCTTGAAGTATTTGAAAAAAATACCCACTCCTTAATTTATCCTGTATGGTCACTTGGGTTTTCAGATTTAGAGTATGCTAAATGTAGGTTAGCCCACATCACCTGCCACTTGAAAATGGCCCATCTGTACCCCACACTGCCCTACAGTTTGCCTCTCTTGGTCTGTAATCGAAAATGAATGGAATTGATTGTATTCATAAACAAGAATGAGACATCAAACCGAAGCAATGTGTAAATTCTTTCATTCCTTCTTTTGGTCCACATGACTCTAAAGTCAAGCTGTATACATAATCACATAGTTCAGTTGCAACACAATACTACTACTAGTTTTTGAAACTAGTAGTTTGCCATTGGTATAGTTTGATAATTTAAAGAAAATAAATTACATACATTTTATTTTATAGAAAATCCAAAGGAAGATGCATTTACTGAGAAGATTCGCCTTTAAGGAATTTTGTCTTTATGTATTTAATTTAGACCAGTCAACCAAGCAAAAAAAAAAAAAAAAAAAAAAAAAAAAAAAAAGATGCAAAGAAAAATGTCAAGTCATGGGGTTCCTGTCTGAGCAGTTGGCACACACAAGGTGTAAGGTACATTGGACCAAAGGGACTGTTCTTCTGCTAGCACATTTATTTGGAAGGGTCTTTTAGTGATGTATGATCAACTCAGTTGAAAGCTGGATTCACTGGGTAACAGTCATGTTACAGGCAGTGTGCTTAAGGCTTGCTAGTGGCTGTTCTTCTGGAAGGAGCCAGGATGGTGAAGGAGGCCAACTCCTGAAAACAACTTCAGGATCCAATGTCCCCAGAAAAGCTATGAAGGAAGTTGGCTCTTTTGGTTTGAGTCCCATTTTGCATAGTGCCAGACTTTTCAACTCGGTTTTGACCATCACTGTCTGCTCACCTTTCTCCCTGGAAGGTGGGTTGACCAGCAAGAAGGTAGCTCATTTCTTCAGAAGGCAAATTCCACATAGAACTGACCATGAGGGTGGTGGGATGAACAGATGCTGGTGGAATAGTCCTTCCTCTCTGAAGTGACTTGAGAAGCTCAGCTCAGAATTTTTCTCTTTAGACTCAGATGAGGGCAAAGAAACAACGCCAAGAGGAGCAGGGAGGACTATCCTGAATATCCCCTTCTTGTCTTAAACTTTATCTTCCAATCTATAAACGATGGCTTTCTTTTTTCTTTGCTTACTTTCAACTTTCAGGTATATTTGTAAGGTCTGACTTGGCTAATTATTCTGACAATTTCCTATTCATTATCTCTCATAGCAGGGAGCCTCTTTGGACCATCAAGCCTGTAAATTTACGATTGCACATTAATCAGTGAAATATAATTGCTAGCTGCATCCTCTGGGCTTCGGGCACATGGTATATGCCAGGATATATACAATTAGCCTCAAGGTTTGCTTAGAAGCGTTTGCCCATCCAACAAGAAAATGAGCGTTACAGTAATTGAGAAAATGAACACCTTGGGTCTTTCTCTGGCTGGCAGTAGTTGGAAACTCTTATCATTGAATTGCCTGCTTTGTTTCTCATTATCTCGGAAAAGCATTGCTAGTTGAGACAATATTTGGCACATGTAGGATTTCAGCATGTTTGGGGTGAGGAAGGTGAACTACAAAATGAGAAAAATGTTAAGTCATACAGACTCAGGGCTCAACTTTTCTCTTTTAAATCTTTTCCCCAGTAGGTGATGTGGGGTAAAATTTCACCTGGACATTGAAAGAATTTCCAAAAAGTGTGTTTACAGTTTTGGATATCAGTAGATGCCTTAATCTGCTTAATAAAAACACAGGAGAGCAAGAAGGTTATCTGAGGAGGTTTGCTTGTTTCTAGAAGCTGGGGAGTCAAAGAGCTCGGAGAGGACTTGCTTGCTGATTCATGGTTCTCTTGGATACACTCTTCCATTAACATCATTATAAGCCTTATCCACACTTTCTTATTTCAGCTGAAGGATTTCCCAGGAGCTCCATCTCCAGATACTATTAACATATAAATGTTACATAGGAACATAGGAACTTTGGGGGACACATTCAAGCCATGACAATATAAGAGTACTGCCTCTACGTATTATGATACATGGCACTTACAATTTATATATATATATATATATATATATATATATATATATATATATAAACCTATATATATAATCTATATATATACACACACACACATATGTATATATATACACACACACACACACATATATATATCTAAACTCATGTATGTGTGTGTGCATGTGTGTGCGTGTGCGTGTGTGTGTGTGTGTCTGTCTGTCTGTCTGGTGTGTGTGTGTCTGTCTGTCTGTCTGTCTGCCTCTGCCTCTGTCTCTGTTTCTGTCTCTGTCTCTGTCTCTCTCTCTGTCTCTCTCTCTCTCTGTATGTATCTGGACCTTTCATTTTGTTCCTCTTTCTAGTGTGACCAGTTGACTAAATCTCATATTTCTGCATTTCAAAAATAAAAATTAAAAGGGGGATTTATTTGCTCTCTTATATCATTATCTTTGGTTATCTATGGTTCCTATACTTGAATATGTTACTGAGTATTTTCTGCAACTTTTAAAATGGCTGCTTCATCATAAGGCAAACCAACTATTTCGTGTGTCTGATAATATTACTACTGGTATGCAGTTGAGGAATCTGAACAACAACTCCTGTTCTTTGTTCTTCTATTCTGAGGTCAGTATAATGATATGGCTAAAGAGTTAAGGATTCTCTCTCCTGGAAATCCATCATTGTAGCCTCGCTGTATTCTTGCTTGGAATGTTTCATGTGACCACATTAAAAGATCAAATGGTTCTGAGAAATGAAGAATTTACAAAGAAGCAGTAGGTATTTCCTCATAGTAGGATAGGATAAAGCAACAGTGGCTCTTTTGAACAAATGCTTAGCTAACTTTTGCTTTAAAGTGAGTGGGTCAAGATGCCTATACCTTACCAGTTCAAATGTTGACACCTTAGTCACAGGCCAAGCATTATGAAAGGCAGTCCCAAAATTAATATAGGCCTATTGAGGCTAGGTGATTATATGACTCCTGTATAATATCAGTGTATCGTACAAATGGAGGTAAACTGGTTCACTGCAATCCAACCACTGGAAAATACAGTGTGGACAAAGAAATGCAAAACAGCAAAAGTTCAACTTATTTTTTTGTTTTGGATGACATTAACCTTTCTTTAATTGTTTATTTACTTTTTTTGGAATTTTGAATATACCCATACAGATGCTGACAACCACAGGCTCTCAGAGTTCAGGAACACAACGCCAGGCTATGCTGCCAGAAGATATCCCTCGCACTGTAGTCATTCTTTTGCTTCTTACATTTCTTCTTTATCACTTTAGAGACATTCACTGAGCCTTGGGGGGGGGATGGGTAAATATAGATGTTCTCTTTAGGGTTTGGCCTTGAACAGTAAGTTTTCCTCAGCACTCTGGCCAGTATGAGTCTGAGTGAGCAACCACCGTCTACTGTAAAGTTAAGCTCCTCTGACCAAAGCAGACAGAAGCACTGACTTAATATACATAAAAGATGTATTTAGAAGCCTATTGGATGGATACACCATGCTACTTTAGAAAAACAACAGCAGTCACTTCCCCAATGGGGCTTATTCCCTCCTTAGCTGTGGACCTTCCTGTACAGTATCAAGTATGAATTCCCTCCTGTGAAGCAGGTATAAAACCCAAGGAGGAAGTGGTTGATTATACCCACCACAGGCTCGCCACTACTGTGGCATATCCTGACGGAGAGCTTGGTTGTGTAGTATGCAGGGTGCACAGCTGAATACCTCTGTTGATGACAGTCCCCCCGCCCCCCACTCCCGGCAGCCTGCATAACACCCTCCAGAACTGTCTCCAGTAGGGAGAAAGTTTCCATCGTGATTTCTCTGCTCATGATGGAAGTGGCTGGTTTCTTCAGGAATAGGGTCTTACTTTCTGATTCTAGAGGTCAGCCAGCATCAGTGGCAATAGCCTGCCTGATTTTGGGGACCTCAGAGGCCTTCCTGGTCAACACCTCTTAGGGAAATAGCACATATCTGATCCTGGGGCTTTCATTTCATTGTTTCCTGGTGTGGACAGCTTTATTCACTTCTACAAGGTACGCCGGGCTAAACTCTTTAGATGGTTTTAGAATACACATATTAGGTATGTTTATGGCTTTTTATTTGTTCTTTGATTTGATTGATTCCCCATTTATTCCTCTCTCTCCATGTTCTTTCCCCCACTAGGGCTAAACATTTTACCCCTCGTATAACCATTATCACATGTGTTCAACTACACTGCTCTCTCTTCCACTACAGCCCCTCCCACCACTTGCAAGGTACCCTTTCTAATTTCTTGACTCCTAAACATAGTGATTTTCACATAGACACATATGCATAAAAATTGGGATCCATTCTTGAGAGGAAAAGGTCTTGAGCCTGGGTCACTTCTTTTGCTATAATTTTTCCTGTGAGTTTTGTAATTTCATTTTTTCAAAGCTTAATAAAATCCCACTATGTATATATGCACCACATTTTCATTACCCATCATTGTAGAGGTAATTTGTTTTTCTTTTTACAAAAGGATTGGGTGTGTGTGTTTGTGTGTGTGTGTGTGTGTGTGTGTGGGTTGTGAGTATTTTGCCTCTATATACAGAACAAATTCTGTAAGCATCACTGAGTCATATTCCAGCTACAAGATTTATTTAAAATTATTTTTAATGTGTGTGTGTGTGTGTGTGTGTGTGTGTGTGCGCACGTGCACATGCATCTGCATAAACTCATGTGAATCATGTGATTGCAGGTTCTAAGGTTACTAGAACTGCACATCAGATTTCCAGGAAGAAGAGTTAGACAGTTGTGATCTGCCATTTGGGTTCTGGGAACCCAACCTGGATCCTCTGCAAGAGCCTTTAGTGTACACTTAACTGCAGAACCATCTCTCTAGTCCTTGTAATCACTTGTTTTCTGGATGATAGCCAACCAAATTGAAAGCTCAGGCTCTTGGCCCCTGTAAAGGTAGAATTCTTGAGTAATTGTTGTATACTCTCCTACTTTCAGACACTTCCAGCTCATGGCCCATAGTCTGCATTCAGTCTAGCATAGCTGTAAATGGTGAGCCAACACACAATAATAAATTTCTTAAAATACAGTGAGGGTTTTTTTTTTTTGCCCTATTTGTGTGCCATTTGATTGTGTGGCTCCTGAATATATTTTTTTGCAGATAACAATGTGGCCCAGAGAAGCCAAAATATTAGACACCCCTGCCAGGACCTTGCTCTAAGAACTCCCTTTTTGTTCCCATGTATCCACACAATAAACTCATTCTTGTAAGCAACTTGTGTATCCCTTCCTAAGAACTCTCAAGTTTCCGACCTGCCAGACTAGTAAAACCTTGTAGGGTGAGTTTTCCTGTCAGTGATCTTAGATTTGCTTACTGATGCCTAAAAGTTTTGTAACAGGGTCCAAAGCTATTTATTCCATAAAAGGGTAAGGAGTAAGGAGGGCAGGAAGTGAGCTAAATGCTTGCTGTGTGTCTGCCCTAGACCTGGCATTATGCTAAGCCTGGTATTTAGAGCATCCATTTACATATTTGTTCCTAATATTTCATGAGAACATATTTTAGACAAGAAAACTAATGCCTAGTTAATGCACACAATTTGCCCAAAGTCAATTGTTTTTTTCCTTGGGAACTTGTCCTGACTATATTTCACTATATGTTGTAGTTTGAATACTAGTGTGTTTGAATACTAGTTCCCTGTTGGTGGTACTGTGTAAAAATAATTTTTAAACTTTTCCAGATCCAGCTCCCAGAATAATGACTCTGAGACTAATTATTAATAAATGCCTAGGTCATAAGCTTAGGCACATTCCCTGATTAGCTAGTAACTTATTTAACCCATTCAAACTTTTCTATGTCTACCATGCAGTTACCTTTCTTCAGTCCTAGCCCACTTCTCTCTCCCTCTCCCTCTCCCTCTCCCTCTCCCTCTCCCTCTCCCTCTCCCTCTCCCTCTCCCTCTCCCTCTCCCTCTCCCTCTCCCTCTCCCTCTCCCTCTCCCTCTCCCTCTCCCTCTCCCTCTCCCTCTCCCTCTCCCTCTCCCTCTCCCTCTCCCTCTCCCTCTCCCTCTCCCTCTCCCTCTCCCTCTCCCTCTCCCTCTCCCTCTCCCTCTCCCTCTCCCTCTCCCTCTCCCTCTCCCTCTCCCTCTCCCTCTCCCTCTCCCTCTCCCTCTCCCTCTCCCTCTCCCTCTCCCTCTCCCTCTCCCTCTCCCTCTCCCTCTCCCTCTCCCTCTCCCTCTCCCTCTCCCTCTCCCTCTCCCTCTCCCTCTCCCTCTCCCTCTCCCTCTCCCTCTCCCTCTCCCTCTCCCTCTCCCTCTCCCTCTCCCTCTCCCTCTCCCTCTCCCTCTCCCTCTCCCTCTCCCTCTCCCTCTCCCTCTCCCTCTCCCTCTCCCTCTCCCTCTCCCTCTCCCTCTCCCTCTCCCTCTCCCTCTCCCTCTCCCTCTCCCTCTCCCTCTCCCTCTCCCTCTCCCTCTCCCTCTCCCTCTCCCTCTCCCTCTCCCTCTCCCTCTCCCTCTCCCTCTCCCTCTCCCTCTCCCTCTCCCTCTCCCTCTCCCTCTCCCTCTCCCTCTCCCTCTCCCTCCCTCTCTCTCTCTCTCTGTATTCCCGGAGTTCATCTACCTGCTCCTTTATGTCCACCTGCTCTCTTTCCCCATTTCTCTTTTATCTCTACTATTTCCCAGAGTCCTCTCTCTTCCGGCCAATGTGCTGCCTCCAATTTCCTGCTGCAGCTGATTGGCCATCAGGTTTTCCATCGACAGGCGATGTTTATAAGCAATTCTTTCTGCAGTATTGTTTTGGGGGGACCTCTAGGATGTGGTGAGTAGCTGAGGGAAGTGGGTTACTGCCAGGGCAGGCCTTCATGTTTATAACTGGGTCACCCTTTCTGTCCTGATTATCCTTCCTGTTCCATCCAGATGTGAACAAGCTGCTTCACACTCTCCCCGCCACAGCTGAGAGCCACTCCTTTTGCCATGTCCTTCATGCTCTGGTGGACTGTACCTTTAAACCACGAGTCAAAAGAAACCCTTCAACACTTAGGTTTTTTCCTGTCAGGTATTCGGTGACAGCAATGAGAAAACAAACGGGTACAGCAGACTGACAATGTCAAATGTGACAAACCTGATCATCTGCTTTGCATTTCCCTGGACCTGTTTTGTGGGAAGGTGAAAGTCTGGAACTGTGGACTAGAGGAACTCTCCAAGGCTACAAGTCGATGATTAATAGAGGATTTCGGTAGGAACTCAGAATGCCTTGTGCTGAAAACAAGGGGGCAGTGAAGGCCAGGCTCCTTAGGTTTCAGATTTCTGCAGGGGCTGGATAAGATAGACATCGTGTTTCTGTCTTGAAAAGTATGTGGCTGGCTTCTGTTGATGTACTGAGAACTTTCAAAGTAAGACACTAATTTGGTGGAGAAAAGAGTATGAGACAGGGTAAGATTTGGGCTGAGGTCTACTTAAGGTTCCCAACGTGCACCTGAATTTTGAGCCAGAAGGAAATTAGAAAGAGATAGGGCATGATTCAGGTCATGGCATGTTTATGGCTCCTGTTAATTACCTAGATTTATAGTGAGAAAGAAAGCAGGAAGGAGAGCAGAACAAGAGGGAAAATAGTAGTTTGTTAAAAAGAGGACCATGAATTCAGTTGAAGTGGCAGACAGAAAGCATGAAAATTAGCCTGAAGTTGCTTCTGGTCAGATTTGGACTTGCAATGAGAAAACCAACAGGTATACAGCAAAATGACCCAGGTCAAGATGTTTGATGTAGTGCTTAGGACACAATTATTTATCTCCGTCTTATACCTATATATCTTCTTGGTATAGGGCCATTATACCAAGGCCAGCAGAGTAGAGAGAACATGGAGTTAGATGTGGAATAGAGAAGTTTGGTATAAGACAGCTATCTCAACTTCAAGGAAAACTCTCCTATTATTCATTTTTGATGCTATTTGGGTCCATGCAAGGGACATCTTCTAGACGTCCTTTCTCTTCCATCTTTCCCTTTCTTCCTTCCTTTCACCATTCCTTCTTTCTGTCCTTCCTCCCTTCCTTGCTTCTTTTTGTCATTCCTTCTTTCCTGCCTCCCTCTTTCTCTCTGATTCTTCTTTTTGGAGCTGTCAATACTCGTCCTCGTGATACTAAATAGTGGGTGGTAGAACTAATATATCTACCATTTCTACCTGCCCCTGTACTATGATAGATCAAGAGGTATTAGATGATCCTAGAAGTAATAGTTAGGGCCATTCTGGGATTATTTGCTGAACTCTGAGAACCACTCTATCTCCCTCCCTCCGTCCCTCCCTCCATCCTTCCCTCCCTCCCTTCTTTCCTTCCTTCCTTAGTTCTTTGAAAATTTTGTAAATGTGTTTTGTTCATACTAGTTCCCTCAGACTCCTCATATCTATGTTCCCTTCCCTGCCACCCAACTCTGTTTCCCACACAAAGTTTTCAAGTCCAGTTTGCATTGCCCACATGATCTTGGATGTGTGGTCTTCCACTGGTGTTTGGTCAACTACCCAGGGTCAACACTCTTAAAGAAAATTTATTCTCTTTCTCCTGAAACTATCAATTGCTAATAGTTATTTAGCAAGGGTGGGACTTCCTGCCAGCCTTCCCTCTCCATGCTGTGATTTGGTCTGTCTTGGGCTTGTTTAGGGCTTGCTCATGATGTTATAACTGCCGTGAATTCATACGTGCTGCTGCCCTGCTCTGTCCAGAGAACTCTTTCCTGGTAGTCAACCACAGGCTCTGGCTTTCATAGCCTATTTGCCCTGTCTTCAACAGTCATCCTTGAGATTTTGGAGGAGAGGATGCGATATAGACTGTGATCATTCCACAGTCTCATAGTCTCCACACCTTTGCTGATTGTGACTGTGTTAATTGCACATACAAGTTTCTTGATGAGGGTTGAGAAATTATTTAATCTATGAGAATAATGTTACATCTTTAGTAGTCAGTTCAATACTATGTCCACTTAGCAAAATAATAGTAGCAGAAGCAATCTTTTCAGAGCTATCATCTGTGGCTAAAGGTGGGTAAAGCTGTGTTCTCTTCACTAAGTCAGGGTTCTTACAATTCTACTTTTAGCTGTCCCCCCAGGCTATCTCAGTACTTTCATTTGACTCATTTGGTTTTCCTATTGGATGCCTTTTGGAGCTTGCACAATATCCTCTATTTTGGAAAGGCACCCATGGTTCGTTGGTTGGTTGGTTGGTTGGTTTGTTTGTTTGTTTGTTTGTTTGTTTGTTTGTTTGTTTCTTTCTTTCTTTCTTTCTTTCTTTCTTTCTGCCTTTGCTTTTTTTTCAACCAGATATAGATGACATGTACTTTATGTTTTTAGGTTCAAGAGTCCATTGTGTATCAATAGACAATTAAAAGTTCCAAATATGGAAAGAAGCAAGGTAGTTGCTAATCTGGTCCAGCAAAACGCTAGGTACATCAGGAAATAGATACAAGAGGCTATTTTTTCTTTTTCCATTTTAATATCTGTGTGAATGTATTGCTATGCCTATGTGTATATGCATACTTGCATATGTGTGTGTGCACAGGTAGAGGTTTGATATTCATATAGGGAATTGTATTCAAATGCTTTCCCATAGGTCTCTCAGTTAAAAGTAGAACTCTCAGCTATGATTATGCTTGCTCTGAGGAATCCTATCACCACTTCCCGGGGCTGAAATTACAGGTGGGTTGTGATGCCACCAAGCACGGGGTTCTGGGCATCTAAGCTCCAGTAAGAATATTTTCCTGGCAAGCACTGAGCCACCTCACCAGCTCCTAGAAGATGCATTTATTTGACTTAGAAGATTTTGGAAAATAATGTCAGGTTTAATATTAGCCACAATGAGAATATTTATTAAGGCCTAGACATTTGAAGTTCAGAAAGCAGCCTATACACAATGGGTTTTCTAAAATCAAACAAGAAAGATCTCACGGAGGAACTAGCTTACCGTGTTGTAGTCCTATTATTTTTCTAAATCAGGTGGTAGGCAAGAATTATTTGCAATTTGATCCCTTTCATTAGAGACACCAAAGCAGTCTGCTGGGTGCCCAGTCTCTCTCTGTCTCTCTGTCTCTCTCTGTCTCTCTGTCTCTGTCTCTCTGTCTCTCTGTCTCTCTCTCCCCCTCCTCTCTCTCTCTCTCTCTCTCTCTCTCTCTCTCTCTCTCTCTCTCACACACACACACACACACACACACACACACACACACACACACACACAATCACACATACATTCACAGGGTATGAGCTGAGATTTCTCTTTTTTAACCACTTCAAATTGCCCAGTTTTCCTTTTCACTCAAATGTCAGTGAATGCTTTCAACCCTTCTCTAAAGGAACAGATTACCTATTTATTGAAATAAGTTAACTGTAGCTTGCTGACAAACAGAATTTCATTTTCAGAAGCAGCTGTCAGACTTTTAAAACATTAAAACCCCATCAAAAACATTTCAGAAAGAACAGCCAAAACCTTCCAAGTGACTTTCTAAAATCTGCTCTGCTCAGATGTGTTCAAGATAATTAATTGGCATAGAAGTGTTCATGTTCTTGGGGCAGTGTTTTTCAGTTAATAAATGTAGCTTAGAAGCTTAAATAAACATATCCATCTTAAATTTAAATTTATAAATGTCTACCACATACAGCAATGAAGATAAAAACTAACCATATCATGATGTGTCCAAAGGTGATGATATTCTGCCTTGTACTAGAGCCAGGAAAGAGCAGGTATTGATCTTCAACTGTGTTCTTGTACAGAGAGGGCTTCTAGGGATCAACAGAAGGAACACTCAAGGAAAGGCCAAGTGGGAGAATGAAATGCTTTCTGGAGCCTGAGACTTTCATAGTAAAAAACGGTTTGATTTACTGCTGAATCTCCATTTTCTGAACCATCTTTTTATGTGATCTTGAACTAGGGGTATTCACTGGGAAGCAAGGTTCCACAATGGAATAACTTGAGGGAATAAGACAGAGCATTGCTTCACTTGGAGAAGGCATATGGAGCTCTCAAGCAGGGCGGACTTCTGTGAATACTGTATATGGACAGGAGGAGGAGGAGGAGGAGGAGGAGGAGGAGGAGGAGGAGGAGGAGGAGGAGAAGGAGGAGGAAGAGGAGAAGGAGAAGGAAGCAGGCTAATTGAAAGACCCTTCAGAGAAAGAATAAAGCCTAGAGGGAGACAGGACCCTTATCATGTTTACTTTCTCAAAAAGAAGGCATCTTACACTACACTGCTGTTGGGAATGATAGGAAAAATTTCAATGTGGTATAAGAAAATCCCAGGAATTTATCTTACTGAAAAATTTCAAGTCAGGTTTGGCTTTAGAACTATTAATTCAGAAACTGAGTAATGGTGTGTGCCTCTGCTTCTGGATTTCTCTTTTTATTCTTAGAGGCCTGGCATTCCCCAACTTGTCCTCTATGTGGCAACATTACATGAAAGATTCTCCGGGCATTTCTAGTTTTCTTACCTAGCATAACTGAAGGGAGGGCCCTCCTTGCTGGAGCTAGTGGTGGAGACTTAGCCAGATTTCCTGGACAGAGAATATTTACCTGTCTTTTAAAATTTTGTCCCCATAAGAAAAAAATTCTAGGATATCTTAAAAATTTTTTGTGTGCTTACTTGAACATCAGAAAAAGAGGAAGAATTTAGATTATTGAGAAGATTCCAATGATGCACTAGTATAATTTAGAAAGAAGCCCTTGTAGCAGTAATATTTTCTATGGCAATCTATTTATTAGGATCATATAATATACAGGACTAATGGGATACGTACAGATAACACATATACAAGGGGAGCATTATCACAGGATTTGGCTCATGAAATTACAGAGGCCAAAACCATCCGAGGACATGTATTTGTGAGTAGCAAGCAAACTGGTGAGTGATTCCGACTTTGTTCAAAGTCTGGACATGAAACAGCTCATGATCTTGGAGGGAAGGAGTGGTGGATAGCCCAGCACAAGAAGGGGAGACATTTATTCTTCTGACTTTTTATTCTCTCTGGGTTCTTGGTGGATTAGATGTACACCCACATCTTTTCTCAGACTCCTTATTTCAAGAGTCATTTTTTTCCCCTGGAAATTCTCTTACAGCCATTGTGAGATGATGCTATCCTAGGTACCTGAGCATCCTGTAGCCCATTCAAGGTGACATACAACACTAAAAATCACGAGCAGAAAAGGAAACAGAGGATCTCAGAAGAAAAATTAAACATGCTCACTATACATAGTACCCACACTACTAGGACCTTACTGAGTCAAGTCTGGAGCAGCTGACGATGGAGGGGTCAGGTGGAAATCCATGGACAATGCTTCCTGAACCTTCATTTTGCTTCCACTGTCTTTCTTCAGTCCAGAGTCTGTTCTCTCACAGCTCTCCACCATGTAAGAGTTGCCTGACTAACTCTTTTCCTTTACTAGTCCTTTTGTTCCCCCAGATTTCTAAAATTTCTCTCAGTGGAAGTAATCATGTAGTTCCCAACTTCCGTGGTCTTCAAAGTCAGCATATGTCTGATGCCTCATGATGTTGTAGGGAATCCACCCAGAGAAGACTACTTAGACATGAGTTTGAAACAATAGAAAATCCTTATTAGCAGGCCAGCGACTACATTGGGTGTTCAGAATCCCAATGTAGCCCCAAGTCTTTCTCTGAGAGAGCTTTTAAGCACACACACACAAAAAAAGCATATCCTGGGTTGACATACTTTAGTTAACAAGAACAGTTACCCTGAAGCAGAGCTACAGAAGCCACAAAAGCAGGGTTAATACACCTAGAAACTTTCCCAGAATTTTGGACTTTGATGGATTAGGTTTTTTTATTTTTCTTTTTGACTTGTGAGGCTATGTGCTGAGTTTTGTGGTCTGACTGGTACTTCCATCATGGACTCAACAGTTCTGAGGTCTGGGAACCTGCTCCAATTTTATTATTCATTGCATATTATTATTTGTATAATAATAACAAGCAAGTAATAAAATATTACGCATTTTAGATAGAGAAGGTGCTTTCCTGAGTGTGCAGTCTGAATGATTCCTTTCCTCTCATGTCAATACATGCACTGAAGTCCGCTCTGCGGATGTGTTTGTGTATATTTAGATGATTTTGTCGATTAATTCATAAAGTGCTTTGTAGACAGGCTCCCCTGAGCCTTGCTAACTTATACTATAGGCATCTCTGTGCAGAACTTGCACCTCACCCTGTAAACACTGCACTTGTTAAATTGTCTCAGTGTTTTTTGTTGTCTTTCTGTGATGAAAATTCCCGCATTGGTAACTTATTAGGGAGCCTTCTCACAGGAAGTGTGGAAGAAAGTAAGAGAAGGCCGAAAAGGCATCTAGGCACACACTGACCCTGCACATTCCTCAAGGAAACTCTGGTACATGAAGCGTGCGATAAAGTGTGTCTACCGTGTAGGGAGGGAGCTGCTTTTTCTCTCTCCATGTCTCAGTGGCCATGGGGGCCCTTCAGGAGAGGGCAGAGCTCTCTAGGCAGCCCCTAGGTGAGCTTTCTCAGGTCGAGGCTCATTCTCTTTTTTTTTTTTATTTTATTTTTATTTTTTTTATTCGATATAATTTATTTACATTTCAAATGATTTCCCTTTTCTAGCCCCCCCCCACTCCCCGAAAGTCCCGTAAGCCCCCTTCTCTTCCCCTGTCCTCCCACCCACCCCTTCCCACTTCCCCGTTCTGGTTTTGCCGAATACTGTTTCACTGAGTCTTTCCAGAACCAGGGGCCACTCCTCCTTTCTTCTTGTACCTCATTTGATGTGTGGATTATGTTTTGGGTATTCCAGTTTTCTAGGTTAATAGCCACTTATTAGTGAGTGCATACCATGATTCACCTTTTGAGTCTGGGTTACCTCACTTAGTATGATATTCTCTAGCTCCATCCATTTGCCTAAGAATTTCATGAATTCATTGTTTCTAATGCGAGGCTCATTCTCTTAAGAGTGCAGCCGAGGACTGTTCACTGCTAGCATTCAGAACAGCTGCATGATATAGAACTCAGGTGCTGCTGTAATTCACCCTGTGGAAGTTTTTTTTTTTTTTTTTTTTTTTTTAAGAATTTTACTGTGTTTCCCTTGCTTATCTTTAAGGAAACTGTATTGCATTCTTCTTAGGCTCCAAGCTTCTAGAACTTTACCTGGTACCTGGTGGCAATCCAATGAATGTTTCTTAATACAACCAATCTTATTTAGGACTCGTTCCATGAAAAATATGTCAAGCTCACATGAGTTAAAATGGCTTTCATTTACTTGTGGAGATGTAAGTCAACTTCCAGAAGAGCTCCAGGAATCTGGCTTTTAGTGGAGGGTATCCTTCTCTAGTATAAGCCTTTCATCTCTAAATGTGCATAGAAAGGCATTATCTTGATGTGTCATATACACAAACACACTAGTTCAATAAGAAGCACCATGTCTGGCCTAACGCTTGCTTAATTTATAAGTCTATACTTTGCTTTTGGAAAAAAAAATCATCACATAAAATAATGGCTTGAGTTTAAGAAATCTGGCACAGAACTAGAAGAAAGTAAGCACACAACACTTCAAAGGTTAAACTTTAGTAGCATTTCCTGTCAGATATGTGAGCATCCACTGTAGCAGACAGCCTTCTTTTTAAAAACATAGGCCAATGAGAGGAGGCAATGAATCTGATGTTTTCCTCAGAGAAAATATAAGTGGTCTCCTCACAAGAAACATGACTAGGGAAAGAATGAGCAAAAAGTGAATTTGGAAGATCAGCTGGAGAATATATAAGACACGGGACCTCAGGTACATATTCAGCAAAGCTGCAGACATAGTTCTCTTATCAGCTAATATTTAAGATGTTGTTTTCAGGAAATTATGCATCTATAAAGTGCCAGAGGCAAGAGGCTCTGGAACGGTTGTCATTACACTTCTTTGCTAATTGGACACGCCAGCTACCGCTACGTTACTGCTGCTTCACCTGACAGGATCAACACAGCTAACCTCACATTTGGAATTAATGTATTTACCTTAAAAAAACCACACAAAGTCTGATTCAATTACCATCCGAAGTCATAGAGACCGTAGCATTTAATGCTGGTGGTGTGTTTTCAAATGGTTATTTTTCCAGTGTTTACAGAAACTTAATTAATGATGAGGGGATATATGTGTGTTTTCCTTTTGGTTCTGGAGTCTGAAAACATTTTTAAAAATGGATTCAAATTAGAAGAGTCCTCTGACATAATGTATTAAGAGCTCCGAATGATGCCTTGGGATGCAGGAGAAGAGAAAAACACTTGGGTAAGTAAACAGAGTTTATGAGACTTGTTTATGCCAAGAAAGCAGGATGAATATTTCTGACTAAAAGTTAATTAACTATTTTGCCTCAGCAAGCCAATTTGTCGCCTTAAACTTTGATTCATTAACTGCAAACTGAGAGGCTTGCATGTTCCATGGTGTCTTCATAGACTGAGTCTGTGCTAAATGGTGCTGTGAGATATGGCCTGTTCTTTGCAGCTGAAACTAACCGACACGGCTATTATACCGAAGGGAAGCCTTTCTGATGGCAGTAAGTAGCTCTCAGAGCAAAGCCCAGGAAATATATGGCTTGACTGCAGAGCTGATCAACCCTTGCAACAAAACAAGGGCAAAGTCAGAATTTTTGACTTTGCACATTTAATGGGGTACGAAGATTGCCTGTTTGGCAATTCTAAACTTTGAAGACTTACAAACTTAAGCGTGATTTCCCTGCAGGATGTTTTTTTCCACTGTGAGGCTGAAATTTTACAAGTTGTAATAAGGAAAGGAGTTTCTAATTGTCAAGACTGCTGCTGCACGTGATGGGCAGTCCGTTTGCTAGGGATAGAGCTTCTGTAAACTCGTGAATAGGAGAGCTGAAAAGACTTAGAGAAACACAACCTCAGACACTGTTCTAGAATAAGTAGATTAAGGTCACATCTTGAAAAGGGTGTCAGGAAGATCAGATATTTTTTTTAAAGAGGCTATTTGGACACAGCCAGGTACAGTTCTACATGTTAATCTATATCACAGAACACTTTCAGGAAACTCTTGGAGCTCATGGAAGCAGAGTCGGCCAGTACTATGCAAATGCATGTATTATTTTCACAAGAGGTGGGTGCTTTAACTCACTATGCTATGTCACATGTTCTGAGTATGTGTGCTGGCTGCTGGTTCGTAACTGCTACAGACATTTTCAACCCCATCAGAATTTTCCTTAGGGCAGATACCAGAGCCCTGCATGGTTGAGCTGGGCATCTGTATAACAGAGGTAGGGATCTGTGGCTCGTGACTCTACCACCATCTAGTACCTTGACTGAGCAGGCAAAGCAGTGTTTGAACAAGCGAGCAAGCATACTGATGCTTTGAAAATATCCCGAGGAAAGCCCTGTTGTTTTAGTGGAATGAATTTTCTAGAAGCAGCTGGAAAAAGCATTAGGTTTGGAGTTATGTGAATTAAGAATATTTGTTCTTCCTCACAGAGACCGAAGCAGCAAACACGGGGCCTACTTGTGTCTCCTCTATGTTCTCTGTGGATGGTTTTAGCTCTTAGCTTAGTATTTTTATGGGACTCTGGACTGTGAGAACACGTGTCTGACTCTTGTGCCTGCTTTGGGACTCCTCAGTCCCCCATTGTGCTGCTTGGTCTGTTAAGATAGTTTTTGCTTCATCTCATTATATTTTATTTTGGCGTGTTTTGTTCTCTCTTAGAAGCCTGTTCTTTTCTAATGAGAGACAGAAAGGGAGTGGATCCAGATGGGAGGGGATTTGGGGAGGAACTGGGAGGGGTTGAGGTAAGAAAAACTGTAATCAGGATGTATTGTATTGGAAAAAACATCTATTTTCAATATGAGAAAAAAGAATCTTTGCTCTTCTATTTATCATGCAATTTAAGGCAGGATGTTTGACCTTATGTATTGTCTTTTTCTTGTTTATAATCAGGGGCAGGGATAGTAGCAATGGCCTTGCATAGCCTGCAGGAGGAAGGAAGAAGTGGTGCATGTTGAGGGCTACGTGTGTCTGCTTCTCAGTCAGGATTTGTGAAGCTGCCGTTTGCAATTAGGTCACTTACCCCAAAGTGAACTTTATCTCAAAAGAGAGTCAAATAACCACCATCCACAGATAGAAAAGCTCAGTAGTAGAAATTCCCAGAATGACTTTTGCCACTAGAGCGAAGAACATGGGAAAAGCCATTACACAGGTGGCCTGCCCACAAGTTATATTCAGGGGGATTAGGACAGAACTTTCTCAAGACTCTTGAGATAAAATTTAGGTTAAGATTACAGATGTACTAAATATTGGGGGGAGGAAATCGAGTGGGGGGAAGAGGTGGAAGGTAAGAGGAGGAGAGAAGGAAGGATCGAGGGAGGAGGGAGGGAAGGAAAGGAGGCTGAGGGAGATTGGTCCTGTTGAATAGCATGAGCTAAGACCCTGATTTATCAAAGCAGTACCTTGCCATGCCGTTTACAGAGTGGATTACAGTTTACAAGGAGTAAGAACTCATTCTTACACAGGGCAAGATTTTAATCCTTGCCACTTTGGCTCTAGGCTCTAGAGTCCAATGGAGTTACTTATAAGTTATCTATAAGTTCCTACAAGAAGGAATGAGACTATTATCATATTTCTCCCAGCAGAGTTATCTCCATGAGCAAATCCCCTTGCCACTTTGTTGCACATAGTGAAGGCATCATAATAGGTTGTCGTTTGAGAGAGTTCTATTTATTTCTTCAACCAGGAGAACAAGTGCACACAGGCAGACAGACACACAAGGTGAAAGAAGGTCCAAATGGCCGTCTTATAGTAAAAACCACAGTATAAAACCCATTTCCTTAAGCTCCTTTAAGTGCACAGTTCAGGTGTGCCAAGTGTTAAGTATGTTTATACTATAGTGCAGTAAATCTGTGAAACTTCATCTTGCAAAATGGAAGCACTGTATTCATTCATTTGAGTAGTTGTTGTGGGTTAAACCTGGAGGCCTGTGCATTCCAAGCAAGGAGTCTACCACTGAGCTACACCTCCAGTTAAACTCCAGACACATTAAAAACCTGCCTCCATTCCCTCTAGTCAGCTACAATTCTTCTCCCCCCACTGGAATTTGGCTGCTTTAGACATTGTATATACATAAGTCATATAGTGTTTGTGACTGTCTTATCCCACTTAGCATAATTCCCTTAATATTCACCCACATCATAGCAGATGGTCTGATTTCCCTCTTCTTAATGGCTGAACACAGTCCATCATCTGTATGCTACACATTATTTATTTGTCTTCCATAAGTATTGCTTTTCTGTCTTGTTTGTTATATACTATTTGGCAGTGAATGCAGGTATGAAAATATTTTCATGGTATTGTCTAGGTGACTCTTTATTCAAAGTTCCTGGTAATTATAATTAAAACAAAGTGGGATGAAATAACAATAAAGAAGTTATCATTACTTTCCTTAAACCAGAAGATTCTTTACTCTGAAACAGGTGGGACCCACTGTCCACATTCTCCTGTCATTCCTGAATGGATATTATTTATGAAGAACCAGCCCACCTTTCCTATACTATTTATGTTGGTTTTGTATATGTCAGTTCTTTATTATTATTATTATTATTATTATTATTATTATCATCTTTTTTATAGTCCAGTCATTATCCCCACTCCTGGGCCTCCCTCTGACTGTTCCTCATCCCATTCTTCCTCTCCCATCTCCAAGAGGATGTCACCTCCAACCAGACCTCCCTCCTCCCTGGGGCTTCAAGCTTCCCCAGGGTTAGGTGCATTTTTCTCTTACAGAGGCCAGACCAGGCAGTCCTCTGCTGTATATCTGTCGGGGGGGGGGCTTGTATAAGCGAGTATCTGATAAATATCAGGGGTACATGTTAGTTGAGACTGCTGGTCTTCCTAGGGGGTCACCCTCCTCCTCCTCAGCTTCCTCCAGATTTCCCCTAATTCAGCCACAGGGTCCCCTGGCTTCTGTCCATTGGTTGGGTGTAAGTATCTTCCTCTGGTTCTTTCAGAGCTTGTTGGGCCTTGCAGAGGGCAGCCACACTGTCCCTGTCCATAAGCTCACCATAGCATCAGTAATGTTGCATCAGGCTTTGGAGCCTCCCCTTGATCTGGATCCCGATTGGGGCCCCAGTCATTGGACCTCCTTTCTCTCAGTCTCTTCTCCATTTTTGTCCCTGAAGTCCTTTTATACAGGAACAATTCTGGGTCACACTTTTTGACTGTGGGATGGAAACCCCACCCCTCCACCTGATGCCCTGTCTTTCTTCTGGAGGTGGGCTCTACAAGTTCCCTCTCCCCACTCTGGGGAATTTCCCTTTGAGTCCTAAGTGTCTCTCACCTCCCAGGTCTCTGGTACACTCTAGAGGGTCTCCCATCTCCTACCTCCTGAGGTTTTCCCCCTCCCCCCAATACCTGACTATGTTCTTCTTTTCCCCTCTCTGTCTCCTCTCCCACCCAGGTCCCTCCCTCTTTCTGCCCCCTCTCCCGTGATTGCTCTTTTCTCCCTCCCAAGTGATGTTAGTTCTTTTAATTTCTTTTTATGAACCTGACATTCTTGATTCCTGCCCCTTTATTTTACATTTTTATTTTTCTCTTATTACACACACACTCTCTCTCTCTCTCTCTCTCTCTCTCTCTCTCTCTCTCACACACACACACACACACACAGTATTCTCTTGTGTTTTTGAGACTTCCAAATTTCTTAAGTATTTGAATTTCAGGTGTTCAACATCCTATTGTTTTTTGCTGTTTTCTAGACATCTGGATGGAGTTAATGAAGAAGAGAGTAGGTGTGGAATTGTAGACTTTGATTCCAGCAGGGTTTCTCATCCCCAGCAGGCAAGCAAACAGTGAATGACTTACTGAATTTTTCTACTGTGTAAACTGGACAGTCTGTAAATGAGGAGTTTATAGGAAGGTTGTTGCTCAAAAAAAAAAAAAAAAGATGCAGGAGTTGAGTGAGAGCTGTTGGCCTGTATGCATAGCCTGACTTCATTCAGGATAGCTTGGGCCACAAGGCTGGTAGTCAGGATTCAGACATCCAGCCAATCAGGAGAAGATCTGAAAGGGCTCACATTCAAGGCAAGAGAAGCCAGCTTGGCAGGGAGGCTTAGCAGGGCCTCTGTCCATCACCATGAGGGTCAGAGTACGTAAGGCCAACAGAAACGAAGGAGTAAGATAAGAAGCCAGTACACATAGATGTATGCCAAGTCAGATCAAAACTAGAGAGGATTATGCTATCAGGCATTGGTTAAAACCAGCAAGATTGGAGGCATTTGGATATCCACAGAATAATAATCACAGTACTATTGAGAACTATGTCTCTTGAGTATTTAATCCCCTAGATATATGAACTGATTTTCATGTATTATGTTATTTAATCCTTACCACAACCTGTGAGGCAAGTTTTACTATTAACTTTAAAAATGCAAGCAGGAACAGTGCTAATGCAAAGGCAGCCACAAAAGAGCTGCCGGTCGGACGGTAGGCATCTCATAACAGGAGGATCTGAACTGGAGGAAAAGGGAGATGAAGAAAATGCCACTGATCTCCCCAAAATGAGCCCGTGATGCATCTCTTGGTATGTACTACGTATTACTAATATTTAATTAAGAACCAGCAAATCACTTTGTTGGCTAGGCTTCCTGTCACTTTTTATCTAATTAACTTTGAACGTAGGTGTGGCAACCCCAAGGTATATATTTTGAAAGACTCTGTTTTCAAAAGTTTATCTCCATTCACGACCCCCACCCTTATCCACACCATTTTAAATGGTGCTCAAACGTATTCCTGTGGTGGAGAGAAATGTCAGTCTTAACAGACGTACATTCTACCAGTTACAAACACGCAGTTTAAGCTGGATTAAAAAAGAACAGTGTGCAGTCATACACTTGGCATGAAGAATTTTTTTTTTGGCATGAAGAACTAGATGTCACCACAGGGATTGCAGACTCTGAAACTTGAGAAAGACTTTCACCCTGGTGGGAGGAAGTGCAGCGCTGAGTGTGGAACAGGGCTGGGGGGAGGGGAGGGGAGGGGAGGAATGTTGCATATGTTGCCCGAACTCCAGATCTGGGAGGGGGACAATGCTATGCTTTCAGAACTTACTTATTTCAAATGAAACGCGAGCACGCACTGACTGCGTGGAAATGCGGTCGTTGGACATCAAAGGGAGGACAGGCCCTTGGTCCTGAGAAGGCTTGATGCCGCATTGTAGGTGAATGCCAGGACAGGGAAGCAGGATTGGGTGGGTTGTGAGCAGAGGGAAGGGGGATGGGGTAGGGCATTTTCGGGCGGGGGCAAACCAGGAAAGGGGACAACATTTGAAATGTAAATAAAGAGCATATCTAATAAAAAAAACAATAAAAAGAAAATGCCATGAGCAAGGGCAAACTTCTGTTCTTACGGCTGAGTTATTGATTTTGAGTTCCGACAAGGAGTCTGAAGAGTTAAAAAAATCTAGATGCCAGAGCTTGAGATGGTGCTTCCTGGATACCACTGCTCCAGGATTCAAAGATTTTTAAATTCACCAACTTGGGTTTTTAGTGGTGGGAGCTTCCTGTTTCTGAAGGGACTACATAGAGCCACGAGAGGGCGCTCCCGCACTTCTTAGGAAGCGCCAGAGCGGGGATCCCACGCTTCATTCCAAGCAGGCAGTGACTGGGGAGGTGCTGTGGAGAAACTGGCTTGTCCTTCAAGAATTGCCCTTCAAATATCAGGAAACATGAACTACAGTTCCTTAGTACATTCGAAAGTCCCAGAAAAGTACCGTTGAAAAATCCCTTCAAACCAGTTTCTTTAAAGGAAAAGGAATGAGTGCTCATATTTCTAGATCAATCTTTCTAACAACATCCATTCCAAATGTTCTCTTTTCAGAAAGGGCATTGGGAGATGATACCAGGAGAATGATTGTCTAACTCCATTTGTGAGGAAGTTAGGCATACTTTAGTTTTGGCATATGTACATGAATATGTGCTAGGTTGCTGGGATGAAATGGCCTTATAGAACAATGGCAATAGAGAAGTCCTCAGTCTTTGTGTCACTTCTTTTGTGATATGGTGTACTTCTTGGTTACACCAATATAATCAAAGGGGAGATATTAAAAATAGCATGGCTTCATCTACATACAAAGCAGCAACAGTCAATGGAAGACCAACTTTTGAGAAGGAAATGCTTTTGTTCCCCCTCTACTAAGTCAGTAGTGAAAGAAGAGAGAGTGAATTCATAAGGTGGGTGTTTGCATTGCATGAAGTGCAGTGAGGACAAGTTGTGCCTGGGAGTGCTGAATTGTTCACTTTTGGAAGGGTTGCTAGTGAAATCAGATCCTGGGCTGGCCAAACATTTCAAAGAGAATGTCTTTTAGGAGGGAAAATAACTTTTACAGTATTAATTGTAAAAACTCAGGTTATATGACCTGTACTCTCAAATCAACAAGACCAGAGAAGTAGTTCCTAGTAGAGAAAGAAAAAAATCTTCCATAATAAGCAGAAGAGTGTTTGATATTCATGAAATCAGAATAAAAGGACAGATTTGAATAGCTCAAAGGTTTCTGCTTTTCTCTTTTCCCTAGCTATGCTGTTTGAGTTCCTGTCTCCAACCAGAGGAATAGCTTCTCCCACAGGAAATATTGGGAAATATTGAGAATCCACAGACCTGTGTCCTCCTCTTTGTCTATTTGCATGGCCCCGGGGTGTGACAGCTAGACACAGACATTGTCCTCATGAGATATCCAGTTCAATAGGAGAATAGACTTCAAACAGTGAAGTGTCTGTTGAACAGAAGGTGCAATGGGATCACATAAGAAAAGGACCTCTCTTCTACCCTGAGGAGGGGGTGACGGGTCAGAGATACTCATCTTTACCTAGATTGCACAGGGTTAATAATGTCTATTTTCCAGTTGACAAACTTCTGTCCTCCATGTGGTTTAGTATGCGAGGTCAGGATAGGTACGCTTATTTGAATCATGCATCCTTTCCTGAACATTGTCCAGTACTGCATGTTGGTGGCATCTATTGAAACATGCTATCCTGAAAAGTGCCCCAGGTTCTCACTTCTCTAAGGGCCTCTGGCTGTTGCTGGTGCCACGATAAAGTGCTGCAGGCCCCATGGTGCTTTCATTGTTGGCTCAATGCTGGTAGGCATTTCTACTTTGGTTAGCATTTAGCAAAGGGATCCCGCTGTTTCAGAGACTAAGGGTTTTAAAGGATTATATAGCTGATGATATCAATTGGAATTTGAGAAGAGGGGTTCACAAGGTCCTTTCTGTCCTTGAGGATAGATAAGCAGTTAATGATGCTCCCTGTACTTTCAAATCAATGAGACCAAAGAAGTGTTTTATAATAGGAAAAACTTTCATGAAGTCATATTTATGTCTCTAAATAACAGAGAAACATTTTCTTCAGAGGCACAGCCACTGGTAAGATGATTAATGTTCCTATGAATAATCTCTCGCTCATGCTTCTGTAATTAATCACAGTTAAATTAATTGGTTCATCAACATAAATAAATAATAAATATATGTATAAGTAGATAAAATGCAGGAAATCAAAAGAAATATTGGATGACAAAAGAAATCTTCTTCTAAGTTTCATGTCAAACATGGAAGGCCAAAGTGAATTATCAATGAATGTGTCTTTAGACAGCGCCCCCCCCATAGCCTCCACCAAGGACCTCACCCTCTACTTATTTGCTCTGACCAAACTCCTAAAAGTAATTCCCTCCTCTCTTTCTATATATACTTTATATATTATACATATGAAAATATATAATATATGTAAAGACTTCACATATATAAAATAATTAGATTATTAGAATATGTTAATATATCTAATCATCCATTTGGATTTACCTCCAAAATACCTCCCCAGTCATGTACCTGCTGACCTCCATTGGGCAAACTAGCTCAGGCTGCTAGCAATGCTCACCTGGACCTCTGCTTATTTTCTTCCTGTACTAACTTTCCAACCCCTAATGTGCACTAGAGGATGCCATTCTAATCCATTTAGAGTAAACTGTAATCATTACCCTGTCTTACCAGGTAACCCGGGTGTGAATCGTGCTTTCACAACAGGTCACACCTTAGCCTCCAATTAAAAATATTTTGTGACTCATTATTTTCATGTAATTATTTTTAAAATAAGTTTTAGAGTTAGTATACAAAGTAAGGTGCTTCAGTATGGCATGTGTATACATGTGGGTCATTACACTTTTCTTTTATTCATTACCTCCCCAACTGCCTTATCTCATTTCCCTGGATTCCCTCTTATGGGTCCCCTTTTGACCATAAACAGTCCCCTCTTCTGTATTAATGTCATATACATTCTATCCCCATTCTTCTCCTCCCCCTCCCTTATGCTGTCTCCCTTCCATCTCATGGTCACCTTTAAAGTTTCACGACCCCTTTCACAAGTGTAAAAGAAGGTTCTGCATATGAAATAAAACATAAAGTTCATCTTTCAGACTCCAGCTTATTTTGCTTACTATACTTTTCTCCATATGGGTCATGAACTTGTTCTTCTTTATGGCAAAAATAAAGTTCTGTCGTATATACCTATCACATGTTCATTATCAATGTCTCTATTGGTAGGTACCCAGAATTGAATCCTGGGAGCCTCTCACATCCCAGGTCTCTGGGACCTTCCAGAGGTCCTCCCCACGCCCACCCCTAGCAGCTGCATATTTTCATTCATTCTTCGGGCCCTCTGGGCATCTCTTCTGTCTCCCTCATACCTAATACTGCCACCCTGCTCCCTTTCCCTCCCCTCTTCCACTCACATCCCTCCCTCCCTCTGCCTTCCATGGCTATTTTGTTCCCCGTTCTAAGTGGGATTTAAGCATCCTTACTTGGGTCTTCCTTCTTGTTTAACTTCTTAGGGTCTGTGTAATGTATCATGGGTATTCTGTACATTTTGACTAATATCCACTTATCAGTGAGTACATACCATGCATGTGCTTTTTGGGTCTGAGTTACCTCACCGAGGATGATATTTTTCTAGTTCTATCCATTGGCCTGTAAAATTCATGATGTTCTTGTTTTTAATAGCTGCATAGTATTCCATTGTGTAAATGAACCACATTTTCTGCATCCATTTTTCAGTTGAGGTTTGGGTTGCTTCCAGTTTCTGGCTATTACGAATAAGGCTGATAAAAACATAGTGAAACATATGTCTTTGTGATATGGTGAGCATCTTTTGTGTGTATGCCCAGAAGTGGTATAGCTGGGTCTTCAGATAGAACTATTTCTAATTTTCTGAGGAACCAACAGATTGATTTCCAGAGTGGTTGTACAAGTTTGCACTCCCACCAGCAGTGGAGGAGTGTTTCCCTTTTTCCACATCCTTGCCAGCATGTGCTGTCTCTTGGGTTTTTGATCTTGGTCATTCTGATTGGTCTAAGGTGGAATCTCAGGTTCATTTTGATTTGCATTTCTCTGATCACTAAAAATATTGAACATTAGGGTTGTTAGGCAGGACCCCTACTGGAGGGATGGGGACACCAACCCACCTACAAAACGTTTGACCCAAAATTGTTTCTGTCTAAAAGAAAGACAGGGACAAAAATAGAGCAGAGACTGAAGAAATGGCTGACTAAACTTGGCATCCATCCTATGGATGGGCACTAATCCCCGACACTATTACTGATGCTATGTTACCCTTGCTGTCCTCTGAGAGGCCTTCCCAGCAGCTGGCTGAGACAGATTCAGATATAATCAAGCAATGGATGGCAGGGACCCCTATAGAAGAGTTAGGGGAAAATTTCAGGACTTGAAAAGTATGGCAACTGCCTTGAAAGACCAACAGTGTCAATTAACTTGAACCCCTGGGAGCTACCAGAGACTGACCCACCAATGAAAAAGCATACATGGTCTGGTCCAATCCCCCTGTACCCCCACATCCCATATGCAGCAGAGGGCTGCAGTGTCTGGCCTCAATGGGAGAGGATCCTGTAGAGACTTGATGCACCAGGGTTGGGGGGCAGATACCGGGGGGGGGCATCCTCTCAGAGGCTAAGGGGAAGGGAATGGGGGGAAGAACTCCCCATTCTTCCTGGAGGGAGGGCAAATATGAAATGGTCTTATTTTGTATTTGGGTTTTTAAATGTTTTTCTTGATTATAATACATTTTGGACTATCATATTTGGCTTTTAAAAATGATAATTTGACCTCTAGTTTTCTGTTCTTTTTTGATTTCCACTTTTTTCTATATAATTTTTGCTTTATTTGTTTTATTTTCTCATTTTTGGTCTATTTCTTTAAGCTACAATTATAATTTTAAATTATTTTATTTTATCATTATTGTGTGTGTATGGTGGTTTTTTTCTGTTCCTCTGTCTCTCTGTCTCTGTTTTTGTTGCTCTGTCTTCCTCTTTAACTCCCTCTCTGCCTCTGTCTCTCTCTTTCCTTGTCTCTCTGTGTCTCTGTCTCTGTCGCATGTATCATACCTTGCTGGTAAGTACAGACAATATAAGTCTGCTTTCTCTTTCTATCGTAGAATCTAGGGATCAAACTCAGGTCACTTAGCTTAATTAGTTCATTTCCTTATATGAACTGGGTATTAAGCCCCTGTCTGAAGCATAGCTGGAGGTTCTCTTCCCATACGTTAAGCCCTATGTTTGATCAGTTGACATTTTTCTTTGCTATGTAGAAGATTTTTAACTTCATATAATCTCTTTTGTCAGTGCTTGGAATTATTTCTGGTGCAGTTCTTGCCTTTGTGTTTATCTTGATGTATTTTCTTTAGTAGTTTTAATTTTTCAAGTTCTAAACTAAAACCTTCGATCTATTTTGAGTTGATATTTTTATGTAGGGTGTGAGATAAAAATCTGATTTCATTCTTATGAAGATGGATAGTTAGTTTTGCTAGGGCCATTTGTTGGATGAGGGTTTTTTTTTTTTTTTTTTTTTTTTTTTTTTTTTTTTTTTTTTTTTTTACCCAGTGTAGGATTTTTGAATCTTTGTTAAATATTAGGTGGCCATAGCTGTGTGTTTCTGGCTCCTCTGTTTTGCTGCATTGGGATGCATGCCCATTCTTCAGACCTACCAGGTTGTCCTTGTTTCTATGACTCTATAGTAGATTTGGAATCAGATAGAGTAATGCATGTAGCAGTATTTTTTTCCTACTAAGGTTTAGGGTATGTAAGTCTGCATGCATGTATGTATGCATCTATTTATCTATCTATCTATCTATCTATCTATCTATCTATCTATCTATCTGTTTATCTATCATCTATTTAATTATTATTTTTGGTATTTTTGTTCTTGTGGTCCTACAGGAACTTCTGAATATTTTGGAGTTTTTAAATAGTTTTGTGAATGATTAGAATTTTGATTGTGATTGCAGTGAGCTTGTAGATTACTCTTGGAGATACAGGTTTTTTTTTTTTCTTTAACTATATTGTCTGCCAGTCCAGAGTTATGGGAAGACTTTCTAATACCTAGTATCTTTAGTCATATTATTTTCAATATTTTAAAGTTTTCATTATAAAGGTCTTTTGTTCTTTGGCTGAGTTTATTCTTAGTTATTTTATTTTTATTTAATTTTTAAGGTATTTTTAATTTTGGAGCTATTGTGTACGGAGTATTTTTCTTAATTCCTTTCTCAGCAAGTTCATTATTGGGAAGACTACTGATTTTTGTATGTTTTTTATCTTCTGAAGCTTTATTAAAAGTGTTCATCAGGTATAAGCTGGAGTTTGTTGACTCTTTTAAGGATAGAAATGTGTCATCTGTGAATACGGATAATTAGAATTTTTCATTTTCTATTTTTATTCTTTTTATAGCTTCTACTTATCTATTGATCTAGCTAAAATTTGGTCACCATGTTGAGTAAGGGTGGAGAGAATGGGCAGCCTTGTCTTGTTCTGGGTTTCCTCCATTTAGAATAGTGACAGCTACATATTTCTGGTGTATAACCTCGACTGTTTGAGTGATATTCCACACATTCATAATTTCATCAGAACTTTTATCATGAAAGAATATTAAATTTTATCAAGTGCCTTTTCTGCATTTATTGAGATGTTTATATTATTTCTGTCCACACGTTTATTTATGTGGTATATTACACTTTTTGATTCATATTTTGGACCAGACTTGGTTCCCTGGGATGAAAGCAACCTATTTACACCACATTGTCTTCTCAGTGTGTTCTTAGATTTGGGTTGCTAAGATAGTTTGGGATTTTCATATCTATGTTTATCAGAGAAATTGACCTGTGAGGTTTTCTTTTCTGTATTCTTTTCTTCTTCCTTCGTTCCTTCCTCCCTCCCTCCCTTCCTCCCTCCCTCCCTCCCTCCCTCCCTCCCTCCCTCCCTCCCTCCCTCCCTCCCTCCCTCCCTTCCTTCCTTCCTTCCTTCCTTCCTTCCTTCCTTCCCTTCTTCCTTCCTTCCCCTCTCTCTTTCCTTTTCTTTCTTTCTTTTTGTTGTTGTCTTATTTTTATGCAGTTTTAGTATAAGGGTCATTAGGTTTCTAGAATGAATTTGACCATGCTCTTCCATTTTATATTTTATGAAACAATTTGAAAAGTGTTGGTATTAGATCTGCCTTGAACATTTGACAGAATGCAGAAGTAAATGCACCAGTCTTGTGCTGTTCATTGTAGGAGATTGTCTTAGTTGCTTTTTCTGTGGTGGTGATTAAATACTTTGACATAATCAGTTCAGTGAAGAAGGGGCTAATTATTTTCATATTTTCATTCATTCTCTCAAATACAGCTTCTTGTCTTCTATATTAATGTGAGGTCATTCCTACATTCAAGGAACATCTCAGGTGATGTAAGGTCCTTGCTCTGGTGTGGCTGCGACACTTTGGGCAAGTGAGGAAAGGGAAGAAATAAGGAGGCAGGACACAGTGAGCTGTTGGGAACAGGTGCTATACCAGAGAATGGCAGTTGGTACTGAGGGCAAAGGAGCACTTGAGCTCCTGCCTGGGGCCTTCCTTAGTTGTGATAGCCTGTGCTGGACTGGAAGAATAGTTTTTCTTAATATTTATCCATCTTTTATGGAATCGACATATTTTTTGACTAGATAGTATTTTGTAAATGTTCCTTCTAAACTAGAAAAATGATAGACTTCTTTAGAAGAATGTAAAATAAGACACATATTCTTGGTTTTGCTGATTTGGGCATTCAGACCTTTACTCTGTGTGTATGATGTGAGGGTGGAACATGGATGCTAATATATTGTGGAGGTGAGGAAACAATCTCAGGTGTTGATATTCATGATACATCTTCTTTGAGCAGGCAATGCCAGGCTGAGAGCCCAAGGGGTTGGAGGGAGACACCTTTCGCCACATCTCCTCTCACCATAGGGGTAGTAGGTCACAGAGGTGTGTTACCACACAGAACTTTATTTGTGTTCTGGGATCTGAACCTTCCTCCTCACGCTATCATGGTGAGTGTTTTATCCAGGGAACCATCATTACCATATCCCCCATATCTTCACATTTGGCTACTTGATCTCTTTGTCACTGATTGCAGCATATACAGTATTCTGATATTAGGATGTTTGTATTTACATCCCTTTTCATGTTTCTACTTTTTGCTTTTTAGATGGTTGAGTTACTTGATATTGCATGGACACAACAAAGATATTTATATGAGCCTTAATATTACATCATATAATGAAATGCCTGATTATTTATATTTATTTTCGCAAAGTTACCTTTATTTGTATGTTATGTTTCTGTTTTGGTGATAAACTCCAAAGTTTAAATTTAAGGATTAGATATAGAAATATGAAGGCATATGAAAATACATGCATGCACACAATAACAATTAGTGGGGAAAAAAGGCCATGAATTGAAGGAAATCCAGGAGGGCTATATGGGAGGGCTTGGGGGATAGAAAGGGAAGGACAAAATGGAATTAAATTGTCCATTAAATTATAATGTCAACCCTCCCCCCACAAAAAAATCAACAAAACCACAAACATATGCCCAGGGAGACATTTAAATTACAATTGACATTGCCTTCTAAACAATATTGGTAATTTTTTAAACACACGATTTAACATTCTATTAAATATAGAAATAATACCATGATCTCCCAGAGAAATACCAGCATGATCTGAATGCTTTTGGTTAATAAACATGACCACATTGTGTTTTTTGAAGACTAGCAGAGATCTCTCTTTTTATATTTAGTGGGTTTAGATTTTTGACTAGTGGGGTTAGATTTCTGTCATCAGTGTCATGTTCCTTCATATTTTCTTTTGTTTACCTGGCATACCTTTGCCTATTTTTTAGCTTTTCAAATGAGGTTTGCTTTAGCTGTAACTCTTGAATCTGTGAACCAGTCAGCCTTTTGTTGTTGAAGTTTATCTTCCAATCGATTCCTGAAGAACAGCTTATGGGTATAGATTTTCTTGATATATTGCATGCTTAAAATTTATTTTTTCTATAGCTTGATACTGACAGGAGAGCTTGCTAGATGTATTTTGTTCATAATGTTATTCATTGAATTTTTTGAAAATGCCTTTTTATTGTACCCCGCTTTGTATGTTGTTTTTGAGAAGTCTGTGGCCAGCATAATCCATGGTCCCTCTTGTAACTTATTTTATTTTTCTTTTATCATGCAGGCCTTGAGGTTTTTTCCCCTTACATTTACATCTAATATCCTTGCTACATATGTTTTAAAATATGTTATTCTATTCAATTTCCCTTGGCTCCAGTGTTCCCCTCTGATATCTAGAGTCAAGTACTTTTAAGGCTCATTAATAAACTTAATTTTTTAGAATAGTTTTGGGTTTAGAAAAATGTTGAGTGAGAAGTATTGTTGCATTTTCTCTTTCCTTTCTCTGATGCTCCTTATTTCCTTTTATTGATTATTTATTATTCTAGTGTGGTATATTTGTTACAACTGGTGATTCAGTAATGGTGAATCAACATCATCAAGTAAGCTGCATAGTTTACAGCAGCATGCACTCTCTCTGTTGGCACAGGCACGCCATGTACCCATTGGTTCACTGCTAGACCTCGTGCTTCATTCACAACCTTTCGCTTCTTAACTCAGATCCTGGCAACTACTGCTCAACTAGCTATGTCTATGGTTTTGCCAAAATCATAGTTTTTTCTTGTTGCTATGATGTATATTTACATATGTAAAATGTAAATTTGATATATTATTATATCCTTCAGGATTTCTAATTTTATATGTATATGTTGTGGTTTTAATGAAAAATAGTTCCCATTGGCTCACATATTTGAACACATGTTGCTCATGTTTTGGCCATGGTTGGGGAAGTTATATAACATTTAGGAGATGCAATTTTTCTGGAGGAAGTATGTCACTTGGACTTGTGGGCTCATTTCCAGTCCCCCCCTATCTCTCCTCTCTCAAGCCACTTAATTGCTTTTCATTTTACTTTTTATTCTCTTGATTGTTTTCTTCATTGCAGTTAAAATATTTTTATTCTATATCTTCCTTGTGGGATATTACATATTTTATAGTTTTATATTATTTTTGAAAGGGGTTTATTTTCTAAGAAATATAAGATTTTGTGGGTCAATTTCTGTTGTTAGTTTTCAAATTCTAATCCAAGGCACCCATTTACACCATCAATTTTAAAACTGAATATATTTATTTCATCTTGGAATATTTTGCTATTTATCTCTTCATCACTTTCAGGGAGAGAAGGAGGGAATTTTGCCAATGGGACTCTCATTTTCTACCCTGTTTATAGCAGTAGCTTTATAGATAAGAGCTTTCTTGGTTCATTGTACTTTTTGACAAGGCTGAAAGTTTGAGAAGTTTACAAGAGTCCCAGTTCAAGACTTATCGCTCTGTCTGTAGGAGAATGTTATCGTCTACCGATAGACATGTTCCATAAGCCAAATATGGGAAGAAAACTGAGTGTCTTTTCTCGTAAAACCTTACTGTGTGATCCAGCCCTCATGCTGTTACTTTTCAAACACTGTTTGTTAAAACCAGGGTACAATTACTGTGCTGGTCATTATTATCCAGTTTTAATTTACCTGTTAGTACAGATCACAAGTCAAGTTGCTACCAATATGTAGAAGTCAAACAATGGCTTCTCCCTCTGCCCAGCCACTGTCTTCCCAACATTATAACCTTCTCTGCACTCATTAACATGCCAGTTACTGTTTCTGGGAATTTTAAACCCTCTGGTTCTTTCTAAAAAGAGAAATATTGTGTGAACTGAAAAAAAAAAACAAGTACTTTTTAGGAAGTGGGGGGTAGGGAAAGGAAATCTACAAATAGATTTCTACTTAGATATTACTACTAATAGATTATTTAAAGCTTATTGATTATTATTTAATATTATTATTTATTTTCAATTTTGAGCCACTGAGATGAGTGTAGCTCCGTAGTTTCCATATTGCTCCTTCTTGTTTGAGATGACTGCATCTGCATGCTCACCATTGCTTTATTACTTAGAATTCTTCCCATTTCCTATGTTGGTGCTTTCTCCATTGACCTAGTAAGGACATGAGGTGCCTTAAAAACATACTTCTGCTACTAAACAAAAAAAAAATCCTCCTTTGAATATTATAGTTAGAAGAGAGGTTTATACCGTTAGGCCAGCTAGACCATCTAGTGTTGTTCTCATCATCAGAGACTGTTAATCTGGGAATTTCTTTCTGTTTCCACCACTATATCTTGATGTTTTCAGAGGCAAGAGGCAGTTTCCTTTCCTTAGTGTTGTTAACTGAAGGTCTCATTAAACCTGGAGTTGGTATGCAGATTTTGACAGGAAGACTAGCTAGGGCATAACTCAGTTGTATGTACCTTAGGTTCACTATTTAGTCTTAAAATCAATCAATCAATCAACTAACCAAACAAAAAGCAAATAAAAAGATAGAATTCAGGCTATGTCTGGGCTTTAGGTAGTTTTCTGAAGTAGGTAGGGTTAATGATTTTGCTCAATCGAATGCAAATATACATATATAATTTGATTTATAGGTTGAAGAGAGTAGTTGTAAAAGACCTTCCAAATATAGATTTGGAAATCTGAATACAATATTGTATTATTTGATACTTAGCTTATCTTTATAGAAGTGGAAATTAGCCATTAATATGTAGTAAGAATGTCCCAGTTTTTAAGTGGCATTCTTTGGAGCACATGGTAATGTGCTATGATACTTCTAATTTGCTTCAGGATACCCGAGAAAATACAGTATATATTCATCTGCTGACTCAACAGAATAGATAATCATTAACATTATGTCTCATAGTAGTATTTTTTCTACTTTCATGATGACTTTACCAAAGTAAATAAGCTTAAAGTTGTATAATTGCATGATTTAGGAAAGGTTGAAACAAAGGCATAGATTTTTACACTTACCTACCAGAATGTCCGAGATTAAAAACAAGCAAGCAAACAAAAAACCATGATAACTCATACTGGCAAGGCTGTGGGGAGAGGGACCCATTTGTTCATTGCTAGTGGGAGTGCAGCTTATACAACCACTGTGAAACTCAGTGTGGCAGTTCTTTAGGAAGATTGGAATAGAATAGAAGATCTCTCTACCTGGATATCCAGCTATACAACTCCTGGGCATAGGCACAAAGGGCTTTACATCCTACACAGAGACATTTGCTCATTCATGTTCATTCCTGCTCTTTCCTTTATTTATTTGTTTATTTATTTTACTGCAGTTACTCTTTCACTTATTTTGGAAGATATTACATTTGGACAATGAGAAGTCATTGTTTTATCTTAGAATATAAGTAGATATTCCTTTACCTTAGAATATCAGTAGATACAAGGGTCTTTTAATATAGTTTCTTGCTCAAAGTTAGCAAGTAATCTATAATAAAAGATGCATACAGTTTCCTTAAATAACATTAGTTAAGGACTCTAGGGCTTTGCAAAGTTTTTATAGAGTATTTGTTGAGAAAAATAGGATAGAGGCTGAAATTCTAAGTCACTGAAGCAAACTTTCATAATGCCCTTGAGTTAATTCCCACTTGACTCATCTTGCACATTTCTCTTCCAATCACTGACCTTCCTTGCTTCATTTCCTCCAAGATCTTATATGATTTGAGCTCTGTGTCCCTGATTGCAAGAGGCAAACAATTCTGAATCTTAGAGTGGACTGAATCTATAACCAATGGCTTAGGTACCCTCCCCCCACCAAAAAAGTATCTACATTTCTCCTTTAAATCTTCTTCTATCATTTTCCTTTTTAGCTTGCTTTTGCTTTATTTTAAACTTTGAACAGGCTTTTTGGTCCAGTATTGTTCAGGGACTAGACATATGTATTAGAGCACACAAAATAATATTCATACCTTTTCTCTCAGGTTATGTGCTTTCAGGCAAAAATATAACAATCCTGTTATGCACAGTGACACCAGTTTCTACAGATTTTCTGTGTTGGTTGAACTAGTGTAACTATAGACATTTGGTTTCTAGAAATAAATTCAGTTCCACATCCAGGTTCTTGATTGCCCTGGTCTGTGAACTTCCCAGATGGTCAATTTGGACTTTTACTGATCATCTAAAATTGATTACCTGAGAACTCATTGCTAAAGCCAGCTACTGTCAAAACAGAAAAGCTCCCACTTCCTTTCCTCCACAGCCTTTCTGTGCTGTGACTACAGTCTATGAACGCAATTGTTACATGGGTCCCTCTTTATTTGTAATTCCCACAAAAAGGCCATGGAAGTTAGAGGACACTCACTCACTATTGTCTTTTCCTTCACACTGACCAGTAGGCCCTGCCAGAGCCTGACAAATACAGAGGCCAAAGCTTGCAGCCAACTACTGGACTGAGCTCTGGGGTCCTCAGTGGAGGAGTGGAAGAAGGAACTGAAAGAGTTGAGGGGTTTGCAGCCCCATGGAGGGAGCAACAGTGCCAAAAGGCCAGATCCCCCGGAGTTCCCGGGGACTGGACCACCAACCAAAGAATACACATGGAGGGACCCATGGTGCTGGCCTCATATGTGGAAAAGAATGGCCTTTTCGTTCATCACTGGGAGAAGAGGCTCTTGGGCCTGAAGGTGTTCGATGCCTCAGTGTAGGGGAATGCCAGGATTGGAATAGAAGTGGGTGGGTCAGAGAGCACCCTCATAGAGGCAGGGGGAGGGAGGATGGGATGGGGGTTTCCGAAGGGGAGATCTGGAAATGGATAACATTTAAAATGTAAATAAAGAAAATATCCAATCAAAAACAAACAAACAAACAAAAAACCTAATTTCATTCATTTTGCTCAGAGGCCTTCTTATTTGTTTCTGTTTAGAGCAGTGCCTTCTGTTGCTGAGACTTTTGTCATTATATGTAGTTAAGACTTGCTTTGAAGACCTAATCCTGCCTTTGCTGACCTGTGCCTTCAAGACAGCCATGCACCTCCTTTTAGGTTGGTTTGCATTTATAATGTTAAAGTTCCAAGAAGAGAGAGCCAAGGGCCAGACATGCTTACTAAGGTCCCGTGCTCCTTTGGGCGCTGCAACTCCCAGTGATTATGTTGTTTTCAGTAGCTACAATACAAGCAATGCAAGCAAGATAGGAGGGAACAGCCTTGAGAAGAAAGGGCCGGGTGATCTGCAGAGTGCAGTCCTTCCTGAGTGCTCTTTTGTCTTTGAAATTTGATAAGGACTGAAATTAAACATTGTCACTTTTTTTTTTTTAAAGAAAGCTGAAATACAAATGAAAGCTGTGGAGAGGGTGTTGCAGAAAGGAGAGAGAAAAAGTTCATAGAGTAAAAGTAGGAGGAAATATTTTTAACAGAAAAGAACAACCAATGGGAAAGGAAGTGTAATGGAGGTAAAGGAAGACTCCTGGCCAGTCAGCCTTGTTTTACATATTACTTCAGTAAAACCAGCCAGGAGGACTAGACTCAGGTAATTCAATAGAGAACATAATTAGCATACACAGGACCATATGCTGCTCAATTCATAGCAACACACACACACACACACACACACACACACAGAGAGAGAGAGAGAGAGAGAGAGAGAGAGAGAGAGAGAGAGAGAGAGAGAGATGGAGAGACAGAGACATAGAGACAGAAATAGAAACTAAAATAGAAAGTCCAGTGAAGGCACTATCAAATAAATAAATTCTCAATACTCTGCCAGTCAGCCAATTATTTTTGGTCAGCAGAAAATCGATGCACATTAAAACAAAATTTAAAAACATAGAAGTTAAAATTAATTTTAATTCTATCACCTTTTCCAAATAGATTGTTGTTTTTTTGCAGAATATCAGTGGATTTTTAGTGTATTTACATTTCCCCCAGATTGAATTTATGATGTCACTTTAGCTTTGATGTTTTTAACTTGATGTTTCTTGACTAGTTTTTTATGTTAGTATGTAGAATCATTTATTTTTTTAGTGTTTTATCTTATTTTAATCATGTTTCTTCATGTTTCATCATTCACACACTCTATAAATACATCTTCAATGTAAAAGAAAAATGTTAGAGAACTATCTGTAATTCAGGAGTCTTCTGTTCCTCCAACTACATCTTATTACACTTCCTTTCAAATACCTGCTCTATTTATAATTGACAGAAATTGGAAACAGCCTAAATGGCCATAGATGGATGAATGGCACATTTCCACAATGGAATATTACTCAGCTCTTAAAAATAAAATTATGAAATCCATAGGTAAATGATTAAGTTAAAATAATCAGCCCAAGAGAGGTAGATTCAAGTAGAAAATGCTGTATGCATTCTTTTATATGTGGATTAACATCCTTTTAAGCCTTTAGTAGGCATGCTACAATCTGTGTAACCCCAGAGGGTAGGTACAGAGTAAGAGGATAGGGGAATGGGAAAGATTACCCAAGGAAGGGGAAATAGAATATATGGTTATCAAGAGGCACAGGGGAGACTAGGAGAAGTAAACAGAGAGAGACAGACAAATGGGGTAAGTGAGAGCATATGAGAAGGAACAACTAACACTAAGGTCCAATTGAGGCATCATATGGAAACTTACTACTCTCAAAGCATATATCCATAGCAATGAAATCTAAATTGAGTCACCATGTTATGGGGGGACAGTGCCCCACATAATTAGTCATTTTTTGCCACAAAATAAAACACCCAGTACCAGGAATGTGTTATATTTAGCTGAATCATTGGCCAAAGGAGCCCCATGGAAATACCCAAACAACCCAGGCTATTATCAAGGCTATTGCTTGATCTCCACAAACTGATGATAAAATCCTACTGCTGAAGACAACTCTTAAATATTTCACTGAACACAGAGAAGTTGTTCTGATGCCCAACTAGAGGATTCACCTTTACTCTCTAGTGTTCCTTTTACTGGGAAGAATTTTGCTTGCTACCAAAGAAGAAAGGTAAACCAGAAACCCAGATACACACCCTGCAAGATATGCTGTTGCAATAGTGGCATAAATGTAGGCAAAAATCCAACCACTATAGAATTGGATTTAAGGCATACTTTATGAGATAGAATTCATGCCTGATGCTGATTGGGGCAGAGGCAAGAATCTAAGATTAGATAAGCCACATGCCTTAGGAAAAACAAATACTATTTGTCTTTTTAAAGGGAACATAGCATTAAAGTGATCCCTAAATTCACCTGTTATGTCCATAGACCAGTATCCCACTCAGCCATCATCAGAGAAACTTCTCCTTGCAATAGATGGGAACTAGCATAGAGACCCACAAGTGGACAATGTGCACAGAGTGAAAGTGTTTTGAACACCTAGTCCTAAGTGTGATGTCATTATCCAAGCTCTCCTCCCAGGACTCAGGGAGAGATGCAGAGATGGAAACACTGGAAGAGTCAGAGGAAAAGGATGACATCAAGGAATTGATGTTGTTAGATACAAGGAGACTGATGGTTGTCTGAACTCACAGAGACTGTGACAGCATGCACAGGTTAAAGAAAGATGTCTCAGCGCTGAGAAGGAGATGTGGATATGAGCTCCCATTCCTAAGAAAGAAGCTATTTCTAATTCATACCTGCTTGCAAAGTAAAAATAATTTTCAATGGTGCATTTTCATTGGGTATATTAACTACAGATAAAGTATGGCCCATGCTTAATAGTGGATGGCCAACACAAAATGAACTTGATGGTATTTTTGTAGAACTTTTGACTCACAATTCTATATTTGAGCTTTTTTTTTTGGTCTTATTGGACTTTTGCTTGATTGTTATGGATTCCTATTATGTGGTTTTAGGAATTATATATGTGTATGTGTGTGTGTATGTGTGTATTTCTGTGCTTTTGTTGGGTTTTAAAATTTTCATTCTTTTTTTTTTGTTTGCTTGTTCATTTTCTAAAAAAAAAAGAGAGGATATGTAGTTGAGTGGGTGAGGATGTGGGGAAGGGAAAATGGTCAAAATACATTGTATAAAAATCTATTATTATTATTACTACTACTATTAATTACTACTACTACTACTGCTGCTGCTGCTGCTGCTGCTATTACTATTGCTATTTCTCCTCATTCTTCTCTTATATATTGTATCCTCACTACAGTTTGACTTCTCTCTACTCCTCTTAGTCTGCTCAACCCCCAGATACATTTCTCTTCCTATTTTTTTCCATCAAAGAACAAGCCTCCTGGGTAATATCAATGGAACACAGCATAACAAGTTGCAATAACACTAGGTCCACATCCTTGTATCAAGGATGGATGAGGCAACCCAGTAGTAGTAAAAGGGTCCTCAGAACAGGCAAATAAGTCAGAGACACTGCCAAGTCCCACGTTGGGAGTCCCACAAGATCACCAAAATACACAACCGTAACATATATGCAGAAGATGTAGTTCAGACCCATACAGGGTCTGTGATTGTTGCTTCAGTCTCTGTGAGCCCCTATGAGCCCTGATTACTTGATTCTGTCAGCTGTGTTCTCGTGATGTCTGGATCCCACTGGCTCCTACAATTCTGACTCCTCATCTTCAATTCAGTTCCTGCATTCTGTCTAATGTGTGGTTGTGGGTCTCGGCATCCACTCACATCCATTGCTTTATAAAGCATCTCTGATGAAAATTGAACTAGGCACCAATTTATGAATAAATAAGCAGAATATCATTAAGAATCATTCCATTGGCTATTTTTTGCAGTTGTATTTTGTTCCATTCTAGGTCTCTGGGCTGTTCAGCCCCTGGTTCCTGGTCATCTAGGCAGTGTCAGACATGGGCTCCTTCTTGTGGTGTGATCAGAATATATTGTATGAAAAAATTATTTTTGATAAAAAAGAAGAAAAAGTGGCTTGGCTTAAAAATGTGCCTTTTATGTTTTAGAAAGATATACTACCCAAAAGAAATCTAGAAATACTGACTTTTCATATGTAGGTCTAAGATTGTTATATTTCAGTGAGGGTACACCACAGCCCCTGTACTTGGTAACAGAATTTGTATGACAGTTTTCAGCTTGCATCTCCTGGGAGGAAGCTTCCCTGAGCTCCAGACCTTTGTGTTCTCCTTACTGCCCTAGCACTAGTCCCCAAAAACCCCAAGAGAAACAAAAGTTGTTCCTGTGCTCACCAAGACAATCTACTGATTTCTGCCTGTGACATTGTCCATTGTCGATGTACTGACTTCAGAGTGTTCACCTCATGTTGGAAAAACAACTACATGGTGTGGCAAAAGAGTTGCTATGTGATATGGGGATCAAAGGGAAAACTGACATCCCATAACTCAATAATATGTATCAGTATAATGAGCATTTATTATAGAAGGGATAGAGTTTATGAGGCCTTTCCTTTCCACTAGTAGAGAAATTACTTATTGTGATAGCTTAGATATGCATTTGAGTGCAGCAATGAGGATATGCTCACCTTGGAGTCAACACTATAGAATTCCTATACTTTGATCCAAATACTATTTACCCAGATTGTAAAAGCAGTACTTAAGTCTCCTGATCTGAACTGTAATGGTATCATGAGTGCTGTCTATACCATTTCCCATAGAACACAATCATTATTTACTTTCTTTGCAGTAAGCAGTTGACATATAGTAACACTGTGAAGGCCCAATAAACTGTAAATCTAAGAATCACTCTGTTTGATGAATCTCCTCTGTGCTGCTGGCCTATCCAGAATCTCAGAATGTTCTCATATTTGGACATGGGCTTTAACAGGATGAGGAAGTTAAGTGAAGCTGTTGGAACCGGCCCCAGTCCATTTGGATTGACTTTGCTATAAAAGGAAGAGGATGGGAGACACACATTATAGGATGCACAGAACCATGTGAATGTGGCAATGCTGAGAAGCTACCACCGAAGGACCAAGAAGAAAGCCACTGGGGAACCAAAACCACAACTGCTGTGATCTCAACTTTGCCTCTAGAACTGTATGCAAATGAATGCCTTTTAAGTTCTCTTTGTTTAAATTTGTGACCTTCTGTTATTATTTATCCTTAGTCAATGAGTATAAATTGTTTTCCCTGATTGTTGACCAGATGTTTCATAAGTGGATTTACTCTCTGCATGACCAACTAAAAGTATGTTTGGAGCATGACCAGACTAGGACAGGTAGCCATCTCAAAAAAACTGAATCATTCACTACCCCAGGAAACCAATATTAATAAAGTATTTTTCAGTCTTATTTTGAAGGAATGGTGATCACTTTGAAGGTAAAATAGAGAAGAGAGAATATAGTTTACACTGACTTCTTCACTGTTTAGCAAATTCCAGTCCTGACATTGATGTGAAGAGATCACAACATGAAGCATAATAGTCTTCCAGCTGAGTACTTGGTTGTAATTTGTCATGAATGTAATTTGTCAAGTTGCCTCTATTTCTTGACTATATTTTTTATGGTGATCTTTATGATGTATCACTTTGGCTAAGCTACAGTCAATGGTTATTTTAATACAACATTAATCTAGGCATTGTCGCTATACGGTGTTTCTAGATGCGGATAAAGTATACTATCAAATGACTTTAACTAAGAGGCTTTATTGCAGATACAGTGGCTGGGCCTGATTTAAATCACTGAGAGTCTTTCAGTTCTCATGTGCACAGTAGTTTCATATCACACTGCAGGAGGGTTAAAGTGATAGGTCTTCCCCACTCAATGATTTAGACTTGGCCATCCAAGCCTTGCTGTTATATCAGGCAATTCCTTTTAACACTTTCTTAGTAAATATCTTATAGTAGTCCTGATTTTCTGGTTTGTCTTAGGATGGTACAGGGATAGAACCATAAGGATGTTTTATGAACAGCTTCTGTAGTTTTGAAAATATATTCTTTAATAAAGTTATTGTATACTTGTGACTGTTTGGAGTACTAAAAAGGACATTGGCTGTTCACAGCATGATATGAAAAAATATATACACAAAATGTTGACATGGAGGTATTCTTAGTTGATTATGCAGAGAAGCTTCTGAGTGATCATGTGTTTTTGCCTTCCTTACATTTCAGTTGCACTGAAAAATGGATAATGAAATTTTCTGGTAAGAGACTGGAAATACAAAACATTATGAAGTGATAGCCCAGACCCAGGAAGACAGATGTTGCATGCCATTTCTCATCTCATTTTTCCAGCTCCAAACCTTCCAAGTAAATACACACATAAGACATACATACATCAACTATGAAAACTAAAAAGGACCCACCTTGGGGATGTGGGAAAGCATTCATGTGTGCGTGCATGCACACACACACACACACACACACACACACACACACACAATCTTAAAAAAAATCCAGGAAAAGCAAACAATGTTAAGATTCTTCATCTATCCAGGGCAAAAAAAAAAATCTTAACTGTATGACTCTCACAGTCTTCATCCTGCTAGCGTGCATTCATGGAAATAATTAAAAAGATCTTTTTTAAATTTTATATTTATTTATTTTTATTTTCTATATTCTTTGTTTACATTCCAAATGCTTTCCCCTTTCCCAGTTTTCCCCTCCCCATAAATCCCATAAGCCCTCTTCCCTCTGCCCATTCCCCAATCACCCCCTCCCATTTCTCTGTCCTGGTAATCCCCTACAATGCTGGATCAAGCCTTTACAGGACCAGGGACCTCTCCTTCTTTCTTCTTGGAAATCATTTAATATGTTAATTCTGTCTGGAGTATTCAGAGAGTCTGGGCTAAGTAATATTCATTTATCAGTGACTGCATTCCATATGTATTCTTTTGTGATTGGGTTACCTCACTTAGGATGATATTTTCCAGGTCCAACCATTTGCTGAAAATTTTCATGAATTCATTGTTTTTAATTACTGAGTAGTATCCCATTGTGTAAATATACCATACTTTCTGTATCCATTCCTCTGTTGAGGGACAGTAAGAGAAAAGGGCCAAGTAACATATAAAGGAAGACCTATCAGAATTACACCAGACTTCTCATCAGAGACCATGAAAGCTAGAGGATCCAGGGCAGATCTCATGCAGACTCTAAGAGAACACAAATACCAGCCAAGACTACTATACCCAGCAAAACTCTCAATCACCATAGATGGAGAAACCAAGAAATTCCATGATAAAACCAAATTTAAACAATGTCTTTCCACAAACCCAGCCCTACAAAGGATAATAGGTGGAAAACACCAGTACAAGGAGGGAAACTACATCCTGGAAAAAGCAAGATAGTAACCTTCTTTCATCAAACCCAAAAGAAGATAACCACTCAAACATAAAAATAACATCAAAAATAACAGAAGTAATAATCACTATTCCTTAATATCTCTTAACATCAATGGCCTCAATTCCCAATAAAAAACATAGACTAACAGACTGGATATGTAAACAGGACCCTACATTTTGCTGCATACAGGAAACACACCTCAGTGTCAAAGACAAACACTACCTCAGAGTAAAAGGCTGGAAGATAATTTTACAAGCAAATGGTCTCAGGAAATAAGCCAGAGTAGTCATTCTAATATAAGATAAAATTGACTTTCAACCTAAAGTCATCAAAAGGGACACAGAAGGACACTTCTTACTGGTCAAGGGAAAAATACACCAAAAAGAACTCTCTATTCTGTACATCTATGCTTCAAATGCAAGGGCACCCTCATTCATAAAATGATCTTAAAGTAAAAATCTGAAGGTTAAAAGTAGTGGGTGTCAGTTGAGACTAAATAAATATGCAAACATGCAGCAAGAACTACATCTAGAGCATGGTCAGCTCATATGCACTTTATCCTACCACATAGTTGAACTTTAACATTTTTAGAGCTTTTTTGTGCTAAGAAATTAAAAGAGTTCATAAAAAATTAGTGATTAAGACTAAGGGGCTATGTCTACTTTGGTTTTATTTTTTCTAGACACCAGTAGCTTTCTTACATTTTCTCTTTTTACCTTACATTTGAGATTATAACACGATTACAACTTTTAATATCCCCTCTCTCCCTTCTAACTCTCTCATAGTCCTCTCCCCACTATCCTTCCAATTCACAGTGCTCCTTCACCGACTCTTATTGCATGCATATACATGTATACGACTACATATTTCTAATATAACCTGTTCAGCCCCTATAATGTCACGTGTATGTGTGTTTTCAACTTTTATTTTTGATGGCATCAATGCCTTCTGGTTGATGGTCTCTGCAGATTTCCTTTGGGATGCCACAACTGCTATTGTTTGAAGTTCAGATATTTACCTTCTAGCTTTGGTGAACATATAATTTCTTAATTAACATATAACTACTGCATGATAGTATCCCATGTAATAAGGAATGATATTTTTCTTCTAACTTTTAGTAAATACAGTCTATAAATCTTGTTTCTTTTAGAAACAAGATTCAGCCTTAAGATTTACTTTAGATTTTAGAGAAAACTTATATCATAAAATTCCTTGTGAAAAATTATTAAATATATCCAAGCCTGGAAAAATGTTTTTGACAATTTTGTGCCTAATATTGTCTGTCCTTCAAAAGTAGTTTGCAAACTTCTAATTAGACATGGCAGGATATATTCTTTTTCCTGTTGTTACTTGAAATTCTCTGTTTTTTCTTTAAAACTAAGAGAAAAATAGCATACGGATAAATACTAGACAAATAGGAAGAAAGAATCTTTTTAAAATTTAAATTTACTTCTATTTTTTGATTTTCCTAAACAAGTTACACACACAGTTACACACACAGTTACACACACAGTTACACACACAGTTACACACACACACACACACACACACAAATCTAACTTCTGAAGTTTATACACACACACACACACACACACACCTAACTTCTGAAGTTTCTAGAATACAAGGACGCCTGAGATTTGAGTTTTTTCTTTTTCTTTTCCTTTTTCGTTTATTATTGGTGAAAAATTTTAATTTATACAAATAAACTATGTGCTCTCAAATATGTGAATATTGCAGTATAACTTGGTGTTAATTGTGGGATTTTCTTTTTGCCTTTATACCTAGTGAAACTCACACTCAAGGTCGGCTCCAATTAGTTTCAGTTTTAACAGGGTAACATGGGACCATCGGAGTATCAAGTCTCGACTGTACAACCTGACATCTCATTAACAGTTATTTTATAGCATATGATGCTAGGGTGATCTGAGTTAATGTCCATACTGGCAAGGTGACAGAAGGTATACAGAGTCAAATTTTCTTGCCAAGTGACACACTACTTTTAGGAAAATAGTTGCACTCACTGAGCCCAGTTGATGATCACAAGAGAATAGGGACTTTAAGAATAACCACTTATGGAGACAAAGGAACACTCCTCCACTGCTGGTGGGGTTGCAAATTGGTACAACCACTCTGGAAATCAGTCTGGCGGTTCCTCCGAAAACTGGGCACCTCACTTCCAGAAGATCCTGCTATACCACCCCTGGGCATATACCCAGAGGATTCCCCACCATGTAATAAGGATACATGCTCTACTATGTTCATAGCAGCCCTATTTATAATCGCCAGATGCTGCAAAGAACCAAGGTATCCCTCAACAGAAGAGTGGATGCAAAAAATGTGGTATATCTACACAATGGAGTACTATTCAGCCATTAGAAACGATGAATTCATGAAATTCTTAGGCAAATGGATGGAGCTAGAAAACATCATACTAAGTGAGGTAACCCAGACTCAAAAGGTGACTCATGGTATGCACTCACTAATAGGTGGATATTAACCTAGAAAACTGGAATACCCCAAACATAATCCATACATCAAATGAGGTACAAGAAGAAAGGAGGAGTGGCCCCTGGTTCTGGAAAGACTCAGTGAAGCAGTATTCGGCAAAACCAGAACGGGGAAGTGGGAAGGGGTGGGTGGGAGGACAGGGGGAGAGAAGGGGGCTTATGGGATTTTTGGGGAGTTGGGGGCTAGAAAAGGGGAAATCGTTTGAAATGTAAATAGAAAATATATCGAATAAAAAAAAAGAATAACCACTTATATGAGTTACTTGTGCAAAGGCTCCTGAAACTCAAGTTCAATTATGCCTCACACAATAGAGTAAGGCATAATGTAATTTGATGAATACCAGCTGTGGCTTTGGGGACTATTCATCACAATGGTAGCTGCAGTTTCACCAATGTTATAACCTGCAGTTATACATACAGTCCTTCTAAGTAATTTTTCTGTAGTCTTTTCAAAAATTCAAGTTCTTTCTTCATGACTTAAAGTTGGATACTTTGACAAATTGTTGGGTATAAATATAAAGTCATGCATAGAACATATGGTAGGATTATTTAATTTGAGATAGGCTTTATTTTATAGAAAAAGAAAGAAATAAAAAAAACATGTTTATGTTGCTGATTTCAGCATAGGCCTGTATCAGTTAAAATTAAAGTTATATAAATGTTGAGGTGCTTTTATTTATTCATACATGATTTTTCTAGTAAAGTGCTTCCCTGGACTCTAGTGCATGAGGTGACTTGATGCTAAAATTATAAAATGTAAAGTTCTGAGGGCCCAGGGGTCATTTAATTGAACATTTTATCTTTATAGAGTTGAAAACTCAGCCTAAGTGCTGAAAATTGCAGTTTGGATAGATGGATACAATTCTAGTTTTCCCTGATGATAAACTTAATTGCACCTCTCCTGTATATATACATAGATATATGCATAATAAGGACCTCCATTTCTCTATGGAGGCAGAGCCAGATGCCTCTCATTTTCAATGTGTGTGTTAACACTTTTGTCACCTGCCTCCATTTTATCTTTTACTCCTCTTTAAATGATTTTTTTTAAGAGACAATGTCTCACTTTGAATCCCTGGTTGACCCTGAACTCACTATGAGGCCAATACTGGCCTTTAGGAGGTGGCACTTGTCCTGCCTCTGCATCCTGACTGTGGGGACTGCAGGTGTGAGTTTTGGATCACTCTAGTAAAGACCCTTAGCTATTTTCTGACATTCTTAGTCCACAGTCCTTAACTTTTCAGCATTATGGCGTCATTGACTTTTCTCTCTTAGAGAAAATCCTGTCTTAAAGATACATGGCAGGACTATGGAAAATGCATCCTTTAATTGTCAGATCTTCCCTGACCCTACACAGATGTATTTTTTTATTAATCTATTTTCATATTTTGAATATGTAGTTTACCCAAGGCTGATGCTTTGAACACTTGGCTCCCAGTGTAGCTTGTAGCTCTATTTTAAGTCTGTGGAGCCTTTGGGAGGTGGATGGAGGCTGGGAAAGGGGGGACTTTGAAGGCCATACTCACCCCTGGTCCTTACTTGTCTCTTTCTGATTCCCAATGCAGCAACAAACCTCAGTAGCATGCTAGCTACTGCCATGTCTGGAGCTTCTCTGCCTTGCCAGATGGACTGGAATCTCTCCAAATTTATGAATGAGAAGAAACCTTCTGTCTCTTGAATTGTTTTGGTCAGGAATTTGAGTACAGAGATGAAACAGTAATCCATAAGGAAAATGGGTACCAAACAAATGGGACTTTCTTCCTTTCTGCAGCTATGAAAAACAAGACTGCCCCTCATGGTCCTGGCACCATTGGTGGGGTCACTCCTGGCATTCCTCGCCAGGATAGGATAGACTGGAGCTCCCTAAAACTGTGAGTCAGAATAAATCTTTCTGTTCAATTGCTTCTTCCAGATATTGATCACAGTGGTGAAATATAACTAATGCACTGTTGCCTAGACATTTTCCATGTAATGTTTTTTTCTACAAGGTTGTAAAATTTTTGAAGGCAGGAAGCATGTTTTTATCCTGTATTCTTAGATGCTAATAAAATGCCTGCTACATGGGAGGTCTTTGAATGAATAAACAAATGAGTAATGGTACAAACACTTGGAAAGGCTGTTCAGTTGATCTTATTGAAATATCGAGTATACAATGGTATACTTTGATTATCAGGACCTGTGGGAAAGTATCTATAAAGTTAGACTCAACAATTATAAACCCTGTGGTTAGTGATATTTTCAATAGATTAATGCTGGAGATATGAAGAGTAACTTTAGAGTTTCACTCTTCTCTTGCACATTTCAAAGGCATCATTGCTCTGATAATGCTGAATTGTATGGAATTTTAATTTAGTAACTAGTGTTTAAATTTTTCATATAATAATGTTTAATCTCTACTATTTGAAAAGTACTCATTTTTAATTACATGTGTGTATATACACATACAATACACATACATATGCATATGTATATACCTCTATGTATACCTCTACATACATACATATATATATACATCATACATATATACATACCATACACACACACCACACACACACACACATATATATGTGTGTGTGTGTATATATATATATATATGTATGTATATATATATACTAGTGCCCTAGTGTCCACATAGATTGGGACATATCCTCTGAAAGAGTAGTACATTCTCTTAATCACTTGCCTCTTCAGCCCCCAATAATAAGTCTTTAAGTGGCAGGGCCCTGCCCCAGCCTTTAGAATAAATAGTATTGCGGAGGTGACACAGTGTTGGATGAAGACCAAAGACTGACGATCCCTGGCTTTGTAACTCTTTCTTACTGTTCTGTGCTATTTAGTGTTGGTTTCTTTTCTCTTAATATATTGTGCTAATAAACACTGATTTCTTTTCTCTCTAGCCTGAGGACCTCTTGATGGCCAGGCAAGAGGCTTGGAACTCATTGACTCTTCATGAATTAGAGAAAAAAGAAGGAAAAGAAAGAAAATCATTAACACAGACAATGCATGCAGGCACATTTATACTCTCTCACACACACTCTGGTCAGCTTTGATCACCTGTTTCATCAACTCCTCAAGTGTTCATGCATACTTACATACATACACATATACACACATGTGTGTATAGACACACACACACACACACACACACACAGACCACATACACATAAGACTTAGTCTCTTTTGCCATAGCTCAAACAAGAAGGATTTTTTTTTCAAAAGCTGAAGAGGATACAAAGGATTTCTACCCATAAACCTTGTGTAAATACATAGAAAGCGTATTCTTTTTCATGTTAATTCTATAGGAGATTTGTATTTGCAAATAAAGTGGTGACATGAAAATCAAAAGAGCACAAAGGGCACTCTCTTTCAGAAGTATATATATGGCTTGACCTTTTGTGATTGTTAGGAGAGGGAGCCTACCTTTCCATTTCTTAGTAAGCAATGGTATTCAAGAATCTTCAACCGCTATTTGTTGGTGCAGTTTCTAATGTTGCATCATTTAGTACACATGTCGGAAATGGCAGTTTTCCTGCTTCACAACCTTGCAGTTTGCAATGCTCTTTCATGCACATTTAATCCTTTGATGCCAGCTGGTAATGAAACGTTTTCTAATTATTATGCATCATTGGCCAGGGCGAGCCTGAAGGCCAAAAGCAGTTAACAGGTATTAATTATAGCCATTTACTTTCCTCTGAACTTTAATTGACATTCCCACAGGTTAAAATCTTTAAATCACATACACACTTGATTCCTTCGGCTTCTCTTACATTGATTTATCTTTTAAGGGCACCATTGTTCTCTTGCTATATATTTGTGGCTCAATCTAGAGAGTGTTCTACTACAATTGAGTTAAGACAAATCACTAAGATTTCCTTGTTTTCTAAGGAGTATAGAATTTTTTCTTCTAGAAACAGGATAAATCAATTTCAACAATTGTTACCAAATTGGAAAAGAGTTCAGATAGACTATTTCTATATAGCCTAATCACAAAAAATAAAGTGTAGTTGGCCAATATTGTATTGTTTCAGAGATCATAAATTACATGGGTTGTTGTGAGATTAAAACTGACAATCAAGAGCCACGTAGAACTGTGTGAAAACATTAGACAGAGATTAGCATCCCTCAGACTCCATTCATACCACCAGGATATTGGGTCTTTTTATCATAATTATAAAATTCCTTTCCCACCAAGAAAAAGAATATCACTATAGTTAATATTCAAACAAATAGTAGTGTAATGACATGAAGTGACGTTAAGAAACAGTATTTTATTGCAACTATTGAGGTCAAAATTGACAAACATAACTCTCTTATTTGAAAGTGAATAAAAGTGTTTAATGCAAGTTTGTATTCCATAATTATAAAACAAATAGATATTTTAGATTGTTACAGAAGCAAAAATTGAACTCTATAGGAAAATGTCTTTACAGATAATGTGAAAATGTATATCTTGGCTTGATTCTGTATCTAATTGAAGCACACATGGAATTATGCAGTTCCCATTTCCTCCCCCTCTTAATGGAACATTGCATAATATGAAATTAAAACTGAAAGCCAAGAACAAAGTATGCTTTTGTGAAGGCATTTACACAGAGAAGACTCTTTCCATCTTACAGACTTTTATTAAACCTTGACCTTTATTTTGATTTAACATTTTTTTTTGCTATATAGCATACCTAGGTGAAGAAAAAATAAGCTGACTGATCTATGAGCAATTGAATATATTTTATAGTTTATCATCTATCTGTCTATCATTTATTTATAATCTCTATCATCTGTAATTTCTATCATACATCACTTATCTATTATCTATAAATCATTTTTCTATTTATCATTGACTATATCATCTATCTTTTATCTATCCACTTATCTACCTACATTCAATCATTTCTTATATCTATTTATTTATCTATCTATATATAATCATATTTGTCTATCAGCTATCTATAATCCCTATCATTCCCATCTATCATCTATTCTATCTATCATCTATTTATCCCCTATATCTATGATTTATCATCTGTCTATCATCTTTATTATGTATGTGTGTTTATCTATATCATTTATCTACATATCTATGTATGTATGGATCTATGTATCTGAGTATGTATATATGTATGTATTTATCACTTCTCTATCATCTACTTATCTAGCTCTCATCTAACTATCTAATATATCTATCAATCACCTATCATTTCTATCATCCATCTATCTTATCCATTTATTATATCTCTCTCTTTACGTATCTATATGTGTATGTATGTATCATCTATCTATCTATCTATCTATCTATCTATCTATCTATCCATCTTCTGTCTTCTATTTATTATCATCATCTTCCATCTGCCACTCTATTTTTTGTGTGCCTCTTCCATGTGCCTCTCTATTTAGCTCTAAAATGATGAGTTGAAGCTTGAAATCTTAATGAATTTAGAGTCCCAAGAGGGAATCAAAAGAAACAACAAACTCTAGTGGAGTATAAAACAAAGTAGGAAAGAGAGAAAGAAGGCAGAGATGGGACAGTAATCTAATAGGACATAAATATTTACATTCCTTTATAAAATGCATTTTGAGTTGGAAGCAACAAGGACTAGAGGTGATATTAAAAATATTTCAGGTAGTTTTGATACACTTCATTGAAAAGGACCTAAAACATACCTATTAGATCTCAGAGTTCAAACACTACTATTGAGTACCTACTATGAACTAGAATGTACTAGTGATACTGAATAGATAGTAATCAAGAAAGACATAGGATTCTTCCCATTCCAGCTTTCTGAAATATACTGATATTCATTTACATATTTAACAAATAAATAACAACAGAGGGAGATAAGTGATATGAAAAATTGTCACATGTCGTTGTATGTTATGAGGCTCATTTAATGGAGCACAGAATCAGAGTGCATTTAGAATGATGTTTTACCTAAATATAAGAGATCATTGGGTGGAGTTAATTCAAGTAGGGAAGTAAGATTTGTGCAAGCTAAGAGATGCAAAGGGGCCATGATTCAAAGGATCATAAAAGGGAAAAATTCATTGTGTATTCTATGTTTTTCTCTTAAATTGTTTTATACGATATATTTTGATCATGTTTTTCCCTTTCTTAAGTCCTCACAACTCCTCCTTATCCACCCAACTTCCTGTTCCCCTCTCTCTTTAGGCATCTGGACCATTAAACCCTTTACTCTAAAAGGCCCAAAACTCTGACTTAGTCATGAGTTGGATGGTTTGTTATGACATCATCTTTTCATGTGACCACATTGTAGCTTCCTGAGAATATGAAGCACTATTCATACTTCAAAAATATCCTTAAGATATTAACATTAAACATGCAACAGAATAAGTGATGTCTTAGTAGATATTTATCTGTCAAAGTGTGGGTGGTTTACCCAGAATAGTGAAAAATATTCTCAACAATAAAAGAACATCTGGGGTATCACCATCCCTGACCTGTCACTACAGAGTAACAGTGATTAAATCTGTATGGTATTGGTACAGAGCCAGGTAAGAAGATCATTGGAATAGAACTGAAGACCCAGAAATGAACCCATATACCTATGGTCACTTGATATTTGACAAAGGAGCTAAAAACAACCAGTGGAAAAAGACAGCATTTTTAACAAATGGATCTGGTCAACTGGCAGTCAGTATGTAGAAAATACAAATCGACCCATTCTTATCTCCTTGTACAAAGCTCAAGTCCAAGTGGATCAAGGACCTCCACGTAAAACCAGACACACTAAAACAAATAGAAAAGAAACTGGGGAAGAGCCTTGGGCACATGGGCACAGGGGAAAATTTCCTGAACAGAACATTAATAGCTTATGCTCTATGATCAAGAATTGACAAATGGGACCTCATAAAACTACAAAGCTTCTGTAAGGCAAAGGACACTGTCAATAGGGCAAAACAGCAACCAACAGATTGAGAAAAGATCTTTACCAATCCTAAATATACCAGATTCCCCAGAGCTCCCAGGGACTAAGCCATCAACCAAAGGTACACAGGGCTCCAGCTACATTTGTATCAGAGGATTGCTTTATCAGGCAGCAATGGGACGAGAGGTCCTTGGTCCTATGAAGGCTTTATAGATGCCCCAATGTAGGGGAATTGAGGTCAGGGAGGTAAGAGTAGGGTGGGTGGAGGAACACCCTCATAGAAGCAGGGGGAGGGAGGATGGGATAGGGATTTTTATGGGTGGGAACCAGGAAAGGAGATAACCTTTGAAATGTAAATAAAGAATATATCTAATAAACAAAAAGTGGATGATGGTTGTAAAATTTCTAGGTCTACTTACAGAGATCCATTTCCTTCAGTGAGACTTCATGTCCAAAAGGTTCCACAACCTTCTCTTTTATTTTTAGTTTTTATTTATTTTTTGCATCAAGATCTATAGATTCTATTTTGACAACATTTGAAGTTCCAAATGTTGGATTCATTTATAGCTATATGATTCCAAATATAGCTACTTCTTGTGATTCAATACATGCTTTTTTAAGGTTCGATATATTCTTTATTTATATTTCAAATGATTTCCCCTTTCCTGGATCCCCCTTCTCTGAAAGTCCCATAAGCCCCTTCCCTCCCCCTTTTCCCCAGTCCACCCCTTCCCGCTTCTCTCTCCTGGTAAATTCCTACATTGCTGCACTGAGCCTCTCCAGGACCAGGGGCCTCTCCTTCTTTTTTTCTTGGGCATCATTTGATATGTGAATTGTCTTGGGTATTCCAAGCTTCTAGACTGATATCTAAATATCAGTGAGTGTATACCTTAAGTGTTCTTTTGTGATTGGGTTACCTCACTGAGGATATTCTCCAATTCCATCCATTTGTCTATGAATTTCATGAATTCATTGTTTTTAATGGCTGAATAGTACTTCATTGTGTATATATACCACATTCTCTGTTTCCATTCCTCCATTGAGGCACATCTTGGTTCTTTCCAGCTTCTGGCTATTATAAATAGGGCTGCTATGAACATAGTGGAGCATGTATCCTTATTACACCCTGGGGGATTCTCTGGGTATATGCCCAGGAGTGGTATAGTAGGGTCCTCTGGTAGTATTATGCCAAGTTTTCTGAGAACTGCCAGACTGATTTCTAGAGTGGTTGTACCAGCTTGCAACCCTACCAACGGAGGAGGAAAGTTCCTCTTTCTCCACATCCTTGCCAACATCTGTTTTCTCCGGAGTTTTTGACTGTAGTCATTCTGACTGGTGTGAGGTGAAATCTCAGGGTTGTTTTGATTTGCATTTCCCTGATAACTAAGGATGCTGAACATTTCTTTAGATGCTTCTGCACCATTTGATATTCCTCAGTTGAAAATTCTTTGTTTAGCCCTGTACCTCATTTTTAAATAGGGTTATTTGTGTCTCTGGAGTCTACCTTCTTGAGTTCTTTGTATATCTTGGATATAAGTCGTCTGTCGGATGTAGGGTTGGTAAAGATCTTTTCCCAATTTGTTGGTTGCCGTTTTGTCCTTTTGACAATGTCCTTTGCCTTACAGAAACTTAGTAATTTTATGAGGTCCCATTTGTCAATTCTTTCTCAAATAGTTTCACCATCTGGAGACCACCTCTGTACACACATGAGCCTATTGAAAATATTTTACCTCTAAGCCAGGACAATGCATATATTTGCATTCTTTTAACATTAATATATTTCTTCTTTAGCCCTATTTATAATAGCCAGAAGCTGGAAAGAACCCAGGTATCCCTCAATGGAAGAATGGATGCAAAAAATGTGGTATATATACACAATGGAGTACTATTCAGTCATTAGAAACAATGAATTCATGAAATTCTTAGAAAAATGGATGGAGTTGGAGAACATCATACTAAGTTAGGTAACCCAGTCTCAAAAGATCAATCATGGTATGCATTCACTAACAAATGGATATTAGCCTAGAAAATTGGGATACCCAAAACATAATCCACACATCAAATGAGGTACAAAAAGAATGGAGGACTGGCCCCTGGTTCTGGAAAGACTCAGTGTAGCAGTATAGAGCAGAACCAGAACAGGGAAGTGGGAAGTGATGGATGAGAGAACAGGGGGAGGGAAGGGGGCTTATGTGACTTTCGGGGAGTGGGGGGGTCTGAAAAGGGGAAATCATTTGAAATGTAAATAAAAATATAGCGAATAAAATATATATATTTCTGCTTTAATCTTTAAAGATTTCCTGTAGCCAAATATGATGAAATTTTTCAAAATACATCCTGACAACATATGTATTTTAACTTGAATATGTAGACCATTTGTATCTAATGTATTATCAGTTCATGGAGGATTGATTTTTTTATTTTCAAAATTGTTTTATTAAAAATAAGTAAAAAACCATGAAATTGATACTATCATTACTTTCTTCAAGTGTGGAGGATCTATATATTTCTTTTTTTTATTAGATATTTTCTTTATTTACATTTTAAATATTATCCCTTATCCTGGTTTCCCCTCCCAAAACCTCCTAACTCATCTACTCCTGCTTTTCTGTCCTGGCATTCCCCTATACTGGGGCATTGAGCCTTCTCCGGACCAAGGGCCTCTCCTCCCTTTGATGTCCAACAAGGCCATCCTCTGCTACACATGCAGCTGTAGCCATGGATCCTTCCATGTGTACTCTTTGGTTGGTGATTAAATCTCTAGTAGCTCTGGAAGCACATACGGGTTGGTTCATATTGTTGTTCCTTCTATTGGACTGCAAACCCCCATCAGGTCCTTGGGTCCTTTCTTTAGATCCTCCATTGTGATCAATTCAATGGTTGGCAAAGAGCATCTCCCTCTGTATTTTTCAGGCACTGGCAGGGCCCCTCAGGACACAGCAAGGCTCCTATCAGCAAGCACTTGTTGGCATCTACAATAGTGTCTGGGTTTGGTAAGTGTATATGGGATAGATCCCCAGGTGGGACAGTTTCTGAATAGCCTTCCCTTCAGTTTCTGCTCCACACTCTGTCTCTGTATTTTCTCCCATGGTACTCTTTTTTTCCCCTTCTAAGAAGCACCAAATTATTTACACTTTGTCTTCCATCTTCTTGAGCTTCATGTGGTCTGTGAATTATATCTTGAGTATTCCAAGCTACTGGGCTAATATCCACTTATCAGTGAGTACATACCTTGTGTGTTCTGTTGAGATTGGGTTACCTCACTCAGGGTGATATTTTTTAGTTACATATATTTGCCTAAGAATTTTATGAATTCACTGTCTTTAATAGCTGATTAATATTCCATTGTGTAAATGCACACATTTTCTGTATCCATTTCTCTGTTGAAGGACATCTGCATTCTTTCCAGGTTCTGGTTATTATAAATAAGGCTGCTATGAACATTATATAATAAGCTTATTATATAATAAACTCATTATTATGAGCATGTATCCTTATTACAAGTTGTAGCATCTTCTCAGTATATGTCCTGGAGTGGTATAGCTGAGTCCTCAGGTAATATTATGTCTAATTTTCTGAGGAACCTTCTAACTCATTTCCAGAGTGGTTTTACCAGCTTACAAACCCACCAGCAATGGAGGAGTGTTCCTTTCTATCCACATCTTTGCTAGCATTTGTTGTTACTTGAGTTTTTGATCTTAGCCATTCTGACTGATGTGAGGTGGAACTCAAGGTTGTTTTGAGTTGCATTTCCCTGATGACTAAGGATGTTGAGAACATTTCTTTAGGTGATTCTCAGTCACTCAGTATTCCTCAGTAGAGATTTCTTTGTTTAGGTATGTACCCAATTTTTAATAGGGTTATTTGGTTCTTTGGAGTCTAACTCCTTGAGTTCTTTGTATTTATTGGATATTAGTGCTCTATAGGGTGTAGGATTGGTAAAGATCTTTTCCAAATCTATTGGTTGCCTATTTTGTCCTATTGACACTGTCCTTTGCCTTACAGAAGCATTGTAATTTTATGAAATCCCATTTGTCAATTCTTGATCATAGAGCATAAGCTATTGGTGTTCTGTTCAGGAAATATTTTCCTGTGTCCATGTATTCGAAGCTCTTTCCTACTTTCTTTTTTTATTAGTTTCAGTGTGGTTTTATGTGGAGATTCTTGATCCACTTGGACTTGAGCTTTGTACAAGGGGATAAGAAAGGATTGATTTGCATTTTTTACCTGCTAACTACTATTTGAATCAGCACCATTTGTTGAAAACTGCATGGTACTGATATAGGGACTGGCAGATCGATCAATGGAATAGAATTGAAGACCCAGAAATGAACCCACATACCTACAGTCACTTGATCTTTGACAAAGGAGCTAAAACCATCCAGTAAAAAAGACAGCATTTTCAACAAATTCTTCTATGAAGAATTGAATTGGAATTTTGATGAGGGTTGCATTGAATCTGTAGATTGCTTTTGGCAAGATGGTCATTTTTCCTTTATTAATTCTTCCAATCCATGAGCATGGGAAAAGTTTCCATCTTCTGAGATCTTCAATTTCTTTCTTTGGATGTTCTTGTCATACAGATCTTCCACTTGCTTAGTTAGAGTTATATTATTTGTGACTATTGTGAAGGGAGTCGTTTGAGTTAATTTTATATCCTGCCACTTTGCTGACGTTGTTTATCAGGTTTAGTAGTTCTCTGGTGGAATTTTTTGGATCACTTAAGTATATACTACAATATCATCTGTAAATAGTGATATTTTGACTTCTTCCTTTCCAATTTGCATCTTGTTGACCTCTTTTTGTTGTTGCATTGCTCTGCCTATGACTTCCAGTACTATATTGAATATTCCAGTATGGAGATAGTGGGCAGCCTTGTCTAGACCCTGATTTTAGTGGTATTTCGTCATGTTTATCTCCATTTAGTTTGATGTTGGCTACTGGTTTGCTGTATATTGCTTTTATTATGTTTGGGTATAGGCCCTGAATTCCTGATATTTCCAAGGCTCATACCATGAAGGGGTGTTAGATTTTGTCAACGCCTTTCTCAGCAGCTAATGAAATTATCATGTAGTATTTTTCTTTGAGTTTGTTTATATATTGGATTATGTTAGTGAATCATTCCTGCATCCCTGGGATGAATCCTACTTGATCATGATGTATGATTATTTTGATTTGTTCTTGGATTTGGTTTGAGAGAATTTTATTCAGTATTTTGCATTGATATTCATAAAGGAAATTGGTCTGAAGTTCTCCTTTGTAGGGTATTTGTTTAGTTTAGGTATCAGAGTAATTGTGGCTTTTTGTTGTTAGTGGTAGAATTATGTTTATGCGGCTATCTTCTTTTGGGTTGTTAATAGAAGATTATTTTCTTGCTTTTCCTAGGTGTAATTTCCCTCCTTGTGTTAGAGTTTTCAGTCTATTATCCTTTGAAAGGCTGGATTTGTGGAAAGATATTGTGTAAATTTGGTTTTGTCATGGAATAACTTGGTTTCTCCATCTATGGTAATTGAGAGTTTTGCTGGGTATAGTAGTCTTGGCTGGCATTTGTGTTCTCTTAGTGTCTGTATAACATCTCCCTAGGATTTTCTGGCTTTTATAGTCTCTGGTGAGAAGTCTGGTGTAATTCTGATAGGTCTGTCTTTATATGTTACTTGACCTTTTTCCCTTACTGCTTTTAGTATTCTTTCTTTGTTTTGTGCATTTTTTGTTTTGATTATTATGTAATGAGAGGAAGTTCTGTTCTGGTCCAATCTGTTTGGAGTTCTGTAGGCTTCTTGTATGTCCATGAGGATCTCTTTCTTTAGGTTAGGGAAGGTTTCTTCTATAAATTTGTTGAAGATATTTACTGGCCATTTTAGTTGAGAGCCTTTGCTCTCTTCTATACCTATTATCCATAGGTTTGGTCTTTTCATTATGTCCTGGATTTTCTGGATGTTTTGTGTCAGGAGATTTTTGCATTTTGCATTTTCTTTGACTGTTGTGTCAATGTTTTCTATAGTATCTTCTGCACCTCTGATTCTGTCTTCTATCTCTTGTATTCTGTTAGCAATACTTGCATCTATGATTCCTGATCTCTTTCCTAGGTTTTATATCTCCAGAGTTTTCTCCCTTGGTGATTTCTTTATTGTTTCAACTTCTATTTTTAGATTCTGGATGGTTTTGTTAAATTACGTTACCTGTTTGGTTGTGTTTTCCTGTAGTTCTTTAAGGGATTTTTGTGTTTCACCTTTAAGGGCTTCTACCTGTTTACCTGTGTTTTCCTGTATTTTTTAATAGGGAGTTATTTATGTCCTTGTTAAAGTTCTCTATCAGCATCATGAGATGTGATTTTAAATCCAAATCTTGCTTTTCCGGTGTGTTAGGGTATCCTGGACTTGCTGTGATGGGAGAACTGGGTTCTGGTGATACCAAGTAGCCTTGGTTTCTGTTGGTAGGGTTTTTGTGCTTGCCTTTTGCCATCTGGTGATGTTGGTCTTGCTGTCTCTAGCTGGACTTTTTCCTCATATGGGCCTGTAAGCCTGTTTCAGCACTCCTGGTAGCCCAGCTCTCTCCTGGCAGGACCTGTCCACAGAGGGTTGTGGAGTAGCCTCAACTCCAGGGTGCAGATGGTGATCAGAAGTGTCCTGTCCCAGCTGCTTCTCAGTTCCCTAGCACTGTGTGCTTGCTCCTACCCAGTCCACCCAGGTTTGAATTTTTATATCATATTGATTTTTCCTATATTTTCCCTTGTTCATTTTTATGAATAATAAAATTTGTACTTCTTGTGTCAAAAGAAGATACTTATCTGTCTTAGAAATTTATGTAATTCATCAATGACTTTTGGGATATAGAAAACATAGATTGTTTTGATTTATAACTGATCAACTAATCGATTTCACTGTGATAGGTTTAGGGATTCAGAATGTTCTTGAACCACATTCTTATTCTCACACAGTACAGAGTCTAGCATGAGGGAGAGAGACTTACAAAGGAAAATATTTTGATTTCCAAAGTAAAAGTATTCATGAACTGCAGTCATGTCTCTACTACAATGCTACATTCAAAATGTCCCAAAATTGCCTTAGACATGTATGCATGTATAAAGTACAATGAACTCTGGTCATATGCTTTCAGAAAGCCACCTTCTATCGGTATGTATGTTATTTTAAACCAAAAGCAAACTCTCTTCCCTTCCATGCTCAAATGTACACCTCTGTCTTTGCTTTAGTAGAAGCCTTTGCGATTTCTAAAGGTCAACATGCAGTGAGTAGTGTTGAAATTAGTTGTATCACTCATAAGGATCTAACAAGGAAACAAAATCAATCAATAAACAAGCACAACACACACACACACACACACACACAGGCATACACACACTACAAAAAGAAAAACAATTAGATAATTTTGCCAATTCTCATGTCTCTAACTCCAGGCATTATATGAGCATTGTCAAAGTACACCAATGAAACAAATGAACAAACAGAAAGAATTTTATGGATTTTTGATTAGAATTAAAGAAGAAAAATCTTTCTTTAAAGAATTTTATATGAGAAAGATATTTTTCCATTTTCATTTCCCAGTCATTATTGAGTTTTAGTTAAAAATATCTAAAACTCTGTAAGACTACCCTATTTTTAATGCTGTCTCTAGCTGGACTTTTTTCCTCCATTATATAATTAATCTTTTATAATATTAATATATAACCTATGTCTACAAAAATGTCAAATATATTTGCTAACTTGTATATTAGATTATGATAGGAATCTTGCCAAGTGTGAGCATAGTAGTTTTTTTCAGCCAAAATAGAGGGAAGCTTTATTGCAAGTATTTTGTTATTCATACTTCAAATTCATGTGGCCTCAAATATTTGAGTAACTGGAGCTAAGTTCAAGTTTTTATTCATGGAATAAGTGTTAAAATGACTGGAAGTCTTGTAAAAATCTCAGAGGAACATTAGCAACTAAGTTGCTAGAAAAATCTTTTCTCTAGACTAGACCAATATTTTCTTTTTAAGTATTTTGCAACCTTGCTTTTGAAAGTTCAAAAAGAAAATCAATTTTACAAAGTTGAATTACTTATAAAATAAGTTATTGCAAACAAATTTATCAGTTACCTAGATTTTATTCATGCTGTAATTTCTCCTTATAAATATCTTATAGAGTATGGAAATACTTATTAGACAAAGCTTAAAAAGCAAAAGTATGTTTATTAACTGATATTCAAAGGCTTATTTTAGGCTTCAGAGACCCAATTTATGTACCCTAGCTAGTAATTGCTCCCAGAGGAATATTTAAAATTGTGTTGTATACTTTTTATAAATTACTCCCCCTAATCAAATAACAATTTCTTATACATTATTTCAATAAGATCATCAATGGCATTCATAACATTTAACAGAATGAACACTCTTTTATGTCCTTAGCCAACTTTATTGAAGGAAATAAAAACCTTAAGCAATCTTATTTGATGGCGTTCTGGTTTTCTTTTTGTGAAACAGCTCAGAACTTCCTTTTTTCTTTCTCTGAGCCTCTCTACCCCTCTAGTTATTCTTAGGCAGATGATGGATGGGTTACAAGTCCTGACTTCTCATTTCTGCTTGAGGGCTAAATAGTCTCTAAGTCTCTGTAATCACTTCCTGGATGCCTCACAGCCATCTGAAGATCAGCATGCTCATAATTACAATAAAAGCTCTCTCTTAATTTTGTCATCTTTCAATTTCAGTGAATGTCACCACTGTCTTGTGGGTATGTCAACCACAGAACAAAGAATCTAAATTATTTTGTCCATGTTCTTACCTCTATGTTCAAGCCATCACAATGATGTTTGCTTTAATATTCTAAATATCACATAAACCAAACTATTCCTTAACCATGGTAAATTTAATTCAAAGAACACTACCATGTCTCAGAGAGAACATTTTAAGCACATACTTGCATTCATCCTTGATTGTGCATTTATAGACATTTCATACACACACTCACATGTATGTTTGGAAGATGTAAATGAGACCTTACCACAGAAATTGTGAGAGAGATTATTGCTTTCTTAAAACCTCATCCTGTTGCCTCTTTAGTATCTATCTATATAGACATATATCATATATGCATGTATATAGTAGAGAACATTTCAATCTATGTTACCATTACTTCTATTAATAAATGAGTTAGCTTCTCTAGAATTAATACTTCATAATTGGTTTGCTTTTAAATAACCACAAAACAAATTTTCTCATGTGGGCATTGTGTATTTATTTGTATTTTAATTCAAACTCATGCATGTTGCTTATGGTGGTAAAGTTAATGCTTGAGAGATACTGATAAAAATATACTGTAAAATGATTTATAATTTCAAATTCTTCCCAATAGGTCATGGGAAAAGACATTCTCCTCTGTGTTTCCCTCAAATGGATTTTAAAACAAAACTTAAAATTTTGCATAATCCTATGAGCAAAAATATATAATATCTAATAATTTTGTTTTAGTTATAATTTCCTTAAATACTAGTAAGATTTGTTGTGATGGTTTTAGTTGTCAGTTTGATTAAAAGATGCTTAGAAAATTGCTGAAGCACATTTCTGAATGTTTCTCTTGGGCATTTTTTCATGGCCAATCATTATGTCAGTCAGCACAAAGAAGGGCCAAGACCCACATTGAATACTAGCAAGGATGTCCAGTTACAATGGGGAGAGACAAAGAAGAAAGGAGATGCTTGTTTGGTATTCTTTCTCTTTGAATGTGTACTTACCACAATAGTTCTCCAGGGAGTTTCACTGCCTTCAGACTCTCACTGGTACTGCTTTGGTCCCTCTTGTTCTGATTGTACTGAGACTGTCTTTCTTGCCTCTGAACATTGCCAGGAACCACTTAGGGACCTTTTCTTTCTTTCTTTCTTTCTTTCTTTCTTTCTTTCTTTCTTTCTTTCTTTCTTTCTTTCTTTCTTTCTTTCTTTCTTTCTTTCTTTCTTTCTTTCTTTCTTCCTTCCTTCCTTCCTTCCTTCCTTCCTTCCTTCCTTTCTTTCTTTTCTTCTTCCTTCCTTTTTTCCTTCTTTCTTTCTTTTTGAAATGTAGTTAGAATGTTTCGATTTTAATTTCTTCTATAATAGTCTATGACTGAGAGTAACTTAGTACTAACATTTGGAGCATAAGACATAGCAAAATAGATTCACCAATTAACAGAGTTTACATATGGTTTGTTTTATTAAATATTTTCTTTATTTACATTTCAAATGTTATCCCCTTTCCTCGTTTCCCCTCCAAAAACCCTCCATCCCATCTTCCCCTCCCCCTGCTCACCAACCAACTCACTCCCACTTCCCTGTCCTGCTATTCCCCTATACTGGGGCAATGAGCCTTCTCAGGACCAAGGGCCTCTCCTCCCTTTGATGTCCAGCAAGGTCATCCTCTGCTACATATGCAGCTGGAACTATGGGTCCCTCCATGCATACTCTTTTGTTGGTGGTTTAGTCCCTGGCATCTCTGGGGGGGGTTACTGGTTGATTCATCTTGTTGTTCCTCCTATGGGACTGCAAACACCATCAGCTCCTTGGGTCCTTTATCTAGATCCTCCAGTGGGGACCCTGTGCTCAGTTCAATGGTTGGCTGAGAGTGACCCCTCTGTATTTGTCAGGCACCATCAGAGTCTCTCAGGAGACAGCTATATTAGGCTCCTATCAGCAAGCACTTGTTGGCATCCACAATAGTATCTGGGTTTGGTAACTGTATATGGGATGGATCCTCAGGTAGGGCAGTCTGTATTGTCTTTTCTTCAGTCTCTGATCCACACTTTGTATATATATCTCCTCCTGTGGCTGTTTTGTCCCCTCTTCTAAGAAGGACTAGAGTATCCATACTTGTCTTTCTTCTTCTTGAGCTTTGTGTGGTTTGTGAATTATATATTAGGTATTCCGAGCTTCTAGGCTAATATCCACTTAACAGTGAGTGATCTTTTGTGATTGGGTTATCTCACTCAGGATGATATTTTCTTTCTTTCTTTTCTTTTATTTTTTTTATTTATTGAAAAGGGAAATAAAGGGAAGTAAAAGAAGTTTATGATAAAATCAAAGATTTACATGGAAAATATTTCAGATAAACACATTAAAATTGACAATTTTCATGGAAAATTAAAGAGTAAAGTAGTAGACATGTAAAACACTGCTAAATTAATTGAAATATGGGATACAAACATTTTATGATAGAATTGAAGATTTACGTGGAAAATATTTCTGATAAAATTGTAGAAATATATAGAAAACATGTTAAAATTAAAGATTATCATGGAAATTATATAGATAAAATGATAGGCATAAAGATAATTCTAAGTTGATTGAAGTGGAATTAAACATTTTCAGATTAAATTGAAAATTTACATGAAAAATATTTCTGGTAAAATTCAAGAAATATATAGACAAACACTTTAAAATTGACTATTTCATGGAAAATTTTACATAAAGAATGGTTGATTTAAAAACTCTTTCTAAATTAATTGAAGGTAGATTTAGAAACATTTGTGATAAAATCAAAGATTTACATTGAAGAGTTCTGATAAAATAGAGGAAGTATATAGAAAGACATATTAAAATTGAAGATTATCATGAAAAATAATATAGATAAAATGGTAGTCATAAAAGAAATTACTAAATTAATTAAAAGGGGAATTGCAAACATTTTCTGATAAAATTGAAGATTTACATGAGAAATATTTTGTTAGTCTATGTCTTTTTATTGGCGGAGTTGAATCCATTGTTGCTAAGAGTATTAGGGAATAGTGATTGCTGCTTCTTGTTATTTTTGATGTTATTTTTATGTTTGTGTGGGTATCTTCTTTTGGGTTTGCTGGAAGAAATTACTTTATTGCTTTTCCTAGGGTGTAGTTTCCCTCCTTGTGTTGGCATTTTCTATCAGTTATCCTTTGTAGGGCTAGATTTATAGATAGATATTATGCAAATTTGGTTTTTATCATGGAATATCTTGGTTTCCTCCATCTATGATGATTGAGAGTTTTGATAAGTATAGTAGCCTGGGCTGGCATTTGTGTTCTCTTAGGGTCTGCATGAGGTCTGCCCAGGATCTTCTAGCTTTCATCTTCTCAGATGAGAAGTCTGGTGTGATTCTGATGGGTCTGCCTTTATAAGTTACTTGCCCTTTCCCCCTCACTGCTTTTAATATTTTTTCTTTGTTTAGTGAATTTGGTGTTTTGATTATTATGTGCCGGGAGGATTTTCTGTTCTAGTCCAGTCTGTTTGGAATTCTGAAGGCTTCTTGTATGTTCATAGGCATCTCTTTCTCTAGGTTAGGGAAGTTTTCTTCTACAATTTTGTTGAAGATATTTACTGGACCTTTAAGCTGTAAATCCTCATTCTAGTCTATACCTATAACCCTTCTCATTTTGTCCTGGAGTTCCTGGATGTTTTGAGTTACCAGCTTTATGCATTTTGCATTTTCTTTGACTTTTGAGTCAATGTTTTCTATGATATCTTCAGTACCTGAGGTTCTATCTTCTATCTCTTGTATTCTGTTGTTGTTGTATCTATGACTCCTGAAATCTTTCCAAGGTTTGTCCACTCCAGAGATGTCTCACTTTGTGATTTCGTTATTGTTTCTACTTCCACTTTTAGATCCTGGATGGTTTTGTTCAGTTGCTTCACTTGATTGTTTGTGTTTTCCTGTAATTCTTTAAGGGGTTTTTGTGTTTACTCTTTAAGGGTTTCTGCCTGTTGACTCATGATCTCCTGTATTTTTAAAGGGATTTTTTCGTTTCCTCTTTAAGGTCTTTTACCTGTTGACCGATGTGCTCCTATATTTCTTTAAGGGAGTTACTTAAGTCTTTCTTGAAGCCCTCTATCAGTATCATGAGATATGATTTTAAATTTAACTCTTTCTTTTCCGGTGTGTTGGGGTATCCCAGACTTGCTGTGGTGGGTGGACTGGGTTCTGATGTTGCCATGTGGCCTTGGTTTCTGTTGGTAGGGTTCTTGTGCTTGCCTTTTGCCATCTGGTCCTAGCTGGTATTCTTGTTTCTGGCTGGAGTTTGTTCCTCCTATTGGCCTGTAAGCCTGTGTCCTTACTCCTCTGAGCTCAAAAGTAAAATCACTGTTGGGAGATCTCGCTCTTTGCTGGCGGGCTATGCACAGAAGTCTGTGGAGTTTTCCAGCTCCCTGGTGCAAATGGCAGTGGGCAGGAAGACTTCAGTCCTAGCTGCTTCACTGATCTTAGGCCCTGTGTGCTCCTAGCTGGATACCCTCCAGAGAGAAGTTGGAGATCTCACTTCTGCTCTCAAAAGTGAAAGCCTGCTCAGGATGATACTTTCTAATTCCTTCCATTTGCCTAAGAATTTTATGAATTCATTGTTTTTAATAGCCAAATAGTATTCCATTGTGTAAATATACAACATTTTCTGGATCCATTCCTCTGTTGAGGGACATCTGGGTTCTTTCCAGCTTCTGGCTATTATAAATAATGCTGCTATGAACATAGTGGAGCATGTGTCCTTATTACATGTTGGAGAATCATCTGGGTATATGCCCAGTAGTGGGCATATATAGCAGGGTCGTCCTGTAGTTCTATGTCCAGTTTTTCTGAGAAATTGCCAAACTGATTCCAGAGTGGTTGTACCAGCTTGCAATCCTGCCATCAATGGAGGGGTGTTCTTCTTTCTCCACATCCTCACCAGTACCTGCTGTCTCCTGAGTTTTTGATCTTAGCTGTTCTGACTGGTGTGATGTGGAATCTCAAAGTTGTTTTCGTTTCAATTTCTCTGATGACTAATGATGTTGAACATTTCTTTAGGTGCTTCTCAGTCATTCACTATTCCTCAGCTGAGAATTCTTTATTTAACTCTGTACTCCATTTGTAATAGGGTTATTTGGTTCTCTGGAGTCTATGTTCTTGAATTCTTTGTATATATTGGATATTAGCCCTCTATCAGATATAGGGTTGGAAAAGTTCTTTTTCCAATCTTTTGGTTGCTGTTTTGTCTTATTGACAGTGTCCTTTGCCTTACAGAAGCTCTGTAATTTAATGACGTCCCATTTTTCAATTCTTGATCTTACAGCATAAACTATTGGTGTTCTCTTCAGGAAAATTTCCCCTGTGCCCATGTGCTCGAGGCTTTTCCCCACTGTCTTTTTGATTAGTGTCAGTATATCTGGTTTTATGTGGAGGTCTTTGATCCACTTGGACTTGAGCTTATTACAAGGAGATAAGAATGGATTGATTTACATTCTTCTACATGCTAACTGCCAGTTTACCCAGCACCATTTGTTTAATATGATGTCTTTTTTCCATTGGATGGTTTTAGCTCCTTTGTCAAAGATCAAGTGACCATAGGTGTGTGGGTTCATTTCCGTGCCTTCAGTTCTATTCCTTTGATCTTACTGCCTGTTTCTGTACCAACACTATGCAGTTTTCAACACTATTGCTCTGTAGTACTACTTGAGGTCTGGGATACTGATTCTCCCTTAAGTTCTTTTATTGTTGAGAATAGTTTTCTCTTTCCTGGGTTTTTTCTTATTCCAAATTAATTTGAGAACTGTTCTTTTTTTATTGAATATAATCTTCATTTACATTTCCAATGGTAAAACTTTTCCCAGTTTTCCCCCTCTCCCAAACCCTCCAACTCCTCCTCCCACCCCCTGCCTCCAGCTAGAAGTCCCTCTACTTGACCCACTCCCACTCCCCCCATCGATTTCCCTTTGTTGGGGCATCTATTGAGCCTTCACCTGACCAAGGACCACTCCTCCCACTGATGCCCAACAAGGCATTCCTCTGCCACATTTTGGGCTGGAACCATGTGTACCCCTTGGTTGATGGTTTAGTCCCTGTGAATCCTGGGGCACCTGGGTAGCCAACATTGTTGTTCTTCCCATGGGGCTGTAAACCCCTTCAGCTCCTCCAGACCACCATCCAGCTTCTCTATTGGGGACCCCATGCCCAGACCAATGGTTGGCTGCTAACATCTACCTCTGTATGTGTAAGGCTCTGGCAGGGCCCCTCTGGAGACAACCATGGCATGCTCCTTTAGGTATATATTTCTTGTTGTCCATAATAGTGTCTTGGTTTGGTGAGTGTTTGTAGGATGAATCCCCAGGTAGGGCAGTCCCTGGGTGACCTTTACTTCTGTCTCTGCTCTATACTTTGTCTCCTTTATTGCTTCTGTGAGTATTTTGTTTCCCTTCTCAGAGGAACCAAAGCATCATCATTTAAGTCATCCTTCTTCTTGAGCTTCCTGTGCTCTGTGAATTGTAATAGTTTATTTTGAACTTTTGGGCTAAGTGGATCCACTTATCAGTGAGTGCATATCATGCGCGTTCTTTTGTGATTGGGTTACCTTTCTCAGGATGACACCTAGACAACTGCTCTTTCTAACTCTATGAAGAATTGAGCTGAAATTTTTATGGGAATTGCATTGAATCTGTAGATTGCTTTCAGCAAGATGGCCGTTTTTACTATATTAATCCTGGCAGTCCATGAGCATGGGAGATCTTTCCATCTTCGAGATCTTCTTTGATTTCTTTCTTCAGAGACTTAAAGTTCTTGTCATACAGATTTTACACTTGTTTAGTTAATATCATACCAAGGTGTTTTATATTATTTGTGATTTTTGTGAAGTAAGTTGTTTCTCTAATTTCTTTCTCAGCCTTTTTATCCTTTGAATACAGGAAGGCCACTGATTTGAGCTAATTTTATATCCAGCCACTTTGCTGAAGTTGTTTATCAGGTTTAGGAGTTCTCTGGTGGAATTTTTGGGGTCAATTAAGTGTAGTATTGAATCTCTACAAATAGTGATATTTTGACTTCTTCCTTTCCAATTTGTATCCCTTTGACCTCTTTCTGTTTTCTAATTTCTCTAGCTTGGACTTAAAGTACTACATTGAACAGGTAGGGAGAGAGTGGGCAGCCTTGTCTAGTTCCTGATTTTAGTGGGATTGCTTCAAGTTTCTTTCCATTTAGTTTGATATTGGCTACTGTTTTGCTGTCTATTGCTTTTATTATGTTTAGGTGTTGGCTTTGAATTCCTGATCTTTCTCAGACTTTTATCATGTACGGGTGTTGGACTTTGTCAAAGGCTCTCTTAGCATCTAATGAAATGATCATGTATTTTTCTTTGAGTTTGTTTATATAGTGGATTGTATTAATGGATTTCCTTTTATTGAACCATCCTTGTATTCTTGGTATGAAGTCTACTTGATCATGATATGTGACATGTTCTTGGTTTCATTTTTAGAGAATTTTCCTGAGCATTTTTGAATCGATATTTACAAGGGAAATTGGTCTGATGTTTCCTTTCTAGTAGGGTCTTTGTGTAGTTTAGGTATCAGAGTAATTGTGACTTCATATAACAAATTGGGTAGTGTTCCTACCATTTCTAATTTGTAGAATACTTTGGAGAGTATTGATATTAAGTCTTCTTTGAAGGTCTGATAGAACTCAGCACTAAACCCATCTAGTCTTGGGCTTTTCTTCACTGGGAGACTATTGATGACTTCTTACGGGTTATGGGACTATTTAGATCATTTATCTGATCCTGATTTAACTTTGGTACCTGTTATCTGCCTAGAAAATTGTCCATTTCATTCATAATTCCCAGTTTTGTTGAGTAAAGGCTTTTGTAGTAGGATCTGATGGTTTTTTGGTTTTCCTGTTTCTGTTGCTGTGTCTCCCTTTTCATTTCTGATTTTGTTGATTTGGATACTGTCTCTCTGACCCCTAGTTTGTCTGGCTAAGGGTTTATCTATCTTGTTGATTTTCTCAAAGAACCAGCTCCTAGATTGGTTGATTCTTTGTGTAGTTTTTTTTTTTTCTACTTGGTTGATTTTTGTCCTTAGTTTGATTATTTCCTGCCATCTACTACTCTTGGTTGTATTTGCTTTTTTTTGTTCTAGAGCTTTCAGATGTGCTATCAAGCTACCAGTCTATGCTTTCTCCAGTTTCTCTTTGGAGACATTCAGATCTATGAGTTTTCCTGTTAGGACAGCTTTCATTTTGCCCCATAGGTTTGAGTATGTTGTGGCTTCATTTTCATTAAATTCTAAAATGTCTTTAATTTCTTCCTTCCTTCCTTCCTCCCTCCCTCCTTCCCTCCCTCCCTCCCTCCCTCCCACTCTCCCTCCTCCCCTCCCTCTCTTCTTTCTTTCTTTCTTTCTTTCTTTCTTTCTTTCTTTCTTTCTTTCTTTCTTTCTTTCTTTCTTTCTTTCTTTCTTTCTTTCCTTCCTTCCTTCCTTCCTTCCTTCCTTCCTTCCTTCCTTCCTTCCTTCCTTCCTTCCTTCCTTCTTTCTTTCTTTCTTTCTTTCTTTCTTTCTTTCTTTCTTTCTTTCTTTCTTTCTTTCTTTCTTTCTTTCTTTCTTTCTTTCTTTCTTTCCTTTTTCTCTCTATTCCTTGACCAAATTTTCATTGAATAGAGTGTTGTTCAGCTTCCATGTATATGTGGGTTTTCTGTTGTTTGTTATTATTGAAGATCAGCCTTAATCTGTAGTGATCTGATCGGAGGCATGGGTACAATAGTGTAAAATCCTACTGCTGAAGACAATAATTACCTATTGAGTCAGTGCATAACTAAATATTTCACTCCTACTGACTAAGGTATTAGATATCTTATTATCTTGATATTCTTATTATCTTGATATTAGATATCAAGATATTAGAAGGTATTTTGCATACTATCAGAAGAGAAAGTTCATCATTAACCCATTCTAGAAGCAAACCATATGATCTACATCAGTGACCTGCCTACAAGATATGCTTGTGCAATAGTGACATGAATAATGTAGGAGTAACCAACTACTCTGTGACTGAATTTAAGGTCCATTCCATGAGATCGAATCCACTGAACACTGCTAGAGTGGTCAAGATTATAAGACTAGAGAGGCTATAGGCCTAGAGGAAAACCAAATACTATTGTTTTTCTAAAGGAAAGTAGCAATAAAATGCCTCCTATTGACAGTCTGTTACACTTATAGATCAGTGCTTTTCTCAGGCACTATCAAAGAAGCTTCCTCCTGCAGTAGAAACACTGCAGAAGTTAGAGGGAAGGGATGACTTCAAGGAAATAATGCCCTCTAGATACAATAGGACTTATACATACATACATACACACACACACACACACACACACACACACACACACACACACACACACACACAAGAACTCACAGAGACTGTGGTAGCATGCACAGGCATGGAAAAGTTCAAGCCAGATAGGGTTCCAGTGCTGAGAGAGGGAACTAGAGAAGGGCTTCCACCCATAATCAAGAATCTATCTGCAACTGACATCTGCTCACAAACAAAAAAGTTAGTTTTCTTTACAGAATCTTATCAAGGATATAAACCATACATAAGTAACACCCAATGCCCAGCAGTAGATGGCCAAAACAAAATGAATTGTATTTTTGAGTGGTATTTTTATAGACTTTTTGTCTCAAACTGCTGTGTTAGGGCATTGTTTTTTGTCTTATTTGTCTTTTGTTTGTATATTTTGGGTTCCACTTTTGTGTGTGTGTGTGTGTGTGTTTTGTTTGTTTGCTATTGTTTTGAGAGAAAGAAAGGGCTTAGAGTTGGCAGAGGCCTGGGAGGCATTTAGGAAGAGTTTGGGCAGAGAAAAGTGTGATCAGAAAATATGATATGAAAAAATCAAGTGTGCATACAAACACACACGTCCGCACACTATACTGATTCTGTTAAGTTTAACTCAGCAAAACAGTTGGCATTGTTTCAAAGGCGTTTATGTTCTAAGGGTTACTTCTTGAACTCTTGTTCATTTTTTAATTTCTCTTAATAATGTAGGAACTTATTTTTAACATTTCTATTTATTTGTTTGTTTTTATTTTATTTTGGTTCTCTTCCTGTCCATCTATCTCCCTCTTCCACAGAGGTCTCAATGCAGCACAGCCTGCCTAGAACTTTCTATGTAGACCAGGCAGACCTCAGGGTGCAGATACACACCCACCTCAGAGGACTTCTGGGACTGCTGGTTCATGACACTATACCTGTCCTAGTGAATCCTGTCCACTTCAGTGTGTGTGTCTACCTCTGACAACATACTTAACAGATTTCTTTTTATTTTTTCTTCTTCTTATTTCTTCTTCTTATGCTTCTCTTATTTCATTTGTTTTAGTGTTTATGGGTGTTCTACCAGCATATATGTCCTTGCAGCAAGTATGTGTGCCAGATGTCCATTGAGGTCAGATGAGGGTATTGAATGCCCTAGAACACTGTGATGTCTATGTAGGTGCACTTCCTCTGTAGCCTCTGCAGTCAGTTCTTTTAACCGCAGACCTATCTCAACAGGTCTGTAATGGAGATTCTCTCTATCAAAAGAAATAGTATCTTTGTCTCTTAAACTTTTTGTAAACATTTTACAATATTGTTATTTTATTATTTTTATCATTGATGATCTTGCTCAAAATTTCAAGACTTTTATTCAGCCAGTCTCTTAATCATGTTCTTAAGTTTGTATTTGTGTCTGTGTTTAAAATATTTTTTGGAAGAACTTTTCCTAGTATCCTAGCTTCAAAAGCTGTTATTCTATTTTAAAATTTTATTATTTCATTATGTAATCTTTTAAAATTATTCAGTATATTGTATTCTATAAGACTGTGATTTAACCTTAATTTAAATGAAATTTCCTTATGGTTTTTGATCATCAGGTATTTTTTATTCTAATTCCAATGTCTATTTTCTCTTACATATTAACGCACATGTAAACACACCTGTACACATACACACAGTGACATATTTACCTCTTCCTACTAGGTACCCAATTTGTTCTAGTGATCTATGTCCCTGCTTTGGAGCTAATAAACACTATATATTTTCATAAATTTGTCATGTTTTGATATCTATCCTAACAGATCACTCCGTTGTCTCTCCAAAATGACCCTGTCTAATTACATTATATTAAAAATTTTTATTATTTTGTGAAGAATAGTTGTTGCTTTGGTGTGTCACTTAGGGATTCCTGATGAGTTCATCATCTTTGTATTCATAATTTCCTGTTCACTTGTTTGTGGATTAGATTTTTACTTGGGCTGCTTCTGGATCATGCAGCACGTATGGAATATGCTTTTGTGTCTGTCATCGGTTTTCTTGTGGGTGTGGTCTCTGTGTCACAGCTACCCAGAACAATCTATCGCACCTTGATTTTCACAGTTTGAGCCTTAACTTGAATACAAATACCACTACTCCACACCTTTCTGCAAAGACTCACTTACTTTACAGCCAGTGGGTAGTCTTATTTTAATGTGTCAGACTTTGTAAGTCTTTTCTCTGCAATTTTTTTCTATGAAGATTTTCTTTCTCACTGATTTGCTTTCTAGTCAGATCTTTGATGAAAAAAACCTTTCATGTTTTTAGTACATTTCAGACAAGATCAGGTACACTCAAAGTGATACAGCCATACATAGACTTTGGGCAAAATTTAATAGAATTTTGCTTTTCTTGTCATATTACCCAAAAGTTGTTTGAAATGTTTCTGAAAGAGAGAAAATGTGAAGACCCTTGTGAGGTGAGGTTCAGTGTTTATATTTGCAAAGCAAGGCTGATGACTCTTTGAGAGGACTGGGTTGGATGAGAGATCAAGTGTATCTTAAGATCTTGTCATAAGATGCAAATATTAAGCAACATTCCTATCTATAATATTTTTGTTTGTGATACTTTCTTGTTTTGTGAGCTGGAGTTTTACTTTTGTAGCCCAGATTGGCCTTGAACTCATGATCCCCCTTTCTAATCAAGTTCTGGGTTTACAACTGCACCAGGCTTCTCTGCTTTAATCTTAACAAAAGCTGTCTCATTAAAACTCTCCCAAGGTTCATAGGGGTCTTCTTGTTGTAAAGTAGATATTTTGAAAACAACTACAGTGTCTGAAAATTCCTCCAGTAAAATCTGCTTTGGGAAACACTGCTGTAGAATAATAGAGAACTGAAAACACTAAGTATTCCAGAAGAGTTTTGGCCCATGACTATAATGTAATAGTATCAAGAAATCATCATGAGGAAAATGAAATTTCTGTATTCCCAGGAAGACCTAGCTTGCACTGGTCAAGCTTCTTTTCTGTCATGTAGCTACTTGGGGAGCAATACATCACCTCAAATGACATTTTAGCAAAGGGAGGTCCCATAGCAGCAATAACAGCATCTCCACAGAAGAGGCCAGCATCATTCATCACAGTGCAGTAGTATCATAAGGACAGCTTTTAAAAATCAACAGCTGATGATTGTAATGAAAATGTAAGTTTTAAAGTGGAAATATCCCCTATTACAATTATAATCAGCATTGCACTAGCAGTTCAAACTGAAAACTTTATAGCTACTTGTAATATTTTCCTTATTTATGTTTTAAAAACGGAAACCTCAATGAATGTCAGAAGCAGAGATTGTAGCAAGCATTAATCGGGCCATTATCCATGATAAATGGATAAGGTCACTGGTGGTCCCTGAGTATAAGTCTTGCAAGTCACGTTGGGCTTTGCAGGCTGTAGGGCTAGCTTTGTCCTCTGCTCTGCAATGCTCCTTTCTCATCACACATGAAGGTCATTTGCTGTGATGCTTAGCATTCCATGTTCTTCCCAGGCGGATTTGGCATCTGGATGAAAACATAAATAAATAACACAGAAAGAAGTACTGTGCATATTTGGGGGTGTCTGGAGTGAAGTTGACATTTCAAGGACGACTTGGAGGTATCCATGAGTCACAGAGCAGCAATCCTAGCCAGCCCTGATGTCATGCTTTATATGAAGGGCTTTTTATTTATAAAATTCTCAGTTGTTGTTTTGATTTTTTTTAAACTAAACTCTATGTCCCTGAACATTTATTTCACCTTGCATAAACTAATGCTGTGCAAATCAGATTGGCTGGGGGCTGAGAAGTAATTTATAACATAGAATAGGTGTTCCAGCAGCTGAAGTGAGGGGTTGAAAAGACTGTTCTTTTGAAAGTACAAGGAGGAGATCACAGCAGCTGGCTGTGGAGTCAGTTAAGCAGACTCTATTCAGGATGCTATTTTCAGGGCAGCCATGGACCAACTGTATTTGCTAACCACACATTAAAAGTTATGAAATATTTACTTTTGTCTTCCTTGGCTGGTGCAAGGTAGCAGTCACATCTGTAACTAAATAAGCTTGGGAGTCCTCTGCATTTCAGGCCTTCTGTGGAGCCTTAATCTATGCAAACAAACTCAGATTTATCCCTTTTATAAAGGAGGGGAGGAGATTAGCATTCCTTGTCAGAGAGCTACATAAGTGCTGAATTCAGAAGTATTCTGAGCCCTATGCTTTGTGAAACTAATGTGGCGAGGACCATCTGTTTGCCTTTTGGAGACCATGGTCTTGTCTGCTTCTGTTGAAACAGTTCTTTCTCCCTAGAAAACAGCCTTCTAGTTTTCTAGGAGAAACTGCTGATATCAGCTTTTCAATTGTGTTGGGGAACTCAGTCTGTTGTAACCCATTTCATGGCCCAAGAATGTGGCATTGGATAGATGTAACATGGCTCTCAGAGTCTATCTGGCCCTGAAGACAGATTTGTACATTTTGAATTTATACTGCTATTTTGGAAAAATTGAACTCATTGGCTTTTTATGATTATAGTTCTGCTTCAAACTCTGAGATCAAAGTCATACTAAGATGAATTATACTTTGATAGAATCATATCAGTATACTTTATTAAAAGACAACAAAATATAGCTGGGAAGGAGAGATTATTTTAAGTGAGATGCCATTTTACTACATTCAAGCATGTTTAGTGATGGGAGTCAGGGTAGCAAGATTTGTGTGCTTGCGTGCGCGCACACACACACACACACACACACACACACATGAATGAGTAAGAGTAATTTAAAATTTCCAAAATAAAATGATATATTTCAAAAGTTGTGGTGGGACAGAAATTTAGCCTGCAAATTTCTGACTATAGAGATAATAAGGTGGAAGAATTGTAGTACTCTAGTGCTCATTTCTAATATGGGAAACATGGTTCTCTGTGTGGGTTCAATATTTTTCGGATACCATTTCAAAGGTGAAGATTATTGTATCTTCTTAAATGCTTTATAGTACAAATGGGTTGATTAATTGTTTTCTTTTGTTGAGCACATACTGAATGATCATACACCTCACTAAGTATTATAGGTTGTTGGCTATAGGACAAAAATCCTTATCTTCAAAAAATTATGGATACATTTTTCTTTACTTTTTTTCATTTTTTAAAATTATTATTTTCTATATTCTTTGTTTACATTCCAAATGATTTTCCCTTTCCTGGTTCCCCACTTCCCATAAGTCCCATAAGCCCTCTTCCCTCCTCTCATTCTCCAATCAACCCCCTCCTACTTCTCTGTCTCGGTAATCCCCTACAATGATGGATCAAGCCTTCCCAGGACCAGGAAACTCTCCTTCCTTCTTTTTGGAAATCATTTGATATGTGAATTGTGTCTTACGTATTCAGAGCTTCTGGGCTAATATACACTTATCAGTGACTGCATTCCATGTGTGTTCTTTTGTGATCGGGTTACCTCACTTAGGATGATAGTTTCCAGATCCAAACATTTGCCTAAGAATTTCATGAATTTATTGTTTTTAATTGCTGAGTAGTATTCCATTGTGTAAATATACCACATTTTCTGTATCCATTCCTCCATTAAGGGACATCTGGGTTCTTTCCTGCTTCTGGCTATTACAAATAAGGCTGCTATGAATATAGTGGAGCATGTGTCCTTATTGCATGCTGGGGAATCCTCTGGGTATATGCCCAGGAGTGGTAGAGCAGGGTCCTCCGGAAGTGTCATGTGGAACTGCCTGACTGATTTCCAGACTGGTTGTACCAACTTGCATTCCTTGCAGTGGACGAGCTTTTTCCACATCCTTGCCAAGACCTGCTGTCTCCTGAATTTTTAATCTTAGCCATTCTGACTGGTGTGAGGTGAAATCTCAGGGTTGTTTTGATTTGCATTTCCCTAATGACTGATGCTCAACATTTCTTATGGTGCTTCTCAGTCATTGGAAGAATTTTCTTCAGGTGAAAATTCTTAGTTTAGCTCTGTACCCCATTTTTAATAGGGTTATTTGACTCTCTGGAGTCTAACTTCTTGAGTTCTTTGTATATATTAGATATTAGCCCTCTGTCGGATGTAGGGTTGGTGAAGATCTTTTCCCAATTTCTTGGTTGCTGTTTTGTCCTTTTTACAGTGTCCTTTGCCTTACAGAGACTTTGTAATTTTATGAGGTCCCATTTGTCAATTGTTGATCTTAGAGCATAAGCTATTGGTGTTCTGTTCAGGAACATTTTCCCTGTGTCCATGTTTTCAAGGGTCTTCCCCAGTTTCTTTTCTATTAGTTTAAGTGTGTTTGGTTTTTTGTGGAGGCCCTTGATCCACTTGGAGTTGAGCTTTGTACAAGGAGATAAGAATGGATCATTTCGAATTCTTCAGCATGCTGACCTCCAGTTGAGCCAGCACCATTTGATGAAAAGGTTATCTTTTTTCCACTGGATGGTTTCTGCTCCTTTGTCAAAGATCAAGTGACCATAGGTGTGTGTGTTCATTTCTGGGTCTTCAACCCTATTCCATTGATCTACCTGCCTGTCACTGTACCAATACCATGCAGTTTTTAACTCTGTAGTACTGCTTGAGGTCCGGGATAATGATTTCCCCAGAAGTTTTTTTTTACTGTTGAGAATAGTTTTAGCTATCCTGGGTTTTTTGTTATTCCAGATGAATTTGATAATTGCTCTTTCTAACTCTATTAAGAACTGAGTTGCGATTTTGATGGGGATTGCATTGAATCTGTAGATTACTTTTGGCAAGATGGCCATCTTTACTATATTAATCCTGAAAGTCCATGAGCATGGAAGATTTTTTCATTTTCTGAGGTCTTCTTCGATTTCTTTCTTCAGAGACCTGAACTTCTTGTCATACAGATCTTTCACTTGTTTGGTTAGAGTCACCCCAAGATACTTTATATTGTTTGTGGCTATTGTAACAGGTGTCATTTCCTTAATTTCTTTCTCAGCCTGTTTATCCTTTGAGTATAAGAAAACTACTGATTTGTTTGAGTTGATTTTATAACCATCCACTTTGTTGAATTTGTTTATCAGCTGTAGGAGTTCTCTGGTGGAGGTTTTTGGATCACTTAAGTAGACTATCATATCATCTCCAAATTGTGATAGTTTGACTTCTTCCTTTCCAATTTGTATCCCTTTGACCTTCTTATGTTGTCTAATTGCTCTAGCTAGAACTTCAAGTACAATATTGAAAAGATTTGGAGAGAGGGGGCAGCCTTGTCTAGTCCCTGATATTAGTGGGATTGCTTCAAGTTTCTCTCCATTTAGTTTGATGTTGCCTACAGGTTTGCTGTATATTGCTTTTACTATGTTTAGGTATGGGTCTTGAATTCCTGTTCTTTCCCAGACTTTTAGCATGAAAGGATGCTGAATTTTGTCAAATCGTTTTTTATCATATAATAAAATGACCATGTGGATTTTTTCTTTGAGATTTTTTTATATGTAGTGGATTGCATTGATGGATTTCTGTATATTGAACCATCCCTGCATCCCTGGGATGAAGCCTACTTGATCATGGTGAATGATTGTTTTGATGTTTTCTGGGATTCCTTTGGCAAGAATTTTATTGAGTATTTTTGCATCAATATTCATAAGGGATATTGGCCTGTAGTTCTCCTTCTTTGTTGGATCTTTGTGTGGTTTTGGTATCAGCATAATTTGGCTTTGTAGAACGAGTTGGGTAGATTTCCTTCTGTTTCTATTTTGTGGAATAATTTGAAGCTTATTGGTGTTAGGTCTTCTATGAAGGTCTGGTAGAATTCTGCACTAAAACCATCTGGCTTGTGCTTTTTGGGTTTGAAGACTTTCTATGAGCCCTTCTATCTCTTTAGGGGTTATGGGCCTGTTTAGATGATCTATTTGATCCTGATTTAATTTTGGTATTTGGTATCTGTCTAGGAAATTGTCCATTCTCTCCAGATTTTCCAGTTGTGTTGCATATAGGCTTTTGTAGTGGGAGCTGATGATTTTTTTAATTTCCTTAGTTTCTGTTGTTATATCTCTCTTGTCATTTCCAATTTTGTTAATTTGGATACTGTCTCTGTGCCATTTGGTTAGTCTGGCTAAGGATTTATCTATCTTTTTGATTTTCTCAAAGAAGCAGCTCTGGGTTTTGTTGATTCTTTGCATGGTTCTCTTTGTTTCTACTTGATTGATTTCAGCCCTGAGTTTGATGATTTCCCGACTTCTACTCCTCCTGGGTGAATTAGCTTCTTTTTGTTCCAGGGCTTTCAGGTGTGCCTTTAAGCTGCTAGTGCCTCCTCTCTCCAGTTTCTTTGTGGAGGCTCTCAGGGTTATGAGTTTTCCTCTTAGCACTGCTTTCATTGTGTCCCATAGATTTGGGTATGTTGTGCCTTCATTTTCATTAAAGTCTAAAGTCTTTGATTTCTTTCTTTATTTCTTTTTTGGCCAAGGTATCATTGAGTATTGTTCAGCTTCCATATGTATGTGGGATTTCTGTTGTTTTTGTTGCTATTGAAGACCACTCTTACTCCATAGAAATCTGATAGGAGGCATGGGATTAGTTCGATCTTCTTGTATTTGTTGAGGTCTGTCTTGTGAACAATTATATGGATGAGTTTGGAGAAGGTACCATGAGGTGCTGAGAAAAAGGTATATTCTTTTGCTTTAGGATGAAATGTTCTAAATATATATCTGTTAAATTCAGCATGTCCAAGCTTCAATTAGTTTCACTGTGTCCCTGTTTAGTTTCTGTTTTCCTGATGTGTCATTTGATGAAAGTAGAGTGTTGAAGTCGCCCACTATTATTGTGTTAGGTGCAATGTGTGCTTTGAGCTTTAGTAAAGTTTCTTTTACGAATGAGGGTGTCCTTGCATTTGGTGCATAGATGTTCAGAATGGAGAGTTCTTCTTGGTGGATTTTTCCCTTGATCAGTAAGAAGTGTCCTTCCATGTCTCTTTCGATGACGTTAGGTTGAAAGTTAATTTTTTAAAATATTTTTATTTTGTATATTCTTTGTTTACATTCCAAATGTTTTCCTCTTTCCCGGATCCCCCTCCCCATATGTCCCATAAATCTTCTTCTCTCCATCCATTCTCCAATCACCTCCCTCCATTTTTTTCTCTGTCCTTATATTCTCCTCCAATGCTAGATCAATCCTTTCCAGGATCAGGACCTTCTCCATACTTCTTCATGGGAGTCATTTTTTATGCGATTTGTGCCTTGGGTATTCAGGGCTTCTGGGCTAATCAATATCCACTTATCAGAGATTGCATTCCATGTGTATTCTTTTGTGACTGGGTGACCTCACTTAGGATGATATTTTCCAGATCAAACCATTTGCCTAAAAATTTTGTGAATTCATTGTTTCTAATTGCTGACTAGTATTCCATTGTGTAAATATACCACATTTTCTGTATCCATTCCTCCTTTGAGGGGCATCTGGGTTCTTTCCAGCTTCTGGCTATTATAAATAAGGCTGCTATGAACATAATGGAGCATGTGTCTTTGCTGCATGCCGGGAAATCCTTTGGGTATATGCCCAGGAGAGGTATAGCAGGGTCCATCGGAAGTGTCATGTCCAGTTTTCTGAGGAACCACCAGACTGATTTCCAAAGTGGTTGTACCATCTTACAGCCCCACCAGCAGTGGAGGAGTGTTCCTCTTTCTCTACATCCTTGCCAACACCTGCTATCTCCTGAGTTTTTGACCTTAGCCATTCTGACTGGTGTAAGGTGAAATCTCAGGGTTGTTTTGATTTGCATTTCCCTAATGACTAATGATGTTGAGCACTTCTTAAGGTGCCTCTCAGCCATCCGAATTTCTTCAGGTGAAAATTCTTTGTTTAGATCTGTACCCCATTTTTAATAGGGTTATTTGGTTCCCTGGGGTCTAACTTCTTGAGTTCTTTGTATATATTGGATATTAGCCCTCTATCAGATGCAGGGTTGGTGAATATCCTTTCCTAATTTGATGGTTGCCGTTTTGTCCTTTTAACAGTGTCCTTTGCTTTATAGAAACTTTGTAATTTTATGAGGTCCCATTTGTCAATTCTTGATCTTAGAGCATAAGCTATTGGTGATCTGTTCAGGAACTTTTCCCCTGTGCCCATGTCCTCTAGGGTCTTCCCCAATTTCTTTTCTATTTGTTTCAGTGTGTCTGGTTTTTTTTTTTTTAATTTTTTTTTATTCGATATAATTTATTTACATTTCAAATGATTTCCCCTTTTCTAGCCCCCCCACTCCCGAAAGTCCCGTAAGTCCCCTTCCCTTCCCCTGTCCTCCCATCCACCCCTTCCCACTTCCCCGTTCTGGTTTTGCTGAATACTGTTTCACTGAGTCTTTCCAGAACCAGGGGCCACTCATCCTTTCTTCTTGTACCTCATTTGATGTGTGGATTATGTTTTGGGTATTCCAGTTTTCTAGGTTAATATCCACTTATTAGTGAGTGCATACCATGATTCACCTTTTGAGTCTGGGTTACCTCACTTAGTATGATATTCTCTAGCTCCATCCATTTGCCTAAGAATTTCATGAATTCGTTGTTTCTAATGGCTGAATAGTACTCCATTGTGTAGATATACCACATTTTTTGCATCCACTCTTCTGTTGAGGGATACCTGGGTTCTTTCCAGCATCTGGCAATTATAAATAGGGCTGCTATGAACATAGTAGAGCATGTATCCTTATTACATGGTGGGGAGTCTTCTGGGTATATGCCCAGGAGTGGTATAGCAGGATCTTCTGGAAGTGAGGTGCCCAGTTTTCGGAGGAACCGCCAGACTGATTTCCAGAGTGGTTGTACCAATTTGCAACCCCACCAGCAGTGGAGGAGTGTTCCTCTTTCTCCACACCCTCTCCAACACCTGCTGTCTCCTGAATTTTTAATCTTAGCCATTCTGACTGGTGTAAGGTGAAATCTCAGGGTTGTTTTGATTTGCATTTCCCTAATGACTAATGAAGTTGAGCATTTTTTAAGATGCTTCTCCGCCATCCGAAGTTCTTCAGGTGAGAATTCTTTGTTTAACTCTGTACCCCATTTTTTAATAGGGTTGTTTGGTTTTCTGGAGTCTAACTTCTTGAGTTCTTTATATATATTGGATATTAGCCCTCTATCTGATGTAGGATTGGTGAAGATCTTTTCCCAATTTGTTGGTTGCCGATTTGTCCTCTTGATGGTGTCCTTTGCCTTACAGAAACTTTGTAATTTTATGAGGTCCCATTTGTCAATTCTTGCTCTTAGAGCATACGCTATTGGTGTTCTGTTCAGAAACCTTCTCCCTGTACCGATGTCCTCAAGGGTCTTCCCCAGTTTCTTTTCTATTAGCTTCAGAGTGTCTGGCTTTATGTGGAGGTCCTTGATCCATTTGGATTTGAGCTTAGTACAAGGAGACAAGGATGGATCAATTCGCATTCTTTTGCATGCTGACCTCCAGTTGAACCAGCACCATTTAGTGAGAATAGTTTTAGCTATCCTGGGTTTTTTGTTGTTCCAGATGAATTTGATAATTGCTCTTTCTAACTCTGTGAAGAATTGAGTTGGGATTTTGATGGGTATTGCATTGAATCTGTATATTGCTTTTGGCAAAATGGCCATTTTAACTATATTGATTCTACCAATCCATGAGCATGGGAGGTTTTCCCATTTTTTGAGGTCTTCTTCCATTTCCTTCTTCAGAGTCTTGAAGTTCTTGTCATACAGATCTTTCACATGTTTGGTAAGAGTCACCCCAAGATACTTTATACTGTTTGAGGTTATTGTGAAGGGGGTCATTTCCCTAATTTCTTTCTCAGCCTGCTTGTCCTTTGAGTATAGGAAGGCCACTGATTTGCTTGAGTTGATTTTATAACCTGCCACTTTGCTGAAGTTGTTTATCAGCTGTAGGAGCTCTCTAGTGGAGTTCTTTGGGTCACTTAGGTAGACGATCATGTCGTCTGCAAATAATGATAGTTTGACTTCTTCCTTTCCAATTTGTATCCCTTTGACCTCCTTATGTTGTGGAATTGTCTGGTTTTACATGGAGGTCCTTGATCCACTTGGAGTGAAGTTTAGTACATGGAGATAAGAATGGATCAATTCGCATTCTTCTGCATGCTGATCTCCAATTGAACCAGCACCATTTGTTGAAAAGGCTATCTTTTTTCCACTGGATGCTTTTGGCTCCTTTGTTGAAGATCAAGTGACCACAGGTGTGTGGGTTCATTTCTGGATGTTCAGTTCTATTCCATTGGTCCCCTTGTCTGTCACTGTGCCAGTACCATGCAGTTTTTAATACTATTGCTCTGTAGTAATACTTGAAGTCAGGGATACTGATTCCCCCAGAATTTCTTTTGTTGTTGAGAATAGTTTTAGCTATCCTGGGTTTTTTGTTATTTCAGATGAATTTGAGGATTGCTTTTTCTAACTCTGTGAAGAACTGAGTTGGGATTTTGATGGGGATTGCATTGAATCTGTAGATCGCTTTTGGCAAGCTGGCCATTTTAACTATATTAATCCTGCCGATCCACGAGCATGGCAGATTTTTCCATTTTCTGAGGTCTTCTTCGATTTCCTTCTTCAGAGACCTGAAGTTCTTGTCATGTAGATCTTTCACTTGTTTGGTTAGAGTCACATGAAGATACTTTATATTGTTTGTGGCTATTGTGAAAGGTGTCATTTCCCTAACTTCTTTCTCAGCCTGCTTATCCTTTGAGTATAGGAAGGCAACTGATTTGCATGAGTTGATTTTATAACCAGCCACTTTGCTGAAGTTGTTTATCAGCTGTAGGAGTTCTCTAGTGGAGGTTTTCGGGTCACTTAAGTAGACTATCATGTCATCTGCAAATAGTGATAATTTTACTTCTTCCTTTCCAATTTGTATCCCCTTGACCTCCTTATGTTGTCTAATTGCTCTAGCTAGAACTTCAAGTACAATATTGAGAAGATATGGAGAGAGAGGTCAGCCTTGTCTAGTCCCTTATTTTAGTGGGATTGCTTCAAGTTTCTCTCCGTTTAGTTTGATGTTGGCTACTGGTTTGCTGTATATTGCTTTAACGATGTTTAGGTATGGGCCTTGAATTCCTGTTCTTTCCAATACTTTTAGCATGAAAGGATGCTGAATTTTGTCAAATGCTTTTTCTGCATCTAATGAGATGATGGTATGGTTTTTTTCTTTGAGTTTGTTTATGTAGTGGATAGCATTGATGGATTTCTGTATATTGAACCATCCCTGCATCCCTGGGATGAAGCCTACTTGATCATGGTGGATGATCGTTTTGATGTGCTTTTGGATTCGGTTGGCAAGAATTTTATTAAGTATTTTTGCATCAATATTCATAAGAGAAATTGGCCTGAAATTCTCTTTCTTTGTTGGATCTTTGTGTGGTTTTGGTATCAGTGTAATTGTGGCTTCATAGAACGAATTGGGTAGATTTCCTTCTGTTTCTATTTTGTGGAATAGTTTGAAGAGTATTGGTGTTAGGTCTTCTATGAAGGTCTGATAGAACTCTGCACTGAAGCCATCTGGTCCCGTGCTTTTTTTGGTTGGGAGACTTTCTATGACCCTTTTTATTTCTTCAGGTGTTATGGGTCTGCTTAGTTGATCTATTTGATCCTGATTTAGTTTTGGTGTCGGATATCTGTCTAGGAAACTGTCCATTTCCTCCAGATTCTCCAGTTGTGTTGAGTATAGGATTTTGTAGTAGGATCTAATGATTTTTTGAATTTCCTCAGTTTCTGTTGTTATATCTCCCTTTTCATTTCTGAGTTTGTTAATCTGGATACTGTCTCTGTGCCCTTTGGTTAGTCTGGCTAAAGGTTTATCTATCTTGTTGATTTTCTCAAAGAACCAGCTCCTGGTTTTCTTGATTCTTTGTATGGTTCTCTTTGTTTCTACTTGATTGATTTAGGTCCTGAGTTTAATGATTTCCTGCCTTCTACTCCTCCTGGGTGAAATAGCTTCTTTTTGTTCCAGGGCTTCCAGGTGTGTCATTAAGCTGTTAGTGTATGCTCTCTCTATTTTCTTTTTGGAGGCACTCAGGGCTAAGAGTTTTCCTCTTAGCACTGCTTTCATTATGTCCCATAGATTCAGGTATGTTCTGTCTTCATTATCATTAAGTTCTAAAAAGTCTTTATTTTCTTTCTTTATTTCTTCTTTGACCAAGGTATTATTGAGTAGAATATTGTTCAGTTTCCACATGTATGTGGGTTTTCTGTTGTTTTTGTTGCTATTGAAGAGCACTTTTACTCCATAGTCATCTGACAGGAGGAATGGGGTTAGTTCGATCTTCTTATATTTGTAGAGGTCTGTCTTGTGAACAATTATATGGTCGATTTTGGAGAAGGTACCATGAGGTGCTGAGAAAAAGGTATATTCTTTTGCTTTAGGATAGAATGTTCTATATATATCTGTTAAATTTAATTCGTCCAAAGCTTCAATTAGTTTCATTGTGTCCCTGTTCAGTTTCTGTTTTCCTGATCGGTCCATTGAGGAAAGTGCAGTGTTGAAGTCCCCCACAATTATTGTGTTAGGTGCAATATGTGTTTTGAACTTTAATAAAGTTTCTTTTATGAATGAGGATGGCCTTGTATTTGGAGCATAGATGTTCAGGATTGAGAGATCTTCTTGTTGTATTTTTCTTTTGACCAGCAAGAAGTGTCCCTCAGAGTCTCTTTTGATGACTTTGGGTTGAAAGTGAATTTTATCTGATATTAAAATGGCTACTCAAGCTTGTTTCCTGAGACCATTTGCTTGTAAAATTGTCTTCCAGCCTTTTACTCTAAGGTAGTGTTTGTCTTTTACCCTGAGGTGTGTTTCCTGTATGCAGCAAAATGTAGGGTCCTGTTTACTTATTCAGTCAGTTAGTCTATGTCTTTTTATTGGGGCATTGAGTCCATTGATGTTAAGAGATATTAAGGAATAGTGATTGTTACTTCCTGTCATTTTTGATGTTATTTTTTAAATTTGATTGGTTAACTTCTTTTGGGTTTGTTGAGAGAAGGTTACTATTTTGCTTTTTTCCAGGGTGAAGTTTCCCTCCTTGTATTGGTGTTTTCCTCCTATTATCCTTTGAAGGGTTGGGTTTGTGGATAGATATTGGGTAAACTTGGTTTTGTCATGGAATATCTTAGTTTCTCCATCTATGGTGATTGAGAGTTTTGCTGGGTATAGTAGTTTTAGCTGGCATTTGTGTTCTCTTTGAGTCTGCCTGAGATCTGCCCAGGATCTTCTAGCTTTCATAGTCTCAGGTGAAAAGTCTGCTGTGATTCTGATATTTCTTCCTTTATATGTTACTTGGCCTTTTTCCCTTACTGCCTTTAATATTCTTTCTTTGTTTAGTACATTTGGTGTTTTGATTATTATGTGACGGTAGGTATTTTTGTTCTGGTCCAGTCTGTTTGGAGTTCTGTAGGCTTCTTGTATATTCATGGGCATCTCTCTCTTTAGGTTAGGGAAGTTTTCTTCCATAATTTTATTGAAGATATTTGCTGGCCCTTTAAGTTGTAAATCTTCACTCTCATCTATGCCTATAATCCTTAGGTTTGGTCTTCTCATTGTGTCCTGGATTTCCTGGATATTTTGGGTAACAAGCTTTTTGCATTTTGCATTTTATTTAACTGTTGAGTCCATGGTTTCTATGGTATCTTCAGCATCTGAGATTCTTTCTTCTATCTCTTGTATTCTGTTGTTGATATTTCCTGTAAACAGCAAAATGTAGGGTCCTGTTTATGTATCCAGTCTGTTAGTCTATGTCTTTTTATTTGGGAATTGAATCCATTGATGTTAAGAGATTTTAAGGAATAGTGATTATTATTTCCTGTTATTATTTGATGTTATTTTTATATTTGAGTGGTTATCTTCCTTTGGGTTTGTTGAAAGAAGTTTACTATCTTGCTTTTTCCAGGGTGTAGTTTCCCTCCTTGTATTGGTGTTTTCAACCTATTATTCTTTGTAAGGCTGGGTTTGAGGAAAGATATTATTTAAATTTGGTTTTATCATGGAATATCTTGGTTTCTCCAACTATGGTGATTGAGAGTTTTGCTGGGTATAGTAGTCTTGGCTGGCATTTGTGTTCTCTTAGTGTCTGTGTAAGATCTGCCCAGGATCTTCTAGCTTTCATGGAGTCTGATGAGAAATCTGGTGCAATTCTAATAGGTATTCCTTCATATGTTACTTGGCCTTTTTCTCTTACTGCCTTTAATATTCTTTCTTTGTTTAGTACATTTTGGGTTTTGATTATTATGTGACGGGAGGTATTTCTGTTCTGGTCCAGCCTATTTGGAGTTCTGTAGGCTTCTGGTATATTCATGGGCAACTCTCTCTTTAGGTTAGGGAAGTTTTCATCCATAGTTTTGTTGAAGATATTTGCTGGCCCTTTCAGTTGTAAATCTTCATTCTCATCTATACCTATAATCCTTGGGTTTCGTCTTCTCATTGTGTCCTGGATTTCCTGGATGTTTTAGGTTACAAGCTTTTTGCTTTTTGCATTTTCTTTCACTGTTGAGTCAATGGCTTCTATGGTATCTTCGGCACCTGAGATTCTTTCTTCTATCTCTTGTATTCTGTTGTTGATATTTGCTTCTATGGCCTCCGATTTCTTCCCAAGGTTTTCTATCTCCAAAGTTGTCTCCCTTTGTGATTTCTTAGTTGTTTCTTCTTCTGTTTTTAGATCCTGGATGTTTTTGCTCTGTTCCTTCACTTGTTTGTTTGTGTTTTCCTGTATTTCTTTATTAGATTTTTGTGTTTCCTCTTTTATGACTTCTGCCTGTTGACTCAATTTCTCCTGCATTTCTTTAAGTGATTTTTGCATTTCCTCTTTATTGGCTCCTCTCTGTTGACCTATATTCTCCCGAATTTATTTAAGTCACTTTTTGTTTTCATTGTAAGGGCTTCTAACTTATTCATGTTCCCCTCTCTTTCTTTTAGAGATTTATTTATGCCCTTTTTGTGTTCCTCTAACAGCATCATAATCAGTGATTTTAAATCCAAATTTTCTTTTTCTGGTGTGTTGAGGTATCCAGGACTTGCTGTTGTTAGAGAATTGGGTTCAGATGCTGCCAAATTGACTTGATTTCTGTTAGTAAAGTTCCTACATTTGCCTTTTGTCATCTGGTTATCTCTGGCGTTTAGTTGGTCCTGCTGTCACTGGCTGGTGCTTGAACCTCCTGTGGGCCTGTAAGGCTATTTCCACACCTCTGGATGACTGGGTTTCCCCAGCACAGATTGCTGATGTGCTGCCCTACTCTTGGGTGCCGTTGGGCCCTTCGGTGCCTTTTCCTAAGCAATGCTATATACTCTGGTTGTCTCTGTGTACCTGGTGTTGCCTGTCTGGTGTTCCTGATACTCTCTAGAGTATCAGGAAGTAGGATCTTCCCTGTGTCAGATGTGGCACAGTTCTACCATATCTGATGGAAAGGGGCAGTGGTAATTCACCTGCTTCTGCTGGTTCTCTAAAGAATCAGGAAGTGGGATCGTCCCAGTGTCAGATGTGGCACAGGTCTCTGGCTGAGCTGGCTCCTTGGTCACAGGAGCCAAGATGGTGGAGTCCTCAGACTATAGGGCTCCATCTAACTGCGGGACTCCCTGCAGGTCGGGTACTCCCCTGCAAGATTTGTACCCAGACACATGTAGAGCTAGTTGCCCAGCTCCTCAGCGCAGAAGGAACCCAGATGGGCTGCATCCCAAGTGAACCCCACTCCAGTATTCCCTGCACACCTGCCCAAGCTGTTTGGCCACAGCTTGCTGTTTGGCCACAGGAGCCAATATGGTGGGGACCTCAGACCACCGGGCTCCCTTTAACTGTAGGTCTTCCTGCAGGTCAGATGTTCCCCTGCAGGTTACATGCCCAGGTAGCTGTAGAGGTGCACGGCTCCCTTGTGCAGAAGAAACCCAGGCAGGCTGTGTCCTGTGCAATCCTTTACTCTGGTGTCCTCTGTGTACCTGGCTGATCTGGCCACTTTGTCACAGGAGCCAAGATGGTGGGGACCTCAGACCGCAGGGCTCCGTCTAACTGCAGGACTCCCTGCAGGTCAGATGCTCTCCTGGCTGAGCTGGCTACTTTGTCACAGGAGCCAAGAACAGATACATTCTTGTATAATAATTTTATACATTTTTAAAAACTTATTTCTTAATCATTCCATTCGATTACATCTCAAATGATATACCACTTCTTGGTTACCCCTCCAACAACCCCTCCAAAAACATCTGCCCTTTCCCCCTCTCCTTTACCTGTATGAGAGTGCTCTTCCACTCACCCACAGTCTCCTGCCCTACTTCTTCAGCATCCTACCTTGGAGCATCTAACCTCTATTATTTCAGTAAAATTAGTGACAGGCTGTAGTCAAAGGCCTTTTTAGCAACACAAACATGAGAACACAATATTAAATTCTAAGTCATGTATACTTTCTTAGATAGTTGAGTCATAGTTTCAGGGCCATGCATTTTACATGAAGCAATGAGAACTGAATACAAGCATGATTCAAAAGTTTACTACACAATTCTTCTCTAATAACAGGTCTATGAAAGAAACCTTTGGAGAAAATTTCAGCTGTAAAATAATCAGGATTTATTATGCTCTTGATTTTTATGTTTAGTTAACCAAAGACTTAAGTGCTGTATATTAAGGAACCACATTTTTTTATTTTCTTGGGAAAATTTGTAGTCTCACTATTTAGTCCTGGTTGTCCTGAAACTTGCTATGTAGAATTGGCTGTCATTGAACACATAAAAATCCACCTGATTCTGCCTCCTATGTACTTTGATAAAAGGCATGCACTATTCCTAGATTTCTTACAAAACTTTTGATAAAAGGCATGCACTATTCCTAGAACTTCTTACAAAACTTCTTACAAAACTGAAGTTTTGGTGTGTGTGTGAGTGCGCACGTGAGCACCTGTGTATTTATCAAGCCATTAAAATAATTACCATCTATTATTCTTATTAGAACTCATAGGGGTCAGAATTAGGGACTATCATTTTTTTCTATAATGTTGACATCATAGAAATATGTGCATGTATCACATGAAGGGTAGACTGAGATAGCTCAACGCCATGTTTATTGAGTGTGGGAAGCCACAGCTGTTCTGTCCTGCAATCTTGTTTGTTCTTAATATACTATTTGAATTGAAGTACTCATTAGGTATTTTACTGCTGAAATAAAATCAAACTTAGAAGTTATAGTATAGGACTTTTACCTATAAATGTCCAAAATATTCCAATTGTATTAGTTACTACTACATGAAGATGGATAACCAGTTCAAAGGAAAATTAAGATGTCTGTGGGAGACAAACACCAACACTACAAAAAGTAATCTACTAAGTACTGGAGAAGCACAAAAGAGAGTAATTGAATTTGCCTCAATGGATTAGGGAAGACTTTATAATCTTAAATAAAATGGCATTGGAATCCTTCCTTTAACAATGGAAGAAGCCAGTCAGGCAGAGAAATGGAACACTGTTAGTTGCTATTTCAAGTACCTACTGCTGCATAATAAGATGATTTTAGGGTAAGCAATTTTCTTTAGGAAGTTTTAGTCTGAATAGGGCCTGGTGATGGCTGCTACTTAGTATGGCATAAGGGGAATGGCTTTTCAAGTTGTTGAGCAGTTGGCCACTGGCTGTCAGATGAGCTAGAACTGGAATCTTTCTTGTTTTGAAATTACTTGTGTTTTCTCACAGCATGACAAGAGTGTTGCAAGAGTGTATACTCTTAAGAGACAGGATATAGAAGCAATGGCTTCCTCAGGCATGAGTCTGGAAGACAGACATTACGTCCAGCTGTCTGCCAGATTCGAGGAAATGGGAAACAGACCTCCAGAATGTAGCCAATCTTAATCAACTGCATCTATAGATAGAGAACTATCTTCAATAATTTGCTAAATATACCAACTGGCTGGAGAACATAGGGAAGACATTTGTACCAAGTAGGAAAAAACCCATAAGATGCTGTATTAATGATATTTCTGTTGCTGTGATAAAACACCATGGCCAAGGCAACTTAGAATAGAGTTTATTTTGGGTTATAGTTTCAGAAGAACAAGAATCTGTCATGTTATAGAGACAGGGCATCAATCAGCAGGTATCGAGGACTCATATCGTGATCTGTAAATTTGAAACAGAGAAGTAGCATGAATGGTTAAACTCTTAAAGCTTGCTCCCAGTGACAAACTCCCACTAGGAGGGCTACCTCCTAATCCTTCCAAGCCTGCATAAACAGTGCGACCAACTGAGGCCTAAGTGTCCAGATGCTTGAAATTACAGAGGCGTCTCATTCAAACTACTGTAGTGGTGACCAGAAGTGTGAGAAGATGAGCTCAGAGAAGCTATTAAGGCATATCAGGAAGAGAGTTTTATGCTGTATCCAGAATTGCGTGGGTTTTTGCCCCTAGAAAATTGGCTTAATAATCTCTGTTCAGAACAATGAGCAGAGTGTCACTGTGAAAGACCAACTGGCATGTGTGGCATCACAAATCTGAGTGTTGGATAGCAATTCTGGATATCTTTATGAGAAAGAAAATAGACTGGAACAGAATAAGAAGACTAGGGGGGAAAAGGTTGAATCCAATGAAATTACAAATAGAGAAATTTGTTGAATCCAATGAAATTACAAATAAGACTTGCTTACCAAATAAATGTGAAATTAAATATTATGAAAGAACCAGTCCTAAAGTACCCAGTTTGAAAATGGAACTAATCTCTAATACAGAAAGGAAAACAGGGAGAGGATATGATGGGCTAAATGTATGATATGTTTCATTGGAGATGCTTCCTAAGAAATTTACTAAGTAACTGGGTATATGAGTACTGATTTTATCACTTCTCGGCCTTTTGACTAAGATCAAGTGTAGAATACTGATTTTAGGAGCAAAGTTAGCTGTTAAATGCCAAAAGTTGTTGGGAACCAAAATGAATATTTTTGAGAGGGCTTAAAGGTAAAATTTTGAAACCAAACAATGGAAGCAAAATGACACAGTCAAAAATATAAGGGGCAGTTAGAAATAGAGTAGTATTTATTTAAAAAAATGCCACAGTATTTGTTATAAGGTTGGGTTGATTAGTAGTGCATTAATTTCCAAATTGTTTTTTAATGGCTCCTATGTTCAGTCATTTATACACAAATGGGAACACAGACTGATAATTTGTCCCAGCTCTCCCAATATTGAACATTTGCGTGGTTTTATAGAAAAGATGGCACAATGTATGCAAATTCAGGACCTTAAAAATTACCTGCAGATTGTAATATCTTCCCAAAAGTCTATAAAACAAGGTTTATGTTCAATGTAAATCAGTCATGATCTGTGTTCGGGAAAGGAGAGTAAGTGGAAATAGCTGGGCCTGAGGTCTCAAAGGGGATGGTGCTTTGCTTCCCTCCCATTTCCCAACTTTGGGTAGCTATCTAACAGCCTGCAGCCTCCGCAGAGACACTACAATGAGCAACTCTGTAAGGATGAGAAAGCAGAATAGGTACGGGCTGTTGGCTTGGGATGCAGGAACAGTTAAAAGAGGCAAGGAATACTATACCCAGGGGGGATAGGGCTGTTGGCTTGGTCCAGCAGTAGCAGAAGTATAGACAAAGCCAGACTTCAATGTCCCTGTTGTTTTGTAGTTCCATTCCAAAAGTTCATCAGCCACTCAAAGTAAGTGCCTTCTGAGCTTTGCACCATATGTTCTTGTTGGCACTCATTAGTGTTTTAGTTCTTTTAATCTTTGGAGTTATTCTGTGATACCGTTCATTGTCTTTCTCATTTTACCTATAGGAAAAAGAACTCATTGGTGTATCTTATATTTCTTAAGACCATTGCACCGAGAGAATATTTAAGAGAAATCTATTAGACTCTAGTTTTCATGGTTTTCCCACTATGTAACAGTGTTTATATATAAGGTCTTCCCTCTTATACTCTTATCATGAAGGGATAAATTAGATTTAATTTGAATATCACAAGTTCATCATTTTAAGCACTCAGTTCAATAATTTTCAAAGCACTCCTATAAAATTGTATCACCTAAACCATATTTACTTAAGATGTTCAGTGCACACCCAATCAAAAAATTTTGTAACTGCAAGATAGGTGAAGAGATTCAAAGTCAGATTAAAATTGAGCAGATTTTGTATTTTGTGTGTGTGTGTGTGTGTGTGTGTGTGTGTGTGTGTGTGAAAAATGTCTTTGTCTGTCTGTCTGTCTGTTTGCCTGCCTGGCTGTGTGTGATGGGGTGTGGTATCTGAATATATATGTCTACAGAGGCCAGAAGAGGGCATTGGATTCCCTGGAGCAGGAGTTATAGCTGGTTGTGAACTACCCAATGCAGGTACTGGAAACATATTTACCCCATAATTCCTCCATAAATTTTAATTGATCTACATCTTCATTTAACCCTGAACAGTGTATTTAACAATCCTTGGAAGTATATAAAGTTGAGATTAATATTTATATTTTGTTTTTTCATTTCATGAATAATTATGTTTCTGACAGCCTAAAGATCTAAGGCAGAATATGTTAAAACACATGAATTTAGCAACTAACCAGAGCTTGAAAACAACAATTTCCAAGTTCTCACTAGATCTTCAACTGCTGAAATAAAGAAACCCATTTATCTTCTCCAAGCCACAGTCTGTTTTCATACATCAAGGAATGGTACTATATTCCACATGGAGGCACTGGTTTTTTACCTGACTTTTCTTTGAATGTGTTTGGTCTATTTTCTTAAGGTAACCAGGATAACAGAATGGACCTGGAACTTGTGTAATTTTGGGACACAGCTTTCTAAGGCCCTGTCTGCGTATGGAAAGTAAAGGTCATTTTCAGGATTAAGATGAGTTGAATCTCATGATTTAGTACCCAGCAGATGATACATTTTTGCTTCTGCCGAATGAATGGAGAGATGAATCGATTACTGAGTGAAGAAGTTATCTTACTAGATTGGATATATTTTTCTTACCACGACAGTGAAATGAGGCAGGCAAAACAAGATGGCCTATATAGAATTGGGTAGGTTGAAGAGGGAGAGGAGAACATGGAGAAGACAGAGTAGAAAATACGTTTCCATTCTGGTTCCCTATAAAATGCAAAGACAATTAATTTGCTTCATATATTTGAGCCTTTGACGTTTTAAAGTGAGACAGTATTCAGTTTATCTCAGGGCTATGGTGAAGACCAACTATGAATTGGAAGCACACGCCACAGTGTTTGCCCTTGTAGTCAGGAAATATGAGTTTCTTCTTGCTTTTTCTATTCTCTTTGGATGCACTAAAATCTTTACTTCATCAGCATTTTATAACATTGAAATAATGGAACTCTCGACTGTTGAGAGGAGAATGAGCTTCTCCTAGGGATGAACTCTATTACTGGTTGTCTAATGCAGAGTCATCAGCCTTGAAACCATGTGCAGAAAAATAGCCAAAATGCACCAGTAGGTTCTATTTATATATATTTGTGTGCATGAGCTCACACATGCACATAGCAAATATAATAAAAAGGAGTCTATCAACTTGAGAGTTGGGGGCATGGGAGGGTTTGCAGAGAGGATAACTGAGACAGGCTAGATAGATGTAAGAAGGGAGGGAAATGATTTAATCAGATTTTAATTAAAACATTGTAAAATTCAGACAAGTACTTCTGATTTTCTGACAGAAAGGGAATTTGGCAGTTGAAGTTACTACTGGGAAGCAGAGGATGAAGAGTGCAGCTGAGGTATAAATTCCCAATACACTGATGACCATGGGTAAGCTACTGACTTCCATATATATAGTTTTATTCTTTTAAAATAAAGGAAATGATAAAATACTAGTCTTATTCTTTTAAAATAAAGAGAATAAATCTTACATCACACAGTTATTATTTTGAAACTTTCAATGATTACTAATTATTGATTTCTACTGTAATTTCTCTAGTTGGAGTGTTAAACTCAGGATGATTTCCCAAAGTGGAAAAGGATTGTTTGAGGGATACACTGGATTGGAATACAGATAATCAATCTGATTGGAAGTAACCAGCAATTAAAACCACCAGTGTGTAATATCAAGGATCCCTCTAGACCTCTTGAAAGTTAGAGTGAACCCTAACTTATGAATGTCAGATGACTCATTTTATATTTCACACTCTTCTGGAGACCAATCAAAGCAACCTAAACTTATGTATTTGAATTTCCCTTTAGTTTTTTTAATATTCACCAACAGTAATTAGGCTTATAGTTTGTTTTATTGTTCATTTGTTTGAGATGGGTGATTAGTATCTGGATCAATGGCATTGAAAATTGCACAGAACAGTAACTTTAAATAATTTTAATTAGCAGTATTTAGAAATATTATTTTCTCTAATGCTGTTTTGTGTTAACACTTGACAGTTGGTGCTGACTTCACATTAGTGTTTTCAAAATAACTAAGTGACAGAAAATATAAAGTAATGATGATCACAATATATGCTCCATGTGAAGCAGCTCTGTTTTAATTGAAGGGTAGAGGGGCCACCTGCTACAGAATAGGGAGAGATCCTCTTCCTCCAGAGTATTTTCTGGTACAAAATATACTGAAAACCAGCACTTTGTAGTCCAAGATGTCCAGAAGCCCATGTATCTTATAAAGTGGGAAAAACCACAAAACAATTCTATTCTCTAGGCTTAATGAAATGCGAGCAGGCTGCCCTGCTGTTCCCCCATATCTTATATTTCCAGGCCTTGCCACCTGTGCAACAAAAGCAAGCAATCTATTTAGAAGGCTGTTTTTCATTCTCTTAACTCCGAAGGTCTTTATTCTCAGCATGAGATTATTGCAACAACTTAACAAGCAGTGTTTTCTTCCCCCATTTTCCTTTCTTTCCTTTTTGCACCTATGTCCTTTTAAGTCCATTCAGGCCTTAGGGAAACATTTAGTACTTAAGCTTTGGTTTTTCAAGCTCAATCGTGTAGAAAATCTAACACAGAATGTGTGCACAAACGATAGCTCCACACAATAGGGACGAACAAATAGCACAAAGAGAAAGGAAGAATATGACTGTTCTGGGAGCAAGGCTGCTCTTGAATTCAATTTTCCTTCATTGGACCTGATGCTTTCTCCCAAGATTCCCAGGTTTCAAATTGGCCATATATCCAGGGCCAGTTACCTGGACAATGGGGGTAAATCACAGTCAGTAATTATGATCTTGGTTACTAGGTTGTTAAGAGACTAATATTAATCCCCAAATTGTATGAGGAATGTGTTCATCTGGCCATAATTGTATAGTCTTCTTGAAAGCCTTTACTAATAATGCTAATTTAGCATGAATCACTCAGGAGTATTCTTCAGCTGGTGGGGTTGACAATTTTTTAGTTAGCTCAGGATACTTTTTCCAGGAGAGGAGTAACAACAGGACACAAGCGTAAAGACACAGATAGACATTTTCATATTGTATTAGGTGAACTAGTAAGTGTGAAGATAAAAGATAATTTCTTTACTGGCAGTTGAGCAATGGTTATCAATATCACACAATTATGTTCAATTAAAAGTATACTGAGATTATTAGCATCAAAAGATGTAATTCTATTTTCATAAAATATATTCATACATCACAATTAAGCCTTTCACAGTGAACTGTACATATGAAGGAATCATTTGCCCTACTCAATCTCTCTTGACATCAAAGCATAGAACATAGGTGCCTGGGTTGTTTTGTTTCATTGAAAGGAATTAAGAAGGAACAGTCCAACAGTTACATAGCTTCAGAAATAAGATACAAGATACATGAGCATTTGCTTAAGGTTTTTCTTTTTAGGATTGTGCTTCTTGTTTGCAGTGAGAACTAGCCCACTCCCCGTTTTGTTCTTTTCCAGTTACCTGTTTAAATCATCATCCTTGGCTAATAGATAACTATGGGAACAAAAAGTTAATTTTGTGCCTGAGCCTAGGAATTCTTGAGATTTACAGACAGTAACAGGAAACAAGGTAATTTTATTGGGGCTGACTTTGGTGTATACATGATTGGTCAAATTACAACATGCTCTCAATACTTATAGTTACTGGATCAGAATAATCTAAACCATGAGTTTGTTTTATATATTGACATGGCTATATTTAATTTGTCTCCATTATTTACAATGGCCATAGCCTTCTTCTTAACAGTGAGGAAATGCATATCCCTGATGAAATAAGTAATTTAAAAACATTGAAATAATTATGAAAAATCATTGCCTTGGGTTTTTGAGTGTTAAGGTATGTTATATATATTGCTTCAAAGTTGTCAGAATAATTTCTCTATACACATAGCTCAAGAGTAATGTATCACATGCAAAGAGTTAGGCAATCTTTCAAATAGGGAGAAGTTGGGCACACATACTTCAGAAGGCTCATTCTTTGAACAACACTACTTTCGAACAACATGTTATTTCTAGATGACTTCATAAGGAACAGTTTGTAACATCAGTCTCTTTATTAAATGATTCAGTATACTGTTTATGATCAACTAAATCAAAATCATAGTCAGGAGTTACGAGAGAGTCGCCTCCATCTTGGTTCTTGGACTCCAGAGAGATCAGACAGACTGAGGTATGCAAATATAACCCAAGGCCAACATCGCGGGGGTCTAAGTCCAACAGGTGTTGGCCTGCACCCAGGCCCTGGGCTATTCGGGGAGCCATCGGTGTGCCAACCCGGCCAGGAGGTTTTTTCCCCGGGACCAGGCACACGTGCCACCATTTTGCCTACAGGACACCAGAGAGTTCTAGCAGGCAAAGCTGGCTAACAGGCCTAGCCTGAGGCTAACATAGTGGGAGTCTAGGCCCCAACAGGCCCTGGACTGACCCCAAGAACTGGGCTGTTCCGTGGGCCATCTGTGTGTCAACCCGGCCAGGAGGTTGTTAGCCCAGCAGACTCTCACGGCACTTTCAGGGAGCGCACACATGCCCGCCATCCTGGCCACCTGACAGACCCGATTAACAGTCATAGCCCGAGGGGAACTTTGCTTTGACTTTGGCGTCCCAGGGTTTTGCCTAGACTCAGGGCCCGAGCACCTAGGCTAGCCTTGTGTGCACCAACCCGGTTGGGAGATCTGCTGTTCAGCAGAGTGATTAGCATGTGGAAAATGTCCCCACAGCATACACCCTTCAGCACTCCGTGAAGGAGCAAACGGGTACCATCTGGTTCACAGACACAATCTGGGGCAAAGCACACTAGGGCTACAAGGGCACCCAAGAGGAGGACAGCACATCAGCAATCTGCTACAGGGGAAACCCAGCCATCCAGTGTTGCAGAAATAGCCCCAGAGCCCCTCAGGAGGCTCAAACACCAGCCAGAGACAAGACCAACTAACTCCAGAGAACAAGATGGCAAAAGGCAAATGCAGGAATGCTACTAACAGAAATCTAGGCAATATGGCAGCATCTGAACCAAACTCTCCACCATCAGCAAATCCTGGTTATGCCAACACACCAGAGAAACAAGATTTGGATTTAAAATCACGGGTCATAATGCTGCTAGAAGAACACAAAAAGGACATAAATGAATCTCTTAAAGAAATACAGGGGAACATGAATAAGCTAGAAACCCGTATAATGGAAACACAAAAATCACTTAAAGAAATGCAGGAGAATAAGGCTCAAGAGATAGAAGCCAATAAAGAAGAAACTCAAAAAAAAAAAAAAAAAAAAAACCTTAAAGAAATGCAGGAGAACTTGAGTCAACAGGCAGAAGTCATGAAAGAGGAAACACAAAAATCTCTTAAAGAATTACAGGAAAACACAAACAAACAAATGATGGAACTGAGCAAAACCATCCTGGATCTAAAAACAGAAGTAGAAACAACTAAGAAATCACAAAGGGAGATAACTTTGGAGATAGAAAACCTTGAGAAGAAATCAGGGGCCATAGATGCAAATATAAACAACAGAATACAAGAGATGGAAGAAAGAATCTCAGATGCCAAAGATACCATAGAAACTATTGACTTAACAGTCAAAGAAAATGTAAAATGCAAAAAGCTTGTATCCCAGGACATCCAGGAAATCCAGGATATCCTGAGAAGACCAAACCTAAGGATTATAGGTACAGATGAGAGTGAAGATTTACAATTGAAAGGACCAGCAAATATCTTCAACAAAATTATGGAAGAAAACTTTCCCAACTTAAAGAGAGAGATACCTATGAATATACAAGAAGCATACAGAACTCCAAACAGACTGGACCTGAGCAGAAATACCTCTCACCACATAATAATTAAAACCCCAAATGCACTAAACAAAGAAAGAATATTAAAGGCAGTAAGAGAAAAAGGTCAAGTAATATATAAAGGTAGACCTATCAGAATCACACCAGACTTCTCACCAGAGACCATGAAAGCTAGAAGATCCTGGGCAGATCTCATGCAGACTCTAAGAGAACACAAATGTCAGCTAAGACTACTATACCCAGCAAAACTCTCAATCACAATAGATGGAGAAACCAAGACATTCCATGAGAAAACCAAATTTACACAATATCTTTCCACAAACCCAGTTCTGCAAAGAATAATAGGAAGAAAACTCCAATACAAGGAGGGAAACTACACCCTGGAAAAAGCAAGATAGTAACCTTCCTTCATCAAACCTAAAAGAAGATAACCATTCAAATATAAAAATAACATCAAAAATGACAGGAAGTAATAATCACTATTCCTTAATATCTCTTAACATCAATGGACTCAATTCCCCAATAAAAAGACATAGACTAATAGACTGGATAAGGAAACAGGACCCTGCATTTTGCTGCATACAGGAAACACACCTAAATGTCAAAGACAAAAACTACCTTAGAGTAAAAGGCTGGAAGACAATTTTACAAGCCAATGGTCTCGGGGAAACAAGCCGGAGTAGTCATTCTAATATCAGATAAAATTGACTTTCAACCTAAAGTCATCAAAAGAGACACTGAAGGACACTTCTTGCTGGTCAAAGGAAAAATCCACCAAGAAGAACTTTCAGTTCTGAACATCTATGCTCCAAATGCAAGGGCACCCTCATTCATAAGAGAAACTTTACTAAAGCTCAAAGCACACATTACACCTAACACAATAATTGTGGGGGATGTCAACACTCCACTCTCCTCAATGAATCGATCAGGAAAAGAGAAGCTAAACAGGGATACAGTAAAACTAATTGAAGTCTTGGACCAATTGGATTTGACTGATATTTATAGAACATTTCACCCTAAAGCAAAAGAATATACCCTTTTCTCAGCACTTCATGGTACCTTCTCCAAAATCGACCATATAATTGGTCACAAGACAGACCTCAACAAATACAAGAAGATCGAACTAATCCCATGCCTCTTATCAGATCACTATGGTGTAAGAGTGGTTTTCAATAGCAACAAAAACAACAGAAAGCCCACATGGAGGCTGAACAATACTCTACTCAATGACACCTTGGCCAAAGAAGAAATAAAGAAAGAAATCAGAGACTTTTTAGAATTTAATGAAAATGAAGGCACAACATACCCAAATCTTTGGGACACAATGAAAGCAGTGCTAAGAGGAAAACTCATAGCCCTGAGTGCCTCCAAAAAGAAAATGGAGAGAGCATACACTAGCAGCTTAATGACACACCTGAAAGCCCTGGAACAAAAAGAAGCCAATTCCCCCAGGAGGAGTAGAAGATAGGAAATCATCAAACTCAGGGCTGAAATCAATCAAGTGGAAACAAAGAGAACCATACAAAGAATCAACGAATCCAGGAGCTGGTTCTTTGAGAAAATCAACAAGATAGATAAACCCTTAGCCAGACTGACCAAAGGGCACAGAGAAAGTATCCAAATTAACAATTTTAGAAATGAAAAGGGGGATATAACAACAGAAACTGAGGAAATCCAAAAATCATCAGATCCTACTACAAAAGCCTATACTCAACACAACTGGAGAATCTGGAGGAAATGGACAATATCCTTGATAGATACCAAATACCAAAATTAATTCAGGACCAAATAGATCATCTAAACAGTCCCATAACCCCTAAAGAAATAGAGGGGGTCATAGAAAGTCTTTCAACCAAAAAAACCACAGGACCAGATGGTTTCAGTGCAGAATTCTATCAGACCTGCAAAGAAGACATAACACCAATACTCTTCAAACTATTCCACAAAATAGAAACAAAAGGAACACTACTCAATTCCTTCTACGAAGCCACGATTACGCTGATACCAAAACCACACAAAGATCCAACAAAGAAAGAGAACTTCAGACCAATTTCCCTTATGAACATCGATGCAAAAATACTCAATAAAATTCTTGCCAACCGAATCCAAGAACACATCAAAACGATCATCCACCATGATCAAGTAGGCTTTATCCCAGGGATGCAGGGTTGGTTCAATATACAGAAATCCATCAATGCAATTCACCACATTGAAAAGGAAAAACCTTTCTTTTCACTCAAAGAAAAAAAACCACATGGTCATTTCATTGGATGCTGAAAAAGCATTTGACAAAATTCAGCATCATTTCATGCTTAAAGTTCTGGAAAGAACAGGAATTCAAGGCCCATACCTAAACACAATAAAAGCAATATACAGCAAACCGGTAGCCAGTATCAAACTAAATGGAGAGAAACTTGAAGCAATCCCACTAAAATCAGGGACTAGACAGGGATGCCCCCTTTCTCCTTATCTTTTCAATATTGCAGAGGTACTAGCTCGGGCAATTAGACAACATAAGGAGGTGAAAAGGATACAAATTGGAAAGGAAGAAGTCAAACTATCATTATTTGCAGATGATATGATAGTCTACCTAAGTGACCCAAAAACTCCACTAGAGAACTCCTACAGCTGATAAACATCTTCAGCAAAGTGGCAGGTTATAAAAATCAACTCAAGCAAATCACTAGCCTTTCTATACTCAAAGGATAAGCAGGCTGAGAAAGAAATTAGGGAAATGACCCCCTTCACAATAGCCACAAACAGTATAAAGTACCTTGGGGTGACTCTTACCAAACATGTGAAAGATCTGTATGACAAGAACTTCAAGACTCTGAAGAAGGAAATGGAAGAAGACCTCAAAAAATGGGAAAACCTCCCATGCTCATGGATCGGTAGAATCAATATAGGTAAAAATGGCCATTTTGCCTAAAGCACTATACAGATTTAATGCAATACCCATCAAAATCCCAACTCAATTCTTCACAGAGTTAGAAAGAGCAATTATCAAATTCATCTGGAATAACAAAAAACCCAGGATAGCTAAAACTATTCTCAGCAACAAAAGAAATTCTGGGGGAATCAGTATCCCTGACCTCAAGCAATACTACAGAGCAATAGTGTTAAAAACTGCATGGTATTGGTACAGTGACAGGCAGGAGGATCAATGGAACAGGATTGAAGATCCAGAAATGAACCCACACACCTATAGGGCCACTTGATCCTCAACAAAGAGGCTGAAAACATCCAATGGAAAAAAGATAGCCTTTTCAACAAATGGTGCTGGTTCAACTGGAGGTCAGCATGCAGAAGAATGCGAATTGATCCATCCTCATCTCCTTGTATTAAGCTCAAATCCAAATGGATCAAGGACCTCCACATAAAGCCAGACACTCTGAAGCTAATAGAAAAGAAACGGGGGAAGACCCTTGAGGACATCGGTACAGGGAGAAAGTTTCTGAACAGAACAACAATAGCGTATGCTCTAAGAGCAAGAATTGACAAATGGGACCTCATAAAATTACAAAGTTTCTGTAAGGCAAAGGACACCATCAAGAGGACAAATAGGCAACCAACAAATTGGGAAAAGATCTTCACCAATCCTACATCAGATAGAGGGCTAATATCCAATATATATAAAGAACTCAAGAAGTTAGACTCCAGAAAACCAAACAACCCTATTAAAAAATGGGGTACAGAGTTAAACAAAGAATTCTCACCTGAAGAACTTCGGATGGCGGAGAAGCATCTTAAAAAATGCTCAACTTCATTAGTCATTAGGGAAATGCAAATCAAAACAACCCTGAGATTTCATCTCACACCAGTCAGAATGGCTAAGATTAAAAATTCAGGAGACAGCAGGTGTTGGAGAGGGTGTGGAGAAAGAGGAACACTCCTCCACTGCTGGTGGGGTTGCAAATTGGTACAACCACTCTGGAAATCAGTCTGGCGGTTCCTCCGAAAACTGGGCACCTCACTTCCAGAAGATCCTGCTATACCACTCCTGGGCATATACCCAGAGCATTCCCCACCATGTAATAAGGATACATGCTCTACTATGTTCATAGCAGCCCTATTTATAATTGCCAGATGCTGTAAAGAACCCAGGTATCCCTCAACAGAATAGTGGATGCAAAAAATGTGGTATATCTACACAATGGAGTACTATTCAGCCATTAGAAACAATGAATTCATGAAATTCTTAGGCAAATGGATGGAGCTAGAGAACATCATACTAAGTGAGGTAACCCAGGCTCAAAAGGTGAATCATGGTATGCACTCACTAATAAGTGGTTGTTAACCTAGAAAACTGGAATACCCAAAACATAATCCACACATCAAATGAGGTACAAGAAGAAAGGAGGAGTGGCCCCTGGTTCTGGAACGACTCAGTGAAACAATATTCAGCAAAACCAGAACGGGGAAGTGGGAAGGGGTGGGTGGGAGGACAGGGGAAGACAAGGGGGCTTACGGGACTTTTGGGGAGTGGGGGGGCTAGAAAAGGGGAAATCATTTGAAATGTAAATAAATTATATTGAATAAAAAAAAAAAGAAAGGAAACTGGGGAAGACCCTTGAGGACATCGGTACAGGGAGAAAGTTTCTGAACAGAACACCAATATCGTATGCTCTAAGAGCAAGAATTGACAAATGGAACCTCATAAAATTACAAAGTTTTTGTAAGGCAAAGGACACCATCAAGAGGACAAATCGGCAACCAACAAATTGGGATAAGCTCTCCACCAATCCTACATCTGATAGAGGGCTAATATCCAATATATATAAAGAACTCAAGAAGTTAGACTCCCGAAAACCAAACAACCCTATTAAAAATGGGGTACAGAGTTAAACAAAGAATTTTCACCTGAAGAACTTCGGATGGCGGAGAAGCATCTTAAAAAATGCTCAACTTCATTAGTCATTAGGGAAATGCAAATCAAAACAACCCTGAGATTTCACCTTACACCAGTCAGAATGGCTAAGATTAAAAATTCAGGAGATAGCTGGTGTTGGAGAGGGTGTGGAGAAAGAGGAACACTCCTCCACTGCTGGTGGGGTTGCAAATTGGTACAACCACTCTGGAAATCAGCCTGGTGGTTCCTCCGAAAACTGGGAACCTCACTTCCAGAATATCCTGCTATACCACTCCTGGGCATATACCCAGGGGATTCCCCACCATGTAATAAGGATACATGGTCTACTATGTTCATAGCAGCCCTATTTATAATTGCCAGATGCTGGAAAGAACCCAGGTATTCCTCAACAGAAGAGTGGATGCAAAAAATGTGGTATATCTACACAATGGAGTACTATTCAGCCATTAGAAACAATGAATTTATGAAATTCTTAGACAAATGGATGGAGCTAGAGAACATCATACTAAGTGAGGTAATCCTGACTCAAAAGGTGAATCATGGTATGCACTCACTAATAAGTGGATATTAACCTAGAAAACTGGAATACCCAAAACATAATCCACACATCAAATGAGGTACAAGAAGAAAGGAAAAGTGGCCCCCTGTTCTGGAAAGACTCAGTGAGGCAGTATTCGGCAAAATCAGAACGGGGAAGTGGGAAGGGGTGAGTGGTAGGACAGGGGGAGAGAAGGGGGCTTGCGGGACTTTCGGGGAGTGGGGGGCTAGAAAAGGGGAAATCATTTGGAATGTAAATAAAAAATATATCGATTAAAAAAAAAGAAAAAAATGGAAAAACCTCCCATGCTCATGGATTGGCAGGATTAATATAGTTAAAAAGGCCATTTTGCCAAAAGCAATATACAGATTCAACGTAATACCCATCAAAATCCCAACTCAATTCTTCACAGAGTTAGAAAGAGCAATCCTCAAATTCATCTGGAATAACAACAAAACCCAGGATAGCTAAAACTATTCTCAACAATAAAAGAAATTCTGGGGATGTCAGTATCCCTGACCTCAAGCAATACTACAGAGCAATAGTGTTAAAAACTGCATGGTATTGGTCCAGTGACAGGCAGTCGGATCAATGGAGCAGGATTGAAGATCCAGAAATGAACCCACACACCTATGCCCACTTGATCCTCCACAAAGGGGCTGAAAACATCCAATGGAAAAAAGATAGCCTTTTCAACAAATGGTGCTGGTTCAACTGGAGGTCAGCATGCAGAAGAATGGGAATTGATCCATCCTTGTCTCCTTGTATTAAGCTCAACTCCAAATGGATCAAGGACCTCCACATAAAGCCAGACACTCTGAAGCTAATAGAAAAGAAACTGGGGAAGACCTTGAGGACATTGGTACAGGGGGAAAGTTTCTCAACAGATTACCAATAGCATATGCTCTAAGATCAAGAATTGACAAATGGGACCTCATAAAATTACAAAGTTTCTGTAAGGCAAAGGACACCATCAAAAGGCCAAATCAGCAACCAACAAATTGGGAAAAGATCTTCACCAACCCTAGAGGGCTAATATCCAATATACATAAAGAACTCAAGAAGTTAGACTCCCGAAAACCAAATAACCCTATTAAAAAATAGAGTACAGAGTTAAACAAAGAATTTTCACCTGAAGAACTTTGGATGGCGGAGAAGCATCTTTAAAAAATGCTCAACTTCATTAGTCATTAGGGAAATGCAAATCAAAACAACCCTGAGATTTCACCTTACACCAGTCAGAATGGCTAAGATTAAAAATTCAGGAGACAGCAGATGTTGGTGAGGATGTGGAGAAAGAGGAACACTTCTGCACTGCTGGTGGGATTGCAAATTGATACAACCATTCTGGAAATCAGTCTGGCGGTTCCTCCAAAAACTGGGTGCCTCACTTCCAGAAGATCCTGCTATACCACTCCTGGGCATATACCCAGAAGATTCCCCAGCATGTAATAAGGATACATGTTCCACTATGTTCATAGCAGCCCTATTTATAATTGCCAGAAGCTGGAAAGTACCCAGGTATCCCTCAACAGAAAAGTGGATGCAAAAAATGTGGTATATATACACAATGGAGTACTATTCAGCCATTAGAAACAATGAATTCATAAAATTTTTAGGCAAATGGATGGAACTGGAGAACATCATACTAAGTGAGGTAACCCAGACTCAAAAGATGAATCATGGTATGCACTCACTAATAAGTGGGTGTTAACCTAGAAAACTGGAATACCCAAAACATAATCCACACATCAAATGAGGTACAAGAAGAATGTAGGAGTGGCCCCTTGTTCTGGGAAGACTCAGTGAAGCAGTATAGGGCAAAACCAGAACAGGGAAGTGGGAAGGGTTGGGTGGGAAAACAGGGGGACGGAAGGGGGCTGATGGGACTTTGGGGGAGTGGGGGTCTAGAAAAGGGGACATCATTTGAAATGTAAATAAAAAATATATCGAATAAAAAATAGTAGAGAAAAAAATCATAGTCAGATATTCATCAAGATGAAGGTAGTAGCTTAGTTCTACATCTGGAAAATATATAGCTATCATAACAATTATGTATAATTGAGATTCCTATCATTATTTCTAGCTTACCCAAGTATCCATGCATGTACCTTAAATTCATTGATTTATGAATGTTAGATATCTGAGAATTATATTTGTATATTTCCTAGTCCCAATTTATACCTGCTAGCTTGTCATCTTATTCTGTCCAATTCTGCCCAATATCTGTAACTTTTTTTCCTCTTCTCTTTCATAGAGCCTTAGTTCAGTGTATTAACCTCAATGCTATCACTTTAGCCAATATTCTGTCTTCTGTCTCTATTGTCTTAAACTTCATCTTGCAGTCCACACTGATTCTAAGACAATATTCATAAAACATAGGAATTGTTTTACTGAATATCAAATTTGACTGACTCTGCTGTGTGTCAATCAGGTCTAACCTTCTCAGTGAGTCCCCATGATGCTGAACCAGGACCACATTTACCTTTCATGGTCATGAGTGCTAACTTCCTCATGGACTTTGTATTTTCCTGAACACACTTAAGGCTATTTGACTTTGGTCCTTTTTGTTTACCTTTTTGTTTTTCTGTACTATGTTTTTCCTTGGTCATGTTCCTGCATCCTTCTACGTCACCATCTCCACGCAGACTACCTTTCTTTATCCCCCACTTCTAGATAGAAAGAATAATCATCAAGTCTCAATAATCATCCAGTCTCTTCATAACCTTTAATGATTTTTAAAATTTTGTATCCCATAGCATATAAATGCATGGGATTCCTTGAGAGAATGGCTGGATTTATATATGTTTTCATCCCTAATCCATAGCCTATGAGAGAGTAAATGCTCAGTCAGTATTTGTTTAATGGATGGCTGAGTGAAAACAAACTTCAATGGTTATGAAGAGAGCATGGAATGCTTCCCTCTTGGACATTCACATATAAATTTTATACTTCCATTTACTAATTATGATATTGTCACCTGTGCTCCTCTTTTTTCGGTAGAGAACGCAAGAGAACAGGAATTTGATCTTCTTCTTTCTCTAAAGTTTAACAGGACTTACATGTGATTAAAGGCATGGGTTTGGTGATTAACATAGCTGTAGTTCAATTCTGGGTCTGTTTTTCACAACATCCTGAGTTGTTGGGTGTTTTAGGGCTTTAATTTATTCATCTATGAGATAATTTGTTATAGAACTAATATATATTATAGTAAAGGCTTGATGAATTAAGGCATGTAAAGCAACCAGAATTGTGTTGTAATTCTTCTATATATTTTTAGCAACCTTTAGCTATTACAATTATTTGTTATACACCACAACAGTCTATGTCTTTGTGTCTGACTAGTGGATCTTTGTATACAAAATTATTGACATTTTAATCATGAGGAATAAAATGTACAGTACTCTATTTCTTCATGACAACAAATAGCTTTAGTTTGGGCTGGTAAAACTGATCAGTATTTGCTACAGTGTCAGAGGATCTGAGTTGGTCCATGGGACCCACATGGCAAAACGCTAACTTCTATAAGTTGCCCTCTGACCTCAACACAAGCACCTGGACACACACCTCTCCCTGCCCACTCCATACATAAACACATGCAATAAAATTTCCAAGAGTTTAAATGAAATTGAACAGAGAAAAACTATGGACAGGCTCATATGTTGAGGCTAATAAAGTCGATGGTGTTGCTTTGGGTAGTGTTGGGAACTTTAGGAAGTGAGCCTAGGTAGAGGAAGAAAGTCACTGGCCTGTGTTTTGGAAAGTCATGCCTTGTCTTCAGGCCCTTCCTCTAACTTTCTCAGCTTTCTGGCCAAGGTGAAGTGTGTAGCATCCTTTGTCATGATATTCCGCCTCACAATAACCATAGAATAATTGAGACAGCTGACCATGAACTATAACCTCTACTGTCATGAGCCCAAATAAATGTCTCTTCCTTTTAAATGGTTTCTCTCAACAATAATGAAAATCTGATGGATATAGGCCCTTTTTTCACCCATGACCACAACTTCCAACTAAGGTGTATGCTGAAGATTCTCTTTGTTTAAGAGCAAGTTCTAAGAGGTACAAAGATGGAATGAAACAAAAGTTTAAGATCCTACCAGACTTGATGTAAACAGTTTAACTTAGGAAAGCATTCCGGATGGAAAATTAAAATAGATCCATTATTGATAGGCAAAGTCAAAGTGGAGGCATGAAAGATGCAGGGGGAAAAAAAGGTCAGTATAGGTTAAGGAATTATCTGTCTATCAAAGGCATGGGCACTGACGTTACAAGATCTCTTGGACTCTCATATTGACTCTCATTTGTTATTTCTGATCCAAAAGCCTAAAACCACTGTTAAGATACCCATTGTCTTCACCTATAAAATGCTAGTTACTGAGTGGGACTGCAGTGAGTAGAAGGATATTATGCAAAAGATGTATTTACATTTTATTGATGGTAGACAGAGAAGGTAGGAGGAAAGGGATGTAAATTCTATTATTTATCTTCAGAGGCTCATTTTAACATTGAAATAATGACTCTTTGATAATAGAAGGGCTTTTAGTGCTCTGCTTTGATATGTTTTGAACATATAATAGTTTTACTTACCATTTCAAAAGAATCTTCAGGGAGTCTTTGTTAGAACTTTTATCTTCTTCATCCCTAATGTATGAGGATCCTGGAAATTAGATTGTATTTCTAAAGGATTACTGAGAGCAGAGGTGAATGGTCCTTTGTATATATAGTCCTTGGAAAAACTTTCATTGTTAGAAAAAGCTTTATATCTTCATCATCATTGTAAAAGAAGGGGGTCATTTTAGAATAGAGGATTTCTTATGCATCCCAGAACAACCTCATACTCACTATGATTCTTCTGTCTTAGCGAGGAATCAAATATATATCATTATACCCAGCTAAATATGTGATTTTTCAGAGCTATATTAATTGGTGAAACAATAACCTTTGTCTTCCTTGATCTTGACTCCATATAGTATTTTCATTTTAATAGGAAGTTTCTCTCACCAATGAAAAAATACTATGGCTGATGTAATAGCGATGTCACATTGTATTCAAATGACATTCTTGACATCATGGAATTTGCAGAGAAATTGATGAAATTGGGTGGAGTATCCCAGGTGTGGGAAGACAGACACCACATTTTCTCACTTATTTGTGAATCTTAGCTCTAAATCTTTAGACTTGAATGTATAATTTGAAAAGATTGAAGAAGCAAGGAAAATTGAAAGGGGCCACAAAGAGGGAGAAGGAGAGGAGGCATTTCATGGAGAGGAAAGTAGAACACAGGTACTATGAAGGAAGAAAGGGAGAAAATAGGAGGGGACTTTAGTGGACATAGGGTAGAGAAAGCATTGCAAAGGGAAAGGGAAAGGGAAAGGGAAAGGAGAATTCCAAGGATGCTTAGAAAAGCCATAGAACAGCAATTTATTTTATAAGCTTACTTAAAATTATATCATTTGTGAGTAGTTTACATTGTCAAGCATTATAGGATGAAAATGTTCTCCCCAAGAACCATAGAATATTGTCCTATTCTGTGTTCTGTTGCTGTGTGGAGACACCATGACCATGATGTCTTATAAAGAAAATCATGTAATTGGGGGTGGCTTACAGTTTCATAGCTTTAGTTCGTGGTTCTCATGGCAGGAAGCATGGTGGCATACAGGCAGACATGGTGCTGGAGAAGGAGCTATGAGTTCTTCATTTGGACCCCTAGGCAGCAGGGAGAGAGACACTGGGCCTGGCCTGAGCATTAGGAACACCAAAGACCACACCCAGTGAAACACTTCCTCTAACAAGGCCATATCTACTCCTCCAAGACCAGATCTTCTTCTTTTTTTCCCCCTTGGTAAATCTTTAATTTTTCTATTTAATTATTTACTTATTTGTGGGTGTGGTTTTCCTACTCCACAGCACTCACATGGAGGTCAGAGGACAACTTGCTTATATATGTCGGTCTAAGGGGTCAAACGTAGCATTCAGTCTTGGTAACAAGTACCATTTTACCTGATGATCATCCTAGTTAGCTTACACAATCCAGAAAACATGGTTTTATTTACAGGATGCTAATATAGTATACATTATGGCATATAGAGAAATACAGAGAAAGTAATATTATAAAATCCAAGCATACAGATCTTCTAATCCCTGTCAAGTGGTGCCACTTCCTAATGACCAAACATCTAGATATATATATGAATATATGGAGGACATTGCTATTCAAATACTACAACTAACTAATAAAAACCCAAGCAGTAATGGGAAACTTTCTCTTACATTGTTGGTGAGTGTAGTCCAGGAGAATCTCAAAACAATATAGACTATTGTACTTGCCTTTGACAGCCTCTTCAAACTTGAAGGTTAGACCTCATTGTGACAGTCACCACACATTGCCAACATAGGGTTTGGGAAAATCTGGCTAGAACTGACCTGGAAATGTCTTCTATGAGACTTAACTCTCATAGTGGCTGAGGGTGCTATACAAGCTGCAAAGAAGTGAAGAAATCAATAGTCCTACCCAGCTGTAAAGCCTACAGACCACATCAAGGACAAGCCTAGTACGACATCACCAAGGTGTAACCATGGCACTATTACATGGGGCTAAGTTAAGTCCGACTTCTAGGAAATTCATACCTCGTACTTTAAACCTAATCAATTACCTGTGGCTAGAGAAGAGAACACTGTTGCCATTTTCCTAAATGAATATAATTTTTAATCTTATACCAAATCTTTATCCTATACTCACAGGCAACTATGGCTTCTTCCATCTTTTAACCAGAACCTTTTAAAAATACGATTTCATTTAAAATTCTTGTTCATATGCCATGTTTTGATCATGTTTATTTCCCACCTCCAATTCCTCCCACCCTTCTGCCCATACAGTAAGGCATCTTGCTCTCTTAAAAAAAAAAAGACACTGAGTCACCTACTAGGCATCATACATGAGCTGGTCTGAGGTCCCCAAAACATATACAGCAGAGGACTGTCTGGTCTGACCTCAGTGGGAGAAGACTTGAGAGACTTGAGGCCCCAGGGAGGGGGGCTGATGGTGGGGGAGCATCCTCTTGGAGACTGGGCTGAGGAACTGTGTGTGTGGGGGGGACCAGAAGAGAAGGGAAAGCTGGATTGTAAACAACAACAACAACAACAACAACAACAACAACAGAAAAACCTGCACAAACCAACATCAAAACAAACAAAAAGCCCCAAACACCAAAACAAAAATTAATAGATAAATAACAAATGAATGCCTACATAAAGTAAAACAAAAAGCCCACCAAAAAAACCCTCAACAAAACATGGAGTTTTGTGGGTCCCCTGGCCCTAATCAGTCATTGCACATCAGTGTTCTCAGGAAGGGGAGGAGCTGCAGAACAGGATCTCTAGTGATGAGTAAGTTGGGAACGACCCAGGAGACTGTTTTGGAGGACAGCTCGTTTATTTATTTTTAAATTTTCTTATTAATTAATTAATTAACTTGTCATCCCAATTGCAGTCCCCCTCTCATACCAATTCTCCCCCGCACTGCCCCTCCCATTTATGCCCCTCCTCTTCTCTGAGAAGAGGGATATCCCCCCCAACCTGGGTACCAGTCTACCCTGACACATCATATCACTGCAGGACTAGGCACATCCTCTCCCACTGAGGCTAGATAAGGCAGCCCAGTTAGAGACCAGGATCCACAGGCAGGCTGTCCCTGACTTTGTTGCCAGTAGGGAGTGGGGTTAGCCTATTTAGCTGGAGTCAGTGGGGACAGGAGGAGAAGCACAAGGGAGTAAATGCTGTAGCAGGGATAGGGACTGTCCAGTCTTATCAGCTTGATAAGCAGACTGCCGGTCCCATGATTTCTGAGAAGCCTGTTCTTTGCCTGGGAAACAGAAGCCCCACAGGCTCTATCAGGATATGGCCTTTGTTCTGCTGAGCTCTGTGAGAGATGTTTGGGGTATGGGTAATGCTATTCTCTCCCTCATCTGGCTTGGGAATCCACAGAGTTTATTTTGTGTTGGCCAACTATTCCTGGGCATGGCCTACCCTGATATTTGGTTGATGTACCCAGTGACATTCCATTGGAGAAAACTAATTTTACTGTTGCCAGCAATTATCTATTGCAAATAATTTCTTGGTTAAGGATGGGACCCTATGTTTTATTTTCCCTCTCCTTGGTAGGACCATATCTGGGCTTGAACCGAACAGGCAGATCTTGTGTGTGTGTGTGTGTGTGTGTGTGTGTGTGTGTGTGTGTTGCCACAAACTCAGAGTTCATAGGTTCATCAGTCCCTTTGTGTGTGGAAGGCTCTTCCAGGACACTGTTGTAAGAGATTAAGAACTGGATTTGTAGAGTAAAACAATCCCTAAACCAAACACTTCTGCTCCATGAATCCTCTGTAGAGCATGCTCTTTGTTTGAAAAAAGGTCATGGTTTGGTTGCAGATTTTGCCCATAAACATTTGCCATCTTCCCTCCAGGAGGAGTCCGAGGAAATCACTTTATTTTGAACCACTAGGAACCCTTTCACAATTCCTATCCAGTATACACTTCAGCACTTTGTATTTAATTTTTTAATGTCTGTTTCTTTCAATAGATGGAAAGATCATCCTATGAAGTGTTGTTTCCTGATCCCCCAATATGGGTGGACTGTGGCAGTCTGTAAAGCATTATTTAGTAAAGATTTGCTGTAAAGAACATAGGAGTCAGGTGTACAGGTGTTGAGTTCTGGCTCTTTTGCCAATCAATAGCAAGATAAAGATCTTCTAGGCCTGCTTTGTTATTTACCCGTGTAATGAAAAATTCAATTCCATATAATTTCAGTGAGGTTAAGAATGCAAGTATATATATGCAAAAGTCTTAGCCTTCTACAAAGGAACACATCAAACATTCCTTGAATTAAATGAGAACTGTTACCATCAATGCTATGACAAGGAGATTCTGAGTTCTAGGCCATTTCTCTTCCTCTTTCTGTTGCTTAATGTAATTCTGTTTTCAAAAAATAAGATTGATATAACTAGAGATTATGATAATTAGCCTTGCCAGCCAAGTATTAGGGTGAGTTGACCTTTATTTTCCTTTATTATTTCCAGATTATTCTCACTTTCTATCTCCAAGCAATGTGTGTTTATGTGTTTGTTTGTTTGTGTGTGTGTGTGTGTGTGTGTGTGTACATTATTTGACATATACAGGTATGTATTTCCTTGCTATGAGGAAACATTAAAAATATCAGCTCACTGGGTTAGAGATAAAAGCAGATTGGCCTTGTGGTGGCAAGGCAAGATCTCTTTGAAGAACTAGACCAATATAAGCAGCAGTCACCTAGAAAACTGGAAAGTGGTTTCTACATCTTTGTTTTCTTACCAAGTGACCAAACATGAGAGATGAAACTCAATACTGACAAAGTCTCTCCTGCAGGGCTCTCTCCAGCATCTTCCACATTTCCAAGCAATTGGTTCAAGAAGCACACTTTGTGCTTTTTATTAAAGACATGATCAGGGTAGGCTTTTTTTTTTCTGTAAGAGATTTAATTTGCCAGTGAACTATAGCTTCAGGTTGGCCATCTGGAAAAATAAACTCCTCAAGAGCCATGTAATTTGTCCTTTGTCTGGTTTCAGGCCATGGATCTGAGGGATTAGTGTCCAGCAAACAGCAAACAGGCACTTCCCTGGCTCCTTGAAGCTCCCTCCTTTCTCCTAAGGCATCTCGCTAAGTTACAAGTTAACAAATGGTTCTTATTCCTGTAATGCCTTTGTCAACACTATGTATATATAAACCCGATTTTCAATCTAACCAAGCGGCTTTCCTTTTCTAGTTAGGGGGCCAGTGCCAGATGGACTAAAGCCTGAGGTCAGAAAAAGAGTATTGCCTGGGATGCAGGCCGATCCAGATCCACCAGCTGTGGCCTTGCATGGAAGAAGAGGGGGTGGCTGGCAGGAGAAAACAGTTCTCTCTCTCAGCTCAGAATGTGTCCATTTTCCCCAGTCTACCAAGTTCTTAGCCTGGTTGCTTGCTAAATGTCACAGTAGACAATTCCCATGTTTTCCTAAGACTAATTGTTATTTCTCCCTAAAGCCTAAATACCAGGTCTCCTTTATTTGAGCACAGCATGAAGGAATCAGAGCTTGGCAAAGCAATCTGCAAAAGCTGTGTGCTCAGATAAACACCGTAGTGCCTGATAACTTGTATACATTTCGATTTGGAGAGAGGTTGCAGAATCGTGTTCCGTTTTCTTTTATTAAGAAAGTGATAAGAAGGAACTCAAGTGGGTTAGCACGTGAGTTGTGGGGCTAGATATGCCTTCTACTTTGTTAGCTAAATCATCTCGTTGGAAGTACATGGCCCCAGTAAACCTCAATTTTTGAATCTGTACTATGGGGGCACCATGACTGATCATGAGAAATCCCTTTGTGAAGATTGTGATGATTACATGAGTTCCTGCAGACAAGATGATGCTACCAAAAGCTCAATTGCCTTTGGAAAGTATATCCTTCACACTCCCATATATTGTGCAAGGATTTTTATATTATAATGACCATTTTAAGAATTTGCATCTGTGAATGGCAGTAGCGAGGTCAACTACTCCATTACTACTTGAGAGGAACTGTTGAAACACAGGCAGGCTGACTTATTCCCAGCTTTTCGAGTATTTCCAGGATGTAAATCTCAATGCACAGATACTCTGTTCACCAAATTCTGTTGGTTAATTATGTATTTGCCAAATCAACAAACTCCCAATTATAAGAAACACACTATAAATTTGTATTTCATTGTCTTAGTGTTTAAGCAGTGATGTAGGAACTCATGATATTTCTCAGTCTTTTGTGGGGCAGTGGCTACAGAACAGGCCAGGGTCTTTATTTATTTCTCTTAACACTACCATTTGCTTTTCCACCAAGCTTTACAAAGAAGAAATCAGTTACTTTCAGAGTTCCACCACAGACTCACAAAGAGCTGAAACTCCATTAGTTTGCTAGGGTTGCAACCACAAAGAAACACAAACTTGTGGTTTAAAGAACAAATACTTCTTGTCTCACAGCCTCGGAGAGTTGAGGTATGAGATTCAGGTATGGACAGGGCGTGTCCTTTCTGAAAACAGTATGGGAAGTATCTTCTAAGGCAATCCCCTTGGCTTGGAGGTCACCATGTTCTCCCTGGTATTCTCTCTCTGTGTTGATTTTCATTAGTTCCACTTAGTTCTGTGGCATTTTTTTTCTTGTATATAGGGAGCCAGTCATACTGAATGAGGGCACACATTAAGGACCATTCTTCAACCCAATTTCCTTGTAAAAATGCTATCCTCCACATAATGCCACATTATGAGCTACTGGGGGCTAGGACTGTGATGTGTGCAAATTTTGGGTTACACGATTTAATCCATGCAAACTTTGGTTGAATATACTCTGTTGCAAAGTTTAATGTGTGGATTGAATTAGAAGAAATGAGCTCCTGGTTCCCATTACTAACCTCAGGACATCTTTTATGGCTTTTACTATCATACACTGCCACCTCTCGCTCCATTAAACTCAACAAACTAGTTGTTTTCTCACAAATTCTTGTTGGACAACCTCCATTTCCCCTGCATCTCCTTAGGGAGGACCTTTGTTACGCTTTCCAGGAGAGAGTGTTGCTTTCTTACCCTGAACTCATCCTCCCCAAACAGCTTTTCCTTGTGACAAAATACCAGATAAATACTTGTTTTTTTAAAATACATTTTTAAATAGTTAGTGACAAGACTTCTAGACTTTAGCATTGCTGACATTTTGGGCAGGGTGACTCTCTGTTGTAGAGGAATATTCTGTGCCTTGGAGGATACTGAGCAGTGTCTCTGTACTCAACACAGACATTCTCACATCAGTCCTCTTGTGACAAAAAGTATTTTCAGATAGGAATAAATACCTATGCAGGTGGGTGGCACAATCTCTAGTGTTTGAAAAATAGCTGAGGTAAAATGTGGCCAGATGATTTGGTCTAAAAGTGCAGAAGAGGTGTTGACTGCAACATTTTCAAGGGTACCTGACATAGCAAAGAAAGAAAGTCCCCTTTCACCTTTTCCAGAAGATGCTGTGGTCTTGATAACAAAATTGATAATAATGTTATTTCACTAAGGATGACAGACTGGGAGAAGTAAATATGCCCATGTCTTTGATGACATTGTCTAGCTACTAAACCACATGGCAACTTTAAACCAGTCCTAAGAGAGGACACATAGTGTTATTAAGTCCACCTTAACTTGGGTATTCTATCAGTTGGGGCTTTAAATCATCCTAACACACCATATGTAACACAGCCAGACTCTACTTGTTGTAGCTAGGAAATTTCAACTATTGTTATTTAAGCATAAAATTTACATAAAAACCCAACTTGCACTACTCGTACTGATGTTACAAACTTGGTGTAAAGTTTTTGTTTACTTATAGGAAAGCCTCAATCTTTCCCTATACATACAAAGGATCCAAGTGTTGGTGGTAAATCTGAGGATGTGAACAGTCTCATTAGTGCATTCAGTAAGGCTTATTTGCAACAAATAGAAATAAATGCCTGGCCTTGGTGTGTGGTGTAATTCCTTAATCACAGGAGACAAATGAACGTCTTAAAGCCTGACTGTAGCTCATTGTACTGGATTTTGTAACATTGGGGCCAGTTTGATGCCTTTGATTGTTCCCTCCCTCAAGCCTCTGTCCTCTAAACTTCATGACATTGCATTTCTTGGGATGTTTTTCTGCATTTATCAGTGTTTCTTCCTCTCTCTCTCTCTCTCTCTCTCTCTCTCTCTCTCTCTCTCTCTCTCTCTCTCTCTCTCTCTCTCGTCTTTTTTCCAGAAATGTGATTTAGGAGAAAACTTAGACATTTTGGTGTCAGCTGAATATGATATGCTATTATATATATGACAAATTACATTAAAGTGCACATTTTTCCTTTCCATAGCAGGGTTACACAGTGGCTGCCTACTGGGAGGAAACAGCTGGCAGACTGGAAGCACACAATAAGATTCTACCTTTTTAATAGTTCCATCACTGTGGATATTCTTCAGTCCTCTGCTTTAAACCTTTACTTTCAATAAACTGCCAATTTGAAATTAATAACATCATAAAACTTCAATTTAATTCTACAGTATGTCTCAAAAAAAGCTGTGGTGGTGGCCTCTTCTTGGTGTTTTCCTACAGAGACTATCATGGTCACTTTTAAATAAATAAACATTCTTAAATAAAATCAATTTTACTCAGAAACTCTTCATTTTATAACTTCATGGTTTTAGCTAATGAATTCATATTAAAGCATATAGATTTGTAAGATATCAGTGTATATATCTTAAGCGAAATGACATACTTTCAGAAGCTGTAATAAATGCTAGATTACATCCTTTTATTATGAAAAGTAAAGCAAGCACTTATATAGGATAATTTCCAGCTTACCATTTATAAGCTGATGTAACAAATAAGTTACATACAAAAAGTTCAAAGCATGGAGAGAAATGGAGAAAGAACAACAAACATTACTATTCTGTATCTGTGTGGTAACTTATGTATCAGGAACAAATTAGCTATTCAAAATGGTTTACTGAAGCCTGCATGGTTTAAAGAAAATAATACTAAATGAAAAGGACAGATCTAGTTCTGCCCCAGGCCTTGGGCATGTGGCTTCATCTTTAGTAGTATTCGTTACCTATAAATAGTGAATGCCACACATTTCACTGGATGCAATCATCAAAACAACACCGAAGGTGACATTATTTTCCATAGGTGACACAAATTCATCTTTAGCTAAATGATATCCTGCCTGGAATTCAAAGATCTACCCACAGCACATGTAAAAAGGCGACCCAAACCCTAGCAATTGCCTATTTCATTAGCAAGGCTACTGTAGACTACTGTCTGTTGTGTGCATTATTCTGAATGAACTATGTGGGGTGTCTTTTCACCCCACATAGGACATTGACAAGAAACCAATGTAATGTTACCTCTCAATTGTAGCTGGGTGAGCCAATGAGTTTACTGAGGCTACATATAGAAACATGGATTAAATATTACTCCCAAGAGCATGGGAGACTCAAAAACATCTACCTCAAAGGAAACCCCACTCCAGTGTGGGTGATGACTCAGGGCAGATAAATCCTTGGCACTCTCTGTCCAACTTTCAGACAGTTTCTACGGAAGACAATTTCTCCAACAATTGCCTATAGCTTTGCTTTTATAACTTTGGAGAGGAGCCCTGAAAAATTTCTAACTTTCTGAGCTTAACTTTCATAACTATTGGGAGCACTGTGAGGCACCTTCTTCCCTGCGTGGAGGAAGATACAATATCTCAGAGTTATCCATATTTGCTTAGTCTGCATAATCTTCAATTATCAGAGGACTGTTAGAGAATATTTGTTGCAGACTGCTTGATACCAGTTACAGGAGTTGAGAGGTAGCAAAAATACATTCAAAATAGGTACTGTATTTTCAGGGAAAATTATACCCTTAAAGTGAATACAACTTGCTGAATCCTAATTTCAGGTGTCTCTCCCCCCTCCTTCACTATTCCCCACTGCTCCCTTGTGGTAATGATATTTGAGGTAATAGGAGACCACCTTCTACCAGGCCACTGCCTTAAAATTCGGAGTCATTTGATATGTTCTATATCATGAATTCCATGTAAGTAGTAGAATTATTCTGTAAACTCTATCTAAAATATTCAACAAAGGCCTAAGGATTTCTTTTTGTCTCCAGTTGTCAAGCCTTGCAAGCACAGGGACCTGAGTTTGATGGCCTTCACCATATAAAAACTAGATACAGTAGCTCACTGGTGAGATAGACTGGGCCTTGATGGCCATCTGGTCTAGTCTAATTGGTGAACATCAAAATGAGAGACCATGGCTTATAGGAGGTAGATGGTGTTCCTTAGGATGATACTTGAGATTGTCTTTAGACCTTCATATACAAGTGAGTGTGATGTACACAAACACCAGCACACATAAGCACATATGCAAATACAAAATCTCCATAAAATTTAGAAAAGACAAAAGACTGTGGAACTTCCTGTCCATTTGTAAGCTAGATATTTTTCTGGTAGTAAAGCCACCATCTGGAGCTCAGAATGTCCCCAGCTGATCACTGACTACCTACAGGACGTCAAGACATTATGAAAGACAGGAGGTCATGTTGGCTTTCCCCAAAGAGGGCTACAAAAACTCTTAGAAGACATTTCTTTTCTTTAGACAGAGGAAAGAATGAAATTGTATTATTGATAAAGGCACAGAATGTATTTGGAGTGAATCCTGATTTTTTTTTTTTTTATTAACCAGAAAACTTTACCCTGGGAGTAAGGAGAATTTCTGCAGTATTGGTTAGAATCCACATACGGATAGTTATTTCAAGTGGGAGCGAGGACTGGTGGATGCGGAAACAGTGAGAAGGCTGCTCCTTGTGTGCCTGCTAAAGCCTATCACTTAGGGGTGTGTGCCTAATTATTTCTCTTTCATGTGCAGGTGCCATGTTTGCTGAAGGTGCTGTGAAAAGTTGCCAAGGGATAAATTCAGCTATTTGTGAGACTCGTCCCATGGTTTGGTGTTTATTTTTGTGGCAGCCTTCACAACCTATCACTTGTAGCTGAACAGCTGTTTGCTTGTGCTTGCAAGTACAAGTATCTGAAATCATCCTGCATACATTGTTTTGAGAACATACCAGACACAGAATGCTTTCCTATCATTTGGAAAGAAGGAAAGGAAACTTTGTCATTCGACAACTACTGACACTTATTGTGTTACTGGGATAGTGTTACATTCCCTCAGTGCTAGTTATAAAGACTGTAATTAACTGGGCGGTCTTTGGAGGCTCCTAACAACCTCAGAAGCTCTTCCCCTTCTCAGATTTCAGCTACTGCCTTCCCTAAGTGGGAGCTGGAAAAGCAAAATAAGAAAACCTTTGAAACCATACAATGTCTGGCCCATCTTTGCTGTGTTGCAATATAGTTGACATTACAACAGGTCGCTGGATAATTCATGGCATAAGCAACACAATTCAATACTTCATTTTTATCAAGGTACAGTGTGTTCTTCCAGTAATACTTCCTGGCAACCAGTAGAGAGAGTGATGGCTTCATCAGTTGTAGACTTGATAGCAACATCTAAAAGGTTATCCTGCTATACCAGTTGGTCAAAGTAATAGTTAAAACCTCGGGACTTTTAGTTCAATAGAATATGATCAGGTATTCCTCTTTTCCTCCCAGCAACCTATCTCATGATTTATGGCGGACACACCAGCCATGTTTACTGATGGGAATTTGGATAGGAAGCCAAAGCCTGGAGGCCATACGTAGGGAAAAGAAACTGATTTATTTATTAAACAGGTATCTTTGTTTACCTGGGAAGCCAATAACCTTCCAATCGTTTTAAAGAGGAGTGTTTCCATTTCAAGAGTGGAATGGTTGACACGATAAGAAAAAGGTAACTCAAGATTACCACACTTTTTAGCATAGGGAAAAGAGAAGTGAATAGGCCTGTACCTTGTGTTCGTATTAATCTTCCTAATAAACCTGCTTAAACACCTGGGGAATTTGTCACAGGGCTCTTTCCCATTTCTGAAATGGAGTTTGTTTTAAATCATTTAGATAGGATCCACCCACTCTAAGAACTCTGGGCTTCAAGACTAAATACAGTCAGATGACCTTGCATTCAGTATTATTTGACTGAAGTGAAGTAAAAGTTGCTGGATAAAGGTTATTTTTGAGGTCTCAGTATCAAGACCTGTTTCTGATGATTAACTAAGACTGCAAAATGCCAAAATGCCTGCTGTCTGCATCTTGAGCTAAGACTTTAAATTCTACTAAAACCTTTAGTTCAAAAGGGTGAATTTAAAAGAATCCCAGAGAGATCATCACTTCCTCAAACCCAATTGAGAGTTAAGAGGGCTCCGGACATTTCAAAGGCAGAGAATTAGGTCCCCTGGAAAACAAAGAATGGGGATGGGAGAAGGAGAAAAGCCACCTTGCTGATTAGCAGCCCCCATGGAGAAAGTCTCTGCCACTTGGCTTCCTTTGATGAGATTATAAACTTCAGACTTGTTCCCACAAAGAAGATAGAATATGTTGATAGAGCTTCTTCCAGGCAGGCAGGGAAGACCTCCCTCTTCCTTGGGAAAGTGTACTGTGGAATGAATGGCTGTGTCACATTTTCAAACTTGGATCAGCTAGTTGCCAGCAGTTCTGGGTCAGTGTAGTTTAAGATGGAACTTGCATCAAGCTGGGGGAACTGACCCTAATTTCCAAATAGGTAAATTCTTTATAACACATAGTACATCTTTATGTAATTCATCAGTAGAACAAACTGTAAGCATTTGCTGTCTTTTGAGATTGTTCTAATATATTTCTCTCTGGTTACACTGATTGTTGAAAATGTGTCTAAGCCTGATGATTAATTTGATGTTTTTCTATTCAGGTCTACTCAGTTCACCCTCTTACAGTTGAACATATTTGGAGAAGAGACCTGATCTTAGAAAAATGTCCTATTCCTCACTTACTCCCGATTAAATATTCCTTTAAAATGTTCACAGTTATATGTGGGGTGGGCTATGGGCCGTTCTTAAGCTTCCTAGTACTTCATCTTATCCCATCTTACTCATTGTCTCTTCTCCCACCCCTGTTTTCTATTTATCCAAATCTCATACATTATTCAAGATACAGTATAAACTATGATTTTGCATAAGTTGAAGATAGCATAGATAGAAAAAGCTGCTGACTTTCACAATCCTGCTGCATGGGGCAAGCTCTTGGTTACAGTGATTGAACTAGAAGATGCCAAGAAGGAGACTCAGAGAAATTTGGAGAGGCAGAGCTATACCATGAAGCTATTCACAAAGTATCTTAGGTATTTCCAAAGTGAAGTGGTGTGTGTGTGTGTGTGTGTGTGTGTCTGAGATCAAGTATGGGTTGAAGATAAGGTAATATAACATAAGAGAAAGAGAAATGTTCTTAAGAAAATGGTGAGGATTCATATCCTGGAGGAAACAATTTCTTAGGCCACTTAAAGCTTGGCATTTCTCATCTATAAAAGGGACAATAGACGACTTCTTTCAAGTTATCAGACAGATTAAAGACCTATATTGGTGGTAGATCTCCATATTGATTTCTATTCTTTCCCCTTGATGATATTTTCAGCTATTGTCAGCAGGACAATTTGAATCCCTTATCTGCTCTTTCTTGAAATAAAATAAAATCTCCCTTTTGTGTGAAACACTCTCATAACATGGGATGCCCATAAAATGCTATTATATATGTAAGTATAAAATACAAGTTGGTTCGCATACTCCTATTGCTGTCAAGTTGAATAGACTCAAGAAGACTCAGAACATATCAAGAGGTAATGAAAGACAAAATTAGATGTGAAAAAAAATCACAAAGAATACAATGCGCTCATACAATAGAAAGACTTGGACTCAAGACAGGCAAAAGATCTGGGATCTATTTTGACACCAAATCTGTATAAGTCATTGAAACTTAGTTTCTCTACCTGTCAGACTAGGATCAATAACACTATTCACTATCCAAGTAGAACCATTGAGGTGACCAATGAGATAAATAAAAACATGTGGTACATGACTAACATTTGAGAAACATAGTTTTCTTCTTAGATTTGACAGTAAACTTGACTCATTATAACTCCTTGGGGTATTTAGGATTTAAAAGACCTGGATATTATTTCCTAAGTGCCTCACCACCTGACAGTCAGAGCCCCAGGCCCAAGGAGAACACATTCTACCTCTAAATTGTACTCCGTCTCCTCAACCCCCTTTTGAAAAATATTTTTGGATCCATGCCTGTTTTATGGCCCACAATTTAAAACTTCCGGAGCAGCCAGCCAATCATCCCACTTGCTTTTGAAGGCACACAGGCCTCATTTTGCTCATGTGAAGACGGAGAACATTGTGTACCAGTGTCTTTGTTTTAGAGGATATCATTTGTTGTTATCACTGACTTCTTTGTTAATTTTGTGAGCTGTAAAATGTAGTACTGTGTATTCCTGGGAAGTTCCCCCCCCCCACTGAGAGTATTTATGTTAAATGCCTTTTTAATAGTCTGGGAGGGGAGATTGTGGCAATAAAACAAAGCACGTAAAAATTTAAAAATAAGCAGTATATTTATAGCAATTATATAGGGGTGTTATTAGCGATTAAATATAGTATTACAGAATAATGTGTCTAAAATGAAGAAAAAGAAGCTAATCTTTTTAACCTAGCAATTTTTCTGGTTCTTTTTTTTCTTAATACGCTGATGTTTTAGGATGCAGGAAGCATGAACTCTGTCAGGCACATCAGTTTGTCATGGTAGAATGCTTACATTGGTGCTTTGTCACTCAAATTGTTAGTTAAGGAAAATGAGCTGAGCCTCCCTTTTATTATCTTCAAATGTGGATTTTAATAAAATCTTGGTATTACTAATGTTCTCTACTTTAGCTCTCTAATATTTAGATTTCCTTCCCAGGCCATAGAGAGACGAGCTTATGTTCCCACTCCTGTATATCTTGGCTCATAGATTTCTCTTTCTGGGAAGAAATTAGAAATTAGTTGATCCTTTTAAAGGTTAGACTTGTTTCTTTTCAGGGAATAAAAAACTGTTTGTTTTGAGTCCACTCTGTTCATACACCTGCTTTCTAGAAATTGTTTCATTTTATTGCTATAAGCTTGAGTGACTTCATGTCAGAGATGAAGAAGAAGTGGCCTAGAGAATCCATAAATTATCCTACATTCTGATTTGATGCATAAATGAGTTGAAACTACAACACTGGCCTACCTAGTAAATGGAATCACAAACCTCCAATCCAAGAGACTACTGAAAGCTTTGCTAATTAATTAAAAGAGGTTTTAAAAAGAGTTTACAGCAACTCTTATTTAAACACATGGCCACCCTAAAATATTATGTAGGGTAATGATTCATCTTTTTATATCCCCTTATAGTTGACAGAGCAGGCTTTGGAAGGGATGGATGAAGAATTTATTTTTAAAAAATGTTAACTTTCAAGTATATGTTATACATAAAATGCCAGGTAGTGTGTGTGTGTGTGTTTGTGTGTGTCTGTGACAGAGAGAGAGAGAGACAGAGAGACAGAGAGACAGAGACAGAGACAGACAGAGACAGAGACAGAGACAGAGAGACAGAGACAGACAGAGACAGAGACAGAAACAGAAACAGAAACAGAAACAGAGACAGAAAGACAGGGAAAGAGACAGAGACAGAGAAAAAAAGAGAAGAGTGTGGGGGATCTAACTAAGAAAAGCTAGGTTGTCTAAGATCAAAGTCCACTAGGAGAGATGTGTAGGAGTCAGCCCCTGGTCTTAACTTTTCTAAGATAAAGATTCTCTAAATTGACTATGAATCCATTTCCTTAGGCAGGAAATACAGACTAGAGGCCCAGTGTGGTGGGATCTGAGCGTTCATATAACCAAGTTCTCAGGATATATTGTGCTGTACTCTGATCATGAGACAGCTAGCCTAAAGTTTGTATTGAAACTACCATCTCCTTCTGAAGTGGTGCCAATAGCAATTCTAGTTCCCTTCTTCAGGACTTGCAGTTAAATCTTTTTTTTTTATTGATATATTTTTTATTTACATTGCAAATGATTTCCCCTTTTCTGGGTCCCCACTCCCCGCAGGTCCCATAAGCCCTCTTCCGTCCCCGTATTCTTCCATCCACCCCTTCCCACTTCCCTGTTCTGGAATTCCCCTATACTTACACACTGAGTCTTTCCAGAACCAGGGGCCACTCCTCCATTCTTTTTGGACATCATTTAATTTTTGGGTTATGTCCTGGGTATTCAAAGTTTCTAAGCTAATATCCACTTATCAGTGAGTACATACCATGATTGATCTTTTGAGACTGGGTTACCTCACTTAGTATTATGTTCTCCAGTTCCATCCATTTGTCTAAGAATTTCATGAATTCATTGTTTCTAATGCTGAATAGTACTCCATTGTGTAAATATACCACATATTTTGTATCCATTCCTCCGTTGAAGGACACCTAGGTTCTTTCCAGCTTCTGGCTACTACAAATAGGGCTGCTATGAACATAGTGGAGCATGTGTCCTTATTATATGCTGAAGAATCCTCTGGATATATGCCCAGTAGTGGTATAACAGGGTCCTCAGGAAGTGTCATGCCCAGTTTTCTGAGGAACCACCAGACTTATTTCCAAAGTGGTTGCACCATCTTGCAATCCCACCAGCAGTGGAGGAGTGTTCCTCTTTCTCCACATCTTCGCCAACACCTGCTGTCTCCTGAGTTTTTGACCTTAGCCATTCTGACTGGTGTGAGGTAAAATCTCAGGGTTGTTTTGATTTGCATTTCCCTAGTGATTAATGATGTTGAACATTTCTTAAGGTGTTTCTCAGCTCTCTGAAGTTCTTCATGTGAAAATTCTTTGTTTAGCGCCGTACCTCACTTTTTAATGGGGTTATTTGGTTCTCTGGGCTCTACTTTCATGCGTTCTTTGTATATATTAGATATTAGCCCTCTGTCGGATTTAGGGTTGGTGAAGATCCTTTTCCAGTCTGTTGGTTGACGTTTTGTCCTTTTGATGGTGTCCTTTGCCTTACAGAAACTTTGTAGTTTTATGAGGTCCCATTTGTCAGTTCTTGATCTTAGAGCATAAGCTATTGGTGTTCTATTCAGGAACTTTGCCCCTGTGCCCATGTCCTCCAGGGTCTTCCCCAGTTTCTTTTCGATTAGTTTCAGTGTGTCAGGTTTTATGTGGAGGTCCTTGATCCATTTGGAGTTGAGCTTGGTACAAGGAGATAAGAATGGATTGATTCGCATTCTTCTGCATGCTGACCTCCAATTGAACCTGCTAGCACCATTTGTTGAAAAGACTATCTTTTTTCCACTGGATGCTTTCAGCTCCTTTGTTGAAGACCAAGTGACCATAGGTGTGTTGGTTCATTTCTGGGTATTCAATTCTATTCCATTGATCCGCTTGCCTGATATTGTACCAATACCATGCAGTTTTTATCACTATTGCTCTGTAGTAGAGTTTAAAGTCTGGGATATTGAATCCCCCTGAAGTTCTTTTACTGTTGAGAATAGTTTTATCTATCCTGGGTTTTTTGTTATTCCAGATGAATTTGAGAATTGCTCTTTCTAGCTCTATGAAGAACTGGGTTGGGATCTTTATGGGAATAGCATTGAATCTGTAGATTGCCTTTGGCAAGATGGCCATTTTAACTATATTAATCCTGCCAATCCCCATTTACTGAGATTTCTTCGATTTCCTTCTTCAGAGATCTGAAGTTCTTGTCATATAGGTCTTTTACTTGTTTGGTTAGAGTCACCCCAAGATACTTTATGCTGTTTGTAGCTATTTTGAAGGGGGTCATTTCCCTAATTTCTTTCTCAGTCTACTTATCCTTTGAATATATAAAGGCTACTGATTTGCTTGCATTGATTTTGTAGCCAGCCACTTTGCTGAAGTTGTTTATCAGGTGTAGGAGTTCTCTAGTAGAGTTTTTAGGGTCACTTAAGTATACTATCATATCATCTGCAAATAATGATAGTTTGACTTCTTCCTTTCCAATTTGTATCCCTTTGACTTCCTTCTGTTGTCTAATTGCTCTAGCTAGGACTTCAAGAACTATATTGAAAAGATATGGAGAGAGGGGGCAGCCTTGTCTAGCCCCTGATTTTAGTGGGATTGCTTCAAGTTTCTCTCCATTTAGTTTGATGTTGGCTACCAGTTTGCTGTATATTGCTTTTACTGTTTCGATATGGGCCTTGAATTCCTATCCTTTCCAAGACTTTTAGCATGAAAAGATGCTGAATTTTGTCAAATGCTTTTTCAGCTTCTAATGAAATGATCATGTGGTTTTTTTCTTTGAGTTTGTTTATGTAGTGGATAGCATTTATGGATTTCCGTATATCGAACCATCCCTGCATCCCTGGGATGAAGCCTACTTGATCATGGTGGATGATCGTTTTGATATGTTCTTGGATTTGGTGGGCAAGAATTTTATTTAGTATTTTTGCATGGATATTCATAAGGGAAATTGGCCTGAAATTCTTTTTCTTAGTTGAATCTTTGTGTGGTTTTGGTATCAGTGTAATAGTGGCTTCGAAGAAGGAGTTGGGTAGTGTTCCTTCTGTTTCTATTTGGTGGAAAAGTTTGAAGAGTATTGGTGTTAAGTCTTCTTTGAAGGTCTGACAGAATTCTGCACTGAAACCATCTGGTCCTGTGCTTTTTTTGGTTGGAAGCCTATCTATGACCCCTTCTATTTCTTTAGGGGTTATGGGTCTGTTTAGATGGTCTATTTGATCCTGGTTTAATTTTGGTAATTGGTATCTGTCTAAGAAAATGTCCATTTCCTTCAGATTCTCCAGTTGTGTTGAGTATAGGTTTTTATAGTAGAATCTGATGATTTTTTGAATTTCCTCAGTTTCTGTTGTAATATCTCCATTTTCATTTCTAATTTTGTTAATTTGGATACTTTCTCTGTACCCTTTGGTTAGTCTGGCTAAGGGTTTATCTATCTTGTTGATTTTTTCAAAGAACCAGCTTTTGGTCTTGTTGATTCTTTGTATGGTTCTCTTTGTTTCTACTTGATTGATTTTAGCCCTGAGTTTGATGATTTCCTGTCTTCTTCTCCTCCTGGGTGAATTAGCTTCTTCTTGTTCCAGGGTTTTCAGTTGTTCCATTAATCTTCTAGTGTAAGCTCTCTCTAGAATTTCTTTTTGGAGGCACTCAAAGCTATGAGTTTTCCTCTTAGCACTGCTTTCATTGTGTCCCATAGATTTGTGTATGTTGTGCCTTCATTTTCATTAAATTCTAAGAAATCTTTGATTTCTTTCTTTATTTCTTCCTTGACCAACGTATCATAGTTAAATCTTCTTAGAATTTGTTTCACAGTTTTTTGAAATTGACAAATTGTTCCACACAACATCTCTCTCCTAAGAGGACCTGGTTGGTGAGGACAGGTGGATCCAAGATATCTGAGTATGTTTCTCAAACTGACTTTCCCTGTGGAGAAGCAAGATGATGAAAGGATTTTGAGTCCCAAACTTTTCTGGGGACATGCTTATAAATATTTTGAGATCTGAGGGGGCAGGTGCCAACTTCACCTGAGGTCAGGAACTACACAACTAGCTACATAGTTTTAAAATGTAGTCTGTACTTTGCTGGATTATAAGGCATACCTGTTATAGCAAACAGGAAACTGACTTACATTTGTGCAATCCTTATTAAAGGCAGGTTTTCGGAAGCTGGGCATTTGAGAAGAACAAGCAACTGGAAATAATAGCTTCTGCTTGCTTTGGTCAAGCCCAGATGGAGATGGCTTAACTCAGGCAATCAGTGGTAATAGAGATGATATCTGGAAAGTGGGGTGCTTGCCTCATTCAGAGATAAGCCTCTTTCTTTGGTTCTTTTCCTTGATCCTTCCTATCCTCCCACCCCAGGCCTACCTTCAGACATAGTGGTGAGCTGGGGAAAGAGTGACTTTGGAAATGTTCCTTAACCCAGCTGTGGTATGCATTGTCCAAGGCTCAAGGCTTACACAGACAGGCTTTCCCACCTTGTCATTAGGTCCACTGGCAAAAGAGCTCCTTTCTCATGAACTGACCCGTGCTCCCAGCAGGTCACCCCAGATGGAGGCTGCTGCTTTATGCAGAGGCTTCTAGATCCTCAGATGTTTAGGCAAGATGCAAATCCGGGGAAACACTTGCACTGCTTCTCTTTCTTGAGTACTGGGCGAAACTGGAGTCTACCCCATGACCAAATGTGGGGCTTCGATGCACACGGTGGCCTCTTACCTTTCACAATTACAACTGTGGAAGAAAAAAAAAACCTTTTTACAAGAGCAATAGTCAGTTCTTTCTGAATGTTACTACAGTTTGGTAAGAATAAGCAAGCCCTCCTCTTTATGTTTCCCCTTCACTTATGCTTAAAAACAGGTAATTGGAGCAGGGCTTCACATGTAAGCTTGCCCAAAGGCTAAGCCTCCGTCTAATGACACACACTTGTTCTTCTTTAGAGAGGCAGTCTTCCACTCATTATCTCTAAATTAGTTCCCTTTTCTCCCCGGCTTTAGTATTCATCTACCTCCTCCTATTCCTTTCGGATTTTTTTCCAAGTGAACCATGACAAAGTGTGTCTTTGTGAGAGTGTGTATCTGCGCGACAGTACATCTGTGTGAGTGCGTCCCCCCGCCCCCACCTGCACCCTTCGCTCACACTAAGTGTTTATTTAAGCCAATGCAGTGGAAAATTGACAACAATCTTTGGCATAATGATCCCACCTCAATCCTGGAAGAAAATGTAGGTGAAAGTGGAGAAAGTTGAAGTGCCGTTGCAGGGTTGCAGGGTTGCAGGGTTTCCCTTGTCAGGGCTAGATGCCAGCGGCCGAGCACAGAGAGGAAATGAAGCATGCTTCAGAGGGTGTAAAAGTGTAATAGAAGCTAGTATCCTGTTCTATCAAAGTTTTATACAGTGTTCATGTAATACTATAGCCATTTAGATGCATGCAACCAGGCAGGGACAAAGATAAATACTGAAGTGGCTTTCTTTGTTTAGTTCTAAGCTGGAATTCCTGCTTCACCCTTTAACTTAACATGGCTTAGCCTTCTAGTGACCCAGTTTTCTTTCTTTCTTTTCCCCATGAAAGAGCTAGAATGGCGCTCCCTTCCCAAATGTATGATAGGGATAAAAGGAGATAATATTACAAGTCATTAGTACATAATCTGTTATATTATAGACAATAAGTCATGTTAAAATTGGCTATGGTTTCTCATTTTGTTATAATAGTTTGGAAAAATCATGGCTTATTAGTCTGAAAACTTGAACATGGATTTTTCTCCATTCCTAAGATTTCCCATCCCCCTTTTCACCTTGAAAAAGCATATAGCATTTCTGAGGTTGACCGGGCACTCTTAACAATGTGCCTGACATCCCAGTTATCTAATACTCGCACAGGTGTGTAAGGTATATTAGCATTTCCCTTATAAATGGGAGCGCCATCTGGTTCATCCTTTTCCATTTTATCTTCACTTCCTTTAATGCTTAAAATGTAGTCATCCCTTCCTACTCCCACCATACTCCAGCTCAGACATCCTCCTCGCTCTTCACTGTCTCACAGGTTCTGACAACCCCAGGATGTGGCACACTGTCAAACTGCTTCCCTCCCTCCCACGGCCTCATCTTCTCTTCTTGCACATTCCCCTTTCCTCTGCCTGGCTTTTGTATTATTAATTTCTGACGTCCAATGAAACCAGAGTTAACACACACACACACACACACATGCACACACACAGATACACACACACACACACACATAGACAGAGAAAGAGAGAGAGAGAGAGAGAGAGAGAGAGAGAGAGAGAGAGAGAGAGAGAGCACAGCAGGCATAAGGGCAGTTAAGGATTCTAATCCTGGTTGTGAGATTTTAGGGAGTAATATCATATTCCAATGCCTTGGTGCCCTCAACAGTAAAACAGATGATCCAGTTGTAGCTTTAGTGATTGTTACTTAATTATGGACCAAAAGGCTACAGATTATGCTGTGATCCTCATGAGTTGTTTAGCCTCTTCTGTAAAGAGAGTTGAGAACAATCATAATACCCATCTTACGTAAAAACTGTGGATTTTGCACTATTGAAATTTATCATTTAATATTGGAATTCATTCTCCACAAAAATGATTATTCCATACATCATTTTAAGGGGATTTATTATTATTATTATTATTATTGTTGCTTTTTGTTTTTGCCAATAACTTATTCTTGGTTGTTTATTTTATACTATGGAATGGTGCCAGCCAAAAAGAAAATTTGAATGATTTTTCTTTTTTAAGTTCAAAGTGGTTCATAAAGCAGCAAAGACAACTCACAATATCATAAGGAAATTTCCCAGAGGAACTGTTAAAAAACATTCAGTACAATGGTGGGTCAAGAAGTTTTACAGTAAAGACAAGAGCCTTGAAGATTCAGAGAGTGGTGGCCGGCCTTTGCACATGGAAAGTACCCCCCTGAGAACAGTCACCATGGTGATATTAGACTCCAAGGCATAGAGCCATGTGAAACGTTGCTTACGGACTTAGCATGAACCGAGGTGTCCAGTGTTTGAAGCAAAATGGAAAGGTGAGAATCTTGAGAAGTGGATGCCTCTCGATCTGAACACCTCAAGATGTCATGTTGAACTGCTATCCTCTCTTCATCTACCCAACATGAACTCACCAGTTCCAGATCAGATTGTGACACAAGACAAAAAGCATTACCTAGCTTTGTGCTCAGACCAAGAAAAGGCTGTAAGTGAGAACCAACAGGTCAGAAGTCCTAGGATGAATTTTTCACAAGGAACACAGGGAGGCTTCATAGTTCTCTATTATTCATACATTCTGTCTTTCCTTTAACGCCTGCAGCATAGTCTAGGAGGAAGGGATAGGTTGGTTACGACATAGGAAACACAACTTTAGTCTGAAATCCCTAAAGTTTTCAGTTGAAAAAACCCAACTCTCAAACCATAGAGTCACCATAGTGACTTAGATTTTTCTGTTCTCCGAATTGCGTTTACTTTAATATAAATAGCTTTCCTTTAAAAATCAATTCTATACTTTGCTCCAAAGTTATCTGATATAGTTCCTTGAGGTTAGAACTGGAGAGTTGCTCCTTTTGTAGAAGTGAAAAAGAAAGGAACATTCATTTTTAGGTTGGTTCTGTTCTGTCCTCATGAGGGGGATCATTCATACACATCTACTGTTTATTCAGCAGCCATTTTTAGTCACAAAAATTCCTTCTCCACAAAGGGAAATGGATTCTCTGTGAAAGAAATGAACACATCTGTCTTTGTTTGGGAGGGGATTCATTAGAAATGTGAATGTGTTCACATGTTGGGTTGTTTATCACATGTAGCCTAACTTTTTTCCATTTAGATGGGAACCCATATTTATTTTTGGAAGGAAATACAACACACATGTATCTACCTTAGATGGCTTGTTGGCTTTAACTTGTAGGGATCAGGAAGTTACTTTCATCAATATTACAAAAGGCCCAAAGATCAGTGAATTTTAACCTTGGCAGATGTGGTTTCCAACTTGAAAGGCAGAACATAGGTTCCAGGTAATAACAAAAGAAAGATAAACATTGGTCTTAAGTGTCTTCGAAGTTAAGAAGGGCAGAAAAGATGGGATATGTTCTAAGAATTACTCATTGTTTCATTTTGTCCCAAAGCCAATGTAATTTGTTCTTGAATGTGGATGTCACATGCATAGACTTTGGCACATGTTGTTGAAGATGTTCCAACTATAATGTGAAGCCTTAGTATGAAAAGAAAACAAAATACAATAATAGAATTTTTGATTTTGATTATTTATGCCCTTCAAAATAGAAATTATGAATACATGGTGTTTTTCTTAAGGAGGCTTACCACTTTGATATGCATTTTATATAAAACACAGGAATACTAAAAAAAGATATTTTTACATCATTTAAAATGTATAATTTGCTTATATATTCAGTAAGTTTACTTATTAAAATAAAATGCTGTTTAACAAAGCAGTTCTTCTACTTTTTCTTTATCTACTGTAAAGCGGGAAGATGTACAAATTCTTCTGATTGTCTGTTCTTTAGATAGTTCAGCCCAAAGTTTATCCATGGGAAAGTGATCTCTTTAGACTGACTGTCCTTGGCCTAAATACCAGTTCCCAGGAGTGGTGAGGAATATTGAAAAACAAATTCTGCAGGCCCTGGGCCAGCTGGAAAACTTGCTACAGAGAAACAGAACCCAAAACAGAATTTCTGAAGGTGGCCTGTGGCACTGAGAAGAAGCAGAACTCCTGGACCACTTGAAGTCAAAAGACGGAGTCCTAGTATTATAACAACTCATATGTAAAGCAGGTACTATTTCTAGTTGGATCTTAGCCATGATCTTTCTTCATAAGATCCTGCTGTAGTCCGAAGTTCCCATAGTTCCCTCCTTCAGGTCAAGTAACAATGTAATAAGTGTTGTGTTTAGGCTACAGATAATCCTCAGGCAGGGGTTCTCAGAGTGTGCTTTCCCACACTGCTATCTCTGCCCTATCTGAAAGGTTGCTACAATGGTAGCAGCTCTTGGGCTTATCCGGGTGACTGGTCACTCTTAAACCTTGGGGCTATGTTCAACAATCAATACCTGGGGTAAAGCCTATCCATGTGATTATCATACTTGCTAACAGTCATAACTTGCATTGGACAGTCCCTGTTCTAGCGCAGTTAGCACCTATAGACTTTTGAGATTTCATCTCTATGCAACTTTACCACTCTTACTTATTTGAAATCACCCACGGTTCTGTAAATTCAAGCACTACATATTATAAGTGAGTGCTCAGATATTTTTTATTTAGGTAACCTGTCTTAAAAGGGAGCGTGATTGTCTATTTCTGGAATTTTCAAAAGTTGTAGAACATAGCACTTGTATGACTTCTGCTGTACATTCATGGAACTATGATGTAAATTCTTTCTGGGGCCAGATGAAAGAGGATCTTGATTCTAAAATTTTAACACTTTGGGATAGGCCTTCTTTTCTAATACCTTATACTAACTAGCTTGGGGTGATGCAAAAACTGTAACCTTAGATTTCCCTTTCAGTGAAAGTTCACTAAAATTTCCTTTACTCCCTTGTTTAATGGCAATGGCCCCAGTTATCCATTCTGTTCTGTGAATTTGTGTATTTATAAAAGCCACTTGTAAGGCATGGTTATCCTTGCTCTTGGCTGGTACTAGAGAGTCACTCATGACTGCGACTTTGATGAATATGTTTTCTTCAAGGATCACCCCTTGCAAATGTATTCTTAGGGCTTTGTTCCGATTCTATGTTGGCAGGTGTCTACAGGATCTAGGGCTATGCCACGTGTTAAGGTGTTAAGTCTCCTTTTCCTTCTAGCCTGAGTTTTTCTCCAGTTTTCTGAGCCCTACTGTGGATTTAAGTTCATTGAAGCCACAGCAGCCAAATGATGTTGGCATGTGGTAACCATGTTTGTTAAATAAGTGAAAGTGGTAGATGTCCTGCTGGGAATGGGAGCACCTCTCTTCAGTGGGCAGCTTAGGCAGAGTCCAGTCAGTGCATACAGTTAGCTGAAGAAGAGTATACTCAGAAATGACAGATCCCACAATTGTTGGGACACATCCTGAACAATTTTATACTGTGCTGTCCATTCGAGAAATTTAAAAGTGTGTGTGTGTGTGTGTGTATGTGTGTCCCATAATTTGGATCTGAAGTGCATTTTAAGTAAGGATTTGAAGTCTATGTGATAGAGGTTTTGTTCCTAAGGTGGCAGAATCTTTAGGAGGTAGGGCCTAGTGGCTGGTCTTCAGATTATTTGGGAATATGTCTTTAAAATGCATAGTGGGATCTGAAACTCTCTCCCCCTCCTTTGAGGAGTATAGATTCATTCTGCAATGTGCCAGCTATGATGGTCACTTGTACCCCTACCAGATACTCAAAAGAAAGAGAACTACTGATCAGGGACTTATATCTCCCAAACTGTGAGGAAAAATAGCCTTTCACCCATCATAAATGATAATTTCAAATATTTGTTACAGTTACTTGACGCTTACCAAGACATAAGCATGCATACATTTTCTATCCTCAAGTTAATGAAATAGGCATTATATGATTCCTAGTTCACAAGACATGTGAAGTAAGGGCTTGGAGGGGTTATGTATACACAACTTTCCTTTTAACCTTGGAGCTTCAGTGGTCTTGTGCTATTCACTACTTCAGACTGGATTTCAGTCTACCAGAGCCAGTACGCTCACTGAAACTCTCAAAGATCTCATTGTTATGTGCAAGTAAAGTCACTTGTGTGACACAAAACAGTGAAGCAAATGTTACTCAGCAAGAAAAAGGAACAAACTATTGATATGTGAAGCAAGATGAATAAATCTCAAATATGACTATATTTAGACAAAGGAAAAAAAAGAGCAGTAAAATTGATCAACTAGATTAAAAATCAGAAAGAACACTGGCTCCCTTTGAGGACAGAGAACAAATAAGTGGAAACAAAGCAGCATAAAGAACGCAGACTGGAGGTGTGGTCTGTGTTTGCATGTGGTGCTGAATGCATGGAGTGTATGTTTATCAAAGCTTATTAAAGTGTATATGCAAGAGGTGCATATTATAGTTCATAATTATAAGAGCAAAATCAAGTTTTCATAAAAGTAACAGTTACATAGAGGAGATAGGAAGACTGTTCACATGTTTCAGTATATGAACAATGGGGGCCCATGCACAGTTGAAGACATAAGAAAGTAGTTGGATTCTTGCATTGGTTCATAATAAATAAAGTTAGATTTTGATTTTAAATTGAGTCCTGTCAAAAGAGAATATCACGTCTTGAAATTCTCCACTCATACTTTTACACTTAGGAACTCAGTTAGAATGGGACAGCTTTAAATGAAGATAAACAGGAAACACGGTAGTAGCATGGCGGACCATTCAATTATCAAGGTATTTAACTACTTGGAAGGAGGCCAGAGATAAAGCTTACGTTGAGGCATTGCTTGGTAACATATTTAGTTAAATATTCAAATATTATGAAGAAACGTAAATAAGTATGAGTAAAACACACAAATGCAGAAATGCAGCCACAGCTATAGCATGAAAGGAAACAAAATCAGGCAAAGGGAATATTGGTAAGTTGAAAAAAAAATAAACACACAAAAAAAGCCATTGTAAAAATTCCATAGATTTTGCTTCAATTTCCTGACCAACTAATACAATGAGCAGTTGGTGATGGGTTGTCTAACACTACCATGAATTCTCATAATTACACTCTAGATTTTGTGGTTTTACAGTACATTTGGAGGAGGTGATAGAATATAATAGACACAGAAAATATCTCCTGACCAGAAGCCCCAGGCAGGGGTGTCGTACCAGAGACTCATGGTACCTATTTAACTTGGGAGAATACCGACTAGTTCCAGGTGTGTTTGCTCTTTTTGTAACAACAGCAGTTTCTGAAGGAAAGGAGCTATGAAGCTCTGAGAGTTTTCCTACCTGGGATTTAGGGAGATCTTTTGCAGCCTTTCTTCAAGAGATGTAGTGGTGGGAAGGTAACTCTGTCTTACACAAACTCAGTTGTATTCATGCTTACAACTTTATACCTGAGAAAAGCAGTAAACTAGTTTGTCATCAGTACATGTTGGGAATGGATCTGAGAATGACTTTGTGTGCTGTGATTGATTCTCCACTTGGAAAATGTCCCACAAAGGGCATAAAGCTTTTCCCATCTATTTTAACTCCATGAAGAAATTAAATGGATCCACACTAAGTTCTGAATACCCAGCTCTTAAATATAATTAGTTTAACTCCTAATTACTGATTGAACCTCTCTGATGTTTAGATAATGGGTAGGAAGATGTGAGATTCAAAAGATGAGGGGATCATTCCTCATCTTCAAACATCTCACAGCTATCAATATGCTTGAAGGGAAGTTATTAGCCGTGTATGCATGTTGTATGGATATGATTTTTGTGTGAGGATTTCACATTTCACCTCTACTCACTAGTCTTCCCTGGTTATGGAGATGCACCTTTCCCCATCTTTATCTCCTTCTTTATCTCCTTCTTTAAATTTTCTAGATTTTATTTCTTTGTTATAAAATATTCACCGTCAGTGTATGCCATTGTTAATTAGAGGACATCCTGATCCCATATTCTCTTATGTCCATTGGGGAATTATCATTTATTTTAAAGAGCATTTATTTGTTTGTTTATTTTGATGTGGCCATTTGTGTGGTTATAGTGTGTGCACATATATGAGGTTGCATGCACCCCAATTTTCCTTTTTTTAAAATTATTTTCACAAAGGAACTTCTAAGCATTATGATGAAGAAGTCTGGGTTACTTTATGAAGCCCATGCTCTTTGTACTTTACATCTTTTGTGTCACATCTACGGTTTCCTTCCTTCCTGTCTTTCTCTCTTGTAACTTTCCCAGATTGTGTTTCAGCTCTGCCAGTGTTCAGCCTCCTCAGCCACTCCACTCTGCAATTGCATCAACTGACCCATGACGTACTCACAACATTCACAAGGCAAACCGCTCCTCACCTAATTATTTTCCAGGAGAAAACCATTGTTGTGTGAGGATGTGAGATTCCTCAGCTAAGTGAATGCTTGACATCGTGATACATCCACACAGATGGTTGCTCGGCCATAGTCAAGTGTCTGCGTGGAATGCCTATGCACTCATGGTGGTCTGGCAGTAGGTAAGATGCATCTGTCAGCATGCTCCGAGTAGTTCAGTTTTCTTCTTAGACCATCTGAATTCTCAGGTGAAAGATAAGAAAAAGCCATGCTTCATGTAGGGCAGACATTTATGATCAAGAAAGTGATGTTTAAAGAAAGAACACTTAGCTGTGTCTGTCAGTCTGTCCTTTAGCAAAGATATGAGGTAGTGGGCAGATGAGGGAGGTAAAGAAAAAGAGTCCTGCTAGATTAGTGTGTACACCTGGTATATGCACATAGTTAAAGTCACCAGTTTGGCTTCTCAAATTGTTATACAAGTCTGTAATCATAGCTACAACCCTAATGTTAAAAGATAGCTAGAGAAAGGACTGAGCCAAGGGTATGTGATCATGACAGAAGAATGTCGTTTCTACCTAAATTTTTCTTTTACTTTTGAGATTATAATCACATAATTTCCCTGTCCCCTTTCCTCCATTCAAATACTCCCATATATCCCTCGTGTCCTCTTTCAAATTCATGGTCTCTTTTGTATGAATGTATGTCTATGCATTTAATACTTATTAAATATAACCTGCTCAGGGGGTATAATGCTATTTGTATGCTATGGTTTTATGGCTCACTTATATTAGATAGGTAGTAGGTGTGCTCTTCCACGAGGAAGAGCATCTCATCACTTCCAAGCATTCTTTAGTTGCTTAGTTATATTTTTTTGTATAGAGTTGCAGCCTCCTGTGCTTTTTACCTCTTCACTTTCCCCTTTTCAGTAATTTCAATCATTTACTTTCATTACTTTGTGGACACTAAGGACATTTGGACCAGATATGTTGTTTTTCGTACCTGAAGAATGAATTTTCTATCAAGGCTTTTCTACTCACCTTTGGGGAATAATATTATGGCTATTATTTGGTGCTTAAAATTTCACTCAGTCTCTCTGAGGTTTGATTTTTTTCTCATTGTAACAGGATGACAGTGTTACATATGTTACAGAGGAGTGAACTAGAAATTAGGCATGCAAAATGCATGTCAAATACAGTCATCATTAGTTTTGTTGGTGTGGTCAGTTGGTGGCTGAGATTGGTACTGATGGTCTGTATAGGGTTAGTGTGGGAGCCCAGGACTCTGCTGCCTGTGCCCTGGACTACTGGCAGCCCAACCCTACCTGCCCTTGGGGGTTGGAGGTGAGGTGGCATCTGCAGAGCCAACTACACAGACTCCAGGAGCAGGTGATAAATGCTGGAGCAAGCTCATCTGAACACTCTTGCAAGCGCCGATAATATGCTCTCCCTGTGCCCCATTGGTACTAAGAAAGCATCTCTTCTAAACAGTAGTTTCTGATTGACTGGCATTGTCTGTACTTGCAATCCCTGGTCTCTCAGGCAGTGTCCAATTAGGTCCTCTTGCAGGAGATGTTATTGCAGCTCTGCCCCCGTTAGCATTTACATAGAGGTGGTTCCACCGTTCCGGATACAGGATTCCAAACAAAAAACTTGATAGAAGTTGAATAGGGCTATGTAGAGTCTTTTTTTTTTTCAATTCCTTTCTTTTTTTAAAAAAATTATTTATTTTTTATTGATATATTTTTTATTTACATTTCAAATGATTTCCCCTTTTCTGGAACCCCACCCCCGAAAGTCCCATCAACCCCCTTCCCTCCCCCTGTATTCCCACCCAACCCTTCCCACTTCCCTGTTCTGGTTTTGCCCTATACTGCTTCACTGAGTCTTTCTAGAACCAGGGACCACTCCTCAGTTCTTCTTGTACCTCATTTGATGTGTGGATTATGTTTTGGGTATTCCATTTTTCTAGGTTAACACCCACTTATTAGTGAGTGCATACCATGATTCATCTTTTGAGACTGGGTTACCTCACTTAGTATGATGTTCTCCAGCTCCATCCATTTGTCTAAGAATTTCATGAATTCATTTTTTCTAATGGCTGAATAGTACTCCATTGTGTATATGTACCACATGTTTTGCATCCACTCTTCTGTTGAGGGATATGTGGGTTTTTTCCAGCTTCTGGCAATTATAAATAGGGCTGCTATGAACAAAATGGAACATGTATCCTTATTACATGCTGGGGAATCTTCTGGGTATGAAGTGGTATAGCAGGATCTTCTGGAAGTGAGGTGCCCAGTTTTCAGACTGATTTCCAGAGTGGTTGTACCAATTTGCAACCCCACCAGCAGTGGAGGAATGTTCCTCTTTCTCTACATCCTTGCCAACATCTGCTGTCTGCTAAATTTTCAATCTTAGCCATTCTGACTGGTGTAATGTGAAATCTCAGGGTTGTTTTGATTTGCATTTCCCTAATGACTAATGAAGTTGAGCATTTTTTTAAGATGCTTCTCCGCCATCTGAAGTTCTTCAGGTGAAAATTCTTTGTTTAACTCTGTACTCCATTTTTTAATAGGATTATTTGGTTTTCTGGAGTCTAACTTCTTGAGTTCTTTATATATATTGGATATTAGCCCTCTATCTGATGTAGGGTTGGTGAAGATATTTTCCCAATTTGTTGGTTGCCGAATTGCCGTTTTGATGGTGTCCTTTTTACAGAAACTTTGTAATTTTATGAGGTCCCATTTGTCAGTTCTTGATCTTAGAGCATAAGCTATTGGTGTTCTGTTCAGGAACTTTCCCCCTGTACTGATGTCCTCAAGGGTCTTCCCCAGTTTCTTTTCTATTAGCTTCAAAGTGTCTAGCTTTATGTGGAGGTCCTTAATCCATTTGGAGTTGAGCTTAATACAAGGAGACAAGGATGGATCAATTCCCATTCTTCTGCATGCTGACCTCCAGTTGAACCAGCACTATTTGTTGAAAAGGCTATCTTTTTTGCATTGGATGTTTTCTGCCCCTTTGTTGAGGATCCAGTGGCCATAGGTGTGTGGGTTCATTTCTGGATCTTCAATCCTGTTCCATTGGTCCTCCTGCCTGTCACTGTACCAATACCATGCAGTTTTTAACACTATTGCTCTGTAGTATTGCTTGAGGTCAGGGATACTGATACCCCCAGAATTTCTTTTATTGTTGAGAATAGTTTTAGCTATCCTGGGTTTTGTTGTTATTCCAGATGAATTTGAGGATTGCTCTTTCTAACTCTGTGAAGAATTGAGTTGGGATTTTGATGGGTATTGCATTGAATCTGTATATTGCTTTTGGGAAAATGGTCATTTTAACTATATTAATCCTGCTGATCCATGAGCATGGAAGGTCTTCTTCCATTTCCTTCTTCATAGACTTAAAGTTCTTGTCATACAGATCTTTCACATGTTTGGTAAGAGTCACCCCAAGGTACTTTATATTGTTTGTGGCTATTGTGAAGGGTGTCATTTCCCTAATTTCTTTCTCAGCCTGCTTATCCTTTGAGTATAGGAAGGCTACTGATTTGCTGGAGTTGAGTTTATAACCTGCCACTTTGCTGAAGTTGTTTATCAGCTGTAGGAGTTCTCTAGTGGAGTTTTTTGGGTCACTTAGGTAGACCATCATATCATCTGCAAATAATGATAGTTTGACTTCTTCCTTTCCAATTTGTATGTCTTTGACCTCCTTATGTAGTCCAATTGCCCGAGCTAGTACCTCAAGTACAATATTGAAAAGATAAGGAGAAAGGGGACAGCCCTGTCTAGTCCCTGATTTTAGTGGGATTGCTTCAAGTTTCTCTCCATTTAGTTTGATGCTGACTACCAGTTTGCTGTATATTGCTTTAATGATGTTTAGGTATGGACCTTGAATTCCTGTTCTTTCCAAGACTTTAAGCATGAAAGGATGCTGAATTTTGTCAAATGCTTTTTCAGCATCTAATGAAATGACCATGTGGTTTTTTTCTTTGAGTTTGTTTATGTAGTGAATTGCATTGATGGATTTCCATATATTGAACCAACCCTGCATCCCTGGGATAAAGCCTACTTGATCATGGTGGATGACCATTTTGATGTGTTCTTGGATTCGGTTGGCAAGAATTTTATTGAGTATTTTTGCATTGATGTTCATAAGGGAAATTGGTCTGAAGTTTTCTTTCTTTGTTGGATCTTTGTGTGGTTCTGGTATCAGCATAATTGTGGCTTCGTAGAAGGAATTGTGTAGTGTTCCTTCTGTTTCTATTTTGTCGAATAGTTTGAAGAGTATTGGTGTTAGGTCTTCTTTGAAGGTCTGATAGAATTCTGCACTGAAACCATCTGGTCCTGTGCTTTTTTTGGTTGGAAGACTTTCTATGACCCCTTCTATTTCTTTAGGGGTTATGGGACTGTTTAGATGATCTATTTGGTCCTGATTTAATTTTGGTATTTGGTATCTGTCTAGGAAATTGTCCATTTCCTCCAGATTGTCCAGTTGTGTTGAGTATAGGCTTTTGTAGTAGGATCTGATGATTTTTTGGATTTCCTCAGTTTCTTTTGTTATATCCCCCTTTCCATTTCTAATTTTGTTAATTTGGATACTTTCTCTGTGCCCTTTGGTCAGTCTGGCTAAGGGTTTATCTATCTTGTTGATTTTCTCAAAGAACCAGCTCCTGGTTTTGTTGATTCTTTGTATGGTTCTCTTTGTTTCCACTTGATTGATTTCAGCCCTGAGTTTGATGATTTCCTGTCTTCTACTCCTCCTGGGTGAAATAGCTTCTTTTTGTTCCAGGGCTTTCAGGTGTGTCATTAAGCTGGTAATGTATGCTCTCTCCATTTTCGTTTTGGAGGCACTCAGGGCTATGAGTTTTCCTCTTAGCACTGCTTTCATTGTGTCCCAAAGATTTGGGTATGTTGTGCCTTTATTTTCATTAAATTCTAAAAAGTCTCTGATTTCTTTCTTTATTTCTCCTTTGGCCAAGGTGTCATTGAGTAGAGTATTGTTCAGCCTCCATGTGTATGTGGGCTTTCTGTTGTTTTTGTTGCTATTGAAAACCAGTCTTACACCATAGTGATCTGATAGGAAGCATGGGATTAGTTCGATCTTCTTGTATTTGTTGAGGTCTGTCTTGTCACCAATTATATGGTTGATTTTGGAGAAGGTACCATGAGGTGCTGAGTAAAAGGTATATTCTTTTGCTTTAGGGTGAAATGTTCTATAAATATCAGTCAAATCTAATTGGTCCAAAGCTTCAATTAGTTTTACTGTGTCCCTGTTTAGTTTCTGTTTTCCTGATTGGTCCATTGAGGAGAGTGGAATGTTGAATTCCCCCACAATTATTGTGTTAGGTGAAATGTCTGCTTTGAGCTTTAAAAATATGGAACGCTTCACGAATTTCCGTGTCATCCTTGTGCAGGGGCCATGTTATTCTTCTTTGCATCGTTCCAATTTTAGTATATATGCTGCCGAAGTGAGAGTCTTGATAATGTACTCAGTCTAGTGTGTTGGAGAATCTTTGGTGTAAGAGGCTTTAGTGTGGGGCACTGCAGGAACTCCTATAGAATATTTATAGTCAAGGAAGTCAAAATGTTGGATGCCTCTCAGTTCATTTTTCCAGAAAGCTGCTTGGGGAGGAAAGTGGCTATGCGGACTCCATTCCCATGTATGCACATATGAATACTTTATATTTTGATGTGTGCACTCAGAAGGGAAGGCTGATATACCATGCCTGCTATGGGAATTTTTCAATCTGAAGCAAAGCATTAAAACAATGTTGAGGTATACTGTCCCATTCAAAGCGGTTTAAAATCTGCTGTCAGTGTAGCCATGTGATATTTGTGCAAGGGGTTTGGGAATTCCTTGACGCCCATTGAAACTGAATGAAAAATTCTTTGTGTTGCTATTACTAAAGCAAAATCTTAGTTTCCATTTTCAAAAAAGTTCACATCAAGGTGAAGTTTAAAGGCTCTGTTTTATGTTATAAAATCAAGTAAGGTAATAAACCCAACTGACCAGAATGACTTGAAGGTGTCCATTGTTTATGGGGTGGATGTTAGCCGTCCACGGAAGCTATTTATATGCTCTGAACTACTGTCAGCAGCAGGCAGCAACAAACAAGTTGTAAAATACCAGCCTGAAATATTCCATACAGTTTCTGTCTGTGTTTTAATATTTTTCTTTACTCATTTGATTTTTAAGTTTAAAAAGTTAAATTACAATCAGTTTTCAGATATCAGAAGAAACTGCTTAGGTAGATATGAGTCTTCGAAGAGGAAGAGGAATTAAGTGAAAAATGTATGGCTGAGAAGGCCTCTGGGGAGGTTTGTGGAAATTTATGAAAACTGTCACATTTGGCATAAAATAGTTTGATATCAGAGGAGAAAAGGCTGACTCATGGAAATTTCTACAAGGCAAATTGTATGCCTGTTAAAGACTCACAAGAATTCTTTTCTTTATGAGTTTGAAAGGAATATCTCTAAGAAACTTGTCATTAGCTTGGCCTGATGGTATTTGCATGCTTTGTTTTCTAGCACTCTGAAGGAGGATCAGGGATTCAAGACTATTCTCAGATACATGTGAGTATGAAGCCAACCTGACCATATGAGATCGTGTCTCAAACCAAAAAGTGTGTGATGAGGAGCAGGACGGTTGTGCAGGTAGCGGCCCTTGGTGCTAAGCCTGATGACCTGAGTTTGATCCCTCCATTCTACATGATGGAAGGAGAGAACCAACTCCTGAAAGTTGTCCTCTGACCTCCACACATGTAGCATGGCTACCATTCACTCCAAATGTGCACACAAAGTAAATAATGTAACAGAAATGGGAAAAAAGTAAACATATCATTTTTATAGGATGTTTTTAAGAGAGTAATTGAAAGAAAATTAGATTTAAGATGTTTACATTCATTATCTTTTTAGCTAAAAAGATAGTTTTTATGTACATGTGAAGAAAATAACAGTTTAGCTCTCAAGTTGAAGATATTGTTACTCTGGTTACCTCATCCAGTGTCACCTCATGGAGTGGTAGAACTTCCGGGTTCAGTTGGCTTGTTAAACCCTGACACATGAGAGAATGAAGCAAACTGTATCAACTGCAAAGAAACACAGTGTAGTTAACTTGATTTCTGAGAATAATACCATTAGTAAGTATCACCAAGCATGCTGGCTCTGTGATAGCAATAAGACTCACAAAGGGAGGAGAGGGAGACACAGGGAACTCATTTCACGCCCAGGCTTGGGGTCTGCACTGACAACTGCTTCCGCTTCCCACAGTGAGTATTATCTTTTGTTTTGAATTTCTTTCATAGATTTCAATGTAGCATTGTTTAATTTTAAGCTGTTCTTGCATTGTTTGGCTAAGGTACATTTTAGTAATTGTACTATTACCTGTAATCAATTTGTCAGGTCACCCTGACCTTTCATTCTGTCTGAGACATGTGTCCCTTTGAAACTAGAAGGCACAACTGGCTTCACAAGAGAAGAGTCATACATGCATAATGAGATTTAAAGGTAATGAGGTGTCATATTATTTCATCAGCAAAAGGAAGCAACTATTTTTTTGTAATTGCTACATTATAAGAGGCAGAGGCATCTTTCATAACCATATGATATTGTGTTTTTTAATGGATTGAAACTGCTGATTCAAAAGAATGTTTCAAAGTCTTATTAAATTGAGGAAAGTAATATAGTGTAGACTCCTGGAAAAATGAAATATAAACAGTTAATGAATATTTTTATCATCAATGAAATCTACTTAATTTATTCTCTCATTTACATATACATTTATTCAGCAACCATTCAATGGGCTCATAGTGTATATTCAGATTTGTGTTCAGTGCTGCAAAGAATTTAAAAATCAAACAAAAAAGGTCCTTGAGAAGAGCTAATAGTTTCCTGCTGTCATAGAAAGCTATCTCATAAATAACAACTTATTTTGTGACATGAAGGGGGAAATCAGAAAAACAGAGAGGGCACTCTAATTGGGGAAGGGATAGGAAGGGCAATACAGAAGGACAGGAGGAATAAGCAACAACAACAATGCCTGATAAAGCCTCGAAGATCATGTTTGGCTAGATATATGTGAACTGAAGTTATGGCTACTTGAGTTGACAATGCTTCCCAAAGGAGCCATAGACTATCTAACAAAACTCCCAGTACAGGTGTGAGAAAATGTCACTTGAGTTGTTGGTCAGAATTGTCTAAGTGAATCCTCTTGAAACAGAAGCTGCTGGTGCAACCCTTGGCCTCTTAGAGGTAGAAGTCAAGACCCTATTGCTGGTTCTCACCTCTAGAGAAGGAACTGCAGGGCACCCATGACTGTGGAGGGAAGGAGAGTTAACCTCCTGGGGATGAGTCCCATGAGTGATTCTCTAATACAGTGTACTCACCTTCAAATCACATTCACCCAAGCCATGCTGAAGGGACTCAGCAGGTTGTGTTTTTGTATTTTTGTATATATTTTATACATAACAATAATAATCTGTAGGAGGCCATCGGATTGAGAGGGAGTGGGAAAGGGAAATGAGAAATGATGCAACTATACTGTAACTAATTTTTTTTTTTTTAGCAAAAGGGCACATTTTGCTACATTCTATTATGAAGTAATTGGACAATAGTTTTTGCACTGCTTCCAAGGTGCTGATAGAAAGTGACTGTGTTCATGGTGTGATGCTGCATATTGCTGAAGTCTGAGCTACCCACATCTCACCAGATGCTTCAGTAGCAACACTCCAGCAGCTGACTCTTCTCATCCATTTCCTTTTCTTAAACCTAATGTGGCATTTACAGCAAGCTTCTAATCTACCAGTATGTATGGCATTTGGTCAAAGCATCCTTAATTTATCAAGAATGCCTCTGTGGCTAGTTTTTTCTACATTGTGGATTCTTCTTTTTCCACCCTTTATTTCACCACCTAACATAGATAAGAGAGAAAGAAGGATAAAAGAGACAGAAAGACAAGAGAGACAGAATCAGAGACAGAGAGGGGGAAGGGGAGGGGAGAAAGTGGAGGGGGAAAGGGAGAGGGAGAGGGAAAGGGAAGGGAGAGGGAGAAGGAGAGGAGAGGGAAGGGGAGAGGAGAAAGAGCCTGAATCTAACTTTTTCCTTTTGTTTACAACAGTCACTAATTCTCAGCACATTGACCAGCCATTAGCTGCTGCACACCTCAGAGAGAAGCTCCTCTGACTGAGATCAAGGTCAGCACTAATGCATGTGCATAAACAGAAATACTTGGAAGGCCATTTGACAATGTGCCCCTTTAATAAGAACATAGTAGTTGTTCCTGCCTTGGGGCCTTTGGCCTTCATAGCCACGGGCTTTTGACCAGGTTAAGGATATTGGGAGCATGAATTCTCACCTGTGAAACAGGCCAAGGCTATAACCCAAAGGCAGTTAATTATCCCTATAATGATCATGACACTTGCAGCAATGGGTGTAGCTTGCCATCCGGGTGACTATTACTGCAGCAGTGTTTACTGTTAGGTGATAACCACTGTCTTTTTTTTTTTTTCCTCCAGTGGCCTGCACAGCTCTTTTGGGCCTTGTGAAGGAAAACACTGTCACTTTGATTTTTCCTTGTTTTCAGTGGGTAAGGTCCCCCCCCCCATCTTCCTTTTAGATCTTTAGTGTAGTTTTTTGAGTAGTTGTAACATGGCATTCCTAGGTTAGGGCTTTGCTTTTAGCATCTATTCTGTTCCCTCCCCGTTCCCTCTTCCTCCTCCCTCCTCCCTCCTCTTTTTTCATGCTATGTTCATTACTTGTGATTTTTTTGAAGTTTTTCATCACACCAAGATATTGAGGGTCTCTCTTTTCTATATGTTTTGCTTTGGCCCATTCTCTTTACTTTTCATTCTTGGAAATTTTTGTTGGTGAATTGTAAAGTTCAGAGCTGTATGGTGTTGTGCAGTCAAATAATGGATCCGTCAAAGCACATTGTTCTGATTCTGTTAACTATTGGTGATCTCTCCACTTTACCTTTCTTGAAAAATCTCACCTTTTATTTACATTCTATGCTTTTTTAATGGTGACTATTTTTTTCCATTGGATCCCTTACATATTAAATAGAGTTTGTTTTAAAATTTTCATTTTTAGATTGGAATATTTCTCAATATTAGGATTTTTGCACAGCACATGAGATGTCCTACCTGGGTGAGTTCTCAACTTTTAAGGATGTATATATTTAAAACAGTAAGAACAGCAGAATCACACTGAGATCACAAAGTGATGAGTGATGGGGTGCTTCAGATGTCCCAGTCCGGCACAGGAAGACGGTTCCTTGAGAGCAGCTGGTCCCAGGGCCATGCTGAAAGCTTGGGAACACTAGTTCTGATGTCAGTGAAGGAGTCAGTGGTGGCAGCATTGGGCAAGAATGCCCCTTTTATCTGGGATACTGCCAGAGGTGCACCCTGAGTCAGGGAGGGCCTTTCCATGTCAATCTAGGTCATCATGACAGCTGTGTAAGTGAGGTGATTCTACTTTGTGACAAGTTGAAATTAAAACCAACTATAGTGCAATGTCCTTGATCAAAGGAGTTTTGATATCCAGACCTGCCTTTATTAATGTGCAGGAAGAAGTGATACAATGGGCGATATTCTAGTCCAACGAGTTGTTCTCAGACATGTGGATCTCGTTCCTGGTCTATGAATTTCACCCATGTTTCTCAAGTTCTCTTCTACAAGATACAGAACCAAGTGGCAAAAGGAGTCTGGGATTGTGCATTTCTCTTTATCGTGGCTAGGAATTTATAAAATGCAGGTCAGCCTCAGATAAAATGTTTTGTCTTAAGGATAAACCTTTTAAACCATAAGACCAGAACGTTCTGTTGCATTTTAGTTTTGTTGCATTTCCTTTCCTGTGCCAAAAAGTAGGATGTAGTTGTTCTACCTGTTCCTCCTGAGAACACTGCCTGGAGCCTGGAGTGACAGTCACAGAAGTACAGCGACTTCAAGTGTGCACCCTTCAGACTTATGTGCACCAGGCTTTGCAAATCATGAGTGGAGTGTGGGCTTGCTGTGCTGGCCCTGGATCACTTGGAGAAGCCCACCCTAGGTTCTTGTCAAGGGAGGGTGGAGTCTCTGCACCCACTAGTGTGTAGATTCTCTGTATCCACAGCTGTGCCTCTTATTTGATGTAGTGGTCTGTCCTAGTGTCTCAGTTCTCAAATGTGTAAAGGGCTTTGGGGTCTTTTGGCTTTGTCCTTGTTACTGAGGTGAAATGAAGACTCCCAAGCACCTTATCTGTTGAATCAGAAAGTGGACTTCTCTAAAATTGCCCATCGTTTACTAACAGTTACTGATTTTTTTGTGACATGGGTAATTCTGGTTTTACCAAATGTGAACACCTTAGAGAACATGAGTAAAATTTCTGGCGTGGTGGGGTGGTCTATTCCAGTGATGCTAACATTCTGGAATCTGAGGTAGAAACACTTCAAGGCCAGCTTGGCTGAGAAAGGGGTAAGCTCATGAAGAAGTTAAGAGAGTTCTTATACTTTGACAAAAATAGTGGGAGTAACCACATGGTGGTTAGCAAAATTAGTTGGTGTAAAATATGGTGAGTCATATTTTATGAATGCCTAAATACACCCATGGATTTCTAGGTATTTTGACAAATAATATTATGTATTTAATTCCTATAGGTGCATAGAATTTTTTTCTTGTTTTTTTTCTATATTCTTTGTTTACATTCCATATGATTTTCCCTTTCCTGGTTCCCCCCTCCTCATAAGTCCCATAAGCCCTCTTCCCTCTGCCCATTTCCTAATCAACATCCTCCCACTTCTCTGTCCTGGCAATCCCCTACAATGCTGCATCAAGCTTTTCCCGGACCAGGGCCCTCTCCTTCCTTCTTATTGGGAATGATTTGATATGTGAGTTGTGTCTTAGGTATTCAGAACTTCTGGGCTAATATCCACTTATCAGTGACTGCATTCCATGTGTGTTCTTTTGTGAATGAGTTACCTCACTTAGGATGATATTTTCCAGTTCCAACCATTTGCCTAAGAATTTCATGAATTCATTGTTTTTAATTGCTAAGTAGTATTCTATTGTGTAAATATACCACATTTTCTCTATCTACTCCTCCATTGAAGGACATCTGGGTCCTTTCCAGCTTCTGGCTATTAAAAATAAGGCTGCTATGAACATAGTGGAGTATGTGTCCTTATTGCATGGTGCACAGCATTTTAATAGATTTTTAAAAGTGACAAAATGACACATACAGAGGAGTCTTTCACTATGGCATTTTCACACACGGTATCTTTAGACCGTTTTATTCAGCACCACTCACTACCATCATGCATATCCTTCATTTTTTAAATTGGTAATACTTGCCTGTTTTGTGTGTGTGTGTGTGTGTTGTGTATGTACATATACATTCATTACACAAATACTCCAGTGCATGCAGTGCATGTGTGGACATCAGAGGACACCTTGTAGGAGTAGTTCCATCTTCTTGTGAGTCCCTAGGATGTTACTCAGGTCATTAGGCTTGATCGCCAGCACGTTACATACTGGATCATCTTGCCCACCCATCACTGCTCCCTTCTTTTTGGTCTCCCTTTCTTCCCCGAAATAGTGTCTCCTATTGCTTTCACATTACACATATCTACTATTCTCTCTTCTCATCAACCCTGCTACCATTTTATACCATTTATAAACATTTATATTTGATTTATATACATTTATATACATTTTATACTGTTTTTATACCAATGTACAGTTTGAGGGAAGTTAATATTTTTATCCAGTTCATGTCAGTGGCAGGATGACTGAGTTTGGTTTGAACTTGGTCCTTTCAACTTATATCCTATATCTTTATATCAAGCTACTTGTATGAATATTTTCTCTATTTGTTAAAATAATTACTACTTGTTTGACCTCCAGATGAAAAGGAAATTTCATAAGAAGCTTAAAAAAGGCAGGAGTTAAGATGGGGTTGTTAAAAATTCTTACATGTGGACATGACTTAGGATGAAGAATTATAATGGTAACTAAGTGGCAAGAGCGATTTCTCTAAAACTGTTTTAATAGCACGATCTTTGGAAGGACAGGTAACACTATTACTCTACTCGTGCTGACCCTAACTGCTTGCTGAGATTAGTCACCACCTAAGGATAAACTGTTGTTTTGTGTTTAATTGCTACTGCTCTGTTTTATCAACATCTTGTGGATTCTCAGAGATTTGTGAGCAGTGACAGTCGACTCGGATGAGGTTAAGAAGAACTCTGAAAGGAAAGTTGTCCAGATGGTGTGATCTTCAGCTTTTCAAATGGCCCATTTGAAACACTTTGGTTTTCATTTAAAATAAAGTAACAAAATGCATTGCCTTACATAGGAACACTTTGCTGGCCATATTTGACACTATGAAATACATACATAAATGTAGGTTGATGTTTTGGCAGCCATATCTCACTTAAATTTGTTAAAATATTAGTCATTTTGAAACTAATGGAATATAAAATTAGAGCTTAAGATGCAATCACTTGAGATCTCGAAAATGATAACAGTTAAAAAGATTGCTACTATTAGTTTTATTTCTGTGCTCAAAAGTACTGCTGCTGTAGAATTTTATAAGGGCTGAATTTTATTTTTTCAAAGAAAATGATTCAGGTAGATATCATTATTCTTCTGTCAAAACACAACAGCTTGTTGGCCTTTCAATGAACTCTGCAAGGCCTTACTGAGGAAATTTGCTCAAGGAACATTCTTTTGATATTTGGGGGTCCTATCACCAAGAATGAGAGACATCAAGTAGACCCGCCTTCTTATTTTTAGGTTTTTTTCTAGGTACTGCAGCAGGAATAAATATACTTTCCTAGCATGTTTGATTTTGTCTTTGCATATATGTGGTCACGTTAAGCCTTTCTACTCTCATAACAATCTTGAACATTCAGGGACTGTAGAAAGAACATGAGGTATTACGTGAAAAAAAATCTAGAATTACATATACATTTCATGTATCTGTTTTTTTTTAAAGCCTCAAATAGTTGTGTGATAATTATTTCATAGGAATGAATTGGGGATATGATAATATACCTTCACTATTGCCTATAATGGGTTTTGATGAATAATGAATACTTAATGAATGTTTACTAAATAAATATATAAGAAGTTTGTAAGTAAAATATGAAAACAAAGTAAACAAAGTTTTATTCATTTTTAAAGTATGTATAACAATTGCCAAAATCTTTGAATTTTTTTTTAAATTGAATTTGAGTTGAATTGAACTATTTCAGTCTAGAGTGGTAGAAGTTTTCTGGTTATGGTTGATTTAAAAGTACTTTTTGAGATTTTATTTATTTTTATTTTATATTATAAATATTTTACCTTCATTAATGTCTATGCATCACATACATGGTGTGCTCTTGATGGCCAAATCCCTGGAACTGGATTTGTCAGCAGCCATTAACTGTTGTGTGAGTGCTGGAGTTCACTGAAAGTGTAGCTCATGATCTTAATTGCTGAGTCATTATTCTAGGCCCAACTGCTGAGTCAGAACTCCAGCTCCATGTAGATATTTTGTGAAAGAAGTAGAAACCAGGAAGGTAAAAAAAAAATGTACCCTTTGTGTGTGTGTGTATGTGTGTGTGTGTGTGTGTGTGTGTATGTAAAACAAAGAAGTGGAAATAGCAGGATACAAGTGATGTTAAAGAGGAAATGTGACGAACAGAAGGGGGTGCTATCTGCAGATGGGTGCCTCTAGCTGGGGATGGGCAGAGGGGATCAAGCATAAGGAAATGGGGAGAGGAGGTAAAAATAACACTAAGGCTGTTGGGAAAAGTCATAAAATTTATATTTTTATCTAAAACTACACAAATACGAGCATATGTGTGTACGTATACAGATATAGTTTGAAGTTCAGACACTGGCTCATGATACTACCCTTTAGAAAACAGATTGTCTAATGAAATCCCAGAACCAGGTACAAGAAGAAATTCGGGTTGAGTGTTGGTCTGGGTAGTCCAAGAGACTGCTAAAACAACACAGGAGATTGCCTTTGCCATCGCTTGCCTTCCAGGGGTTGAAGTCCATCTCTATTTCTGAAGACACCATGTACTTAGGACATAGGACCTGGAGGATCAGAGCTGGATATGACCTGAAAGCCCTCTCCCTTAAATCTATCTTTCATAGTGCCAGAAATCACTATGAAAGGTGTGTGTGTGTGTGTGTGTGTGTGTGTGTGTACACGGGAAGAAAACAATCTGTAGTCCTACCCAGCTAGGAAACCTACGAGCCACAATAACTGGATTGGTAAGGTATCCATCCATCCCTAAAGGTGCAATGCTGTCACTCTTGCATTGGCAGTAATTGACATTTGTATAGTTGGACCAAAGGCCTGCTAATCAGCAGGAAAACCATATCTGATACTGGGAACTGAGCCAACTACCTCAGGCTAATGAGGTCACAGGCCTTAGAGAAGAAAGCTAATGCCACTTTACCAAACCAGTGTAATTTCTAAGTTCTTTGTAAATGGGTATCCTTATACCCACAGGTAACTGTTGCTCCTAACCCTTACCAAAGCAGCATATTTTTTGCAGCAGAGATCCTTACAGAAAACCACAACTAATGCAGAGACTATTTATGGGTTGCCCATCTCACATATGGATATGTCTATAACATAACTTCTGCTCTGATGATGGTTCAGGAAACAGCAGGGAAAGCATGGGCAGAGCTAGAGGACCATGAAACCTGCTGTGAGATTCTGTCTTCTAGAAATGACAGGGAACTTTCACCTATCATACCTCAACAATATGACTGCTACAACAAGACCTGAATAAGAAAACAGCAGTAGGCATCTTGTGCTGCCTCAGACCTCGTCAAGGAATTCCCAAATTAAGGGACACTGAATAGTAAGTAGTCCATTATGTATGTGAACACATTTTTGTTATCCATTCGTCAGCTGAAGGAAACTCAAATTGTTTCCATTTCCTAGCTATTTTTAATAAAATGGCAATGAACATGGTTGAGCTAGTATCTCAGGAGTAGAGTCCTTTAGGTGTATGCCAAGGTATAGATAGGTCATTCAGTAGATTTATTTTTAGCTTTTTGAGACTTCTCTACATTGATTTCCACCGTGGCTGTACCTGTATTCTGTTTCACAGCAGTGAAAGAGAATTTCAACCTTCTCCATATCTTCCCCAGCATTTTTTGTTAGTTGTTTTCTTCATCTTTGTCATTCTGACTTGATATTTTATAAAGAAAAGAGGTTTACTTAATTAAGTTTCAAAGGACAAAGGACAAATGTCCAAACTCAGTCCTATAAGTTCGAGTTTCACCACAGATATTACATGTTTTGGGAGAACATGGTCAGATTATGGCAGGAAGATAGTGATTCATAAGCAGGTGTGTGCTTTTTCAGCAAGCCTCTGTCATGAGGACTAACTGAGACCCGGAGAGAACTACACTAATTCTTTATGAAGTTGTTGCTCAGAGTAACCTCGCTATCTTCCACTGGGTTCCATATATGGAAGGTTTCACCATCTTGAAACACTGCCATACTGGTGACCAAGTTTCTAGAATATGAATCTGTAGGGGTCATGTCTAAACCTTTGTATGGTTTTAGTTATCAAAGATAAAAAATGTGGAGTTCATTCTCAGGAGTAAATCCTTGTAGCTTTTGAATTAACTACTTCCTACTTGGAATTCAAGTTATTCACGATGAATTTAGTATTAATAGTGATTTGATGACCAAGTAAGGAAACTATATTCTTTTCCCTCTTTGTTTTTTAGACATTTCTCAAACTAATGAGAATGTTGAAACTGTGTAGCATTCAAGAAGAATGATTCTTCTTGGATCCAAATGGCAGGTTTCTACATTTCTTAGGCTTATTTTAATTCTGTTTATACAACTGTTTTTTGGTAAAAACATGAATACAGAAATTAATTATAATCTATCAACAGACAAAACTGCTAACTACACAGCTTGCTTCAGACTCCATACTGAAAGTTGAATTTCTCTTGTAAACTTCAGATGCTCTCTCAGTTTAGCATCCATGCTTCATGAATTAGGTGAGTTTACAGTGTTATTAAAAAAGAATCATAGAATTTTAAATCAGAAATGGAGTTCAGACACCTTTTATTCCATGGCTCTCAATTTCAAAGTGGGCTTGAAACACTACATAAAATTTTGTTTATATGTGGACTTGTTCACGTTCTCGGAGTATTCAGTAGAGTCTCAATGTGACTGACATAAATGGAGCAGCTAAAGCTACATATTACAGATGAAAAAGCTGCTGCCTTGGGAACCAAGGCCTTTCTATAAACCCTACAAAACTGTAGCGGGATGATGGATATTATTAGGACATTCATTTTGCTCTGACATCCATAAAGTCAAAACAGACACGAGAAAGCCTCCTTTATGGTCCCCATAATTTATCAGAATCTGTTTGTCTGCAGTGTGGCTGTGCTGGATAAGTTAGTTATTCTGGGACAGTTTTAATTTTTCATGATAAAAATTCAAAACAGGAACAAAAAGTTAGACATCTTTGCCTTATTGGAAAACACAAGTATTTATTAAAATGTCATTTATCAAGTCAGGTGCTGCGGGAAAAGATATGCTTGCAATTTTCTTACTGCACTGACCTTGTGCTGTTGTGATCACTGCAAACCCAAGAAGAATGGGGCCATGATCACTCCTTTTTCTCTTTTATAAGTGGAGTGAATAGACATCTTGACAGAGCCCAGCTGCCACTTCCATGGACTTAATGAGTTTCTTAAGGAACCCCACTGTGTCTCAATATTAAAGAAGCATATGGCATAGTTAATGTTTAAATGTGGATTTATTTGACTTTTTATCATGTGTTTTCCACCTGTGATTTCAGTTTCTTTAAGGAATCCTGTGTGTTTGTATACATGGCAGCGAGGCTGCGTCAGTAGGCATGAGCATGGCAATTGTGTGACTCTCATGGCTACATAAATGAAATGCCTCTCTATTCTTAGTTGCTATGGATAACCTCTTGAAGAAGAGAATCAGAAAAAAAACCCATAAAGCAGAAAGTATTTGTGGCCCTTTTGAAAAGCTACATAGGAATATAAAGTATATAAGAATATAAAAATAAAACATGAGAAGTCCTCAAGGGCAGTATCTGTTTGTCACCCAGGATATTATAAAATAGCGATGTAGGAGTTCGGAAACCAAACACAAGTATTCTTACAGAGATTGGACCAATAAGTGATGTTGTAAGCGTAATATGGTAATCAGAGTCAGGAAAAAAAAAGTAAGTAATAAAATAGAATTCCCCTTTCTCCCTCTGGTGATTATTTTCCAGAATCACATTTGGTAATGAATCTCAAGCTATGTGTCTTCATGTGCATCTTCCCACCCCATTGCACACGACTAATTACAGTGAAGCTGCACATGAGAATTAAGTCGATCCCTGGGGCCACCTGAAAGAGTCCCATGGTAGCTGCATTGTGGCTCTGGGTTTTGATGTGCAGCTATTAGTTTCCAAGCTTTGACTTTGAAGACACTGATCAAAACCCACCAGCCTCTACCCAGCACAATAACTCTGTCAGAGACCTGACAACACCTCATCACAACCACCTGATACTTACAAAGAAGTGGATTTCAAAACCAGGAGATGGAAGTGGCAAGGAGCCAAGGAGGGAGGGGTGGATTTACCCAATGTGTTTGCTTAGGCTACTTGTGCTGAATAGAAGTCCCTTTCCTTACTCACATGGCTTTTTAATTGGGACACCTCGGCTATAGGTAACGCAGCCTGGCAAGGTACGGAAGACAGCAAGCATGAATGTAAAACTTTCAAAGCCGTCATTATCATACTTTATTATAAAAATGAGCAAAATGTTTTCTCCCTATAATATTTTCTCCTGAAGTATAAATAGGTATCTGGTTATATTTCAGGAGTTGATTTACATATCTTCTTTGTGTTCAGTCAACAGAATATATTAAGAATAAACTCTAGCATCTATCCTGTTTTAATAAAATCACTTTGATTTTCAAATTGGAGGTATGGGGGGGGCTATAGGAACTCGCTAAGAATGCTTTTAACTGTTTCTTTAAGGCCGACTGGCAAGGCTTCACAACAGTGCCATTCAGAGAGAAAGATTGCCTTTGAAATCGGCTTGACAGGAATAAAAACGTATCTAATTTGGCTTTGCTTATTCGGCAGAGTAAAAGGAAAAGATGTTTCAAATTTCTAGTTGGGTAAGTACCAGAAAAAGTCTTGCTTTGAGTTCTGACTTACTGCTGTTTACATGGTGGGGTGTGGTGAAGAAAAACAAAAGCCAAGAGGGAACAGGAGAAGGATTCCTGAAGCTTACTAGAAGAAGACATGTCAATTAAAGTCTTCAGGGCTTTTATTTTTAATTTGCAAAGGTTTTGCCTTACCTTTTTTTTTTTTAACAAAGATTTATTTTCAATTGTTTCTATATGTGTGTTTGTGTGTGTGTGTGTGTGTGTGTGTGTGTGTGCCTGTGTTAGTGAAGGTGCCCAGGGAGGCTAAAAAATTGCATAGGATCATCTGGAATTGGAATTATAGGAGTTTGTGACTTGAAATGGGTTCTAGGATCGGAACTTTGATGTTTTCAAGGGAAGTATGGACTCTCAACCATGGAGACATTTCTTCATCCCCATCCCCTCCCCCGACTGCTGTTAAGTAGGACTCTTGTCTTGTGATGGGCAAGCCAGCAAGGCCATGTCTGAGTTACTGTGTCACCAGCAGGGCTACACAGCATGTGGTGTTCTAACTTGCATCTCATGTGCAGCCTCAGTGCTGACTGTGCAGAGAAGTGTGGATGTTGTAAGGAGTCTAAATATTAGATTCTCCTAGGGAGTAATTCTCTGAGAAAATTTGTTTTCTCTTGGTAAAACAATAATATAAGCAGCTTCAATAGTCTTTAGCATTGTGTATGAGATAGTCTGCGCGTCAAGAGATTCTTTTGTAGCAGATTGGTTAACTCAACATGCTTGTACCAGTCTGTGTAATTTTTCCAGAGAACTATCAGGATATGTTATTATGATCAGACAGTTTTTTTTTTTATCCCCAATGTGACACTCCACCTTTGTCAAGTAAAATTTTTTGGATTATCTTCCTTGTGGAATTTCAGGTTTGTTACTCTTAATTCAGGAAAGTAAAGCATCAATTTCTTGGGTTTGTTTATTTATTTGTTTTTTTTTAAACAAGAATACTCATATGGGGTGATTACCAAATGAACTACATGGTAGAATTCAAATTCGTGGACATTTTACAAAAGCAATTTCTGACATAAATCAAAAGTTTTAAGAGTATTTGCAACATTTAGTCAGTACTTATACCTACGAAGCCTTGTTCTAAATGAATAATATGATCTCTAAAACCTTTTGTGAGGAACACATATTTATGTCCTTTAAAAGAGGGGGAAATAAAATAATATTAATAATTCAAAGTAGAATAAGTAGGTGTAACATACCATGTGAAAAATCAGGTGGGCATTTCTGTCCTCCTGTACAATGTAGCCTCTCAATAATGACAATGCTCTTTAATACCTTGGGCAAACACAAGGAAAGACAAGTGCTATTCAAAACCTGCCTCTGGTCCCCTGACAAGCCATGGCATTGTCATACACATTTTGGCTTGGAAAGCCATGGGCTAAATCGACCAAGGAGTCCTTGCATGTATTCCAAACCAAAGGAATGAACTGCTAGCTGTAATGAGAGACATTGTGAAAGAAAAGGGAGCCGGTTGTTATAGACTCTATAGGTCAAGAACATGAATGAAAAATAACCACAGGCCTCAATGACAAATGAAATGAACCACATTTTTGAGAGTATCCTTGGTTGACTTGTATTCACCCGTAACGCTGAATTGATGCATGGCACACCTAGAACTTACAGTGATGTCAGACTTTGACTTACAACCATAGAACTATGCCTCCCTCCCTTCAGGTGCAGTGCTTGGTGTGACATAACAACAAATATCAGTTGACTTTCAGAGTCCACAGTAGCAGGCAATTAGAATTGCAATAAAACTGAAATCTTTTTTAAAAAATGGAGATGTTACTGCAATTACAAAGATACCACACTGGTTATCTTTCACTCTTTTTCTTCTGATCTTTTGCAGTCTCTTCTCTCTATTTTTCTATGCTCTTGTTCATCCTGGGATCTCACATCTTTCAAACTGTGCCGTGTATCTTTCTTTTGGTCTTCGTTCTCTCCTACACAGTACTTAGTTTTATTATGCCACAGACGTTCAGTTCCTTTTATCTGTGATGTGAGATATAAGTCAAAGTGAGCGTTTTTCATACAGATGCCCAATTGTTCTGGCAAAGCCTACTGGGAAAACTGCCCTTTCCTTTTTCTTTTTGTCATTCATTTATTTATTCATTCATTTTACACTCCAATATTGGCATCCAATCTCCTCCCTGATTCCCTCCTATATAGATTCTTCCCCCTGCTTCCCTCTCTTTCTCTCTTTCTCCTGTGAGAAATGGACCCCCCCTGGGTAAAGCTCCCCTTGCCAGGTGTCTCCACACAATTGCAAACACTTCTTGCATCCTTATATGCAGGTGTTTTTCTAAACTCCATTACATCTTTTTTTTTTTTCCTTTCTCTTTACACCAGTGTAACCGTTTTGATTGCCATGACTTTGGGATAATTCTTGGAACAAGGTAATGTTTGTTCTGTAAGTTTATTCTTTTCTAAAGATATCTTAGGCCCTGATAAAGTTTTTCCTCTATACTTTCATATTGTTTTTAGAAAGGACCTGACAGTTTCTATGAAAAAAAAAACTTACTGTAATTTTATCTTGAAGACTGAATAATTTACAGATTAATTTAGGTGGACAATACCTTAGCTGTTTTCAAGAAATGTGTTTCATAAACATGTTTCAAGAACACAGTATTTTTAGTTTATATTAGCAAAACTTTGTTAGTTTTCAATTTTTCATACATTTTTATTATAAATACCTCAAATGTTTTAGATTTGAGTGCTACCATGAATAGGTTTATTTTCTCACTTCACTTACCAGCTTTTTAAACTTTATTTCAATATATAATAATGCAATGATTTTGAATATTCATCTTATACCTGGGAAACTTGAAAACCTTAGTTTTAAGAGTCTCCCCCTTCCAAAGTTTTGCATATGTGTAGGTCACTTAACCTGTAAATAGAGTGAATTTTATGACATTCCTCCTGATCTGAATGAGTTCAATGTGATTTTCCTGCTTGGTTATATTGGTCATCATTTCCAGTATAATTGAATCTAAGTGGTGAGAGTGGGTTTCTATGTTCTTCCACAACTGATTTTAAAGCGAAGGCTTTTATTCATTCAGAGTTGTTTTCAGCAGGCCTAGGGTCTCTGTATCCAGAGAAGCCTATACCATGTGTGTTTACTATACCATGTGTGTTTATCGGCATCACTTCAGGTTTTCAGTTTTCAAGTTGCACACATTTTATTCCAATCAGTTTAGTTAAAAACTAATTTTATTTTCTTGAAAGGAAGCCACTATCACTTGTCATATTGTAAGGGAACATTAAGATCTAATACATAAAGAAGAACATTGCTAAATTTTAGTAGCTGCTTTAAATGTGATTTTTTTTGGGGGGGGGTCAATTTGTGAGGTAAACTCCTCAAGGAAAACCCTTCAAGACACTTTGGCTAATCTAAACAATTTTGTTTATGTAGTTAATTCTTTAAGTGACTAGAAACAGGGACTTTCTATTATTACTCATATTATGTCTCATGTAGCAGTAAAAACTCATCTTTCGTATGTTGGCTATTATTCCCACAGCTCAGGAATACTAGGCCGTAGGCAGATTTGAAAACATTTGGTTATCATAAATGCTAGAGAGCTCAGGTGTTCATTGCATGGTATTCTAGGCATTGGATGCAGGTCCCCATCACTGTGACAGTGTAAGATTCACTACAAAAGAATCAGAAACCTTGGCCTGGGATAAGCATATGTTTTTAGAATTCCCAAGGTTATTTAGAGGCTTAAGGAGGGTCTCATGTCTCTGTGAGAGAATGTGTATGTGTCAGAAGGTGATGTATGGTGCTGGGGAAGATTTGGAGTAGGCAGGCAGGAATCATCCAGATTGTCCAACCTGGAAAAACCATGAATAATTAAAATACCAAGATTATTTGCCATTGTTAGGGCAAGTGTACTAATGCCTGGTTGGCATCAGCAGTTGGATATTTAATAAGAACTTTGCAGAGTGCTGACTCTTTCTTTGTTTGTTGCAGATTTCCGTGAATTTTCTGCTTCAAATGTTGGTATGGTTGAGGAGCAATATGATCTCTTAACAATTAAAGCCTTTATATGTATAGTTCAAGAATGCATTTCAATAGCATAAAGATTGATCTTCATGGCTTTCTTAGTATTTCATAGGAGAAATGTGAAGTATTTTTGAGAGAGATTTAACACAAGTGCTATCCATAAACAGGTCCAGAGTAGAGATGCATACTGACCTTAGACAGCAGACGTTTCAAACATGCTCCCTGTGTAATCTGCATGTGCACATGTAAGAACGTGCACTTGCACACATGAAAGTGAACAGAAAGCACTCAAAGTGCCTTGACCCTGAATCAACCCATCTATACACTCTTCAGAAGCTGACTCTGGAGCTATTTCAAATACCGTTTTCTATGAGAATTGGCCACAGTCTTCCAAGCTGTCTTGTGTCTCTGTCACCCTGTGCCTTTGTCATATTGGTGTCATGAAGATTTCATCTAGGAAAGGGAAAGAAGAAAAGTAAAAAACACAAAGCTTCCAACTTAGTAGAAACAGGGAGCTTAAGAAAGAACTTCAAATCTTGCTTAAATTAGGACAGTAAAGGGAAGATAGTAGGATTATTATTTTTGTAATGTATTCCTTGAGAAAATGATGGGGTTAGGTTGTGGGGATAAAGGATTTCTTTTTCTTTTTTCTTAAAATTTAATTAATTAAATTTATTTATTTATTTATTTGCTTTACATTCCAATAATAGGCCCCATTTCTTCCTAATACCCCTTCATTCAAGTCCTCCCCTCCAATTCTGGGTATGTTTTTAGAGTTCCCAAGTTCATTCAATAAGTGAGGGAAAGCCCTTTAAAGACACTTTTGCCAATCTGGGTACCACACACAGCACATCAAGTTGCTGCTGGATTAGACAGAGCATCTTCTCCCATTGAGGCTGGACAAGGCTGTCCTCTTAGGGGAGTGGAATCCACAGGCGAGCAGGCCACAGACTCCAGGTGTCTGGGAACCCACATGAAGACCTAGCTGCTCATCTGCTACATATGTGCAGGGCGCCTAGGTCCAGCCTGTGCTCTCTCCTTGGTCGGTGATTCAGTCTCTGGGAGCCTCCAAAGGTTCACGTTAGTTGATTCTGTTGATCTTCCTATGGAGTTCCTGTCTTCTCCTGGTCCCTCAATCCTTCTTCCAAATATTCCTTAAGACTCCTCAAGCTTCCTCTAAAGTTTGGCTGTGAGTCTCTGCATCTCTTTCCACTGGCTGCTGGTTACTGGTATGCTCTAGAATCCAGGAGATTACATCCTCCCCACCCCCTGCCACCACTCATTTCTTTTTTCTATCTCCTCTTTCTATATATGATCTCTTTCCCTGCCCCCTTCCCTTTCTCTCTTCCACCCATTTCCCTCCTTCCATCAACATCTGATATCTATTTTGATTCCCCTTCTGAGAAAGAGTCAACCATCCTCCCCTGTGCCCTCCTTGTTACCTGGCTTCTTTGGGTCTGTTGATTATAGTGTGGTTATCTTGTACTTTATGGGTAATATCCACTTATAAGTAAGTGCATACCATGCCTTTTTTTTTGGGGGGGGGTCTGGGTTACCTTACTCAGGATGTTATTTTCTATTTCTATTCATTTGCCTGCTAAATTCATGTTGTTCTTACTTTTAATGCCTGAGTACTATTCCAGTATGTAAATGAACCACATTTTTTGTCTGTTCTTCATTTGAGGGACATCTAGACTGTGTCCAGTTATTAGGGATAAAGCTTCTGTGAACATTGTTGAGCAGATGTCCTTGTGGGTGGGTGGTGGAGCATCTTTTGGGTATATGTCCAGGAGTGGTATAATTGGGTCTTGAGGTAGAACTACCCACAATTTTCTGAGAAACCACCCAATTGACTTCCAGAGTGGTTAAACAAGCTTGCACTCCCACCAGCAATGGAGAAGTGTTTCCCTAGCTTCACAGCCACATCAACATTCACTGGTTGTCCTTTGAGTTTTTGATCTTAGCCAGTGTGATGAGTGTAAGGGCGGATCTTAGAGTTGTTTTGATTTGCAATCCCTGATGACCAAGGACTTTGAACATTTCTTTACATGCTTCTCAACCATTCGGGATTCCTCTGTTGAGAATTCTGTTTAGCTCTGTACCCCATTTTTAAACTGGGTTATTTGGAGTGATGGTGCTTTTTTGAGTTCTGCATATATTTTGTATATTACCAGCTACACTAAATCTAATAGAACAGAAAATGGGAATAGTGTTGAAGTCGTCGGTACAGGAGATAGTTTCCTGAACAAAACACCAATGACTCAGGCACTAATGTAAACAAGTAATAAATGGGACCTCAAGAAAATGAAAGCTTCTGTAAGTCAAGAGATACTGTAATTACGACAAAATGACAGCCCACGGATTGGGAAATGATCTTCACTAACCCTACATCTGAAAGAGGGTGACTATCCAAAATACATAAAGTCTCATCAGGACAGTTTCTAATCTATCCCATAGGCCACTTCCCAGAAAGTCCCATTCTCCGCCCTGGACCCTCCCCTGGCCTCCTTCCTTGGCCAGCCTACACAGTGGGCGGGGTGGCCCTCCAGCCTGGCCCTCCTAGGCTCAGGAGACTGACAGAGCTCAGGACATTGCCCCAGTGTCTAGATTCAGAGGCTCACTGGCTGTCTGCGCCGTCGGTCAGGTTCTGGAGCTCTTAGACCCGGCAGTTTCTTGTCTGGGACATAAGAACAAACTCTAGACAGTGCGCAGAGCGGGACAGCAGGACCTAGGCGGGTCCTCAGCCGGTTGTGCCCACAGGGTAGTTCTGGACAGCGCCCTTGCTGGTTTCTACTCCTCAGAGGCGCCATCTCAAAATGGAGCAATTTCCTCAGGGTCGTAGAGACCGCAGCGGAGGCTGCCGACCCCATCTGGCCCCAGGGCGGGCTGCTGCTCCTGCTTCGGCCGCGCGGTCGGTGTCGTCGGGGATCCCGGTGTCCGCGACTTTCCTGCGACCGCCTGGCCTTTTCCTGCGATCGACTGCAAGCGCGGGTCGCGCAGGATGCGCTCCCGGCCCTGGGCTGGATAGGGCGTTGGGGGCGGCAGGCTGCGGCTACCCGCGGACCCCGAAGTGCGCGCGTTGTCGCAACCACGGCGTGGTGTCAGCGCTCAAGGGCCACAAGCGCTTCTGCCGCTGGCGGGACTGCGCCTGTGCCAAGTGCACCCTGATCGCAGAGCGGCAGCGTGTCATGGCTGCACAGGTGGCGCTGCGCAGGCAGCAGGCGCAGGAGGAGAGCGAGGCCCACGGGCTGCACAGGCTCCTGTACCAGGGGCCGTCGGGGCCCGGGGCTCCGGCCTCGGGGGACAGCGGCAGGACCGAGAGTCCCCAGGTCTTGAGCAGCCCCGTGGCTGTAGCTGCCCTGGGAGCGGGTGCCTCTAGACACCCTGGAAGCCGGTCAGTCCCAGCTTTCGAGGTTTTCCAACAAGATTATGCTGAAAGAAAGCAGGGTGAGTCTTCTTGGTTTGTTTTTCGTGCTAGAAAATGACTGTCCTGGGGAAGGATGTGTAGAAAGGAGCAGCAGCTCCGTAACAGTGGGCAGAAAGAGTTGTTTGAAAGAAGTGCTAAAGTTCAGGAATGTGGATCTGCCCTGTGCATGGCTAGCATGGGGACAGTTACTAGGCTTTCACTAGAAAAGATAGTGAAACTAGTTGATAAAGATATTGAAAACAGTGAAGCACAGCTGCCGGCTCGCCCCAGGATTTAGGCACAGTCTGCTTTGGCTTTGTGTCGCCAGAACTTAAAGCAGGTGTTGAGAGAAAACTTTAGCGGGCGTGCTAACACTCTCTCCAGTTGTAAAACCACAGTTTTCTTGCACAGGAAGCCGGTTGACTGTGGTTATTGTGACGATCTTTGGTTTTGGGGCAGAGTTTTGTCACCAGTTAGCACATAAGAAGAAACTGAAATAGCTCATCAGTTTCTCTCCCCCCCCCGCCCCCGATCCCATTTTAATTCTTTAAGAACAATTCCCAAAGGAGAGGAAAGCTTTAGGGACTTACATTTAGTTCCCATTGGGAGTAAGTTTGAACCTTCCCTGTCGATAGTAAAACCATTGACAAGAGTGTCAGTTTGTAGCTGGAGAGATCTCACCAGTGTATTCCTATTTTCATATAGTTTCTGGACACAAAGTCATGACCAGTATCTCTATGGATTTATAACTAATATGAACCCAAATTAACTTTCTCTGTAATATCCACGTCGTTGTGTTGTCATGAATTTCGCAGCCCTCCACGGGGCCACTGTTAAATGGGAGTTTCCTTTAAATCGTTTTGTTAAAATCCCAAACAGGTTGTATCACACGAAGTTATGCGATAACCGGTGGTAAGTTATTAATTAGCAAACCAACTTTGCTTGGTTGTAAAAATTGCAGATTTTAGCAAAACAGGGTGTAATTTCGAAAGAAGCCCATCTCTGCATTACAATTTGCATCCACTTATGACAAGTTTGGACACATGCTCTAGTTTATTTCAATAACCAATGGACTTTAAGTGTTTCTCATGGAAGATAGAGACCATGCGAGATGGTAGCCGTCCTTCCGCTACATTGCTAATAAGATTTGGCTGATGGTATGGATTTATGTACACTTTTTGTACTAAAGTGTACATTTTGCAGGCCTAATAATTGTATTAGATTATTGTGTCACAGTGACTGGCCTATACAAAAAGAAGTCCATATCTTAAAGGCTTCTCCATCGGCTTTCTAAATTGACCACCCCCTCTTACACAATGTGAATAAGCTATAGTAAGATATTGTATTGAACTTATTCATTTACAAGACAAAGACCTACAATGTCTCAGAGGCGAAGAACATTTCCCAATGTAAAAGAAGTTTATGTTAAAAGAAAAAGGAAGGCCATCAGAATCCAAAACTACAACTATGAATAAAACAATCCCCAGATGTAGAGAGGGCGAGGTGAAGGGAATTATACCAGGTATTTGCCACAGCCTCCTGAGTACTGGAATCACGGTCACAAACCCAACCCCAAGCACAGCTTGCAGTCAGTATTTCTTCAGAGATATTTGTCCTGGGAATCCAGCCTAGAAGCCATACATTATTTTTTAGACAAAATAACAGAGATTTAATTTTGATATTTCCTGTCTTTCAGGGGCAATATTCAGTGAATCTCTATAGAAGCAAGTGGAACAACACACAAGGGATGGAAATTGATTTCCATGTGGCAAATGTCGTTTGACAAGTTTTCATATTACTTAATGTTGAAAACACCAGTGTGCAATCTTAAAGCATCACAACTTTTCTTTTATCAAATATTTGACATAGTTACAGCGTTTTGACCCTTATAGTGTTAAAATGGATGTGAAACAATGTATTTTAAATAAACTATAAACTTATATGGATCATGTTTAGGATTATTTCTTAAAGAGACAGGGAAACATCAAAGAATATTGCAGATCACCATTTAAATTAAGTAGAATATTCACTACTTGTTTTACTTACTTCTTGACATATAGGATCTCTCTCTCTCTCTCTCTCTCTCTCTCTCTCTCTCTCTCTCTCTCTGTGTGTGTGTGTGTGTGTGTGTGTGTGTGTGTGTGTGTGAAGAACATAATTTAGCCCAAAGCAAAATTTGGACATTTTGGAAAAAAAATCTCTAATTCCAAGATGGTGTCACTTTGACACTGGGTAACAACAAACTCTTCTCCTTTGATCCCAAATTTCTAAGAGATTTAGCTCCTTACTGTACAACCTTACATCCTGAAATGCACAAGAGGTAGCACTCTCCTCTGTTCCCACTCATGCTAGCTTTGCATGATCTTTAAAATGTGACTTCCATGAAGATGGTTTTGGGTGAATCAAAATTGCTGATTATACTATATAGGGTGTATCACACACACACAGACACACAATGGATGAATTTATCATTTCATTCATCAGTATCTTTGAGTGGGCAAAACTATGTTGTGGAAAATTTTTATGCCAGATTCTTTTTTTGTTGTTGTTGTTTTCTTTTCTGCAGAACCAAAACAGAGTAACTGTGAGTCATGCCAGAGCAGACGCGAAGAGCCAGCCTCCAGCGTTCACCTCCGTTCCCTGGGACAATCTAAGGGTAACGTTACTGCGGGGAAACAGAGCTTCATGTCGCCGATGTCAGAACACTCGGACAAATCCACCATCATCCTGTCTCCTTGCCCCACGGACCAATCGGGAGAAGACAGCCCCAGGTCCTTCTCTTCCTCTGACCTGGAATCAGGGAATGAAAGCGAGTGGGTGAGAGACTGCATTCCTACCAGAGCCAGCCTTTCCTCAGTGACCTCGAGACCACGAGACCCTCTCGGAATTCTTACCAGGATTTTTCCAGGTTACAGGCGTAGTGGCCTAGAAGGCATCCTACAATTCTGCAAGGGAGATGTAGTCCAAGCGATTGAACAGATCTTAAATGGGAAGGAACATAAGCCAGACTGCAGGGACCTAGCACATGCAGACTTGGAAAATGCAGCCTTTCAGAGAGCTTCAGAGTTTAGTCTTGCTGGCATTGGCTTTGGGACTCTCAGTAATAAATCAGTTCTCTCTCCTCTTGAGGCTGCGTCTGCTGCTTATGGAGGAGATTCAGCTCTCTATAGCTTCAATCCCAGACTAGCTTTCAGCCCACTGCGCCTGGCATATTCTACTCCGGGAAGAGCGCTGTCTGGCTTTGTGTCGCCCTACCTAACGCCTGGACTGGTTCCAGCATTGCCTTTTCGTCCAACTTTGGATTATGCATTTCCAGGGATGATTAGGGAGCCGGCCCACCTTCCTAACAAACACTTAGTAACTGGTGGGAGACTGTATTTCAGACCCAGTCAGGAGCATCTGTAACACACCCACTCTACCATTCTGCAGTGTTTCTGGAGCTATACACCACACACACACACACACACACACACACACACACACACACACAAACACACACACACTTTTTAATGTACTTAAAAGAGCATAAGCATGGCCTCTCAGTCTTAAATGCTTTTTTCTAAGCAGTGTAATATACTTTAAATTTGAAGACTTTTCTTTAGCATTCATTCAATCGAAGAAACATTTAATCATTATATGTGCCTTGAATAAACTTATTTCAGGAAATACTATTATTTTAAGCTAATGAATTTTCTCCTTAAATTATCACTTTTATTATAAAGCCATACATGTTTGTATTTTATTGTAGAGTTATGTGTATAGTGAACATTAGTAAAAAATAATTCATATGGTAGAAAATGAACCAGGAGTGGGGGATTGTGGTTATTATTCTAAAACATCTCCTTTGTTTCTTTTCCTCCTCTACCACAGGTGAGCCAGAAATTGTTTCAAGTATTTAAAAATATTTTATTTGCAATTAAATGCCCAGTAGTAGGTAACCCTAATAAACTTGAATATATTATTTTTGGAATGTCTGATTTTTTTTTTTTTTGTACTATTTAGCAACTAGTTGTAAAAAGGAAATGTTTTTGAACTGTTCTCTTTAAAGTTAACATTGTAAATGCACTAAGAACTATTGGGTCATCAGAAACAAGACTCTGCCCTCTTCTGGTCACTATCTCAAATGGCAATTCAGTTATTATGAGAAAACACGTGGTTTTCTGTTACAGACTAACGAGTTTATGAAATAACCATTTTGGATCATGCTGTACTCATTTTCATGTTGTGAAATATATTTCTACTGAGGATAATTTTATTTTTTGAGTAGCTTATGCTTCTATCTGGGTATGTAGCCCTTTATCATTTGTTTGAGATAACATGTCACCAATTCTCAAAGGTATAAAGGAATTATTCAAAAACTAAACTATCTGCTCAGACACATATCTACGGATTATATATAAAGTATATTTAATGGATTTAGGAGAGACAAGATTTCTGAAGGACAAAAACCGCCTTTAACGTTTAGAGGTGTTTTGGAGTCTTAAGGCATATATTTCTTTCTGCACCTGGAGCATTCAAAACCATCCATCCAGCTGTTCAATTCAATCACTGGAAAGCCCTAGGAAAAATCAGCTCACAAACAACTGTACAATGTTTTCCTCATGTGCCTTAATTTGTAAATGGACAATGGCTTTACTGTATTGTGAGGAATAATGAAGGCCCAGATGTGGTAGGAATTAGAGATATCTTTATCTGAGCAGCAAGAATCACTAGAAAATTTTAAAATTATATCTATGTAGGTGTGTCTTTTCCATTAAGCTAATAAGTTTTCACAATATATTTTACCTAAAAATATCATAATGCATGACTGGAGAGTATTTGGTGTTGATTTAGAATGCAAATTGTTTAATGATTTGCATACATTTTAATGGAGCAGGGTTGAGGAAAAGTCCAGTAAAATTTAGATGGATGCAATGCTTACTTTCTCTTTTGTACAGGACAAAATGGAGAAACCCTTCAGGCTCAGAGCCTAAATTACTGTACGAAGCCTAGATTACATTGAGATTACACTGATTTTGGATGATGGATCTTTCAACAAAATGATTCTACAAAGTGGCCTATTAATACACAGTTTTGAGTAGAGTTTCATGAGATTCTATGTCTCCAAAAAAGTATTCAGATCAGAATTTTTGGTGATCCTTGAGTCGTTTTTATTTTATGAATTTACTTATTACATTCTATTTTTGAGATACACTAGATCCTGTGTAGGGTGTCAAATGCAGAGTATAATGTAAAGAGAGCTATACTAAATGGCAGAAATCTGGATTAAAAGTACAGCATTGCTGGATCCTTCACAAAGTTAACACAATAACGTGGATGTATTGGCTGAGTGGTGAAGGCACACACCTTTAATCCCAGCACTCAGGAGGCAGAGGCAGATGAATCTCTAAGTTAGAGGCCAGAACAGCCATGGCTATACAGAGAAACCCTGTCTTAAAAACAAAACAAAACAAAAACAAAAACCTAAAACATACTATTTTTATAATCTTAATATTAAGTTAATTTTCATGATGCATTATATAGTCTGTACAATTCACAAGACTCTTAAGACCTAAATAAATTTATAAAATAGGAAATTCTTCTTACTACTATAAGGAAACTGAGGCTCAGATCTATAGCAAGTCCCAAGGAAAATAATAGTATGAGTTACCAGGGTTTCTTACTTTAGCAATTTCAGACTGTTATGTATGAGACAGGATTATGTCTATTTGTTCCTTTGCAGCTTTGTGGGGTGTCTGATAAATAATATGTGGCAAATAGTACCTCATTATTTACTAAATTAATAAAAGTATTAGATTGGAAATTGAGCCATTGCATTTTTATTAGCTATATTCTTTTTTTACGTTTCAAATGATTTCCCCTTTCCTGGATCCCCCCCTTTCCCCAAAAGTTCCATAAGCCTTCTTCCCTCTCCCTGTTCCCCAATCCACCCCTTCCCATTTCCCTGTCCTAGTATTCCCTTCCACTGCTGCATCAAGCCTTTCTAGAAACAACATCCTTGGTAATCAGAAAAATGCAAATCAAAACAACCTTCAGTTTTCATCTCACACCAGTTAGAATGATTAAGATCAAGAACTTAGGAAACAGCACGCACTGGCAAGGATAAGGAGAAAGAGGAACACTCCTCCACTGCTGGTGGGATTGCAAGCTGGTACAACCACTCTGGAAATCAGTCTGATGGTTCCTCAGAAAACTGGGCATGATACTACTGGAGGACCCTGTTATACCACTCCTGGGCATGTACCCAGAAGAGTCCCCAGCATGTAATAAGGACACATGCACCTCTATGTTCATAGAAGCCCTATTTATAATAGCCAAAGCTGGAAAGAACCCGATGTCCCTCAACAGAGGAATGGATACAGAAAATGTGGTATATTTACACAATGGAATACTACTCAGATATTAAAAACAACGAATTTGTGAAATTCTTAGGCAAATGGGTGGAACTGGAAAATATCATCCTAAGTGAGGTAACTCAATCACAAAAGAACACACATGGTAGGCACTCACTGATAAGAGGATATTAGCCTAGAAGCTTGGAATATCCAAGACACAATTCACAGATCAAATGATGCCAAAAAAGAAGGAAGAACAAAGTATGGATACTCTGGTCCTTCTTAGAATACCCACAGAAGGAGATACAGAGACAAAGTGTGGAGCAGAGACTGAGGGAAAGACCATCCAGAGAGTGATCACATTTATTAAGCATGTACTTTGTGTCATGCATTGAGCTAGGTACAAAGAAGAGCTATGATTAAGAGACTAGATACAGCCTCAAGTTTTTTATAGACTGCTTTTCATGTGTCCAAAGAATAATCAACCAAACAGCTAAGATTGGCACCACTTGGCCATGTCAGTGAGTTCTTTATAATTATGATATTTATGCCTATAAGCCACTTGAGGTGTTGGCACCTAAACTCTTTAGTCAGAAGTTATGAAGACAAAGACTGAACTGTCTTTTCCACTTGTTGTATGAGACATAGATGTTGACAACTCTATGGAGAGAAAATACAGAACAAAAGGAGTGGCCTTTTCACAGTTGGTGATCGCTGACTGTGCCGTAATGCTTCCATTGAAAGTGTTGTGTTGAAAATACCAGAGGCCTGCTTGATGGGATTTTTCATTGCCACCTCAGTACTGGGATGGAATCACTTACCAGCCATTCAGAATATGGGAATGATTAGTTAAATAAATGAATGAACAAGTTTTAGTTCTACGACTCCCCCCCGAAAAGAAAGTCTGAAGACATTATTTGTCAATTAAACACTGTTCATGAGAAATTCTTGTATATGAAAACATACGAGAAGAATATGAAAAGAGAGGATACAGGACATACTGTGGTTTAAAAGGGATTCAGTGTGGAGGTTATTATGAGACACACATGTTCAAGAACAAAGAGGACTCAGACAGGATATGTGAGAACCCTGGAAACATATGTCTTCCTAGAAGGATTTTGTGCATTACTGTTGAGACAGGTCTTGTGAATGGCAAGTTACATACACTCTGGGCATCTGTTTCTTCTCAGTAAAATAACGATAATAATATCTAATCTGCGAGATTCATGCAGATAAGAGGTAGCTTGAATAAATTGCATAGTACAGTAATGCTTATATCCTGGTATTAAGTAAACATCTCTCACTGTTACTGCTTTGTATTAAGATATTATCTTTGCCCCCTGGTGGCGGTCACTCAACACAGAGCACTGTAATTGTGCTTAATCCACTTAGTGGGTGTAGAACCAAAGGGCACTTATTACCGGTGAACATCTAGGCTTAGTTCCAGGCTTCCTGTTTGGTTTTCATGCCACGGTGAGCCACACTTTCACAACATACTATTGTGTATGTACTTGGGATTCTTTTAAGGGCTTGAAGGAAGTGGCCAACACAACCAGAGCTTTGTGTTCATACTATCTTTAATTAGTCAAGATTCAGATAGGTAGACAGAGCCCTTGTATCTGCCTGTGCAAATAAGGAATTTACGGACTATTCTTCTAACACAAAGGAGGATCTTGGAAATAAACATCTTGTTAGAGAAAACAGGCACATCTGAGAATCACTGACCAATCTGGCTAAAGCACTGTGTTCTTGCATTGGATCAGATGGAGGGTCAGTGAAGTTAGGTAAAACAAAAGCAAATTAGAAACACATTTGGGTGTCCCATTTTACCTATATCTGACAAACTTCAGCCATAATTCTACAGAATATTTGGTCAGATTTCAGGGGGAATCTGGGAAATGTAGTTTCCTATTTTAGGCAAACTAATTTAGCACAGTCCTGTCCAGTATAGTTCTTGCCTACACAGCTTTCAAAATCATTCATGTCTGACTTGATTCCTTCTAAGTAATGTATATATATATAAAATTTCTTTCACCTAAAGCTGATATAAGTGCGCTCTGGATGACAAAACATGCTGATCTCTCAAAGGATCTTATCCATCTTTGGGACCTGCTCATTTCCCTTTCACCTAGCCAAAGCCCCATTTAAGTATCCTATTAATTTAATCCTGAGATACATTTAGTAAATATTACTACTTTTTTGTTAGAGTATTTATTATAGACAAGAAAATTGCTACATGGCGTCTCCAAATATCATTTTTATGCCTTTCTAGCTTCATGACAGTGCCAGTGTGGTAGACATCCAGTGGCAGCTGCAGTACTTTGAATTTTAATATTTTCCCAGACTAGTGATATGTTAATTTTGTGAGATTCTGGATGGTGACAGATATCTGTGGCTCCCAACTCTGCCTCAAATGCTCTATTCTAAACAACTAATACTCCACAGTGCACAGTTTTGCTAAGCTATTAGGTTTTGTATATTAGGTGCCAAATTTATATTTTCTACATATAGTGAGTTTATTGTGATGTATTTTCATTATAAGTCAATTAGCATCAGTATACACATGTGCTTGTACAAACATGCATTGACACACATACACACATAATGCATGCCACAGCTGTACATACAACAAATGTATACACATACACACATACACACACAAACACACACACACAGACACACACACATCTTGCACCATTTCTCTGAAATAAGGAAGATATAAATATTACTCTCTGTCTCAGCTTGGGATCCAACTGGTCATGGCATCACAGATAATATCTATAACTTGTTTTATCTTTTCATTGTTTCCAGCAAGTGCCTAAGTTAACCATGGTTGCTTACTATGGGGAGTGACTCAAATTCTTGTTTATGAACAATACATTATTAACAGTTTCATTTACATATATTTTTGTAATTCTCCATTAACTTTTGTAACAGATACTGGAAGAAATAACAGCTCTCTAAAGGAGCTTGTTCACCTGGTTTCACTGTTGGTTGAAACTGCCTTCAGTCCCCGGAAAGTGTATATTTTCTTATGGCACAATTTCTCCAATAGGAAATAAGACCCATAAACCAAAGTTTCAAGAAAAAGAAACAAAAATCATTAGGAGCAGATAGAAAATATCATTTTTCTTTCTTTCCCATGGTTCTCAGATCTTGAGTTGACTCTGTGTATCTACATTGATTTAGAGCCTATCTTATTCAGAGAAAGATAGTATTCCAGCCCTAAACATGCTCTCACCAGCTGGAGCCATAACAGAGCTTTCCAAAGGCCATTTCATAATTTTACTAGACCAGCTGTTTCTGGATGAGGGGAACAGGATGGCTCAGTGAGTTCCATGGGCATAAGCTCAATATTTGATATAAGTTCCTTTGTCACACATAATGTTGTAGAGATGACTACGATGGAGGTTATAACAGAAATATCAAAAGACAGGAAATGCAAAAGGGCAATACCATACTAGCAAGAGATTTTGTTTGTTTGTTTGTTTGTTTTTTCCCCAGCAAGAACAAAGAACTGTTCCTTCAGAGATGAAAATGGTCCAATGCAATCAACCTGCCACCAGGTGGCTGGCTAGTTTCCCTGGGAAATAATGCCATGTCTGGAGCTCTGTGTTGATGTCTGCTCTTAGCCAAATTGGCCCTGGTGAATGAAAGTTTATGTTGCTTATAGAGCGTAAACTCTATCTCTGCTTGCATGCACTTTCTCTTCTTGTCCCAAATAATAGGCTATGCTCTACAGGTTATTAAAATTCTACTTTTCAGCCGGGTGTGGTGGTGTACGCCTGTAATCCCAGCACTTTGGTGGCAGAAGCAGGCAGATTTCTGAGTTTGAAACCAGTCTGGTCTACAGAGTGAGTTCCAGGACAGCCGGGGCTACACAGAGAAACCCTGTTTCAAAAAACAAAAACATAAAACAACAACAACAAAAAAAACTACTTTTCAAAGGTTGCTCTTTGCTGGGCTTTATATGGGACAGTACCTACATACAGTTGTATTTATTTTGACAAATCTTCCTACATAGTGTTTTTCTGGCCCAAGGTGCTTATTATCCAACCAAACTGCTCTCCACTATTCATGAGTCATTCCAGATATATGTCACTATCAATCTCTCCTCTCAGTATCACCACTGGGAAGATTAATCTTACCATAATGCTTCAAAGCCATTTCTACAGTACAGTTGAAAGCTCCAGGTTGACTGATACTGTCTTTGAACAAAGATCAAATAGTTTTTCCTTACCTTGCTGTCATGGAAAATACACAAAAGAAATAAAACAATGGGAGGAGTAGGGGCCATAGGAATTTTATCCAATATTTATACAACTTAACTGATATACCATACTAAGAGTTAAGATGATAATGTCAGGGTGAACATCTTTCTCAAGGGTGGCAGTATAAGTGAGTGATGAACAACCACTGTTATATCAGAAGCTAAGCAAAGAAAGGAATTAATCATAGAATATACCTCTGCCATTGTCCCCTAACCAGGACGAGGTCTTATTCAGCGGAGAGTACAAAATCAAAGTCAATTATGTATCTAAGAATAATAATATAGTACAGGGATAAATAGGCATCATGAAACTGAACTTATTAATATAATTGCTCTCATTAAAAATGTTATTTATAAGTTTATTTGGACATAATGTACACCATATGTCTTCACAAGCCAGGGCTGACACTTATTATTTGCCTAGGTTGTACCAATATCAGGGAAAGCAATCTATTCTGAAAATATCTCATTAGAATAATCTTCTTTTACATTGTGAGAAGGTGTGCCCCTGTATTTTCTATTGTTAATTCTATCCAGTAGAGAACTAAGTGCTGGCAGGGTCCTGGTATTGTCATTTCTATAGCCCTTCACTGGGCTTTCTATTTTATAAATTTTCGTTCTTCTTCACCTGCCTCAAGGTAATCTAGAAATGAATCAGAGGTTGTTCTGTTACTGATTAGCTGTCATAAATATTAGATGGTCAATAGCTGGGCAGAAAGTAGTCCCCTTCCTGGTAAATGAATTATCTTAATAATAAATATTACAGTGAACTAAACAAGTGGTTGTCTTTATTTACCTTATGCTAATCCCCAATATTTATTTAAAGCTGTGCCTCAATAGCTGAACACTCAACTGATCTACCTTCATTTTCTATGCTAATCTGGGCCCCTCTCAGCCCCATTCTATGAAACTTGCATCTTATTATTATCCTGGCCTTCAGACCCTTTCTTATGACTCCAATTCTCCCATCCTTCTGCTGATCTGAATCTCTCTCTCTCTCTCTCCCCCCTATCCTTCCTCTGGTTGGCAGATGTTCAGGTTTATTGTCTATTCTGCCCAAGCCACTGGGTGATCAGCATTTATTGACAAGGCAGAGAATAATTGATATGAACTATTTACACAAACTTGAGACAGGAGATTCTTGGTATAGGTATTAGAATCTAGTGTCCATCTGGATTAGTGTCCATCTGGATTGAAACAAGATATGAGGGTAGAGAAATCAGCATTTCACTAACACAACGGTGAATTTCTCACAGTGTACAAAAACATTATTCCTAACACCCTCCATCCCCCATACCCTTAAGTAGGGGAAGAGAGAGTGACACAGAGAGACTCAAGAGCAGACTCAGAAAGAAACAGACACAGACAGGAGCAGAGAAAGGTCTAGAGCCACGTGGCAAGTATGATAGCGTAATCAGGTTAAGTTTAAACAGTAGCTGGGAGGCTGCCCCAGCAAAAGGCTAAGCTTTAAACTTATTTAGCACCCTCCATGTCTTATACTGCTGGTGGGTCCAAGGAAGTCTTGCAATAATACTCAGCAGAAGTTTGTTCATGTTTCAGTACCCAAGGTACTATTATATGTTTTAATATAACTGTGGCACACCTATATGCTTTAGTTGAATGTATATACACTTTACATAATGCTGCAAAGAACTGACTATTGATTAGACAAACCATCGTTTCTACCACAAATAAAAATTGCCTTATTTTGATACAACATATATTCTACTTGATGCTGTCTCTAAATAGAAACAACAATTCAAGAAAGAAGATGAGAATTATTACTTACTATTTTAGCTGAAATAGGTACTAGAGTTCTAGTAATATGGGTAATGTTTTGCAAGTGTTAAGATTTTAAAAAATTGAGAAAAGTGGAAATATAATCAATGAAGTGAAATTAAAAAGACATCTTGTTAAAACATACATACATATATACAGAGAGAGATAGAGAAAGAGAGCTAGAGAGAGAGAGAGAGAGAGATTCCTTAGTATGAACAAAAGATAATTTGAAATACATAATACATGGAAGATCAGATCATAGACACTGTAAGATGTCAGGGTAAGTTGTTTCTCCCCTTTGCTGTCTTAGCCCTGCCTTCCACGGTGCATCCCCACAAGCTTAGCTCCAGATGCCTGGCCCTGTGAACCATCATTGTTCACAAGGCTTCCTTACTGGGTGAGTTGCTCCGTTTCCTTTGCCATTCCTCCTTTTCCACAGCCCTCATTCATTCCTCTCCACATCTACAGGCTTCCTAACCCAGCCCAAGACCCAGGTTTACTGAACAAGTTGCTTCTTCCCTTTGCCATCTTTCACCCAATCTGTTGCCATCTGTACATGCATAGCCCTAGCTCCAGATCCACGACTCCACCTTTGACTGATGAAACATTCACTTTATCTCCTCTCCTACCCTCTGCCTGCTGCCACATCTGCATCCACAAGCCACAGTTCATCCACCATATCTGGTCAATTTCTGGTCACACAGCTCCCACACTGGCTCAACCTAAGGTAGGACAGATTCATACATTAGACACATAACAAAATAAAGAAGTTCACATGCACATATCAAATCACAAAAAGTAAAACGACATTAATGCCCAAGACAGTATGCCTACTTTCAAACACACTGGTTTTCTAGTAATCTTCTCTAATGAGAACTACCTTGATTAGCCCATGAAAGAAATTTAAAAAATAATACATAAATTTTATCAGTTCAAGGAAGTTAATGAAGATACAATTTATTGAACTCCAAGAGAATAAAGAACAAACACCTGAGTGATATCTAAGACAACTTAAATATACAACTAAATGAAATGACAGCAGTAATTTATGATAAAAAACCCTGAATTCAGGAAAGAGGTAGAAATGTTGAGGAGAACAGAAGCTAAAATGAAGTTGGAATCAAGAAAATACTCAATATCCCAATTAGAGGAGAAAGTCTTAAATGATTTACAAGTAGAATAAATCAAGAAGGTAATAGAATATCGTGACTCAAAGACAAAGTAGAGGGTCTGGACTAAACAAAGAAAGAATATGAGAAAAAAATTCAAAGCACAGGAAAGGAACATGCAAGAAGTATGAGACTCCTTTGAAATAAAGGCACAGATAAGGGAGATGAATTCCAGGTCTATAACACAGACAAGACCATTGATAATATCATGGAATAAAACTTCCCCAAACTAACAAATGACATACCTGTGCAGATTCAATAAGTACATAGAACACTAACTAGATAAGACCAGTAGAGAAATGACCCATGCCATAAAATAATTAAAATACTAAAAATAGAGAACAGAGTATATTGTAACCCTCAACAGAAGAATATAAGACATATATAAAGAAAATTCCATCAGAATAACAGATTTCTCTATAGAAACTCTGAAAACTGGAAGAACTTGGAGCAAAACACTCCAACTTCCAAAAGACAGAGATCACCAGATTACACTGTTTAATCCAACAAAACTATCTACCATAGGTGGGAGAGAAAAAAAAAACTTTTCTATAATAGAAACAGCCTAAACAAATTGTATACAATAACAATAAAGAAACACCCAGCACACCTGAGAAATCTACTCTATTTCTCCTTTCAGTGAGATCCATAGTTCTCCCCTACATCTTCTTTGTTACATAGTTTCTTCGGGCTATGGATTGTAGCATAATTATCCTTTACATAAGAGATATCATAAACTTATAAGTGGGTGTATATGATGCTTGTCTTTCTAGGTCTGGGTTACTTGATTCAGATATATTTTTGCTACTTTCACCATTTGCCTGAAAAATTTATGATGTAACTTTTTTTAAAAAACCAAACAGTTGAATAATTATATAAGTACATAGTATTATGTTGTGCAAACTCTATTGCATAAACATACCACAGTGTCTATCCATTCTTTGGTTCATGGACACCTAGGGATTTTTTCAATTTATGAATAAACAGCTATGAAAATATGAGTATTGATATGACGGTAAGTGCTTAGTCTAATTGTAACTTGTTAGGCACTGGGGAAGATGGTTGGTGGGGGGAGGGACTGAGAAACTGGGAGGAGTGGAGGAAAACGGGACTGCAGCTGGGATAACTAGCTCTCCCCGAGTTCCACTCCTCTTATATCTCCTTTATGAAAAGAGAAGTCCTCCCAGGGATATCAATCAAATACTGCAAATCAAGTTACTATAAGACTAAGCACATTGACATGTAGCTATCTATATAATTATATATATTTTGTATATTATATATATTATACTGGAAACAATACTAGGCCTATTGACATATAGTCTTATGTAACTAATATATATTTAATATATTAGTATATATAATATATATTAATATAGTATTACACATAATCATATAGTATTATATAGTGAAATATATAATAAAATATACACATAATTTTATTTATATTTCTTTATATTTATTAAAAGTTATTTGAAATATTTATATTTATTAAAATGTGTATATAATGACAAATATATAATTATAAATCATATTGTATTTATATATAATATACATTATATATATTAGTCATGTAAGACTATATGTCAATGTGCCTTGTAATGTTTCCAGTATTCTTTGTCTCTGCTGATTAGTTTTAGTCTGACTTGAGACTAAAACTAATCAGCAGAGACAAAGAAAGACATTTCATTTTGAACAATGGACCATTTAATAAAAAAAATAAGAAACACAGAATACTGGAAACAATAATTTGACTAAAGAGGGAATAAGTACAGCCAAGAGATGCTGGAAAGAAAAAAAATCCAAAGTCATAATTATAAAACACACACACACACACACACACACACACGCTCACATATACACACCACGCACTCACAAAACACACACATGCACGCACAAAACACACACACACACACATACACACGCGCGCGTGCGCACAAAACAGAAAAAAATTAGAATGAACGAATGCAATCTGAACACACCTTTCAATAATAACTTTAAATATTAATAACTTCTACTCTCCAATAAAAAAATACAGGTGAGTTGAAGGGATCAGGAAACAAAATCAATTTTCTGTTGTCTATAAAAGACCCTTCTTTATTTTTTTATTGATATATTTTTTATTTACATTTCAAATGATTTCCCCTTTTCTGGGTCCCCACTCCCCGCAAGGCCCATAAGCCCTTTTCCATCCCCCTGTTCTTCCATCCACCACTTCCTATTTCCCTGTTCTGGAATTCCCCTATACTCTTGCACTGAGTCTTTCCAGAACCAGGGGCCACTCCTCCATTCTTTTTGGACATCATTTAATTTGTGGATTATGTCCTGGGTATTCAAAGTTTCTAGGCTAATATCCACTGAACAGTGAGTGCATACCATGATTGATCTTTTGAGACTGGGTTACCTCACTTAGTATGATGTTCTCCAGCTCCATCCATTTATCTAAGAATTTCATGAATTCATTGTTTCTAATGGCTGAATAGTACTCCATTGTGTAAATATACCACATTTTTTGTATCCATTCCTCCGCTGAAGGACACCTGGGTTCTTTCCAGCTTCTGGCTATTACAAATAGGGCTGCTATGAACATAGTGGAGCATGTGTCCTTATTGCATGCTGAAGAATCCTCTGGATATATGCCCAGGAGTGGTATAGCAGGGTCCTCAGGAAGTGTCATGCCCAGTTTGCTGAGGAACCTCCAGACTGATTTCCAAAGTGGTTGCAGCATCTTGCAATCCCACCAGCAGTGGAGGAGTGTTCCTTTTTCTCCACATCCTCGCCAACACCTGCTGTCTCCTGAGTTTTTGACCTTAGCCATTCTGACTGGTGTGAGGTGAAATCTCAGGGTTGATTTGCCTTTCCCTAATGATTAATGATGTTGAACATTTCTTAAGGTGTTTCGCAGCTCTCCGAAGTTCTTCATGTGAAAATTCTTTGTTTAGCTCCGTACCCCACTTTTTAATGGGGTTATTTGGTTCTCTGGGTTCTACTTTCTTGAGTTCTTTGTATATATTAGATATTAGTCCTCTGTCGTATTTAGGGTTGGTGAAAATCCTTTCCCAGTCTGTTGGTTGACGTTTTGTCTTTTTGAGGGTGTCCTTTGCCTTACAGAAACTTTGTAGTTTTATGAGGTCCCATTTGTCAATTCTTGATCTTAGAGCATAAGCTATTGGTGTTCTATTCAGGAACATTTCCCCTGTGCCCATGTCCTCCAGGGTCTTCCCCAGTTTCTTTTCAGTTAGTTTCAGTGTGTCAGGTTTTATGTGGAGGTCCTGGAGCCATTTGGAGTTGAGCTTGGTACAAGGAGATAAGAATGGATCAATTCTCATTCTTCTGCATGCTGACCTCCAATTGAACCAGCACCATTTGTTGAAAAGACTATCTTTGTTCAACTGGATGCTTTCAGCTCCTTTGTCGAAGACCAAGTGACCATAGGTGTGTTGCTTCATTTCTGGGACTTCAATCCTATCCCATTGATCTGCTTGCCTGATATTGTACCAATACCATGCAGTTTTTATCACTATTGCTCTGTAGTAATGTTTAAAGTCTGGGATATTGAATCCCCCTGAAGTTCTTTTACTGTTGAGAATAGTTTTAGCTATCCTGGGTTTTTTGTTATTCCAGATGAATTTGAGAATTGCTCTTTCTAGCTCTATGAAGAACTGGGTTGGGATTTTTATGGGGATAGCATTGAATCTGTAGATTGCCTTTGGCAAGATGGCCATTTTAACTATATTAATCCTGCCAATCCATGAGCATGGGAGATTTTTCCATTTTTTGTGATCTTCTTCAATTTCCTTCTTCAGAGATCCTAAGTTCTTGTCATATAGGTCTTTCACTTGTTTGGTTAGAGTCACCCAAAGATACTTTATGCTGTTTGTAGCTATTTTGAAGGGGGTCATTTCCCTAATTTCTTTCTCAGTCTGCTTAACCTTTGAATATATAAAGGCTACTGATTTGCTTGCATTGACTTTGTAGCTAGCCACTTTGCTGAAGTTGTTTATCAGCTGTAGGAGTTCTCTAGTAGAGTTTTTAGGGTCACTTAAGTATACGATCATATCATCAGCAAATAGTGATAGTTTGTCTTCTTTCTTTCCAATTTGTATCCCTTTGACTTCCTTATGTTGTCTAATTGCTCTAGCTAGGACTTCAAGAACTATATTGAAAAGATATGGAGAGAGGGGGCAGCCTTGTCTAGTCCCTGATTTTAGTGGGATTGCTTCAAGTTTCTTTCCATTTAGTTTGATGTTGGCTACCGGTTGGCTGTATATTGCTTTTACTATGTTTAGATATGGGCCTTGAATTCCTGTCCTTTCCAAGACTTTTAGCATGAAAGGATGCTGAATTTTGTCTAATGCTTTTTCAGCATCTAATGAAATGATCGTGTGGTTTTTTTTTTTTTTTTTGAGTTTGTTTATGTAGTGGATAGCATTTATGGATTTCCTTATATTGAACCATCCCTGCATCCGTGGGATGAAGCCTTCTTGATCATGGTGGATGATCGTTTTGATGTGTTCTTGGATTCGGTGGGCAAGAATTTTATTTAGTATTTTTGCATCAATATTCATAAGGGAAATTGGCCTGAAATTCTCTTTCTTAGTTGGATCTTTGTGTGGTTTTGGTATCAGCGTAATAGTGGCTTCGAAGAAGGAGTTGGGTGGTGTTCCTTCTGTTTCTATTTGGTGGAAAAGTTTGAAGAGTATTGGTGTTATGTCTTCTTTGAAGGTCTGATAGAAGTCTGTACTGAAACCATCTGGTCCTCTGCTTTTTTTGGTCGGAAGCCTATCTATGACCCCTACTATTTCTTTAGGGATTATGGGTCTGTTTAGATGGTCTATTTGATCCTGGTTTAATTTTGGTAATTGGTATCTGTCTAAGAAAATGTCCATTTCCTCCAGATTCTCCAGTTGTGTTGAGTATAGGTTTTTGTAGTAGGATCTGATGATTTTTTTGAATTTCCTCGGTTTCTGTTGTAATATCTCCATTTTCATTTCTAATTTTGTTAATTTGGATACTTTCTCTGTGCCCTTTGGTTAGTGTGGCTAAGGGCTTATCTATCTTGTTGATTTTTTCAAAGAACCAGCTTTTGGTTTTGTTGATTCTTTGTATGGTTCTCTTGGTTTCTACTTGATTGATTTCAGCCCTGAGTTTGATGATTTCCTGTCCTCTTCTCCTCCTGGGTGAATTAGCTTCTTGTTGTTCCAGGGCTTTCAGTTGTTCCGTTAATCTTCTAGTGTATGCTCTCTCAAGTTTCTTTTTGGAGGCACTCAAAGCTATGAGTTTTCCTCTTAGCACTGCTTTCATTGTGTCCCATAGATTTGTGTATGTTGTACCTTCATTTTCATTAAATGCTAAGAATTCTTCGATGTCTTTATTTCTTCCTTGACCAAGGTGTCAGTTAGTAGAATATTATTCAGTTTCCATGCGTATGTGGGCTTTCTGTTGTTTTTATTGTTATTAAAGACAACTTTTACTCCATAGTGATCTGAAAGGAGGCATGGGATTATTTCAATCTTCTTATATTTTTTGAGGTCTGTCTTGTGACCAACCATATGATCTATTTTGGAGAAGGTACCATAAGGTGCTGAGAAAAAAGGTATATTCTTTTGCTTTGGGATGAAAATTTCTATATATATCTGTTAATTCCAATTGGTTCAAAGCTTCAATTAGTTTCACTGTCTCCCTGTTTAGTTTCTGTTTTCCTGATCAGTTCATTGGTGAGAGTGGAGTGTTGAAGTCACCCACAATTATTTTGTTAGGTGCAATGTGTACTTTGAGCTTTAGTAAAGTTTCTTTTATGAAGGAAGGCACCCTTGTATTTGGGGCATAGATGTTCAGGATTGAGAGTTCTTCTTGTTGAATTTTTCCTTTGACCAGCAAGTAGTGACCTTCCATGTCTCTTTTGATGACATTAGGTTGAAAGTCAATTTTATCTGAAATTAGAATGGCAACTCTGGCTTGTTTCCTGGGACCATTTGCTTGTAGAATTGTCTTCCAGCCTTTTTTACTCTAAGGTAGTTTTTGTCTTTGACAATGAGGTGTGTTTCCTGTATGCAGCAAAATGTAGGGTCCTGTTTACGTAACCAGTCTGTTAATCTGTGTCTTTTTATTGGGGAATTGAGTCCATTGATGTTAAGAGATATCAAGGAATAGTGGTTATTGCTTCCTATCATTGTTGATTTTAATTTTATACTTGTGTGGTTATCTTCTTTGGGCTTGATGAAAGAAGCTTAATATACTACTCTTTCCAGGGTATAGTTACACTCGTTGTAATGGTGGTTTCCCCCATTATCCTGTGTAGGGCTGGGTTTGTAGAAAGATATTGTGTAAATTTGGTTTTGTCATGGAATATCTTGGTTTCTCCATCTATAGTAATTGAGAGTTTCGCTGGGTATAGTAGTCTCAGCTGGCATTTGTGTTCTCTTAGAGTCTGCATGAGCTCCGCCCAGGGTCTTCTAGCTTTCATGGTCTCTGGTGAGAAATCTGGTATAATTCTGATAGGTCTTCCTTTATATGTTACTTGCCCCTTTTCTCTTACTGCCCTAAGTATTCTTTCTTTTAGTACATTTGTGGTTTTGATTATTATGTGACGGGAGGTATTTCTGTTCTGGTCCATTCTGTTTGGAATTCTGTAGGCTTCTTGTATATTCATGGGCATCTCTCTCTTTAGGTTAGAGAAGTTTTTTTTTAATTTTTTTATTCGATATAATTTATTTACATTTTAAATGATTTCCCCTTTTTTAGCCCCCCACACCCCGAAAGTCCCGTAAGCCCCCTTCTCTTCCCCTGTCCTCCCACCCACCCCTTCCCACTTCCCCGTTCTGGTTTTGCCGAATACTGTTTCCCTGAGTCTTTCCAGAACCAGGGGCCACTCCTCCTTTCTTCTTGTACCTCATTTGATGGGTGGATTATGTTTTGGGTATTCCAGTTTTCTAGGTTAATAACCACTTATTAGTGAGTGCATACCATGATTCACCTTTTGAGTCTGGGTTACCTCACTTGGTATGATGTTCTCTAGCTCCATCCATTTGCCTAAGAATTTCATGAATTCATTGTTTCTAATGGCTGAATAGTACTCCATTGTGTAGATATACCACATTTTTTGCATCCACTCTTCTGTTGAGGGATACCTGGGTTCTTTCCAGCATCTGGTAATTATAAATAGGGCTGCTATGAACATAGTAGAGCATGTATCCTTATTACATGGTGGGGAATCCTCTGGGTATATGCCCAGGAGTGGTATAGCAGGATCTTCTGGAAGTGAGGTGCCCAGTTTTCGGAGGAACTGCCAGACTGCTTTCCAGAGTGGTTGTACCAATTTGCAACCCCACCAGCACTGGAGGAGTGTTCCTCTTTCTCCACACCCTCTCCAACACCTGCTGTCTCCTGAATTTTTAATCTTAGCCATTCTGACTGGTGTAAGATGAAATCTTAGTGTTGTTTTGATTTGCATTTCCCTAATGACTAATGAAGTTGAGCATTTTTTAAGATGCTTCTCCACCATTCGAAGTTCTTCAGGTGAGAATTCTTTGTTTAACTCTGTACCCCATTTTTTAATAGGGTTGTTCGGTTTTCTGGAGTCTAACTTCTTGAGTTCTTTATATATATTGGATATTAGCCCTCTATCTGATGTAGGATTGGTGAAGATCTTTTCCCAATTTGTTGGTTGCCGATTTGTCCTCTTGATGGTGTCCTTTGCCTTACAGAAACTTTGTAATTTTATGAGGTCCCATTTGTCAATTCTTGCTCTTAGAACATACGCTATTGGTGTTCTGTTCAGAAACTTTCTCCCTGTACCGATGTCCTCAAGGGTCTTCCCCCGTTTCTTTTCTATTAGCTTCAGAGTATCTGGCTTTATGTGGAGGTCCTTGATCCATTTGGATTTGAGCTTAGTACAAGGAGACAAGGATGGATCAATTCGCATTCTTCTGCATGCTGACCTCCAGTTGAACCAGCACCATTTGTTGAGAAGGCTATCTTTTTTCCATTGGATGTTTTCAGCCCCTTTGTCGAGGATCAAGTGGCCATAGGTGTGTGGGTTCATTTCTGGATCTTCAATCCTGTTCCATTGATCCTCCTGCCTGTCACTGTACCAATACCATGCAGTTTTTAACACTATTGCTCTGTAGTATTGCTTGAGGTCAGGGATACTGATTCCCCCAGATTTTCTTTTGTTGCTGAGAATAGTTTTAGCTATCCTGGGATTTTTGTTGTTCCAGATGAATTTGATAATTGCTCTTTCTAACTCTGTGAAGAATTGAGTTGGGATTTTGATGGGTATTACATTGAATCTGTATATTGATTTTGGCAAAATGGCCATTTTACCTATATTGATTCTACCGATCCATGAGCATGGGAGGTTTTCTCATTTTTTGAGGTCTTCTTCCATTTCCTTCTTCAGAGTCTTGAAGTTCTTGTCATACAGATCTTTCACATGTTTGGTAAGAGACACCCCAAGATACTTTATACTGTTTGTGGCTATTGTGAAGGGGGTCATTTCCCTAATTTCTTTCTCAGCCTGCTTATCCTTTGAGTATAGGAAGGCCACTGATTTGCTTGAGTTGATTTTATATTCTGCCACTTTGCTGAAGTTGTTTATCAGCTGTAGGAGCACTCTAGTGGACTTTTTGGGTCACTTAGGTAGACTATCATATCATCTGCAAATAATGATAGTTTGACTTCTTCCTTTCCAATTTGTATCCCTTTGACCTCCTTATGTTGTCGAATTGCCTGAGCTAGTACCTCAAGTACAATATTGAAAAGATAAGGAGAAAGGGGCAGCCTTGTCTGGTCCCTGATTTCAGTGGGATTGCTTCAAGTTTCTCTCCATTTAGTTTGATGCTGGCTACCGGTTTGCTGTATATTGCTTTTACTATGTTTAGGTATGGACCTTGAATTCCTGTTCTCTCCAAAACTTTAATCATGAAAGGATGCTGAATTTTGTCAAATGCTTTTTCAGCATCCAATGAAATGACCATGTAGTTTTGTTCTTTGAGTTTGTTTATGTAGTGGATTGTATTGATGGATTTCCGTATATTGAACCAACCCTGCATTCCTGGGATAAAGCCTACTTGATCATGGTGGATGATCGTTTTGATGTGTTCTTGGATTCAGTTGGCAAGAATTTTATTGAGTATTTTTGCATCGATGTTCATAAAGGAAATTGGTCTGAAGTTCTCTTTCTTTGTTGGATCTTTGTGTGGCTTTGGTATCAGCGTAATTGTGGCTTCGTAGAATGAATTGGGTAGTGTTCCTTCTGTTTCTATTTTGTGGAATAGTTTGAAGAGTATTGGTGTTAACTCTTCTTTGAAGGTCTGGTAGAATTCTGCACTGAAACCATCTGGTCCTGTGCTTTTTTTGGTTGGAAGACTTTCTATGACTCCTTCTATTTCTTTAGGCATTATGGGACTGTTTAGATGGTCTAGTTGGTCCTGATTTAATTTTAGTATTTGGTATCTGTCAAGGAAATTGTCCATTTCCTCCAGATTCTCCAGTTGTGTTGAGTACAGGCTCTTGTAGTGGGATCTGATGATTTTTTGGATTTCCTCAGTTTCCGTTGTTATATCTCCCTTTTCATTTCTAAGTTTGTTAATCTGGATACTTTCTCTGTGCCCTTTGGTCAGTCTGGCTAAGGGTTTATCTATCTTGTGGATTTTCTCAAAGAACCAGCTCCTGGTTTTGTTGATTTTTTGTATGGTTCTCTTTGTTTCTACTTGATTGATTTCGGCCCTGAGTTTGATGATTTCCTGCCTTCTACTCCTCCTGGGTAAAATAGCTTCTTTTTGTTCTAGGGCTTTCAGGTCTGTCATTAAGCTGGTAATGTATGCTATCATTGTGTCCAATAGATTTGGGTATGTTGTGTTTTCATTTTCATTGTGTTCTAAAATGTCTTTAATTTCTTTCTTTATTTCTTCCTTGACCAAGGTATCATTGAGTAGAGTATTGTTCAGTTTCCACGTGTATGTGGGTTTTCTGTTGTTTCTGTTGCTATTGAAGACCACTTTTACTCCATAGTGATCAGTTAGGAGGCATGGGATTAGTTCGATCTTCTTATATTTGTTGAGGTCTGTCTTGTGACCAATTATATGGTCGATTTTGGAGAAGGTACCATGAGGTGCTGAGAAAAAGGTATATTCTTTTGTTTTAAGATAGAATGTTCTATATATATCTGTTAAATCTAATTGGTCCAAAGCTTCAATTAGTTTCATTGTGTCCCTGTTTAGTTTCTCTTTTCCTGATCGGTCCATTGAGGAAAGTACAGTGTTAAAGTCACCCACAATTAATGTGTTAGGTGCAATGTGTGCTTTGAGTTTTAATAAAGTTTCTTTTACGAAAGAGGGTGCCCTTGCGTTTGGAGCATAGATGTTCAGGATTGAGAGTTCTTCTTGTTGTATTTTTCCTTTGACCAGCAAGAAGTGTCCCTCAGAGTCTCTTTTGATGACTTTGAGTTGAAAGTCAATTTTATCTGATATTAAAATGGCTACTCCAGCTTGTTTCCTGAGACCATTTGCTTGTAAAATTGTCTTCCAGCTTTTTACTCTAAGGTAGTGTTTGTCTTTGACCCTGAGGTGTGTTTCCTGTAAGCAGCAAAATGTAGGGTCCTGTTTACGTATCCAGTCAGTTAGTCTGTGTCTTTTTATTGGGGCATTAAGTCCATTGATGTTAAGAGATATTAAGGAATAGTGATTGTTACTTCCTATCATTTTTGACGTTATTTTTTAAATTTGATTGCTTAACTTCTTTTTGGTTTGATGAAAGGTTACTCTCTTGCTTTTTCCAGGGTGAAGTTTCCCTCCTTGTATTGGTGTTGTCCTCCTATTATCCTTTTTAGGGCTAGGTTTGTGGATAGATATTGGGTAAACTTGGTTTTGTCATGAAATATCTTAGTTTCTCCATCTATGGTGATTGAGAGTTTTGCTGGATATAGTAGTTTTTGTTGGCATTTGTGTTCTCTTAGAGTCTGCATGAGATCTTCCCAGGACCTTCTAGCCTTCATAGTCTCAGGTGAAAAGTCTGCTGTGATTCTGATAGGTCTTCCTTTATATGTTACTTGGCCTTTTTCTCTTACTGCCTTTAATATTCTTTCTTTGTTTAGAACATTTGGTGTTCTGATTATTATGTGACGGGAAGTATTTCTGTTCTGGTCCAGTCTGTTTGGAGTTCTGTAGGCTTCTTGTATATTCATGGGCATCTCTCTCTTTAGGTTAGGGAAGTTTTCTTCCATAATTTTATTGAAGATATTTGCTGGCCCTTTAAGTTGTAAATCTTCACTCTCGTCTATGCCTATAATCCTTAGGTTTGGTCTTCTCATTGTGTCCTGGATTTCCTGGATATTTTGGGTTACAAGCTTTTTGCATTTTGCATTTTCTTTAACTGTTGAGTCCATAGTTTCTATGGAATCTTCAGCATCTGAGATTCTTTCTTCTATCTCTTGTATTCTGTTGTTGATATTTGCATCTCTGTCCCCTGATTTCTTCCCAAGGCTTTCTATCTCCAAAGTTGTCTCCCTTTGAGTTTTCTTAGTTGTTTCTACTTCTGATTTTAGATCCTGGATGGTTTTGCTTAGCTCCTTCACTTGCTTGTTTGTGTTTTCCTGTAACTCTATAAGAGACTTTTGTGTTTCCTCTTTCATGACCTCAGCCTGTTGACCAAAGTTCTCCTGTATTTCTTTAAGTGTTTTTTGCGTTTCCTCCTTGTTGGCTTTTGTATTCTCCTGTATTTCTTTCAATAATTTTTGTGTTTCCCTTGCAAGGGCTTCTAACTTTTGATCCATTTTCTCCGGAATTTCTTTAAGTATGTCCTTTATGTGTTCCTGTACCAGCATCATGACCAGTGATTTTAAATACAAATCTTGTTTTACTGGTGTGATGGAGTATCCAGGACATGCTGGTAGAGGAGAATTGGGTTCAGATGTTCCCATATTGCCTTGATTTCTGTTAGTGACGTTCCTGCGTTTGTCTTTTGCCATCTAGTTCTCACTAGTGTTACTTGGTCTTGTCAGTGCTGGACTCACCAGTGCAAGCTGCCCCTTCCCCGTTGGCCTCTGGTGCACAGCTTACCACTGCACTGCCTGTAGACAGGGTGCTGCTGCCCAGGCTGATCAGATCCCGAAGCAGGCACCTGAAGGCTCCCGCTGGGGCCCGCTGGATTCACTGGAGCACACCGACTTCTCATAGCTGTCCGCCCGGAAGCCCCGCTCGCCTCTTGCAGGATCTGGCGATGTGGTGCGGCTGCCCAGGCTGATCTGGATCCGGAAGTGGAGAGATTTGAGCTGAGGGCTTCCGCCTGAGGCCTTGCCCCAGATTGTGACTGTGGACTAGATGGAGCCTGTGTGCACCCCCAGGGAGCACTGATGGTGTATGCTGCTGTGACCTCCCCTGTGTTCCGCTTACTCCGCTGGGCAGCTGGGCAGCTGGGCAGCCGATCCCCCAACCGGGCTGGCGCACACAAGGTTAGCCTGGATGCCCAGGCCCTGAGTCCAGGCAAAAGCCTGGGAGGCCAAGGTCCAAGCAAAGTTCCCCTAGGGCTGTGACTGTTAATTGGGTCCGCCAGGTGGCCTGGATGGCGGGCGTGCGCGCCCGTGCTCCCTGAAAGTGCCGGGAGAGTCTGCTGTGCTAACAACCTCCTGGGTGGGTTGACTCACAGATGGCCCACCAAGCCGCCCAGTTCGTGGCGTCAGTCCTGTGCCTTTTGGGGCCTAGACCCTGGCTTTGTTAGCCTCAGGCTATGCCTGTTACGGGTCTGCCTGCCAGAGCTCTCTGTTGTCCTGCAGGCAAAATGGCGGTGCGCACGCAGGCCTGGACAAAAAACCTCCTGGCTGGGTTGGCACCCCGATGGCCCCCTGAACAGCCCAGGGCCTGGGTGCAGGCCAATGCCCATCGGGCTCAGACCCCCGCGGTGTTGGCCTCGGATTATGTTTGTGTACCTCAGTCTGTCCGATCTCTGGAGTCCGAAACCAAGATGGAGATGAGCCTCTCCTGACTGGCGGAAGGCCGAGTTCTGAGAAGTTTTCTTCCATAATTTTGTTGAAGATATTTGCTGGCCCTTTAAGTTGTAAATCTTCACTCTCATCAATGCCTATAATCCTTAGATTTGGATTTCTCATTGTTTCCTGGATTTCCTGGATATTTTGGGTTACAAGTTTTTTTTTTGCATTTTGCATTTTCTTTAACTTTTGAGTCCATGGTTTCTTTGGTATCTTCAGCATCTGAGATTCTTTCTTCTATCTCTTGTATTCTGTTGTTGATATTTGCATCCATGGTCCCTGATTTCTTCCCAAGATTTTCTGTCTCCAAAGTTGTCTCCCTTTGTGCTTTCTTAGTTGTTTCTACTTCTGTTTTTAGATCCTGGAGGTTTTTGCTCAGTTCTGTCATTTGCTTGTTTGTGTTTTCCTCTAATTCTTTAAGAGATTTTTGTGTTTCCTCTTTCATGACTTCTGCCTGTTGATCAAAGTTCTCCTGTATTTCTTTAAGTGATTTTTGCGTTTCCTCCTTATTGGCTTTTGTATTCTCCTGAATTTCCTTCAATGATTTTTGTGTTTCCCTTGTAAGGGCTTCTAATTTTTGAACTATTTTCTCCTGAATTTCTTTAAGTATGTACTTCATGTGTTCCTGTACCAGTATCATGACCAGTGATTTTAAATCCAAATCTTGTTTTTCTGGTGTGTTGGGGTATCCAGGACTTGCTAATGTTGGAGAATTGGGTTCAGATGCTGCCATAATGCCTTGGTTTCTGTTAGTAACGTTCCTATGTTTGCCTTTAGCCATCTAGTTCTCCCAGGTGTTAGATGGTCTTATTGTCACTGGCTGGTGCTTCAACCTACTGTGGATCTTTAAGGTTATCTCTGCAACACTGGATGACTGGGTTTCCTCTGGCACTGATTACTGATATGCTATCTTCCTCTTTTGTGCCTTTGGAGCCCTTCTCAGTCTTGCCTCAAGCAATGTTATACTTAGGTTGTCAAGGTCAACCAGGTATTCTCTGTCTGCTCTATTATGGATCAAAGATGTTTTGGTATGGGTCACTCCCTCTGTTGATTCTCACATAGGACACAGGTCCTGCGAGGGACTGGTTTGCAGATGAACCGCCTATGTGCTCAGTTCCTGAGTGCAGACAGACCCCTGGTGGTTTGCACCACCAGAAATCTAAAGCTCAGGGTGATACAGTACCTAGTGATCGTTTTCTGACTTGGCAGGCAGGGAGTATGGCCGCGGAACTTCTCTCCTTCAGCAGCTCCCTGGGCAGTACATGGGCCTAGAGCCAGGTGGGCTGGCAGACAAACCAGCCTATGTGCTCAGTTCCTGAGTGCACGCAGACCCCTGGTGGTTTGCACCACCAGAAATCTAAAGCTCAGGGTGATACAGAACCTAGTGAACCTTTTTTGTCCCGGCAGGCAGCAAATATGGGGCTTCTCTCCTTCCGCAGCTCCCTGGGCAGGACACCAAGACCCTTCTTTAAAGGTCCCACCTTAACTTGAGATGATGGGAAAGTGTTCCAACTAAATGAGATCATGGAAGAAGCAGACATTGTAGCATATATAACAAAACCAATCAGAACAGAGAAAGAAGGGCATTTCATTCTAGACAATGGGTTAGTGAAGAAAATTATCATGCCAATGAAGGAAAAGACATAATTTATCACAAAATGAAGATAGTAGCTTACATGACACCCCACTTTCCTTCATAGATAGTTTATCTGAACAAAAAAAATGGAGAAACATTAAAATAAAATGACATTTTAAATCAATTGGACCTAACAGATATCAACAAAATATTTTACTCAAGCACCAAAGAATATATGGTGCACATCAATACAAACAAACCTCTCTTAAGAAGGCTAAATGGTGGAAAACAAATCTTCACAAATACAGAAAAATTGAAATAATTCCATATATATATCCAATTAATATAAAATAAAACTTAAAATCAACAGCAAAGAAAACTGTTACAAGTATATATATTCATAGAGGTTGAAAAACTCTCCATAGAATGATGAATGAGTCAAAGAGGAAAACAATTAAAATATCTTTGAAGTTGAATCAAAATGAAAATACAGTGCAGCAAAACCTCTAGCACACATTAAAATCAGTCCTAAGAGGGTAGTTTATAGCCCTACGTGCCTACATTAAAAAATCAGAATGAACTGAAATAAATAACTTAATGGTTTGAATATACCAAAACAAGAAAAAACTGAATCCTAGCCCAGTAGACCACAAGAAACAATAGATGTAAAAGTATAAATTACTGAATTAGAAAGCAATAAAACTGCACAAAGAGTAAATAAATCCAAGAATTTGTTTTTTGAGAAGATAAAAAGATGAACATATCCTTGGCAAAACTAACTAAAAGGAAGAAAGCGATGACACAAATTAACAGTATATGAAATGGAAAAGGAAACATTCAGAGAACAGCAGAGAAATTCTGAATATTGTAATTCTTGTGGTGGGAATGAGAATGCTTCCTGCTTGCTCTCAATGTTTGGATATTTGGTTGCTAATTGGTGGGACTGTGGAGGAGCTGTGGCCATTTAGGCAAGGGCTGCCTGTCAGTAGTGGTGAGTTTTGAACTTTAAAAAGACTTATGCTTCAAGTGTTCTATGAATTGTCTCTTGGGTATTCTGAGCTTTTAGGCTAATATCCTCTTATCAATGAGTGCATAACATGTGTGTTCTTTTGAGACTGGGTTACCTCAGTCAGGATATTTTCTAGTTCCAGCCATTTGCCTAAGAATTTCATGAATTCATTGTTTTTAATAGCTGTATAGTACTCCATCGTGTAAATGTACCACATGTTTTGTATCCATTCCTTTGTTGAGAGACATCTGGTTTGTTTCTAGCTTCTGGCTATTATAAATAAGGCTGCTATGAAAATAGTGGAGCATGTGTCTTTATTACATGCTGGAAAATCTTCTTGGTATATACCCAGGAGTGGTATAGCTCAGTCCTCAGATACTACTATGTCCAATATTCTGAGGAACCACCAGACTGATTTCCAGAGTAGTTGTACCAGCTTGCAATCCCACCAACAACTGACGAGTGTTACTCTTTCTCCACATCCCCTCCAGTATCTGCTGTCACCTGAGATTTTTATTTTAGTCATTGTGACTGGTGTGAGGTGGAATCTCAGGGTTGTTTTGATTTGCATTTCCCTGATGACTAAGGACTTTGAGCATTTCTTTAGGTGCTTCTCAGCCATTTGGTATTCCTCAGTTGAGAATTCTTTGTTTAGCTCTGTACCCCACTTTTTAATAGGGTTATTTGGTTCTCTGGAGTCTAACTTCTTGAAGTTCAAGAAGGAAGGCGAAAGTGTGGATGCTTCAGTCTTTCTTAGAAGAAGGAACAAAATACTCAGGGGAGGAAATACAGAAACAAAGTGTGGAACAGAGACTGAAAGAAATGCCATCCAGAGATTGCCCCACATGGGGATCCATCCTGTAAACAGACACCAATCCAAGACACTATTGCGGATGCAAGAAGTGCTTGTTAACAGGAACCTGATATAGCTGTCTCCTGAGAGGCTATGTCAGAGCCTGGCAATTACAGAGGCTGATGCTCACAGCCAATCATTGGACAGAACACAGGGTCCCAAACGGAAGAGCTAGAGAAAGGACTTAAGGAGCTGAAGGGGTTTGCAAACCCATAGGAAGAACAATTATCAGCCAACCAGACCGCCCAGAGCTCCCTCCTAGAAACAGGGTGAGGGAGAGTGGCATGGGATTTCCAGAGGGGAAACAGGGAAAGGGGGTACATTTGAAATGCAAATTAATAAAATATCCAATAAAAACAGACATGCTATTTCAAATGTCTTCTCCCTTTGTATTTGTGGATTGAAATGTAAGCTTTTAGTCACAGCTTCATTATTCTGCCTCCTGTTACCTTCATTCTGTTATTTTGGACTCTAATCCTCTGGAAAAATAACCTAAATAAACCTTTCCTTCTATAAGTTGCCTTAGACATAGAATTACGATAGGAATAGAAAAAATAACTAATAATAATAAGGGTATACTTAAAAAAACCCTCTCCTACATTATGTTGGCAAATCTAAAATATGTGCATGAATTTCTTGATTAATCCAAACTATGAAAGTTTAGCCAAAAAGTGATCAATAACCTAAACAGACCAATGGAGACTGAAGTAGTAGTAGTAGTAGTAGTAATGATAATAATAATAATAATACCTCCTAACTTAAAAAATCCCAGGCTTGAACAAACTCACAGCAGAATTTTATCAGACTTTCAGCGAACACCAGCCAATACTTCTTAAATTATTTAAAAATACTATTTTTCATTATTTAATGGATAATAACTAATACTTCTTTTTTTATAACTAATACTTCTTAAATTATTTAATCAACCCAGTTATATATACAACACAAACCAAATCTATCCCCTTCCTTTTTTCTCCCTTCAGCCTGTTCCACACTTATCTTGAGTCATAACTTTGTATTTTTAGAAATTTGGTTGTGTTGGTGATGAGAAGGAAGAAAAAGAGGCAGCAGAGACACAAGTGCAGCAGTGTCACTGGCAAAGTGGCTACTAAAGAGGAGGTTAAACTTGGGAGAGAGAATAAGCTACTAAATGGGAAAACAGACAAGCCATGGAGGAGGGGCTAATTGTGGCAAAAATTCTGGAACTGTCAGGTGGCCTTGACAAGTGTTGCAGTAAAGTCATGGGATAGCAGGGTAACAGCACTGGAGAAGTGGTTGTGAGAGTGGTGACAATAGCTGTAATATTGACAGCAGTGACAGCAAATGGCTTTAAAGGGTACAGGCATCTTAAAATCCTGGGCCTGCAAGTTGTAACACAAATGCTAACCACTGCCAAGGGCTGAGGGATAATGACATCTAGGGCTACAAAAGAGTTGTAACATTTGCAGACATAAGGCTCTAAGCCCTTTAATCCCCTTGTAAGGAAAGGTTCTAAATGCCATGACTCCATTGAAGCTGCAAAACTAGAGAATATCCCTACCCCATTTTTTAAATAGGGTTATTTGGCTCTCTGGAGTCTACCTTTTTTGAGTTCTTTGTATATCTTGGATATTAGTCCTCTGTCAGTAGGGTTGGTAAAGATCTTTTCCCAATTTGTTGGTTGCCGTTTTGTCCTTTTGACAGTGTCCTTTGCTTTTCAGAAACTGTAATTTTATGAGGTCCCATTTGTCACTTCTTGATCTCAGAGCATGAGCTATTGGTGTTTTGTTCAGGAAATTTTCCCCTGTGCCCAGGTCTTCAAGGGTCTTCCCCAGTTTCTTTTCTATTAGTTTCAGTGTGTCTAGTTTTATCTGGAGGTCCTTGATCCACTTGGACTTGCGCTTAGTACAGGAGATAAGAATGGAAAGGGGAAATCATTTGAAATGTAAATTAAGAATATATCTAATAAAAAATTAAAATAAAGCAATGTCCAAACCATAAAAATACTGTTAAGAGTTCGGAGACTAAGCAACTTGTAGGGGTTTTAATTTTCACATAAATGTTAGGTGATTTTTAAATTCAGTTATCAACATGGACAAAGCAATATTTTGCGCTACATAATATGCAAAAGTGATTGTGTAAGACAAAAGCAGGTACAAGGAAATTAGCATTCAGTAGAGGCTTCTGGGCCAGGCACAGGGATCTGAATGCATAGTCAGGTGGCAAGGAAGTAGTCCTTCAATTCTTATGTCTTAACAGTCAGAGGTTAATATCTACTCAACTTGCTAATTAGAAATTTATGAACAAAACCAGAGTTTTTAATGTTTCATATGAGGATTTATTCCTTAGATCACCACAACACTGAACTTGTGTGATTGCCTTTGTAGTATTAGTTATGCCATTCACTCTAAGTAAAGAAACAATTCTCATGCACAGGCTTATAGAAACTTCCAGAGTTTTTAATCTTACCTTTTAATTTTCTTTGTCTGTTATTTTTTTATGTTAAGAAAAATATCTCTATATTTCCAGGGCATTTGGTCTTTTTCCAGTTTTGTGATATTTACTTTGCTTGTAAAATATGTGGAATGATAGAAATCTAAAATAAAATAAAGGTCCAAGGCTCACCTCTGCTTTCTGTTTGGTCTTTGGAGGTACTGCTGACTGTATAAGGACCCAGGCTCTTTACCTGACAACAGTGAAGGTGATAATGACTAGGAGCTTAGAGACTATTGGTTTGAGGGAGAAACAGATGAAATAATACGAAGTAACAAATACACCTCAGTCATTTCAATAAAAAACCACCTTCAGGCTCTGTAAATAAAGTTTATGTATTTTTATATTTAGATGATAAAACAACTATTTTATTTAGAAGATACAGCAGCAAATATAGCCATTCATAACTATATTACAAATGGCTCTACAGCAGATTTATAAATGGTAGCAGCCACAGGCCTCAGATAACAGGCCAAACGTGTTTTTCTTCATCAGGTGTTAATTTTACTGTCTGTGCTATGTTGTTTGCATCTTGCTCAAAAAGGGGCCAAATCTAAGGAGTGATTTTTCAAATTTCCACTTGAAGGCACGGTCTACTTCTGTGGAAATCTTTTTTTCTTTCTTTCTTTCTTTCTTTCTTTCTTTCTTTCTTTCTTTCTTTCTTTCTTTCTTTCTTTCTTTCTTTCTTTCTTTCTTTCTTCCTTCCTTCTTCCTTCCTTCCTTCCTTCCTTCCTTCCTTCTTCTTTCTTTCTTTCTTTCTTTCTTTCTTTCTTTCTTTCTTTCTTTCTTTCTTTCTTTCTTTCTTTCTTTCTTTCTATTCAATATATTTTTTATTTACATTTCAAATGATTTCCCCTTTTCTGGCCCCTCCCACTCCCCAAAAGTCACATAAGCCCCCTTCCTTCTCCCTGTTCTTCCCACTTCCCTGTTCTGGTTTTGCCCTATACTGCTACACTGAGTCCTTCCAGAAACAGGGGCCACTCCTCTGTTCTTGGACATCATTTGATATGTGGATTATGTTTTGGGTATTTCAGTTTTCCAGTCTAATATCCACTTATTAGTGAGTGCATACCACGATTAAGCTTTTAAGATTGGGTTACCTCACTTAGTATGATGTTCTCCAGCTCCATCCATTTGCCTAAGAATTTCATGAATTCATTGTTTCTAATGGCTGAATAGTACTCCATTGTGTATATATATACCACATTTTTTTGCATTCATTCTTCTGTTGAGGGATACCTGGGTTCTTTCCAGCTTCTGGCTATTATACATAGGGCTGCTATGATCCTACAAACATGCTACTTTATAAGGAATCCTTAGAATTGTCATTAACTTGTGCCAATTTTCAGTTTATTTCAGGGAGGTGTTAGCTTTCCTTGTTGTATTGTGTTCCAGATGATGTCATCCTGACCAACAGTGAGCACTATAGAATGGAGGTTTCATTAATATCTTAAAAATTTTTTTTATTTCATTTTAAATTCTATTTAATTTTCATAATTAAATTTACTTCAAGGCAAGCAGCTAAACTACTACTTGAAATTAATATGGCTGAATAACTCCAATGGAATTCTTTTTTACCTTCTCTGTGACCAAATTAGACTACATTCTCTAATCCTTTTGGCTAAAAGCACTGTGTAAATTGTCAGTTAATTGATCACATCCACTTTGGCATGTGTTCATGTTCATGTTACACAGTCGTATTGTTCCACTCATGGCACATAGTCATGCTGGTGTAGTAAGAGATGTTATAGTCACTACCCAGGAACAGCTCAAGTTTGTACAATCTTACTACCATTTTGATTTGGGATAAGAAATCCTCATTTCTGTTCAGGTGTGGTGTCTAACAACTGTAATCCCAGCACTTGAAAGGCAGGAGGATATCAGACAATTTGAGGCTACCTTGGGCAAGCCTGGACTACACAGTGAGACTTTGTCTCAAATATCAAAATAAAACAAACAAAATAAATTTAAAAAAACCCCAAATCCTATTTTCTCCAGTGGTGTTGATGTGAATATGAATACAATCATGTACTTTTCCTTTCACATTGTGTTTAAGAGATGGAAAGTCACACTTCAGAAGGAATAGTGTTGAACAATCGAGGCAGGAAACTGAGTAGGTATTTTCCTCAATGGCAAAAGAAAATATTTCCCTTCAACTTCTTTATGATTATACAAACTAAAAATACCGTTGTGGCAGAGTTCATTTTTATCAATTATAAAGTACTGTTTACTTATTTTGATTTAAATTTTTTATGTATGTTGCCCGTGCTTCCCCCTACCATATCACTACCCAACTTTTTCTTTTTCTCTTTTTCATTGTCTGAAAAATAAAACCAAAGCCTAAAATCACAACCAAAATAAACAAACAAAAACTGTGACATTCTTTACAATAAGAAAAACAAAGGAAATGACTGTATTCTGTATGTTTTAGGGCTATTTTATAAAGAGTGTGTTTCTTAGGTTAGTGTGTGAATATACAGAGAAAACATCAAAATTTTAATTAAAGCATTTAAGATTTTGTAATGATATAACTATAGAAAAATTATTAAAGTAGTTTTTCTATAAGGATTTATAATAAATATTTCTTTTCAGAGTTCTTAGATGTGTAAAACAACTTCCTTCATCAGTTTAAAAACTCTCTTCCTCTTTGTCAGAATAAATGAACAAGTTTAAGTTCATTTTTTTAGTTCATTGTAGTTATTTTAATAATATTTTATGAGTTCTTTGAAATTTCATACACTGTAGTTTTTCCTTTTTTCCACTATTATTCTGATTAAAATATAGCTACATTTCTTCCCTCCTTTTTCTCCCTCCAATTCTTCTCATATACTCCTGCTTATTGTAAGCACATGTGTGCATATGTATGAAACATTCTGCCTCTCCCAGCAGCTATCATAATTCAATAGTTCTTCAGCTGGTGGTGGCATTTCTTGCCCACCCCACACTGGGATTTTGTCAGGTTTGAGCTCACACAGGTCTTTAGTGTGCTGTCACAGTAGTTGTGCATTCCTATGTGCAACTGTCCTGCTGAGTCTGGAGAACACAATTTCCTATAGGTTTCCCACTCTCTAGGTAGTTTTAATACAACCTGCTCAGTCTGTAGAATTGTACTAATTTGTATTTTTTCAGGGCTGACAATTGAATAACCAATTGGTGTACTTTCCCTGGAGAAGATTATTTGAGCAGCTCTTAGAATTCTTTAGTGGCCTGTAGATCTTTATGTGGGGTTGAGGCCTTATGGACTTTACCCACCCACTTTGGAATGTCTATTGGTGCTGTACTTGTCCGGTGACTGCTTAGGCAGTCAGAGTGGTGAGACTTTATGGGTGTAGCTATTGACTCATACAATGTATTTTGATAGAATTCCCTTCTCTACTCCTACTCATCAGCTTCCCAGATCCTTGTTCTCCACCCTCACCTCCTCATTTTTGGAACTTCCAGTTACCATTGTCTTCTTCCTCCTCCTCCTTCCTATCCTTCTTCCTTATTGAGTTCAATTTCTGTTTCTCATCCACTCTTGGGTCTGCTTTGAGTATTGTCTACCTACCAGTGATCATTAAGGAAGACTTATTTTTCTCTCCCAGAAGCTATCAAATACTAATGGTTCCTCAGCTGGTGATGAGATTTCTTTCTCTGCCCATGCAGCAATTTCATCTGGCTTGAGTTTGCACAGGCATTGTGTATTCTGTCACAATAGCTGTGAGTTCAAATGTTTAACTACCTTGCTGTGCCTGGAGAACACTATTTCTTTGAAGTTCTCTTCCATCTTTGGCTCTTCCTTTATTTCTGCCCCTTTTCCATGGGGTAGAATTGATAGATAGAATGGAAACCAAATGATCATCTTATTAAACATGGAAAGGACATTTGACAAAATCCAACATCCTTTAATGCAAAAGGTCCTGGAAAAATATAGGGATTTTTGGACACATCTTAAGATAATAAAGACAATATGCACAAGCACACAGACAATATCATGCTAAACTGAGAAAAACTCAAAGCATTTCATTAAATGCAGAACAAGGAAAAGATGTCCACTCTGATCATTAGTATTAAAAATGGTGCTTGAAACATTAGAACAATTAGTCATGTGGATGAGGCAAAGAGGATATGAATAGGAAAGGAAGATGCCAGAGTATTTTTATTTGCAGATAATATTGTTCTATACATAAAAGACCCTAAATACTCCACCAGAAACACTCTACAAGTGATATATACATTCAATAAAGTATCTATATTTAATATTTATTTCATATTTGAAAACAAATGAACAGTCTAAGAGAGAATGAGTAATTCAACTAGTTGTAACAAGTGTAAGATATAAATATGAGTAAGTCCATATCTAACTATAAAACTAGTTTACATTTTTTCTGTGACACCTTCTTTTATGTGATATGGTATAGGTGTGTATAGATACATATGTGTGTGTACATGTGAACATATCTGCATGTAAAACATACAAGTGAAATTTTACTACTTATTAAATATTGCCATGTAAGAAGAGGCTTTATTTGGGAAACTCAGATGTTTCTGTGCATCTATATACAAAGTTACTATGTATTTCTATGGATTATAAATATTGTATGTATTATATATGTGAAAAATGCTTGCTTATCTACTACATTGTATAATTATATTTAGATTGTATTTTCAAATAGTTCTAAAATAAATATCATGGTGAAGAAAACACAGTTAAAACCATTTGCCTACAGAGGAAATTGGTTTCTTGCCATATAATGCAATAGCTGTGGTGAAATGGAGCCAGCACACCTGACTGCACTCCTGCACTGGCAAGCTGTGAGAAGGCACTAAAGTACTGTTACAAACAAGACAGACTTGCGTTTGTTATCAGAGTTGCTTTAGCTACAAAGAACTGCAGTTCATTTAGGCAGATGAAGCTTTGGCCTCTCATTTCTTGTAAAAAGGAATAACATAAAGACTGTGACATTATTTTTATTGTAGATAATCAATTTCCTGAGCAACTAAACCACCAATTTGGATAAATTGCTATTTCCCAAAGCAAGTAACAGCAAAAGAGATGAAATACATTGTTATCCCATATCTATGTGAACATAAATATTCTCCCAAATAATTCTGTTGGTGAATCATTCTCTGCTCTTTTTAGCTGTATCTGTATTTAATGCTTTTGTTTTTTGAAAAATTTGATGTTAGTGGTTTTATTAATATAATGGTAACTAAGAGTGCTGACATCACTGTCTTTCTAGCTTTTATAATAAATGAGATCTTTTCTCATCATGGTCAGCAGGAAGCATTTTTTTTCTGGTTGATTGCATTGTCTGGAACCTCATAGAGAGCAGGAATGAATCATTTTCTTTTCTTTTTTGAAAGTAGGGCTTCAGAGGAGAGTAACAGAAGGTACACTGATAGAATGATGAGTTTTGGCAGCCCAGAGAAGCTGAATCTTGTGCATCTCACAAACACTGTGTGCACAGTGGTCTGTCACGTGTAATGCAATTAATATGACCTAGACACTCTGAGGATAAAAGACAGCTATCAGTAGTCATGTTTACAAAGTTTAATAAAAAAAATGGCTTCAGCAAATCTAAGTTAGTGTAAAGAGTTCCTCTCATGCCTCATGAGGTGTGCAGCTCCCTCACTTGGCCTCTTCTCCTCAGAGAAGCGGAACCTCACCTTAGGTACTGCCCCACCCTGGGGCATCTATTCCAGGGAAAACTAGGCACATCCTTTCCCACAGAGGCCTAATTAGGTAGTACAGGGGATCCAATGTCAGGAAGCAGAGACTAAGACAGACCCCGTTCTACTTCTTAGGGGATCAACATGAAGATCAAGCTGCACACTTCTTAAAAATGTGTAGGGGGTCTAGGTCCAGCTCCTGCATGCATCCTGGTTGGTTCCCCAGGCTCTGTGAGTCTCCATGGTCTCAGGTTAGTTGATTCTGTAGGTTTTCTTGTGGTGTCCTTGACTCCTCTGGCTCATTTTGATCTCTGAGTCTTCTGTAAAACTCCGTGGGCTCGGCCTGATGCTTGGCTGTGGGTCTCTGCATCTGCCTCCATCTGCAGCTGGACGGAGCCTCTCAGGAAACAGCTATGCTAGGCTCCTGTCTGCAAGGATAGCAGAGTATCAGTAATAGAGTCAGGGACTGGCTGTCTCACATAGGAGGTTGACTGCTCCCTCAATCTCTGCTTCATCTTTATCCCTGTACATCTTGTAGGCAAGACAGATTTTTTTGGTTGAAAGTTTTGTGGGTGGATTTATGTCCCCCTCCATCCTTTGGAAGTCGTGTCTGACTACAGGAGGTAGCCACTTCAGTCTCTCTACCTGCCTCTGGTAGGAATATCAGCTAGGGTCACTCCTTTGACTCCCTATATCCTTCTCTATCCCAGGGCTCTAGCTGGTCACCAGAGACGCTTCAGCTGTTTTCTAGTCTCACTCCAGCCCTCCCCTACTTCCCCTTTCCACAGCTGATAGCCACCCCACTTCCACTTCTCATTCCTTCCCAGTTCCTTCTCTCCATCTATTTCTGATGACTATTTTGTTTTCCCCTCTGAGTGGGTTTCATGTGTCCCTTAGGACATCCTTATTACCCAGTTTCTTTGGATCTGTGGATTACATTGAGGTTATCCTATACTTTATGACTAATATCTACCACATATCAGGGAGTATGCACCATGAATGTTCTTTTGGGTCTGATTAACCTCACTCAAGATATTTTCTAGTACAATCTATTTGCCTACAAAATTCATAATGTCCTTGTTTTGAATGGTTGAGTATTCTATTTTGTACATGAACCACATTTTTAAAATCCATTCTTTAGTTGATGGACATCTAGGTTGTTTCCAGTTTCTGCATATTTTGAATAAAGCTGCTATGAATATAGTTGAGCAAGTGTTCTTGTGTGATGGTGGAACATCTCTTGGGTATATACCCAGGAGTGGTATAGCTGGATCTTGAAGTAAAACTATTCCTAATTTCCCGAGAAATGGCCAAATTGATTTCCAGAATGGTCGAACAAGTTTGCACCCCATCAGCAGTGGAGGAGTGTTCCCCTTGCCCCACAACCTTGCTAACATGTACTGTCCTTTGAGTTTTTGATCTTAGCCATGCTGATGTGTATAAAGTGGAATCTCAGCGTCATTGTGATTTGCATTTCCCTGATGAGTAGGGAAGTTAAAGATTTCTTTAAGTTCTTCCTGGCCATTTGAGATGCCTCTGTTGAGATTCTTTGTTTAGCTCTGAATTCCATTTTTTAATTGGGTTATTTAGGTTATTTGTGTCTAATTTCTTGATTTTTTTTTACATATTTTGGAATATTAGCTGTAATATTAGCTCTGTCAGCTGTAAGGATTATCAAATCCTTTCCCAATCTGTATGCTGCCATTTTATCCAATTGATGGTGCTCTTTGCCTTACAGAATCTTTTCATTTTCATGAGGTCCCACTTATCAATTATTGACATTGGACCCAGAGCTATTGGTGTTCTGTTCAGGACATTGTCTTTTATACCAATATGTTTAAGGAAGTTCCCTATTTTTTCTTCTATTATACTTAGTGTATCCAGTTATATGTATGAGATCTTGAGTTTTGGACTTAAGTTTTGTGTAGATAAATGTGGGTGTATTTGTACTCTTCTATACTCAGGCATTTAGTGGCATATGTTGAAAATGCTTTCTTGCTGGGAGCACACAGTTTGCTCCGGTGGCACGGAGCTTAGGTTTCAGTCCTGAGGCCTCTGGCAGGAGCCCTCAGATCTCTCCGCTTCCGGATCCAGATCAGCCTGGACAGCAACTCCACATCTCCAGGTCCTGCAAGAGGCAAGAGGGGTTTCCAGGAGGCCGGCTGGGAGAAGTCAGTGTGCTCTGGTGAATCCAGCAAGCCCCTGCGGGAGCCTTCAGGTGTCTGCTTCAGGATCTGAACAGCCTGGGCAACAGCACTCTGTCTCCAGGCAGTGCAGGAGGTAAACTGTGCACCAGAGACCATCTGGGAAGAGGCAGCTTGCACTGGTGAGTCCAGCATTGAGAAGAGCAACTAACACCAGCGAGAACTACATGGCAAAAGGCAAACGTAGGAACGTCACTATCAGAAATTAAGGCAATATGGCAACATCTGAACCCAATTCTCCTTTACCAGCATGTCCTGGATACCCCATCACACCAGTAAAACAAGATTTGGATTTAAAATCACTGGTCATGATGCTGGTACAGGAACACATGAAGGACATTCTTAAAGAAATTCAGGAGAAAATGGATCAAAAATTAGAAGCCCTTGCAAGGGAAACACAAAAATCATTGAAAGAAATCCAGGAGAATACAAAAACCAACAAGGAGGAAATGCAAAAAACACTTAAAGAAATACAGGAGAACTTTGGTCAACAGGCTGAGGTCATGAAAGAGGAAACACAAAAATCTCTTAAAGAATTACAGGAAAGCACAAACAAGCAAGTGAAGGAGCTAAGCAAAACCATCCAGGATCTAAAATCTGAAGTAGAAACAACTAAGAAAACTCAAAGGGAGACAACTTTGGAGATAGAAAGCCTTGGGAAGAAATCAGGGGACAGAGATGCAAATATCAACAACAGAATACAAGAGATAGAAGAAAGAATCTCAGATGCTGAAGATTCCATAGAAACCATGGACTCAACAGTTAAAGAAAATGCAAAATGCAAAAAGCTTGTAACCCAAAATATCCAGGAAATCCAGGACACAATGAGAAGACCAAACCTAAGGATTATAGGCATAGATGAGAGTGAAGATTTACAACTTAAAGGGCCAGCAAATATCTTCAATAAAATTATGGAAGAAAACTTCCCTAACCTAAAGAGAGAGATGCCCATGAATATACAAGAAGCCTACAGAACTCCAAACAGACTGGACCAGAACAGAAATACTTCCCGTCACATAATAATCGAAACACCAAATGTACTAAACAAAGAAAGAATATTAAAGGCAGTAAAAGAAAAAGGCCAAGTAACATATAAAGGAAGACCTATCGGAATCAGAAAAGCAGACTTTTCACCTGAGAATATGAAGACTAGAAGATCCTGCGCAGATCTCATGCAGACTCTAAGAGAACACAAATGCCAGCCAAAACTACTATACCCAGCAAAACTCTCAATCACCATAGATGGAGAAACTAAGATATTCCATGACAAAACCAAGTTTACCCAATATCTATCCACAAACCCAGCCCTACAAAGGATAATAGGAGGAAAACACCAATACAAGGAGGGAAACTTCACCCTGGAAAAAGCAAGATAGTAACCTTTCATCAAACCCAAAAGAAGTTAACCAATGAAATTTAAAAAATAATGTCAAAAATGACAGGAAGTAACAATCACTATTCCTTAATATCTCTTAACATCAATGGACTCAATGCCCCAATAAAAAGACATAGACTAACCGACTGGATACGTAAACAGGACCCCCTACATTTTGCTGCATACAGGAAACACACCTCAGGGACAAAGACAAACACTATCTTAGAGAAAAAGGCTGGAAGACAATTTTACAAGCAAATGGTCTCAGGAAACAAGCTGGAGTAGCCATTTTAATATCAGATAAAATTGACTTCAACCCAAAGTCATCAAAAGAGACTCCGAGGGACACTTCTTGCTGGTCAAAGGAAAAATATAAGAAGAAGAACTCTCAATCCTGAACATCTATGCTCCAAATGCAAGGGCACCCTCATTCATAAAAGAAACTTTATTAAAGCTCAAAGCACACATTTCACCTAACACAATAATTGTGGGTGACTTCAACACTGTACTTTCCTCAATGGACCGATCAGGAAAACAGAAACTAAACTAAACAGGGACACAATGAAACTAATTGAAGCTTTGGACCAATTAGATTTAATATATATATATATATATATATATATATATATATATATATATATATATAACATTCTATCCTAAAGCAAAAGAACATACCTTTTTCTCAGCACCTCATGGTACCTTCTCCAAAATTGACCATATAATTTGTCACAAGACAGACCTCAACAAATATAAGAAGATCGAATTAATCCCATGCCTCCTATCAGATCACTATGGAGTAAAAGTGCTCTTCAATAGCAACAAAAACAACAAAAAACTCACATACCCTTGGAAACTGAACAATATACTACTCAATGATACCTTGGTCAAGGAAGAAATAAAGAAATTAAAGACTTTTTAGAACATAATGAAAATGAAGATACAACATACCCAAATCTATGGGACACAATGAAAGCAGTGCTAAGAGGAAAACTTATAGCTTTGAGTGCCTCCAAAAAGAAAATGGAGAGAGCATACACTAACAGCTTAATAACACACCTGAAAGCCCTGGAACAAAAAGAAGCTATTTCACCCAGGAGGAGTAGAAGGCAGGAAATCATCAAACTCAGGGCCGAAATCAATCAAGTAGAAACAAAGAGAACCATAGAAAGAATCAACAAAACCAGGGGCTGGTTCTTTGAGAAAATCAACAAGATAGATAAACCCTTAGCCAGACTGACCAAAGGGCACAGAGAAAGTATCCAAATTAACAAAATTAGAAATGGAAAGGGGGATATAACAAAAGAAACTGAGGAAATCCAAAAAATCATCAGATCCTACTACAAAAGCCTATACTCAACACAACTGGAGAATCTGGAGGAAATGAACAATTTCCTAGACAGATACCAAATACCAAAATTAAATCAGGACCAAATAGACCATCTAAACAGTCCCATAACACCTGAAGAAATAAAAAGGGTCATAGAAAGTCTCCCAACCAAAAAAAAAAAAAATGGGACCAGATGGCTTCAGTGCAGTGTTCTATCAGACCTTCATAGAAGACCTAACACCAATACTCTTCAAACTATTCCACAAAATACAAACAGAAGGAACTCTACCCAACTCGTTCTATGAAGCCACAATTACACTGATACCAAAACCACACAAAGATCCAACAAAGAAAGAGAACTTCAGGCCAATTTCTCTTATGAATATTAACGCAAAAATACTTAAGAAAATTCTTGCCAACCGAATCCAAGAACACATCAAAACGATCATCCACCATGATCAAGTAGGCTTCATCCCAGGGTTGCAGGGATGGTTCAATATAAGGAAGTCCATCAATGCTATCCACTACATAAACAAACTCAAAGAAAAAAAACCATATGATCATCTCATTAGATGCAGAAAAAGCATTTGACAAAATTCAGCATCCTTTCATGCTAAAAGTATTGGAATGAACAGGAATTCAAGGCTCGTACCTAAACATCGTTAAAGCAATATACAGCAAACCGGTAGCCAACATCAAACTAAATGGAGAGAAACTTGAAGCAATCCCACTAAAATCAGGGACTAGACAAGGCTGTCCTCTTTCTCCCCACATCTTTTCAATATAGTACTTGAAGTTCTAGCTAGAGCAATTAGACAACATAAGGAGGTCACGGGGATACAAATTGGAAAGGAAGAAGTGAAATTATCACTATTTGCAGATGACATGATAGTCTACTTAAGTGACCCGAAAACCTCCACCAGAGAACTCCTAGAGCTGATAACTTCAGCAAAGTGGCTGGTTATAAAATCAACCCAAGCAAATCAGTTGCCTTCCTATACTCAAAGGATAAGCAGGCTGAGAAAGAAGTTAGGGAAATGACACCCTTCAAAATAGCCACAAACAATATAAAGTATCTTGGTGTGACTCTAACCAAACAAGTGAAAGATATATATGACAAGAACTTCAGGTCTCTGAAAAAGGAAATCGAAGAAGACCTCAGAAAATGGAAAAATCTGCCATGCTCGTGGATTGGCAGGATTAATATAGTTAAAATGGCCATCTTGCCAAAAGCGATCTACAGATTCAATGCAATCCCCAATCAAAATCCCAACTCAGTTCTTCACAGAGTTAGAAAAAGCAAATCTCAAATTCATCTGGAATAACAAGAAACCCAGGATAGCTAAAACTATTCTCAACAACAAAAGAAATTCTAGGGGAATCAGTATACCTGACTTCAAGCAATAATACAGAGCAATAGTGTTAAAAACTGCATGTTATTGGCACAGTGACAGATAAGTGGACCAATGGAATAGAATTGAAGATCGAAATGAATCCACACACCTATGGTCACTTGATCTTCGACAAAGGAGCCAAAAACATCCAGTGGAAAAAAGATAGCCTTTTCAACAAATGATGCTGGTTCAATTGGAGTTCAGCATGCAGAAGAATGCGAATTGATCCATTCTTATCTCCATGTACTAAACTTCACTCCAAGTGCATCAAGGACCTCCATGTAAAACCAGACACACTGAAATTAATAGAAAAGAAACTGGGAAAGACCCTTGAGGACATGGGCACAGGGGAAAAGTTCCTGAACAGATCACCAATAGCTTATGCTTTAAGATCAAGGATTGACAAATGGGACCTCATAAAATTACAATGTTTCTGTAATGAAAGGACACTGTTAAAATGACAAAATGGCAACCATCAAATTGGGAAAGGATTTTCACCAACCCCACATCTGATAGAGGGCTAATATCCAATATATACAAAGAACTCAAGAAGTTAGACCCCAGGGAACCAAATAACCCTATTAAAAAACGGGGTACAGATCTTAACAAAAAATTTTCACCTGAAGAAATTCGGATGGCCGAGAGGCACGTTAAGAAGTGCTCAACATCATTAGTCATTAGGGAAATGCAGATCAAAACAACCCTGAGATTTCACCTTACACCAGTCAGAATAGCTAAGGTCAAGTACTCAGGAGACAGCAGGTGCTGTCGAGGATGTGGAGAAAGAGGAACACTCCTCCACTGTTGGTGGGGCTGTAAGATGGTACAACCACTGTGGAAATCAGTCTAGAGGTTCCTCAGAAAACTGGACATGAGACTTCCAGAGGACCCTGCTATACCTCTCCTGGGCATATACCCAAAGGATTCCCCGGCATGCAATATAGACATATGCTCTATTATGTTCATAGCAGCCTTATTTATAATAGCCAGAAGCTGGAAAGAACCCAGATGCCCCTCAGAGGAGGAATGGATACAGAAAATGTGGTATATTTACACAATGGAATACTACTCAGCAATTAGAAACAATGAATTCACAAAATTTTTAGGCAAATGGTTTGATCTGGAAAATATCATCCTAAGTGAGGTCACCCAATCACAAAAGAATACACATGGAATGCAATCTCTGATAAGTGGATATTAATTAGCCCAGAAGCTCTGAATACCCAACGCACAAATTGCATAACAAATGACTCCCATGAAGAAGTATGGAGAGGGTCCTGATCCTGGAAAGGTTTGATCTAGCATTGTAAGGGAATATAAGGACAGAGAAAAAGGAGGGAGGTGATTGGAGAAAGGATGGAGAGAAAAAAGTTTATGGGACATATGGGAAGGGGCGATCCGGGAAAGGGGAAATCATTTGGAATGTAAACAAAGAATATAGAAAATAAAAATATTAAAAAAAAGAAGCAGATGCACAAACCCAGGCGCCAGTAGAGTGAAATCTTAGAAGATTACAAAGCTTCTCAAGGCTGATCAGAAAACTGTGGACTTGCAGATTTTGCCAAAGATTAAAGCTGTTCCTCAGCTCCAGGGCTACCTTCAATCCCAGTTCTCCTGATAAATGGGATGTATCCTCACAAACTGATGTTCTAAATTGGTTAACAACCTAATTAAACAGCTTTACATGTAAAAAAAAAAAAACAAGAAAAAAGGAAATGGAATCCTCCTTCTCCATCTGCACTCCAAATGTCATCAGTTGTGGAGATCTAGAATTAAGCAACCTGATCACATTTTTGTTTTATTTTGCTTTTAGGTTTGTTTGTTTGCTTGCTTGCTTGTTTGTTTTGTTGAGGGAGGGAGGGCTTCTAAGTGTAGTGTTGGATGTCCTGAGACTAGCTCCTTAGATCAGACTGGTCTCAATCTCAGAGATTAGTTCACCATTGCCTCCTAAATGAGGAGATTAAAGGTATGTACCACCATTGTCCATCTTTTATCAGAATTTTTAAGAGTTCTCTTCCACAGTGGTTTTCTGTCTAGGCTATTACTTTGGGAGAGGGAGTATGAGTGATTATAGGTGTTGTCACAGGTACCTTCTATACCCCTCTCTCTGTAGTCATTAATATCATAGCAAAAGTAATTTCATTGCCCTTACAGGCAGCATGAGTTGAGATCTTGTCATTATACAAGGTTTCTGGCAATAGTATGGACTGTGGACATCCACATGGTCTCCAGGTCAGAATATGCCAAGGACCTCAGCATGGTCTCTAGTGGCAGTATAGACTATGAGCACAAACACAGCTTTCTGTTCCTAAACAGGTCATGGACACCCTTACAACCTTCAGAGGGAAGCCCTAGACACCCACATGGCTTCAGTCATCACCAGAGGCCATAGACACCTCCATGGTTGTTGTGGTATCATGGGCCACAGGCACCAACACAGACTCCAGCTGCAGTAGGACCATGGACCCAGAAGTGGTGATTGGTAGCACTAAGGATCTGGACATCACTCATGGCCTTGTAGCAGTACAAGCCAGTCACATCAACATAGCCCCAGGCAAAAGCTCTACCTACAGACATTGGGGTGGCCCTAGGTGACAGCCCAGGCCACAGGCATTCATAGGGCCTTTGATGGTGGTAACATGGACCAGGGACATCAAGACAGCTCCCTGCATTTTTTTTCTAGTTTCTTGTTATTTTGAATAAAGCTGCTATAAACATGAAAAAAAAAAAGAAAAAAAAAAAAAGAAAATGCTTTCTTTTTTCCACTGTATGGTTTTACCTTCTTTGTCAAAAATCAAGTGTCATTAGGTATGTGGGTTTATTTAAGTATCTCCAATTCAAATCAGTCTATTAACTTGTGTGTTTCTATACCAATACCATGCAGTTTTTATTACTATTGCTCCATAGTAGAGCTGAGATCAGGAATGGTGATACCTCCAAAAATTCGTTTATTGTTTAGGATTGCTAGTTATCCTGTGTTTTTTGTTTTCCATATGAAGTTGAGAATTTCTCTTTCAGTGTCTATAAAGAATTGTGGTGGAATTTTAATGGGAATTGCATTGAATCTGTGGATTCCTTTGATAAGATGGTCATTTTCATTATGTTAATACTACCGATAAACGATTATGGGAGATCTTTCATCTTCTGATATCACCCTCAAATTATTTCTTCAGAGACTTGAAATTCTTGTCATACAGGCCTTTCACTTGCTTGGTTAGAATTATACCAGTATATTTTATATTATTTATGGATATTATAAAGGGTGTTGTTTTGCTAATTTTTTCTTAGCCCATTTATCATTTGTGTAAAGGAGAGCTATTTATTTTTGAATTAATTTTTCTGATTTGTATTCCCTTTACAAAAGGAGCTAAAATCTTTAGTTGTGTTATTGCTCTAGTTAGAATTTCAAATAATATATTGAAAAAATAGGGAGAGCATGGGCAGCCTTGCCTGTGATTTAGTGAAATTGCTTGAAGTGTCTTCCATTTCATTTGATATTTACAATTGGCTTGCTGTATATTCCTTTTATTATGTTTAGGTGTGATCATTGTATCCCTAATTTCTCTAAGACTTTTAATATGAAGAGGGGTTGGATTTTGTCATATCCCTCTTCAATGTCTGAGATAATAATGTGATTTTTTTCAGTTTCTTCATATGGTGGATTATATTGATGGATTTGCATATATTGAACCATTACTGAATCTCTGGCATGAACCCTACTTGATCACAGTAGATGATGTTTTTGATGTATTCTTGGATTTGGTTTGCAAGAATTTACTGAATTTTTTTTATCAATATTCATAAGAAAAATTGGTCTGAAATGTATTTCTTTTTGAGTCTTTGTGTGGTTTATTTATCAGTATGACTGTGGCCTTGTAGAATGTGTTTGGCAGAGTTCCTTCTACTTCTATTTTTTTGAATAGTTTGAGGAGTTTTGGTATTAGCTCTTCTATGAAAGTCTGGTAGATTGTTTTTGGAAAACACAGTCTGACCTTGTTTTTCTTCCTTTGTTTTTTGGTTGGAAAAATTTTAATGGTTGATTCAAATTTCCTTGGGGTTATAGCACGGTTTAAATAGTTTACTTGAACTTGATTATTTCTAGTAAGTAGTATCTGTCTAGAAAATTATCTATTTCATCTATATTTTCCAATTTTGTAGAGTATAGGCTTTTGTAGTAAGGTCTAATTATTATTTGAAATTCCTCAATTTCTGTTTCTTTTTTATTTCTGATTTTGTTTATTTTGATGCTGTCTCTCTGTCTTTTAGTTAGTTTGGTTAAGGTTTTATCTATCTTGTTAATTTTTTCAAATAACCAAGTCTTTGCTTTGTTGACTCTTTGAATTGCTCTCTTTGTTTCTAATTGGTTGATTCCAGATCTGAGTTTGATTATTTCCTGATTTCTATTCCTCTTGGGTATGCTGAAAATATTTTCTGGTCCTTGGAGCTGGGACTCTTCATCTTCTTCTATTCCTATTATTCTTATGCTAGGTGTTTTCACAGTATCCAATATTTCCTGGATGTTTTATATCAGGAATTTTTCAGCTTTAACATTTTTTAAACTGATGTATCAATTTCTTCTATTGTATCATCTATGCTTGAAATTTTCTCTTACATCTCTTGCATTAAATTAGTGATGCTTGCATCTTCTGTTCCTGTTATCTTTCCTAGGTTTTCATCTCCTTGGTATTCTCATTTTGTGTTTTTTTATCTTGTCTTTGCTTTTATTTGCATTTTTAGGTCTTGAACTGTTTTATTTATTTCCTTCACCTGTTTAATTGTGTTTTCTCTGTTTCTTTAAGGGATTTATTCATTTCCTCTTTAAAGGCCTCTTTTATCTTTATAAGATTGGATTTAAGGTCATTTTCTTGTTTTTGGTTCTTTTAGGATATCCTAGGCTTGCTGTAATAGGATAGTTGTGCTTTGAAGGTGACATATTACCCTGGCTTTTGTTGACTGTGTTCTTAATCTGGCCTTTAGCCAGCCATGTGGTTATCCTTGGATGTTTCTGTATGTTTCTATTTTTTTCCAGGTCTGATGAAGGGTGGTGGCTAAGTGGCATGACTAAGGAGCTCCAGGGGTGTAGGGGTGTGGACAACAGGTCAATCAGGCAGCTGGGCTTGCTCCAGAGAACTAGGTTGGCTAGGGAAAGGCTGCGGGAAAGGAATCTAACCTGTAAGCTTCCCTTCTCTCTTGGTTCTAGCAGCCCCACTCCATCCTTCATTAATGCTTTGGATTTGATCTTTTCCTCTGGTGTTGCAAGTAGTTTTCTTCCCTTGGCTTTAGAATAGTATGCAGCAAAGGTAAGGCCAGTCTAGGCAGGTACCTCTCTGCAATAGATAGAATAATAGATAATAAAGGTTGTGCATATACTCTTTTATTTTTTTTTCTTCCAGCCTTTTATTCTAAAGTAGTGTCTGTCTTTGACACTTAGGTGTGTTTCCTGTATGCAGCAAAATGTAGGGTCCTGTTTCCTTATCCAGTCTGTTAGTCTATGTCTTTTTTTTTATTGTTATTTTTTTATTCGATATAATTTATTTACATTTCAAATGATTTCCCCTTTTCTAGCCCCCCCCCACTCCCCGAAAGTCCCGTAAGCCCCCTTCTCTTCCCCTGTCCTCCCACCCACCCCTTCCCAGTTCCCCGTTCTGGTTTTGCCAAATACTGTTTCACTGAGTCTTTCCAGAACCAGGGACCACTCCTGCTTTCTTCTTGTATCTCATTTGATGTGTGGATTATGTTTTGGGTATTCCAGTTTTCTAGGTTAATAACCACTTATTAGTGAGTGCATACTATGATGATTCACCTTTTGAGTCTGGGTTACCTCACTTAGTATGATGTTCTCTAGCTCCATCCATTTGCCTAAGAATTTCATGAATTCATTGTTTCTAATGGCTGAATAGTACTCCATTGTGTAGATATACCACATTTTTTTGCATCCACTCTTCTGTTGAGGGATACCTGGGTTCTTTCCAGCATCTGGCAATTATAAATAGGGCTGCTATGAACATAGTAGAGCATGTATCCTTATTACATGGTGGGGAATCCTCTGGGTATATGCTCAGGAGTGGTATAGCAGGATCTTCTGGAAGTGAGGTGCCCAGTTTTCGGAGGAACCGCCAGACTGCTTTCCAGAGTGGTTGTACCAATTTGCAACCCCACCAGCAGTGGAGGAGTGTTCCTCTTTCTCCACACCCTCTCCAACACCTGCTGTCTCCTGAATTTTTAATCTTAGCCATTCTGACTGGTGTAAGATGAAATCTCAGGGTTGTTTTGATTTGCATTTCCCTAATGACTAATGATGTTGAGCATTTTTTTAAGATGCTTCTCCGCCATCCGAAGTTCTTCAGGTGAGAATTCTTTGTTTAACTCTGTACCCCATTTTTTAATAGGGTTGTTTGGTTTTCTGGAGTCTAACTTCTTGAGTTCTTTATATATATTGGATATTAGCCCTCTATCTGATGTAGGATTGGTGAAGATCTTTTCCCAATTTGTTGGTTGCTGATCTGTCCTCTTGATGGTGTCCTTTGCCTTACAGAAACTCTGTAACCTTATGAGGTCCCATTTGTCAATTCTTGCTCTTAGAGCATACGCTATTGGTGTTCTGTTCGGAAACTTTCTCCCTGTACCGATGTCCTCAAGGGTCTTCCCCAGTTTCTTTTCTATTAGCTTCAGAGTGTCTGGCTTTATGTGGAGGTCCTTGATCCATTTGGATTTGAGCTTAGTACAAGGAGACAAGGATGGATCAATTCGCATTCTTCTGCATGCTGACCTCCAGTTGAACCATGTGCATATACTCTTAAACTTCTTTGTTTTTAATTAGGAGATACATCATTCCAAATTATTATTAATGGTGTACGTAATTGTATCCTCTTTGTAGGCTCATATATTCATAAAATGCACATGTGAAACTGAGTGTATTAAGAAAATTTTGTCTATGCTAAAAAATTATCCAATGACCTGCTTTATTCAATTAGGTCTCAGTTTGGAGTTTTCATCAACTTCCAAGAACACCATCAGCTAAGTATTGTGCCTGAAACATGAGTTTCAGGTGGCATTTATGATTTTAATCATAATGTAGGCCAATGATGGTGAGAATAAATCACATAAAATTAGAATTGGTAATTTTTTCTTTAAAGTCTAGTATGTTATTAGATCTGAGACCCAAAACCAACTTCACAACCTGTGCACATGTGTACATAAATATTCCAGAAGAATGACTCTGTCCATACTTATTATGAAGGGATACATTTAAGAGCACAGATAATAAAACAAAATTTTATTCTGGCACATCAAAATGAACATTTTGAGAAGGTATCAATGGAAGTGTTAAAGTTAGATAACAATGTTATAAATTTGAACACTAACCTTTAACATTCAAAAAAAGAATTGCCTGAGGCTTGATACTGTCACTACTTCAAGTTCTATTGAACAGGTTTTTGTTTGACCTTTCAGGAGCATTAGTGATAAAACTACATTGAGAAATGTCAGAACTGGATAAAACAGTTTCCTATACATTACACATGACAGACAAACTGGTGGATTGATGTAAAGGCTTAAAAGTATAATCTGGATCTACAGCATGATTCAAATAGACTTTCAACAGTGATCTACATTCAATCCTTCTTAAAATATTATAACTATGAAAACAGAAGAAGCACTCCTTACTTCTTTCTATGAATCCAATATCTAATACAGAGTTACCAAAACTCTCATACCAAAACCAGGCAAAGGCACAACAAAATGGAAATTACTTGCCAGTATCCTTGACGAAAATATACTGACATTGTTCATTAAATACTTTTAATGAGAATACAGAAACATATGAAAAACATTATACACCACTACCAAGTTGGCTTAATCCCTGAAATGCAAGATGACTTAAGATACAAAATTTAATAAAAATAATAAACCACATAAACGGACCTAAAGACAAAATTATATCATCTCAAGAAAGAACCTTTGATGAAATCCAACATGACTTCATGATAAAAAGTGCTAGAGAATCAGAACCAGAGGGAAAACTTTTAGCTGACATCATTCTCAAAGGAGAAAAGCCTGAAGCAATCCCAATGAAGCCAGGAATTGAAGTAATTGTGGTCTTGGAGGCTTACTTCTGAATAAGCTCACACTTTCTAGCTCTTTCCGAACTTTGGATGGCTGGTTAAACTCAGCTCTTCTGGTTCAAACTCTTCTCCAAGCTAGGTCATTCAAAATGGCTTCTCTTAGCTTCGACTGAATTGCTGTGCTAGGCTTCAAATTAACTCTGGCAATCTCTTCTAACCTTTTGGATCCTTCTCATTGTATGGCTTGCTCTGTCTTTACCTGCAACCTGTCTTTGTAAAACTGCCCCTCTCTCCCTTCCTCCCTTCCCCTCCCTTCCCAGACTTTCTATACTGCTCTAAGTCACCTCTCTCACCTGTCTGTTCTCCTGAGAGTTGGACACAGCCTATTTCTGACTAATTCTCTTAAATCTTTCTCTGACTCATCATTTTTTCTGCCCCTCAGTTAGAAGTCACTTTCAAGTATGGCTGCTTCCTTCCACCAACTAACCTTTAGTCCCAAACAATGTGGTTAAATTTACGTGTTGCTGGATTAAAATTCCTCTGCAAGGAATGAGATAGAGATATATGAGATAGAGATATGCATTATCCCCACTCCTTTACATTATTTTGGAACAGTATGACGGAGAAGGAACTTAAAGAGATATAAATGGGGAAAGATGACGTCAAATTATCCTTCTTTGCCGATGACATGAAGCTTTGCATTAAAGACTCCCCCCCACAGGCAGGGAAGTCCTGCACAGAGTTCTGGAAAAGCCATTGTGTGAAGCTGTGAAGGTGAAGTGTGATCATAATGGAGACTCTAAGATGTTGGAGATGCCAGAGCTGTGGGATACACACTAAGGAGAGCTGCATACAGCACGTAAAAAGAGTCTGAGAGAAAAGTGTGTCACAGTCATCAAAGCTGAAAGGAGTTGTAGATTGAAAGAGTGCTTTGACAGCACACATAGAGATACAGGATTTGAAATTTGCCCTACTGGTTTTCAGATTTTCTTTAATCCAGTTATTTCCCACTATGCCCCATTTCCTCCCTTTAGGAATGGGAGTGTATATTGTGAGCCATTGTGAGAGGGGAGAAAATGTGATCTGTTCTTTGATTTTACAAGGGGTTACTGTTAGGACATTGCCTTGATTTTCAGAAGAGACTTTAGACTTAGGTCTTTGAAATTGTCTTGAAACTGTGAAAAACTTAGGGGAATTTTGAAGTTGGTCTGAATGCATTCTGAATTATGATGTGGCCACAGGCCCATGGGAGCCAGGGAATGAACACATGGTAGTTGGAACAAGAAAGGTCCACATCAGTTCACATATTCTGAATGCTTGATTCCCAGGTGGTAAAACTGGGGAAAGATTAGGAGGCTTGACCTTGTTGGAGTATATGTGGCTTTGGTGGATGTGTGTCATTATCGTAGTCTTTGAGGTTTCAAAAGCCCACGCCAGGCTTGGTCTCTCTCTCTCTCCTCTCTCCTGCTCGTTGTCTGGATCAGGATGTAGGGCTCTCAGCTACTGCTCCAGTGCCTTTCCTGTATGATTCCCATGATCATGATTGTGCACTCACCATCTAAAACTGTAAGTAAATTCCTAATTAAACACTTTCTTTTAAGAGTTGTTTTGATTATGATATCTCTTCATAGCAAAAGAAAAACAACAACTAAGATAACACAGTAGTGGCAAACATATCTTTGAGGTAACAAACAGCTCTCTAGTTGAACTTAAGACCCAATAAACACAAGGAAAACTATGCCTGATACTGGAAACCTACCCAAATACCCATTGATAAATCAAGTACTGAAGCTTGGAAGAGAACTTATGACTACCACTTTATTAAGCCAGTATAATCTCTACCTACCTAATACATATTTGTCCTTATATCCACAGATAAGTGTAGTCTTCACCCTTTATCAAAGAAAATTTCTTTGCAACCGAAATAGACCATTATAGAAAAAACAACCAATCAAGATGAAGAACTGTGGAGCTGAGCCTCAATAGATACATCTGTAAAACAACATTTGCAACTACAACTCAGTGATCATTGCAGAGGGGCAGAAAGATTGTAAGAGCCAGAGGATCAGATAATTTGTTGGGAAATGTCTCCTAGTAATGCCAGAAACCACACACATAGGTCTTTCCACATGACTAAGTACTTATACATGAGCTGAACAAGAATAACAATTATAGACATCCCAAAGTGGATGGGAAAAAGTTCAGGATACCACAACCCCAACTACAATTATAGTTATCTAAGGAATGATAAATGCAGGGGAAATGACTCTAGCCAAGAAAAAGCATACCAATTGGTTATCTAATACCAAATGATCAGCCCTGTACACGTACATACAGGTAACATTATACAGACTGAGCACTTTGTATTTAGGAATATATATGTAAAGGCATATACTTATATGTATGTAACAGCATGTAATCAACAGAAAGGACATAGATTCGAAAGAAATAAAGGGATTTGACAGTGTTTGGAAGAAGGAATGGCAAGGAGGAATGATGTAATTATATTATAACTCAAAAATAAGGAAAATGTATTTAAAAAGCTCTACCATATTCTTATCAGAAAATCTTTGCCTTTCTCCTCCATAGAATAGCATTAATTTAGGTACAATTTCTTATTTAGGCCTCTCACCTCAAAAGAGATATATGATAGTTAGTATGAATAGGTTCTATCCATTTTCAAAGAAGACATTACTTTCCAAAATCTAGAGTTTCAAAGGGAATTTATGGCTATTTCCATAAGTTGTATTGTCTATGAAAATGACAAGTAAAGAGTCAAGTTAAAAGTAAATATTCAAAAACATAAAGCTCTCCTTGAAATACACTATTGATGACATGATATTGAATATCTATTGAAAAATTTTGTTTTAAACTATCCAGCATTATTAAAAGGTATGCAGGACTAGAATAAGACTCATTGTGTAAAGTATTTGCTATAGGAGTGTAAGGACCCAAATTCTTATTCTCAGCACCAATATATTAGCTAGGTATGGATGCTGGTGTTGGTAATCAACTATAGTAGGATGAAGACAGGGGTATCCCTGGAACTCAAAGGGAAATTATGAGTATTTCTATAGGTTGTACCATCTGTGAAAATCACAAGTAGAGAGTTGAGTAAGAAGCAAATATTCAAAAACGTAAAGCTCTCCTTAACTGACCAGCCAGTCTAACTAAACTAGCAAGCTCTAGTAAAGATATCTTATATTCAAATATACAATGAATATATTTCTTTTAGTGATGAGAAACTGTATTTTCTCAGTACTTTGATCAACTATGTGTCTTTGCATTGACTGCTACCTACTTCAAAAGTTATTAGAGCAAAGTTTAGAAAAGTCTAGATCTGTAGATGTAAACTTTGATATTTATGGTCAACTTGACAACATGACCATTAAGAAAAATAATAAAAACAGGTTCTATCTTAGAGCCAATAACCTCTCCAACCAAGGTGTTGACAAGGGTTACAGTTCTTTTCAAACAAGAAATCCCCTCCTGTGGAGCAGGCAGCATTTCTTGTCAGAGAGTAGTTAGTTATAATAGAAATGCCACTATTACACTACTGGGTATATCTTGTCTGGCAAGTCTATATTGTAAATAACATATAGGAGCCAGTGTAGGCAAGATCACTGTGCAAATAATATATATATATATATATATATATATCCCCTACAATACCTAATATATAACATATATATCATGTGTATATATATATATATACATGTTATATATGTTATATTATATATATTATGTATATATCATATCAATGGTATATATTATGTATATAACACATATATTGTGTATATATCCCCTACATATCCTACATAGAACCTTCTGGCACCAAGCTCTCTCCATACCAAGGTTCATGAAATGTTATGAAAGATGAGGTGGAAAGAACATAAAATCTGGGCAAAGAAAAGACATCTTTTATGCATGACATGGTCATTACATACATGAAACCATTGCAGCTGGGTTAAATGTACAAGACCTTCATTCACAAGTTCAAGTCAGTCAAACTTCCTGCATAAAGGTCTTCCCTGGCTCCACTCCTTACTGAAGAGCCTATGGAGGAAAGAGAAACCTTACTTTTTGGGTATGTTCCCACTGGTATATTTCTTGTGTTCCAGCGGATGGCACCACACTCATTTACATATGAGAAACACTAACTGGACTTAGTGATTTATCAAAACAACAAGAAAAAGACATGAAGTTAAGAAAGGAAAAAAATCATATCATCAGGAGTGAATATGAAGGAAGTTGGAAGAGGGAAATTAGGACTGATATGATCATATTTCATTACATGCTTGTTTAAAATTCTCAACAATAAAAAAGTTTAAATTCAAATTAAATAAATAAATTTCTAAAAAGTAGAGAGGAGTGACTGAAGGAAACATCTTGTGTTGTATTGACTTCTAATCCATATAGGTGCACACATAGACAAACACTCCTGTGCAAATACATTTATGTATCATAACATACACATATACACACATACACACACACGTGCACACAAAGAACAGGTGCAATACAATAGTCTTACTTCCCTTTAATAGATTCTTTTTAGTATCTTTCATATGCTCAGACTATTTAAGTGAGAATAAAAAAATAGGTATTTATTTTATCCTTATTCCTAAGCTACTTTTCAAAATGTAACATTTCCCCTTTCCCAATTTACAGTGTGTATTGGAGACTTTGCATATCTGGTTCAAGCATTGCGATCCAGTATATGGATGCAATTGCTAAATTCAAAACCCTTTGAAGGTCATTTGTGGTTACAGTTTTATGCTGGTACAAACAATACTGAAGGTGATTTTGAATATCCACCATAATTCTTTGATATAAGTTTATCTGTAGAATAAACTCAATTTAATTGAATCTGGATAATCTTTAATTTCCAAGCTAATCCTGCCTGTTTGGGTTTTGATAGACTCAGTAGTTTGAATTTTATGGATAAAGCCATTTTGCTTGTATAGTTCTACTCTGCATTTCTGTTTTGATAAAATTAAACTTCTCTTCAGAAGCTTGGGAATCATTGTATTTTATTTCTCTTCCTGTGACATCTGTTCACACGTTGTGTGTAGTATTTCTACGGGGGTTTGAGTTATTTTTCTTAAAAACTGTCTTAGGAACTCTTTATTTGGGAGATTAGCATTTCATTTCTGGAACATATATTCTTCCTCATCTCTTTTAATGATGAAGTTTTTCTTTCATGAAAGCTTTTTAATTATAGATTTTATGATTTCTCTCTGTGTTTATGTGTATATGTGTACTTAGGCCTGAGTATGCATGCATGTGTGTGTGCGTGGTGTGTGTGCGTGGTGTGTGTGTGTGTGTGTGTGTGTGTGTGTGTTGTGTGAAGGTCTATGGTCAACATTCTGAGTTTTCTCAAATGCTCGTCACCATTAATTTTTGAGACAAGGTTTCTGAAAATGGAAGTACATTAAGTTTGTTTGGCTGGCTGAAAAGCTTTGATATCCTCTGTCTGTACTGCAGCCTCCCAATGGAGTCAGGCATACTCCACCTTGTTTGCTTTCTTACATGGATTCTGGGGAACCATAGTAAAGTTCTAGTATTTTTATATAAGATTTCTAGGAACTGAGTTTAGTTCCTTATACTGTAAGTACTGACTGTGCTATTTTGCCAGCCAACAATTATAATTTTCTTTCATAACTTATCACCTTTTCAGGAAAGTTAGAAAGGTTTTTGCCTACTTTAGTGTATGGGAAAAATTATCTCAAAGATTATCTGAATATTTTTCTATATTTGTATATGTTTATTATAATCATTGATAGATGTTAATTAATAAAAACAGCAAAATGCAATTAGCACATGAATATGAAGCTAATTAATATTAGCTTTACACATTATGTATTTATGCCTCTGGCACAAAAGTTTCTTAAGACTTTAAATCCCAAGTGAAATCATTTTTTTCTTACTTGTTCTTATTTTTCTATTTCCTCATATTTTTCAGAAAATATTATTCTGTTATTTCCACCTTTATTTTGTATTGGTTATTTTATTTATTTACATTTCAAATATTATCCCCCTTCCCAGTTTCCCCTCCACAAGCCAATCCCCCTATCTCCTCCCCCTCTCCCTGCTTCTATTAGGATGGTCCCCCACCCACCCAACCACTCAGGGCTCACTGCCCTAGCATTCCCACACCCTGGAGCATCGAGTCTCCACAGGACCAAGGTCCTCTCCTCCCATTGATGCCAGATAAGGCAATCTTCTGTTACATACCCAGTTGGAGCCAAAGGTCCCTGTGGGAGTCTCTGGGAGCTCTGGGGGTGGGAGCTATGTCTGTTTGGTTGATATTGTTGCTCTTCCTATAGGATCGAAAACCCCTTCAATGCCTTCAGTTCTTTCCCTAACTCCTCCATTGGGGTCCCTGTGCTCAGTGTGATGATTGTCTATGAGCATCTGCATCTGTGTTGGTTAGACCCTGGCAGAGTCTCTCAGGGGACAGCTATTTCAGGATTCTGTCAGGAAACCACTTCTTGGTATCAGCAGTAGTGTCTGTGTTTGGTATCTGCAGATGGGATGGATCAGTAGATGGGAGCAGTCTTTTGATGGCCTTTCCTTCAGTCTCTGCTCTACTCTTTGTCCCCGCATTTCCTTTAGACAGGAGCAATTCTGGGTTAGTACTTTTGAGATGGATGGCTGACCCATCCCTCAACCAGGGGGCCATGCCCAACCTTTCGATATGGTCTCTATAGATTCTCTCTTCCATTTGTTGGGTATTTCAGCTAATGTCATTCCCACTGGGTTCTGGGAGCCTCCTGCTTTCCTGGCATCTGGGACTTTCTAGTGGCTATCCTTAGTCTTCCTTCTCTCACTACTACACTATCTCCACATTTAAATAATCATTGTGTGATTTTTTTCTTCTATGGTTCAATATTTTAAAACTAATAAAGTTTTAGTTAGTTATTTGTGCCTTAAAAATGTTGCCATACTACAAGATGTATAAATGTCAATGACTTCATGTTTTGGGTTTGGAATAACAAGTTTGATTTGAAAGCAGGAGGAAGGAAGAATACAGAACTATCTTTGATCTAGAAGAATGAGGATACACACATCATGTATAACTTAATGAAGTTATTTAAAATTGATTTGTGATATTCAGATGCACCACCTATGTGATTCAGCATGTTTTATGATTGGTTTATGCTTTAGAATTAAGGTCCAACCACTTTTTGAAATTTCATTTGATCATGAGAGACTTGTATTATACTTATAATTTTTAATAAATTACATTTTGATATATTGAGGGTAAATTTCTTGTCAGTTTGACTTTGGCACAAGGTCAGGTAACCTGGGAAGAAGGAACAGTTGAGAGAACAGTATCAGACTGGTCTATAGGCCAGCCTATGGGATATTTTCTTTACTAATGATTGATGTGAGAGGGCCCAGCCCACTGTGGATCTGCCAAGCCTGGTAGGTGTTCCTATAAGAAAGGAGGCTGAGCAAATCACAAGAAGCAAGAAAGTTAAAGAAAGTAAGCATTGTTACCAGATGAGTTCTTCAGTTCCTATTTTTGACTTCCTGCCTTGAATTCCTGCCTTGCTTTCCCTTGATGATGGACTATGAGCTGAAATCAACCATTTATATATATAAGTTGCTTTTAGTCGTGGTGTTTATCATGAGGACAGAAGACAAACTAGGGCAGATATGAAGAAATTATAACTACATCTAATACTTGTTTAATGGAGAAATATAATTATAGTAATGTCAATGATGATAAGAAATTAGGCAGTGATGATAGGAAAAAGGATTGCTTGAGAAGTGTAATTATATTTTAGCAAAGGGGTAGAAAGTAATTTAAAGAATAGCATAATTTCTTTTTTAGGGTGTCATTAAATGTGTTTAATTGAATAGATAAATTACAATATAGATGGCTATAGCATAAAGCAAGCATCACACATTTCTCTTGATGACAAAAGATGATACAGGGCCAAATGAAACAGTGATAGAAGAATCTAGAATAGTAAGTTGTTTTACTGTAAGTCTCCCTAGCAACCAGAAAAACCAACCCTGTTTAATAGATGAGGAAACAACACACTGACAGAACTGGTGAGCTTCTTTCTACAAAAGTTAAGGGCACAGACTACATGCCAGGCACTTGCTTGGTGGTGCTGGAGATATTAAAGTAAACAGAACATGGTACCCGTACTCAAGAGGTTCTTACCCAGGATAGCAGAGGTCAGTTGCCAGTAATCAGGAAATCCTCACACAGCATAATGAGTATTGTGAGCAAGGCATGCCAAGATGTAAGGTTCAGTGAATTCAGGCATGGGAGCAGCTCACAGAGGTCACATGTGCGCTAACCTTGGAAGCATGAGCAGTAGTCATATAGACACAGTTGTGGTGAAAGAGAGTTTCAGGCAAGGCAAGGGCTACTAGCCTAGTGCATTTAATACTTAAAGGATTAGAGTAGCAGAGAATTCTAGGCCTTACTTGGGGTGTCTCCCTGTTCAGTGCTGGTTTGGAAGCCTGTTTGCCCACTAGAAAAGACACCAAGGTTCAGCACAGCAGCCAGTACTCTGGCACACAAAGCAGCACACACGGCTCTTGCTTCACCTCCCATGTGAATACTAAGATTGTCCAAGCCTCCCACGTAAAACTTCCTTTCCCTTCAGAGGAATCATTACTTTGTATTATAAGTTTCTACTTCCTTGCAGAACATCTATATCCAGTGGGCAGTACCACAAAATTCAAGTCTAGAAAGAAACTCAAAGGGTCATTCCATAGTAGCCAGAGGCCGGAGTGATATCACTAGGAACTGTTGCTATCCTGGTGCAGACAAGCAAGGGACTTTCTTTGTAAGGAGAGAACTGAGCAAAATTAGTCTGTATCTTATTATCACCTTTGATTCTTATTGGCAATAATAAAAGTCTTACCCTGCAGAGGCAAACTCCTTGTGCTGACCCCACCCCCACCCTTTCCTACTCTATGGCACTGACTACACAGAAATGATGGTTCCAAATAGTTTCCTTCCAAAAACAGAGCTGATCAGCCACAATCAGATGTACAAGCAAGTCCACATAGGGTTTATCTTCTTAAAATTAGCTTTATTTCCAGTGCTTTCAAACTAGTCTCTAATCCATTTCCATACAAGGTCACTAAGAGCTGAGGTTGTGGCTTCTGCTCCTGCAAGTTCACAAGGAACAGTCTTCATTCATCTACTCTGGCTGCGCTGTCGGGCATGTGCTTCGTGGGGTGAACACAGAGGGGTCCTTAAGGCCTAGCTGCGCATCAAAGAACCTCGGGGACAGGAGCACAGTGTAGTTCCTGATAAAGATCTCCTGGACCGGATAACAATCCTTGGCTGTATAAACACCGATTCAGGCTTCATAGGATCTGGCTCTTCTTCTGTCACACCACTCCTGGACCATGATCTGCTCCTGAGGCCCTCTTATGGAGGCCGCAGTACTGATCTTCAAAGGTAGAATTCTGGGGAATGTCGAGAGAGGATCCCAGGATTCTGCCAAGGGGATCTTTGCACACTGTTTGGTGACTTGTTCAATCTGAAACATTACTCCATCCTTATAGAGTAAAATGTATTCAAATAATCTCTTGCAGAGAATCAGCGCCTTCCTATCGTCCAGCACATGCATATCCTGGTTAAGACCATCTTAGGATGCCAGGGAGCAATTTTTGTGGCTGCTCTGCTAGTACAGAACCTGATGTCCCTCCCACAGCCCCTCCCCATAAGTCCCATAAGCCCTCTTCCCTCCTCCCATTCCCTTAATCAACCCCCTAATCAAGCACCATTTCTCTGTCCTGGCAATCCCCTACAATCCTGCACCAAGCCTTTGCAGGACCCGGGCCCTCTCCTTCCTTCTTCTTGGGAATGATTTGATATGTGAGTTGTGTCTTGGGTATTCAGAGCTTCTGGGCTAATATCCACTTATCAGTAACTGCATTCCATATGTGTTCTTTTGTGAATGAGTTACCTCACTTAGGATGATATTTTCTAGTTCCAACCCTTTGCCTAAGGATTTCATGAATTCATTGTTTTTAATTGCTGAGTAGTATTCCATTGTGTAAATATACCACATTTTCTGTATTCATTCCTCCATTGAGGGACATCTGGGTTCTTTCCAGCTTCTGGCTATTACAAACAAGGCTGCTATGAACATAGTGGAACATGGGTCCTTATTGCATGCAGGGGAATCCTCTGGGTATATGCCCAGGAGTGGTAGAGCAGGGTCCTCTGGAAGTGCCGTGTAGAACCAACCCCCTGACTGATTTCCAGAGTGGTTTCACCATCTTGCAATCCCACCAGCAGTGGAGGAAAGTCCCTCTTTCTCCACATCCTCGCCAACACCTGCTGTCTCCTGAGATTTTAATCTTAGCCATTCTGACTGGTGTGAAGTGAAATCTCAGGGTTGTTTTGATTTGCATTTCCCTAATGACTAATGATGTTAAACATTTCTTAAGGTGTTTCTCAGCCACTCGAAGTTCTTCAGGTGAAAATTCTTTGTTTAGCTCTGTACCTCATTTTTAATAGGGTTATTTGGTTCTCTGGAGTCTAACTTCTTCAGTTCTTTGTATTTATTGGGTATTAGTCCTCTGTCAGATGTAGGGTTGGTGAAGATCTTTTCCCAATTTGTTGGTTGCCTATTTCTTCTTTTGATAGTGTCCTTTGCCTTACAGAAACTTTGTAATTTTTTGAGGTCCCATTTGTCAATTCTTGATCTTAGAGCATAAGCTATTGGTGTTCTGTTCAGGAACTTTTCCCCTGTGCCCATGTCCTCAAGGGTCTTCCCCAGTTTCTTTTCTAATTAGTTTCAGTGTGTCTGGTTTTATGTGGAGGTCCTTGATCCACTTGGACTTGAGCTTAGTACAAGGAGATAAGAATGGATCAATTCACATTCTTCTGCATGCTGACTTCCAATTGAACCAGCACCATTTGATGAAAAAGCTCTCTTTTTTCCACTGGATGTCTTCTCCTTTGTCTAAGATCAAGTAATCATAGGTGTGTGGGTTCATTTCTGGGTCTTCAATCCTATTCCATTGATCTACCTGTCTGTCACTGTACCAATACCATGAAGTTTTTAACACTATTGCTCTGTAGTACTGCTTGAGATCCGGGATACTGATTCCCCGGAAGTTCTTTTACTGTTGAGAATAGTTTTAGCTATCCTGGAATTTTTGTTATTCCCGATGAATTTGAGAATTGCTCTTTCCAACTCTATGAAGAACTGAGTTGGGATTTTGATGGGGATTGCTTTAAATCTGTATATTGCTTTTGGCAAGATGGCCATTTTTACTATATTAATCCTGCCAATCCACGAACATGGAAGATTTTTCCATTTTCTAAGGTCTTCTTTGATTTCCTTCTTTAGAGATCTGAAGTTCTTGTCATACAGCTCTTTCACTTATTTGGTTAGAGTCACACCAAGATACTTTATATTGTTTGTGGTTATTGTGAAGGGTGTCATTTTCCTAATTTCTTTCTCATCCTGCTTATCTTTTGAGTATAGGAAAGCTACGGATTTGCTTGAGTTGATTTTATAACCGGCCACTTTTTTGAAGTTGTTTATCAGTTGTAGGAGTTCTCTGGTGGAGTTTTTTGGGTCACTTAAGTAGACTATCATATCATCTGCAAATAGTGATAGTTTGACTTCTTCCTTTCCAATTTGTATCCCTTTGACCTCCTTATGTTTTCTAATTTTTCTAGCTAGGGCTTCAAGTACTATATTGAAAAGATGTGGAGAGAGGGGGCAGCCTTGTCTAGTCCCTGATTTTAGTGGGATTGCTTCAAATTTCTCTCCATTTAATTTGATCTTGGCTACCGGTTTGCTGTATATTGCTTTTATTATGTTTAGGTATGGGCCTTGAATTCCTGTCCTTTCCAAGACTTTTAGCTTGAAAGGATACTGAATTTTGTCAGATGCTTTTTCAGCATCTAATGAAATGACCATGTGTTTTTTTTTCCTTTGAGTTTGTTTATGTAGTGGATGGTATTGATGGATTTTTGTATATTGACACATTGCTTCATCCCTGGGATGAAGCCTACTTGATCATGTTGAATGATCATTTTGATGTGTTCTTGGATTTAGTTGGCAAGAATTTTATTGATTATTTTTGCATCAATATTCATAAGGGAAATTGGCCCGAAGTTCTCTTACTTTGTAAGATCTTTGTGTGTTTTGATATCAGCATAATTGTGGCTTCATAGAACGAGTTGGGTAGTGTTCCTTTTGTTTCTATCTTGTGGAATAGTTTGAAGAGTATTGGTGTTAGTTCTTCTTTGAAGGTCTGATAGAATTCTGCACTGAAGCCATCTGGTCCTGTGCTTTTTTCAGTTGGAAGACTTTCTATGACCCCATTTATTTCTTTAGGGGCTTTGGGACTGTTTAGATGATCTAATTGATGCTGATTTAATTTTTGTATTTGGTATCTCTCTAGGAAATTGTCCATTTCCTCCAAATTTCCAATTGTGTTTTGTTCAGTCTGTATTTCAATTGTATTTGTTTAATGATTTAAATTTTTTCTACATTTCTTTTTTAACAGTGTGTGTGCAGCTATGAGCATGTTGGGGTAGCACATGCCACAGAATATATAGAAATTAGAATATAACTTGATGGAGATGATTCTCTCCTTCTACTATGTGGGCTCTAGGGATTGAATTTAGGTCACGAGACTTGGCAGCAAGCAAACATCTTTACCCATTGAGACATATCTTAGCTTTAATGAGTACAATAAAGATGGTCCTACTGTGGATATCCTGTCACCCACAGCATAACTGGCAAGTTACAGAAATATGAAATCTTAGAAAGAAAATAACCTGATTCATTTTTTCATGAATAGAAATTTGTTGTAATAAAATGCTATTTTAAATCTGATTAATGAAAATATATGTGTAATTTTCCTTCTTTGGTTAAGTTGACATAAATAATCAAAATTAGTCATTATTATTTATTGAGCACTTAATGTGTCAACCCTATCAATAATATAATTGAGCAGGAATTGTCATGTTAATATCTGTTTCTGATGAGAATACAGCTAGACTCTTGTGTTAGCACAATAATGGAAGTGAGAGTTACACACTGGAGGCTGTTATCCTATAGTTGGCCTTGCTAATACATTTAAAAACACTTCTATGATTATATACAAACAGACTTTAATTTCAAAATAAATTCTAAAGACATAGAAGGGGGAACAAAATACCCATGAGAGCAGATACAGAGACAAAGTGTGGAAGAGAGACTGAAGGAAAGGCTATTCAGAGACTGTCCCAACTGGGGATCCATCCCATATACAGTTACCAAACACAGACACTATTGTGGATACTAACAAGTGCTTGCTGACAGGAGTCTGATATAGCTTTCACCTGGGAGGCTCTGTCAGTGTATGACAAATACAGAGGGGGATGCTCTCAGCCAACCATTGGACTTAACACAGAGTCCCCAATGGAGGAGCTAGAGAAAGGACCCAAGGAACTAAAGGAACTTGCAGTTCCATAGGAGGAATAACAATATGAACCAACCAGTCCCCTCAGAGCTCCCAGGGGCTAAACCACAAACCAAAGGGTACACATGGAGGGAGCCATGGCTCCAGCTGCATGTGTAGCAGAGGATGGCCTTGTTGGACATAAAAGGGAGGGGAGGCCCTCAGTCCTGTGAAGGCTCATTGTCCCAGTGTAGGGGAATGCCAGGACAGGGAAGCAGGAGTGGGAAGGTTGGTGAGCATGGGTAGGGAGGATGAAATAGGAAGTTTTTGGAGGGGAAATGAGGAAATGGGATAATATTTGAAATGCAAACAAAGAAAATATCTAATAATAAAAAAGAAAAAATAATACATAAATTTCTAAATAAAAAAAAAAGGAAGCCATACTGGATGATGAGCTTAGCCTTCACTTTGTAGAATGATATTTATAAACAGTTTCCTATTTGTTTTTTAATTAAGTATGACATTTCACTTCTCCATTAATTATCACCAAATGTTACATCCTGATAACTAAGTACCTAAAATTTAAAAAAATGCCATTCCTTTCCACTTGAGACTCTAAGTCAGGAACTATGGTATATTTGATGGATACTTTTAATATTTCAGTAATAAATTTGAAAAGATCATAATACCTATTTCATTATAAATGTAAACATGTGTGCACCAGTTCAACTAGAGTAAATTGCTATCGATCTTAAGTAAATTTGGTTTTTGACCTTTGTTCTTGAACTTGTATACATGGTATGGAATATGGCTCTGACCTAGGTTTTTTCCTTGTGGCTATCACAGTTGTCTGAAAGGCTATCCTCTTCACAGCATAGTACTTGAGTGCACTTGTAGAACGTTACATTTGGATTCACTTCTATCAACTTTATTTGGTTTATTTACATACTTGATGTTGGCACCCCATGATGTGATTTTTGTGTTATTTTAATTACTGAGATTTGTATATTGGTTATCATTCTCATTGCTGAGACAGAATACACCATGTCTTGGAGGGCACGGAGGCTAGAGAAGTTTGTGGATATGGCAGTAAGAATATATTAGCAATCAAAAGGCAGAGGATGTTGGGGTTAGAGTGATGGATCACTGACTAAAAGCACTTCCTTGTCTTGTGTTTTGGGCCCCAGCCACCATGTGGACCTTCACAACTATCCACTTACAGGTAGTCAGTTGGCCTCTTCTTGACTCTACTAAATATGTAAAGATTACACACGTAGCCAAAGCACACATACATTTTATGAAATAAAATGGCTCCTAATTACTTATTATACCCATAGCTTTATCAACTCTCAATATTTACTAGACAATATTTTATTTGTAGTAGTTGATGATTTATACAGAGACTTACAACTGGTTAAGGTGTAGAGAATATGAAAATGAAGAATGCTCATTTGTAAATATAACTGCACCCTCTTTTTCTAAGGCTCAGAGATAATTTTGGACTAGGGGATGGAAAGAATGTAAGAACTTGTTGAGCTGTGGTGGCACACACCTTTAAAATCAGCACTTAGGAGGCAGAGGTAGGTGGATCTCTGTGTCTTTAAGGCCAGCACTGTCTACATAATAAATTCCAGAACACAGGTAAACAGACATATAAACAAGCAGAATGTAATAACTAGAGTAGGTAAATTAATACAAGGAAATAGTTTTTCTGTGTGCACAATCAGAAAGTTGTACATAGAAGTTTTCAGAAGTTGTGGTAATATGCATGAACAACATGTAAACTAGGACAAATAACAGCACGGAGACGGTCGGTCACCCATCCCTAGCTGAGCAACAATTGACAGTTGGTAGCTGTAGAGTCAGTTTTTAAGTGTTGGCCCTGGAAATTTAAATGTGCTCCAGTGGAGGGCACAAATCCACATTGTAGGTAACACAACTTGGACTTGACGAATAAAAAGAGAAAAGACACAAAGTTGGTTGGAAAGAGAGGTGAAATCTGAATCTGGGAGGAGTTGAAATAGTCAAAACTCATTTGATGAAATTCACAAGAACTAATCAAAAAATAAAAGGAAAGTAAAAAGAGGTGGAAAAAGGAACCCTCCAACAAAGCAGGAGTGGGTCTTGAATGGTGTGGTTTAAGGAAGAGAGGTGAGCCTCCCTGTGATAGTCTTCCCTGATAGTCCCAGTAGACTGGCCTGGCCCCAATCCTTAAAAGAATCTACAGCCTCTCACAACAGCACCACTCAGTAAGTGTTCAGAACATGACTTTGTGAGGGACATTCCATGTTTATAGCATAGAATCTGCTGAGTATGAACACTTTGTGTGTGTTATCGGAAAACCCTAATATTTTGTCTATTAACAGTCTAGAAAAATTATTTGTATTTATGGTTATGTTGTGTTAAAACCTTCTCTTTCCTACTAATGTTCTATAGAAGCAAGGTTTCTCATTAAAAAACCCCGAATATTTTAAGAAGCTAGAAACAAACAGAACAGGATATTCAGAATACACTCCAGGTATTCTCCACCCAAAATCTCTTATTTACCTTGTAGTTGGTTAAAACTGTTCTCAAGGGCTTGTTCTCATTATCTCTTTGTTAACATGTCTCTTGACTCTAGTGGTGAAGGACTAGTTAGAACAAAAGATGTCATTTGGTAATATTGTTGAGGGACATTGCAGGTGGCAGGGTAGTGGTGGAGTGGAGGGTGGTAAGAATCTAAATTAAGCCATTCAAGGAGTAGTGGTATTTGTCTGTAATCTCAGCATTTGGGAAGCTGAAGCCAGAGGACTGTAAGCCTTGGACTAGCCATAGATTGATGGTGAGATTTTTCAAACCAGCAAAATGGATCTGTTCATGTTAGCCTTTCCAGAAAATGACTAAAGCTATAGAAAAATGCTTCCTATGCAGTTACCTTACTGTAATCAAATGTATTCCAACACTGGTTCCTGCTTGTCTTCTGCTTATGATACCTTTTTTTTTCTCCAAACTTAGACATTTCATCTCAGGATTAGGGTGTTAAGATAGGATGATAATTCTGGTAATCCAGGAAGAAATTAGGATATTCTAAGGAGAACATTTGCGTCTCTCACTCTGATCTGGATTGTTGAAACAAGACACAGCAAGGAGCTAGAGTTCCCTCTAGGAGTCTCATGGTGGGAGAAGTAAAAGGCTGAAGCCTGGTGCTAGTCAGAGAAGCCCTGTGTCTTCCAGAAAGAAGTTGTGGATAAAACAATCTGAGGCAGTAATGGTCAGTGATGAATAGAGCATGCCTTAGTAAATATGTTCAATTATACATAGCTCTTGCTTCCTAATTAAACTATATTGTTAATGTAGGATCCAGACTGTGTATGTATGCATGTGTGTGTGCTTGTGAGTATGTGTCTATGTGCTATATGTATATGGTATGTGCATGTATATGTGCTGTGTATGTGTGTGTTGTGTGCATTATGTGTGTATGTATGAGTATATATGTAGGTGTATATGTGTATATGTATGTGTGTGTTATATGCATGTGTGTGTACTCGTGTATATATATGTGTGTGTGCATGTATGTATGTATGTATATATGTATGTATGTGGCATGTGAGTGTGTGTTCTTCTCTGGATCTCTTTGTCACTCTTTACAATATGTCTATGTTTAATAAATCTTTTTTTCTGCTTTATACTATTTAAAAATAAAAGAAAAATACTGAATTATAGTTCCTGTGATACATTTTTTCTAATATTTTATTAAGGTAATAGCTTAAAAGCAAGTTGTGAAATGATTCCTTGTCTACTTCCTTGTAGTTTATGATTAATAGGTTTTTATCAATCTTTAAATGTTTGGTCAAACATATGAGTAAAGTCATACTGTCATAAACTTTGTGGTGAGTTTTAACAATTTGCTTCTTCAGTGTTTTCATTTTATAGTTCTCATCTTGTGATGTAGTTTTTCCTGTCATTTGCATTAACTTTTATCTTTCTAAAGACTTGTTTAGATGAGTTGGTCAGCCAGGGACTCCCTTAGGCCTTCTTGCTACATAGTAGTCAATGAGGGGCAGGGCCAGCGTTCCTTTGCCTGCACTGGGACCAGCACTGGCACCACTGGGCAACAGCCCTTTATATTTATTTTATCTATGCAGGTTTAGGAGCAATCTTTTCTTGTACTAAATTTAGTGTTTCTCATTTTTTCTTTCAGTTATGATTAAAATTACATACTGATGTTGTTGATCTTTTTAGGCAATTCAGTTTTCTGTTCTTTATTATGTTAGTGTCTGTTTTAATCTTTATCTCTTTCAGTCTTACATTAGGCTTATTTTCCTCTTCTTTTTCCAGTGTGATAAGGTAGAAGATTGCTGTCTTGGGTTGATATATTTCTTCTGTTTGAATCTAGGCTTTTAAAGTTAATATTTTCTAAGACCCACTCTGGAGGTCTATCATCAGGTTTTATTGCATTAACTTATTATCTCATATTATTTATTATTCTCTTGTACCTTTGTTCTTAATACTCTGTTGTTACTGACAAATATGTTACTCATATTGTATTTGCACATTTGTGCCTAGCCATATATTCCATAACATTATTTTGTAGAATTTCTATTTAAAGCCACTAAACGAAGGAGAAAACAAGTGATCATTATATCTTATAAAATTATATTGCTTCATCTACCAGGACTCTGTTTCTGTGATTTTAAGTTGTCATGTGAATTCACTTATCTTTGACCTGAAGAATTCTCTTTAGTATTAACTGTAATGTCATTCTGTTAGTAACTAGCTGTCTGGCATGTGTCCTTATTATTAATAGGGAAAGTTTCACTTCCTCTTCATTTGGGAACAATAGTTGGGTAAGAGGAGATTTTGGGTGTTTTTCTTTGAACAGTTAAATCTGGTAACCACTGATTCTCCTTACCTCCATTGCTTGTGCTGAGATTTCAGATGATATTCTTATTGAGATTCTATTGTAATGCCATCATTTCCTCTAGTCTGATTCGGTTCATAGGTCTTGGTGGTTTTCCTATTTGGAGTGTACAGATCTTTCTGGATATATAGGTTTTAGATTTCAGTAATGGAGGGAAGTAAATAGCTGTTATTTCTTTGATTACCTTTCCTTGTCTTACTCGCCTCTCCATGTGGGATGCCCATTGCAGGTCTGAATACTTATTTTCTTGTCCTAGGGCTGCGTCTCATTATTCCCCAGCCCACCTTTAGCTTATATGACTTCTAGGAATCTCTCTTCAAGTTTGCTCATATTTGCTTTCTTCAAGTCTCTTATAAAGTCACAGTTGATTTTTTTAAAGTAATTTTAATAGTTACTATATTGTCTAAGGACAGGCCTTCCATTTGTTACATTCCATGGCATCTCAGTATTTGTCTGGAGTATTCCACATAGAGTTTTAGTCATATCTTCATTTTCTTTTGCTGTGCTCGAGTTCTGGTAACACATTTATAATAGCCACTTTGAGTACTTTTTCTATTTAATTTGCTGTCTGGTCACCTTCATGGCTTCTTCTGCTTGCATCCACATCATTCCCCAGGGTGGGGCTCAGAATTTCCTCTGTTCACAGAGCTTTTGGGAACTGCACACTTTAGATCATGTGTTGCAGTAATTCCCAAGAACTCTTTGTCTCCTCCTGTGCTTATTTACTCAGTAGGTGCCTTGATATTGGTAATGGGACTTATTCTCTCTGTCTCCCAGTATTAAATCTGATGTGCAGAGAGGTGTAGGCACCTTTGATAAAAATGGCACCGGTATTGTTTTCTTCCACTCCTAGCCAGAGCTTGTCATTAAATTCCATTAATATCCAATTGTTGTTAATTGTTTTTATGTGACAGTTTGAACTCTACATTTCCTAACAAATGAACAGGTCAGGTTGTGGCTTCTGGCTGTTTTGGTGGCTACAGCAGCTTTAGAAATCAGCATTCTCACCTTTGGGATACTCCTCCTATGTGGATCTCCACTGTGTGCCAGCCTGTGTACAGTCTATGCCATATTTCTATTCAACCTAGGACTCTTCTTTTGCCATGTTTGCCAGTGTTGTTGAGGGTGCCCTCAGGTTTACACTTCTGTGTATTCTGTGACAGATGAAGCCAATACCATTTCAGGAAAATATTAGGAGTCTTTTGTTTTACATGTTCTTGGGAAAATCTGAGTAAAGTCTCTGAATATGGATGGAAACACTGTGGCAAGTACTTCCCCAAGTGACATCTCTGACTCAGGAGTGATGGGAAACAGGATAAGGACACCAGGGACCTAAAAATGGAGACTGTGAGAAAGTAAGAAGGAATTATATGGTACTGGATTATCAATACAAAAGATCAGAAGAAATATTTCACATACTGCTCATGTTACATACACTGCTCATGTTACACACACTGCTCATATACATGCGCACATTCCTATGAATAATAATAGTTCATTTGTTGAGTTTCCCTGCTCTCTCTTCTGCTTTAGAAAAAGGGGATTTCAAATATTATTTTGGTAATAGTTGTGCTGATAACATACATTTCAATGTATTTTATACTAAACCAGAACCAAAGTCTCACTCTCTCCATAAGCAAGTTGACTTCTTTGTCCTAGATGGGTTTTTTGAACATGGATTTATTTATATACAAAGAACACAAAATGAGCTTGTCTAGACGATGAGCTTAAAGAAGGCATAATAAGCTGTATCTTCGTAAACTTTGAGAGCTCAGCTTCCTATAGCTTTAAAGTGAAATATAGACTTGGCGAAGTTGCAAGATTGTCATGTATCTGATATTTTGTGTAGGATTTGTGGTTTGTCTGATTCTCAACCTGACATATGTTTTCACTACATTAATGAACCATTCACACTGTACGTGACAGGAAGCAGTGAAAAATAGAACATTAATGATGTTGAGATGTAACTTTAAAGCATCTCCTATGGATGTGGATTTTCATGATGTCCTTGTGTGAGCAAGGAAGGTGACTACTTCTTTTTCTCCCCTCTTCTTATAGTCTTTTCTGACTCAGCCAGGTCTCATGTAGCACAGACTGGCCTTGAAGTCAATATGTACCCAAAGATGACCCTGAATCTCTGATGTTCCTGTCACCACTAGAGTGTACTGGAGTGTGCCTCCACATCTTTGTGTGTCCCATCACCACAACCACACTGCCATTGCTGGGGAGAGATCTGAGGACACAGGCCTTGAGCATGTTCAGTAAGTTCTATATGAGCCATGCTCTAGCCTTCCTACAGAGTAATTTTCAGAAAATTTTTGGTATTTAACAGGAAGGAGGGCAGAGTGGAGAGGGGGTGAAAGGGAGAGAGGGGGGAGAAGCTGGAGGGAGACAAACAGTTAATTTCCTGCTCAAAATTGTTGAAAATAGAATATTTAAAAAGAGCCAGTTGGTAATGTGACTTTTTCTGTGACATATGTTCTGAAAACTAGGTCCTTCAAAATGATACAGGCTTACATTGCTCCTTACTTTGAAATAAAAATGATTCACAAAATTTGCTAGGCTTTAGACAACATAAACATTTCCAGTTTGTTGTTCAGAAGCTTACTGATGCTCAGTTCTCTCTGTATGTCTAAAAGACTCATGAATAATAATTTTGTTTTAACACGTATATGTTACTTGGATAAATTAGCATATTCCTTTATCATACTCCAGAGCTGTTTGGAAGCTAGACTGGAGTTGCAAATTCTCTCTCTCTCTCTCTCTCTCTCTCTCTCTCTCTCTCTCTCTCTCTCTCTCTCTCAAAAAAAATTCTATGAAATAGAAGAAAAACAAGACTGCTCAGTAGAAACCTTGCCATCATCATTAAAACAGTAAGCATTAGTGAGAATCCAGTTCTCTGAAGCTAGAAGATCACTTTGGATGAGTTCCCCAGTGGAAGTGGGCATTCTGCATTTCATCCTCCTGGTGGGACCACAGGAGCTCCCCTCCTTGGTGGTGGGACTTCACGTTGGTGTTTGTCTTTCTTCCTTTCCTAACTTCAGCCCCTTTTATTTCTATTGCTAGCTTTTACACTGATCTTCCTTGCTTTGAATAATTCAACCATCTAAATAAAAGTAACGACATCAAAGCATCCCAGCCTTAATATACTCCTTTCCAGTGTGAACGCCCGTGGGCTGATCTGAAGGATTAATCACCCAGGATAACAGCCCCCAGCTTTTCATGTGTTTAACACTCAAGTCGCTTTCACAAAACCCACTCTCCTTCCCTTTTGTTTTTGTGTTTAGTTTTCTAAACACTGTCATTCTGTTTCCGCTTCAGCTCCAGATCCTGGGGATGTCTTGGCACCAAACACATGTAAAACAAATAAACACCTTCTTGAACACTCTAACAAGTGCAGCAATTAGTCTCTGAGCACAGCTTGCTCTCCACCGCGGCAACTCATTTGGTGCCGGTTGTTATCGTAGGAGAACAACTTTGAATCAGCAACATTTGTGTGATTCCCTGGTTTTCACCCCTGTCAGCATGGCGGCTTCTGTGCATCCTTTTCATGTCTCCAGTTCTGTGCCTCTAGGAAACGACTGCTACTCAGCATACAGCACTTGACTCCTGTTTGTCACCTTGTCACACTCATGGAACTTTTGGCTGTGGGAGATCTTCATTCCATATGGGCTGAAATCACTACTCGCTGGGAATTACCGATTATTTTAGGCTGGACATTTTCCCCTTCCTTTTTTTTTTTTTTTATGCAGTAGCATTAACAGACATTGGTATGTTGTTATAAACAGACTACATCTAAGATGCAAAATATTACTTGTTGAGAACCCCATAAGTTTGTTTATTAGAAAAGGGAGAAAGCATTGACTTCCATTGTAGTGCCACAGTAGAGAGGCTATACTTACGAATTTGAAAGTCAGAAATATATCTTGTATCTGGGACTTTATCTTTACAAATCATTTTCTGTCTGTCGTGCTAGAGCACTGGACTAGCAGAGGAACCAAAATATCTTAAAATAATTCCTCTGTCCTGAGACAAAGGTTAGCAAGTCCTAAAGTACAATGTCTGTTTTCATCAGTGATGTCCAATGACTCATACTTTCTTGGGTAAATTTATGCTGTTTGGAAGCCAAATCAAGTATTTATACTTCAAGAAAACTTCCCATTAAACTTGGTTTCAGAGTACCAACATCTGCTTTATCTTAACATGGTTAGTCAGGTTTTTTGGCTTCTGTATTTAGTAAGGCTGAAAACAAATATAAAAGGAAATTTAATTTTTACCAAAGCCTAAACCCAAACCTACAGGTAGGTGTGTGTGACCTGTATTAGCTGAGTGACCCATCTAGAGTTCAGATGCACACTGTTTATAAATATGGCTAATTTACATGTTTAAAAAATCCCTTTATAGTTCTAAAACGCCACAATTTTTAATCGTATTGAGTATTCTTGCACATGCAAGATGTGTTGTAAATGTAACTTGATTTAATTATTTCATGCAAATTATAGGGGCAATTAAATATCAATTACTTAGATATCATGCTGGAAGCTAGGTAATGGGAGTACAACAAGAAAAATAAGATTCATATGATTGTGCCACTAGAGAGACTGTGATTTTGTATAAAAGAGAGCCACCCAGGAAGTATGGAGAACAAGTGCACACTGTGCTGAGTAGAAAGGGGCAAAGAAAGGGCCAATATAAATAAGACGATCAGAGGCGGACCAATACAGATGCTGACGCTCGCAGCCAAACATCAGACTGAACACAGGGGCCCAAATGGAGGAGTTAGGGGAAGTTCTGAAGGAGTTGAAGGGGTTTGCAACACCTTAGGAAGAATAACAATATAAACCAAACACCCCAAGGCTCCCAGGGACTAAACCACTAACCAAAGAGTATACATGCAGGGACCCATGGCTCCAGCTGCATATGTAGCAGAGGATGGCCTTATCTGGCATTAATGGGAGGAGAGGTACTGTGGAGTCTCTATGCCTCAGTGTAGGGGGATGGGAGGGCAGGGAGGAGGGAGTGAGTGGGTAGCTGGGGGAAACACCCTCATAGAAGCAGAAGGAGGGGGGATAGGATAGAAGGTTTGAGGAGGGGAAACCGGGAAGGGGGATAACATTTGAAATGTAAATAAATAAAATTACCAATAAAAATAATAAGATGAACAGGAAGGAGGCACTTAGGATTGCGTACAAGGGGTCTTTTTGTAGATTATGACCTTTATAATTCATGGTCACTAAAAAAGTTATATTGAATAGTTCTGTTTAACCAGCAATAGTCCTCGGAGAGGAGAATGTCATGGTAGGGGAAGAACACCAGACCTTGCTTTGTTCTTGTTACTGTTTACCAACATTTATCCAATGGGACATTAATACCTACTCAGTTGGTGGGACCTCATGCCTGATACTGCAAATCTAGCCAACCGCCCATGGCTGGAGAGGCTGGAGAGGTCATACACTTGAGAGAAGAACGTGCTACTGTTGTTTCCCTAAAAACCAATATAATTTCTAATTGTAATCTGAACACTTATTATATTCACTACTTCTTTTTGGAGTCTTTTGGCCTGGCTTGGGCTTCTGAAATCTCAAAAGTCCACCCCAGTAATACATTTTCTTTAACAAAGCCACTACTACTTCAACTAAGCCACAGCTCCCAAACCCTGTTAAAGAGTGTCACTGCCTAATGACCAAACATTCAAATCTATGAGTTCATGTGATTGGGTTTCCTCACTCAGGATGATAGTTTCTAGCGTCATTCATTTGCCTAAAAATTTCATGAACTCATTGTTTTTAATAGCTGAGTAGTACTCCATTGTGTAATTGTGCCACATGTTCTGTATCCATTCCTCTGTTGAGGAACATCTGGGTGCTTTTCAGTTTTTGGCTATTATAAATAAGGCTGCTATGAACATAGTGGAACATGTGTCCTTATTACATGTTGGAGAATCTTCTGGGTATATGCTCCAGGAGTGGTATCGCTGGGTCCTCAGGTAGTGCTAAGTCCAGTTTTCTGAAAAACTGCCAAACTGATTTCCATAGTGGTTTTACCAGCTTGTAATCCCATCGGCAATGGAGGGCTGTCCCTCTTTCTCCACATCCTCTCCAGGATTTGCTTTCCCCTGAGTTTTTGATCTTGGTCATAGTTACTGGTATAAGGTAGAATCTCAGGGTTGTTTTGATTTGCATCTCCCTGATGATTAAGGATGTTGAACATTTCCTTTTGTGTTTCTGAGCCATCTGGTATTCCTAAGTTGAGAATTCTTTGTTTAGCTCTGTATCCCATTTTTAATAGGGTTATTTGATTTCCTGGAATCTAACTTCTTGTGTTCTTTGTATATATTGGATATTAGCCCTCTATCAGAAGTAGGATTGGTAAAGATCTTTTCCCAATCTGTTGGTTGCCATTTTGTCTTATTGACTTAGAAAAGCTTTTGTGTTACAAAAGCTTTGCAATTTTATGAGGTCCCATTTGTCAATTCTTGATCTTAGAGGATAAGCTATTGGTGTTCTATTCAGGAAATTGTGTCCCGTGCCCATGTGCTTCAGGTTCTTCCCCACTTTCTCTTCTATTAGATTCAGTGTATCTAGTTTTATGTGGAGGACCTATATTCACTTGGGCTTGAGCTTTGTACTGGGAGATAAGAATGGATCAGTTTGCATCCTTCTACATGTTGAATGTCAGTTGACCCAGCACCATTTGTTGAAAATGCTATCTTTTTTTCCACTGGATGGTTTTTACTCCTTTGTCAAAGAACAAGTGACCATAGATATGAGGATTCATTTGTGGGTCTTCAATTCTATTCCATTGATCTATCTGTCTATCCATGTACCAGTACCATGCAGTTTTTTTTTTAATCTCTATTGCTCTTTAGTATAGCTTGAGATCAGGATGGTGATTCTGCCAGAAGTTCTTTTATTGTTGAGAATAGTTTTCTCTATCCTGTTTTTTTGTTATTCCAGATATATTTGGAAATTTCTCTTTTCCAAATTGAGTTGGAATTTTGATGGGGGTTTCATTGAATCTGTAGATTGCCTTAGGCAAGATGGCCATTTTTTTACTATATTAGCCCTGCCAATCCATGAGCATGGGAGGTCTTTTCATCTTCTGAGAACTTCAATTTCTTTCTTCAGAGACTTAAATTTCTTGTCATACAGATCTTTCACTTACTTGGTTAGATTCACACCAAGATATTTTATATTATTTGTGGCTATTGTGAAGGGTGTCATTTCCCTAATTTCTTTCTCAGCCTCTTTATTTTTTGAGTAGGGGAAGACTGATTTGTTTGAGTTAATTTTATATCTAGCTACTTGGCTGAAGTTGTTTATCAGCTTCAGGAGTTCTCTGGTGGAAGTTTTAGTAGGCTTCATCCCAGGGATGCAGGGATGGTTCAATATACAGAAATCCATCAATGTAATCTACTATATAAACAGGCTCAAAGAAAAAAAACCACATGATCATTTCATTAGATGCTGATAAAGCATTTGACAAAATCCAACATCTCTTCATGATAAAAATCTTGGAAGGATCAGGAATTCAAGGCCCATACCTAAGCATAGTAAAAGCGATATACAGAAAACCAGTAGCCAACATCAAACTAAATGGAGAGAAACTTGAAACAATCCCACTGAAATCAGGGACTAGACAAGGCTGTCCACTCTTTCTACCTATTCAATATAGTTCTTGAAGTCCTAGCCAGAGAAATTAGACAACAAAAAGAGGACAAATGGATTAAAATTAGAAAGGAAGAAGTCAAAGTATCACTATATGCAGATGATATGATAGTATACTTAAGTATACTATACAAACTTTCAACCAGAGAACTCCTGAAGTCTCTTGGCTTCTTATCACTGGCTGTATTATGCTCGTGCCAATATATACTCACCAAACTGCTAAGAGGTACAGTAGTTTCCAGAGTAGAAAAAACATTCTCCTTGTTATTTTTAAGTGAATGTCTAGCTTTTATTTATATATATATTTTCAGTGATAGAATGGTTTAAAAATCAGCAGACATAATTTTTTCCTCTTTCCATAATTTAGCAACAAGCAAGAAAAGCTAAGAGTCAGCATGACACATTAAGAGACCAGGCAGCAAGCAGACAAACAGGCTGCTGAATGGAGACATGTTGCTGCAGTCAGAAGATGGCCAATGGTATCTTCAATCTTAAATCCAGTCGCTACAAATACATCTGCATACTGCTTCTTGTGGAATGTTGAGCATTTAACTATTCTATTTTTTAGGTGCTGGATAAGGCTTTCCTTTGGTCTGCTTATAGGAATAAGCTAGATAGGTAGTAATGGCAGGTAGACTTTCTGCCTTAACATTGTGAGGTTTATAAATTACATGTGTGAAATAGGCTATGAATGAACAGCTCTGAATCTAAATTTTCAGCACAGATTCAGACTCAGCTGTGTTCCTTTCCCAAGAAGTGAATTTATCATGGGTGCCATCTTCTATGAGTTTTGAGTCACAAACTCCATCTACTTTCTTTAGTTGCTGAACCAGTAAGGGTAGCTTTTTATTTATTATCCATTTACCATGTACAAAAGAATCTCATTTTGTCCACTTCCTAGAAAATCTTATCAAAATGCCAAGTGTTATGTGCTGATAGGACTGAACTTGATAACAGCATTAGCAAATTTTTATTGGTTTTGCATAGAGAAAAAGCTAAAGTCCCTTAATAAAACTCATTCAATTCAGTCTATAGTATCACAAGGATGTCTATATCCAGAACTACACAAGCCAGGCTTAGATTTTAAAAGATGCTGAGAATGGGCCGTTTCAATATTTGCTCTTGGGAAAACAGTTATTGCCCTATGATGTAAAATCAAATCTATATGCTTGTAGGAATGTTTTACTGAATAAGTATTTCCAAAGTCTTAGATTCCGTCCTGGTGTGTTCAACACACTCAAAATACTTTGCCGTGTTTCACATGCTATATGGTTAGGCACTGTGATCTGGTTGGGGTATTGTATGACTGCCTATCCTATCACATTCTAGATAGTTTTACTAGGAAGGGTTCTCTAGAGAAACAGCCAATATAAGGCATGCATGCAGTTCAGAAAAGGAAATGTATACAATAGGGTCTAGACAATCCAGTAGTGGCTGGACAGGCAGAGCATCAGGTAGCTGCTTGATCCAGGGAACAGATGGCTCAAGGATCTGTCCTTAACAATACTGGAAGTCTGGGAATCCCTTGAATTGATGATGATATCAAGTTCACATCTGAAAATGCTGGGGTTTGAGATCAGTAGGTTAAGGTTGCATTGACAGATTTATTCATTCAGAAAGAAAATGGCCCACAGGTGTTCATACACTGCCTTCCTCAGGCTTCTCTGCATCCAGGCTCCTGGCCCATTGCAAGTGCCATCCACATTCAGGGATGATCTTTCTCTCCTGCTCATTTTCTTACGTGATACTCTCTGGAACCATGCCAGAAACACCAAGTATGTTCTCTAGTCCTAGGCAAATCCAACATCACAGTACCTTATGTGAAAGATGTAATGGACTCTGTTAATAGTTATAAGCAGATGAGCATATTTTACAGGTTGCAGATTGATTCCTGATTAGTTTTCATAGGCATTTGTCTATTTTGGCAGCCAGAATCTATACACTTTTATTTATTTATTCCTAACTTCTTTCATTTGTGCTATTTATTCCCAGAATGATGATTATGTAATAATGCTTTTCTTGTTGTTATTAAAAGAGAGACATTCTACAAATGTAGAATCTCCATTTGTACAGAGAGGCCAGTATAGATGTTGGGTAACCTTGCCTACTACTCTTCACCTTATTGTCTTGCAAAAGGATCTTTTCTGAAGTGGAAGCTCCAAGTTTAGGTGAGGCTGGCTGGCTAGTTAGCTCTCAGAACCCACCTACATCTGCTTCCCAGTGCTTGATTACAGGCAGAGACAGCCATGATTGAATTTGTCTTCTTTGTTTTCTTCATGCATACATCTATTTTATTTTGATCAAATATAACTTTCATTACCACCAACTCCTTCCAGGTCCTCCTTATAATCATATCTTTCTGTCTCTTGTACACACACACACACACACACACACACACACACACACTAGATCATATAATTAGTACAGCCCCACATCTATATAAACATAGGGCTATCCACTATAATTTGAGCAACTTACCATGAATGAAGAAATCCAACTTTCCCTGTCTGGGCAACCATTGAGTGCCTGTTGTCTCTCAAGCAGGAGCAGGGACTTATGGATTAATTCTCTCCTATGCAGGAATGTGTTCCTGACTGATCTTGTACTGGTCTTATGGAAGCAACCACAGTTAATGAGAGTTCATGAATGCAACTTCTAGTCATGATTAGAAGACATTGAAGAACCCTTCCTCCCTATCTCATCCTTTCTGCTTCCTCTTCCACAATGTTCCTTAAGCATTAAATTGTGTGTTTGTGATATAAATGCCCAATCTGGAGAAAAGCGCTCCATGGTCATTTTTTTCTCTGTAATTTTATCATTTTTGGCCCTTTCTCCACTGCCAAAGCACCTTCTCTATTAAGCATTATGACTTAGACTATTGTATGCATGCAAAGAGAAGCAGTCAGAAGGCTCTTATCTAGATATTGGCTTAGCAAAATTACAGGAGTGAGCTCCTCTGTGGTCTGTTTCCTCTTTATTTATGGATTCTTGACCAGGTTTACAAATTGGGCATGGGTTCTCTTGTGTTAAGCAGGCCTTAAATCCATCAGATAACTTCTGGTTTCCCTGAAACACATTCTTTACAATTGCAAAAATAAGCATATCTTTGAAAGTTAGTCCCTAATGCAGTTCAGAGATCTGCACTGGGCAAGTCTGATGGTACCTTTGTTCTTGCAGCAGTGCGCATAGCACCTTGTGAGACTACAAAGGCTGGCCATAAAGGAGGAGGCTTCCAGTCCAGTTTCAGCTTGATCTCTTCAAGGATTCTGACCAGTGTGTGTGATGTCTTCAGCACTAGGATCTTATTTACATTTTGTTGGGCAGCCAAGCTCAAAACCAACAGTCAGGATTGTTTTGTGAGTCTTTTTTTTTTCTTTTTCTTTCTTTTTTCTTTTTTTTTATTCGATATAATTTATTTACATTTCAAATGATTTCCCCTTTTCTAGACCCCCCACTCCCCGAAAGTCCCGTAAGCCCCCTTCTCTTCCCCTGTCCTCCCACCCACCCCTTCCCACTTCCCCGTTCTGGTTTTGCTGAATACTGTTTCACTGAGTCTTTCCAGAACAAGGGGCCACTCCTCCTTTCTTCTTGTACCTCATTTGATGTGTGGATTATGTTTTGGGTATTCCAGTTTTCTAGGTTAATATCCACTTATTAGTGAGTGCATACCATGATTCACCTTTTGAGTCTGGGTTACCTCACTTAGTATAATATTCTCTAGCTCCATCCATTTGCCTAAGAATTTCATGAATTCATTGTTTCTAATGGCTGAATAGTACTCCATTGTGTATATATACCACATTTTTTGCATCCACTCTTCTGTTGAGGGATACCTGGGTTCTTTCCAGCATCTGGCAATTATAAAAAGGGCTGCTATGAACATCGCAGAACATGTTTCCTTATTACATGGTGGGGAGTCTTCTGGGTATATGCCCAGGAGTGGTATAGCAGGATCTTCTGGAAGTGAGGTGCCCAGTTTTCGGAGGAACCGCCAGACTGATTTCCAGAGTGGTTGTACCAATTTGCAACCCCACCAGCAGTGGAGGAGTGTTCCTTTTTCTCCACACCCTCTCCAACACCTGCTGTCTCCTGAATTTTTAATCTTAGCCATTCTGACTGGTGTAAGGTGAAATCTTAGGGTTGTTTTGATTTGCATTTCCCTAATGACTAATGAAGTTGAACATTTTTTAAGATGTTTCTCCGCCATCCGAAGTTCTTCAGGTGTGAATTCTTTGTTTAACTCTGTACCCCATTTTTAATAGGGTTGTTTGGTTTTCTGGAGTCTAACTTCTTGAGTTCTTTATATATATTGGATATTAGCCCTCTATCTGATGTAGGATTGGTGAAGATCTTTTCCCAATTTGTTGGCTGCCGATTTGTCCTCTTGATGGTGTCCTTTGCCTTACAGAAACTTTGTAATTTTATGAGGTCCCATTTGTCAATTCTTGCTCTTAGAGCATACGCTATTGGTGTTCTGTTCAGAAACTTTCTCCCTGTACCGATGTCCTCAAGGGTCTTCCCCAGTTTCTTTTCTATTAGCTTCAGAGTGTCTGGCTTCTCTGCTCAACAACTTTTAAAGACTTGTCCAGAACTGGGATTTTTGTCTGAGTGTCTTATTTCTAGAAGGAGCATTATCTCCTTACATAAATGTGACTTTTTTCTTTTATTGAAAGAGATTTTTCCCATATTATATATTCTGATATGATTTCTCCTCTCCCAACTCCTCTAATACCCTCCCCACCTCCACTTCTAACAAAATCCATGTATGTGCTTTGCATTTCTCCTTAAAAACCAAACAGGCATCTAAATATTAATAATAATATAATAAAAACAACATTGTAATGTGACAAAAACAAAACAAAATGATCAAATAATCAGCAACAACAAACCAGAAGAAAAGACCCAAAGAAAAAGAGCAAGAACCATGTATAAAGGTAGAGACATGTATTTGCATAAATAGAAATCCCATAAAAGCAAAATCCTGGTTGCCATAGCATGTGCACAAAGAATGTAAGAAATAAAGCAAAGTAAATAAAAAAGAATAAAGACAAAAATAAAAATAGATAGAAGCTTTCTTATATATTCTATACAGTATATAGTATATAATAAACAATATAGAATAAATAATATATAATTATTATGTAACATGTAATATGTAGCATATAATATATAATGTATAAATATAATATATAATGTAATATATGCATATGAAGGCAATATAAATGAAATTGCAATCAATAGGGGAAACAGTCACAAATGGACATCTCTCCTCACCAAATGAAGCTTCTAGTACCAGAAATAAGATACATCTGATCAAGCCATTGGACAAATGGTTCCCATGGTAACCCCCAAAACAGCCCAATCTTTTGCCAAGGCTGTTCACCACAAACTGACCTTTAAGACCCTATTGTCGGAGACAGTACATACACAACACATTTACTATGAAGAAATTGATATCTTCCTAGAGCCTTTACACCCATGGACTAGAGTTCATGGGATTGGAAGTTACTTAAAACACTACTGCAGGAGAAAATTATGTAGCCACTCAGCTATAAATCCTTTGATCTACAATGATGCCTGCCTTGCAAGATACACTTGTGCAACAGGGGCATAAAGTTTATTGTAGTAATTAACCAATATCTGATTGGATTTAAGACCTATTCCATTAGTTGGAACCCACCCAACTTGAGCAAAAATGCTTGAGTGGAACATGAGACCAGGTAGGGCAGGAACTTATGGAAAATCCCCAAACGACTCTTCTGTTAAGTGAAAGTTGTACTTTCACTTATAACTGGACAATGTACAGAGAGTGAGGGACATTGGAACATTCAGTCCTAAATGTTTTTATTAAATCTTTTCTCTGTTGGCTCAGGGAACCCCATGGAAGAGAAAGTGGAAAGATTCTAAAAGTCAAAAGGGATGGAGAACAGCAAGGAAAGAAGGCCCTCTAAATACGTTAGGACTGACACACATATGAACTTACAGAGACTGTGGCAGCATGCACAGGCCCTGGACAGTGTAATTGCCAGCAGTTACATTGAATGGGTTACGTGGAAGAGAAGCTGGGGACGTATGGGAAGGCGGTGAGAGAAGAACAAGACCAAGACCAGTTGCTGATCAAGGTCCCAAGGTTTAATAGAGGACTCCAAATATCTAGGCTGGGGGTGGAGGTGGGAGTGGGGGAGAACCCTTCCCCCAAACGCTGGAAACTCTCCTCAAAAGGAGTTAGGTTGCTCAGCAGGTGGCTAGTATCTCTCAGGAAACTGCAGGCCCTTGAAGAACAATGGGCTACATCTTGGTCTGAGTGCTCCACCCCAGGTGGAAGGGATTATGGCTAACATAGGAGTTCCTGCTCAAAGTCTGGGTGAGGAACTTCACCTTGGTCGATGTCAAGTTCCTGCAAACGGCATGGCACCCCAATAAGGCTTTCTATAGGACAGGTGTGTGCCAGATGGGGACCCACAACAAGAGAATTAGACAGGTGTCCCCCATCCCTAACACAGAAGCTAATTCTAGTTGATAACTACTCACAAATGAAAAATTTGTTCTCTTCAATGGAGTATTATCAGGGGTACAAGTACCTTACTCTTAAGGTAAGGCCCCATGCATGCCCAGTAGTATATAACCATCACAAAATAAACTCATTTTTTCTTTGAAAGTTCTTTTTACTTCATATGTTAATCATTCCTTCATGGGAAAATGTGTCAAAATCCTAACATTATGAAATTTACATCATTGTTTATGTAATCACAATTGTCTATTAGTTCTTAGACCCATTGCCTATCTTTTTTCTACTCTCTCTTCAGTCTCCTTTCCTCTTATAACATGCACCCTATTATTTTATTAATCAGCACTTTTCAACAATTACATTTTCTTAAAGCCTTCTCTCTCTCACCCCCCCAACACAATGATGTTGAGAACCAAGATTCAGAATGAATTTAAGTGGGGACAAATAAATCTTTTACAAATGCACTGAACTCTATTTCCAGTGCTTGGTTTGTAGATCCCCAAAACAATAAAAAGAAACAGAAATTTAAATGAAAATAATTGTTTTTATCATTATATGATGAGTATTTACTCTTGTTCTTTTATTATTTTACCTTTTCATTTTATATTACTTTCACTGCCCCCTTCCCAGTTACCCCCTCCCAACCACTCTTCTCCCCCCTCCCCCCCCTTTTTTTTGTTGTTGTTGTTTGAGACAGGGTTTCTCTGTGTAGCCCTGACTGTCCTGGAACTCACTCTGGAGACCAGGCTGACCTTGAACTCAGAAATTCACCTGCCTCTGCCTCCCAAGTGCTGGGATTACAGGCATGCGCCACCACTGCCTGGCTTCCCCCTTCCCTTCTTTTGTGAGACCCCCTTCCCTGGCACTTTATGTCTCTAGAAGTCTAGGAACTTCATCTTCCACTGGGGCCAGACTAGGCAGCCCAGCTAGAAGAAAATATACCATATACAGGCAACAGCATTTGGGATAGCCTCCATTCCAGTTGTTCAGGATCCACTGAAAGCAAAGATGCACATCTGCTACATATGTATGGGGGACCTAGGACCAGCCCACATATGTTCTTTGGTAGTTCAGTCACTGACAGCCCCAAAGGTCCAGGTTAGTTGATGCTTTTGGTATTCCTGTGGAGTTCCTGTCACCTTTGGGGCTTGCAATTCTTCCTCCTATTCTTCCATGAGTATCCAAGTTCTATCCACTATTTGGCTCTGGGTGTCCGCATCTATCTGGGTCAACCTCTGGGTGGAACCTCTCTGAGGACAGCCATGCTTGGCTTATGTCTGTGAACATAACAGAGTATCATTCATAGTATCAGAGATTGGTCCTTAGCCATAGATGGATCTCTGTCCCCTAATATTTAGTCAGTGCATTTATCTATTTTAAAATGTACTACTTTAGAAAGCTTTTAAAATAATAAGTTTCAACATGGCCTTTTGAAACATTTTACATACTATTTTACTTCCCTCTTTTTACTCTTCTTTTCATCCTCACACTTAGCCCTCCATATTACTTTTATTCCCATTTTCCACCTCATACTACCTTTGCTATATACTTCTCTTAAACTCTCTCTCTCTTCTTCCTTCTACCCCCCATCTACATTCCTGAATACTACCTTTTATCATTTTATTCTAAGTATCTGTACAAAGGTGAGCTGTGTTTATGTAGACAAAGAAGAGATAGAGCCTATTTTTTAATCCATTCAGCTAGTCTATGTATTTTGATTGGGACTTGAAGCCATTAATACATAAAGTTATTATTGAGAGGGGCGGGATAATTGTTCTTGTGTTCCTTTTGTGCTGTTGGAGTTCTTATTACTACTTTGAATTGTTATTGTAGGGCGATTCTTTTTTCTCTGTAGTTCCTTGGTTATGTGTATTTTTTTCAGTTCTATGCATTCCTTCAAATATGCTGGTGGACAGGAATATTTTTAGGCTGTTTATATCATGATATTTTTCTTTTCTTTTAACTCTTGAAGGGAATTTTCATGGCTAATACGCTGGTGTCAAATCTGTTCTACTTTGTTTTCTGTTGCCATAATTTTTTTTAAAAAATGACCAAAACAAACCTTGGGAATAAAGGGTTTATTTCTCTTTGTAGGTTTCATAAGATCATGATAGGACACCAAGGCAAGAATTCATGCAAGGCAGGAACCTAGAAGCAGGAAGTGAAACAGAGGTCATGGAAGAGCACTGCTTATTGGATTGCTCTCTATGACTTTCTCAGTCTGTTTTCTTGTGTGACTTGGGAACATCTATCTGCTCAGGAGTGGCACCACCGGCAATATGCTAGGCCTTCCCACATCAGTTAGCAATAAAGGAAACATCCTACAGACATGTCTATAGGCAGTCTGATGAAAACATTTTCTCAACTGAGATTTCCCTTTTCTGATGAGCTTCATTTGTGTCAAGTTGACCAAAAACTAACCTTGACAAGATCTGTGGTCTTTTAGTACTGCTAGTAATATAGTCAGAATAAATTAATCCAGGAGCTTCTGATTTTAAAGTTTCCTTTGACAATTCAATGGTCATTCTAATGCTTGTCTTTGTTCTGCATGTTTGTCATCTTAACTATAATATGTTGGGCAGAAAATTGGTACAACCATTCTGGAAATCTCTGGTGGTTCCTTCGAAAACTGGGCACCTCACTTCCAGAAGATCCTGCCATACCACTCCTGGGCATATATCCAGAGGATTTCTCACCATGTAATAAGGATACATGCTCTACTATGTTCATAGCAGCCCTATTTATAATTGCCAGATGCTGGAAAGAACCCAGGTATCTCTCAACAGAAGAGTGTATGCAAAAAATGTGGTATATCTACACAATGGAGTACTATTCAGCCATTAGAAACAATGAATTCATGAAATTCTTAGGCAAATGGATGGAGTTAGAGAACATCATACTAAGTGAGGTAACCCAAACTCAAAAGGTGAATCATGGTATGCACTCACTAATAAGTGGATATTAACCTAGAAAATTGGAATACCCAAAACATAATCCACACATCAAATGAGGTACAAGAAGAAAGGAGGAGTGGCCCCTTGTTCTGGAAAGACTCAGTGAAGCAGTATTTGGCAAAACCAGAACAGGGAAGTGGGAAGGGGTGGGTGGGAGGACAGGGGGAGAAAGGGGGCTTATGGGACTTTCGGGGAGTGGGGGGCTAGAAAAGGGGAAATCATTTGAAATGTAAATAAAAAATATATCGAATAAAAAATATGGTGGGCAGAGATTCTTTTCTGATCCTATATAGTTAGTGTTCTATATACTTCTTGTATCTGAATGGGCATCTTCTTTCTTGGTTTTGGGAAAATTCCTTCTGATTCTGTTAAAAAACTGTTGTGTACTTTTGCTTTGAAATTATTCTTCTATGCTCATGATTCATAGATTTGGTTTTTTCATGGGTGTCTCAGATTCCTGTATATTCTATTTAGCAGTTTGTTTTATGTTGATTTTTTTGACTGAGTATTCAAATGCTCTATGTTGTCTTTAGGTCCCAATATTCTGTCTTCTATGTGATCCATTTTGTTGGCAAGGTTTTTGACTGAGAGTTTTGATTAAGATGCTGAATATTTCATTACTACTTTCATTTTAGTTTGGGTTTTTGTTGGTATTTCAATCTCTTTGTTAAATTCGTGTTTCACATGATGAATTGTCTTGATTATTTCATTTAGTCATTTGTATTTTCTTGGATGTTACTCAAGAATTTAGTGTTAGTCTCTTTAAGCTTTTTAGGTATTTATTCACTTCCCCTTAAAACTCCTTAAATTTATTGAACACATACTTTATATGATTCTTTTAAGTTCTGTATATTGAGAGTCATCTGAGCTGCTTTCATAGGGGAACACTGATGTAGAATGGGTGAAGCTTTAGAGGGACATGTATTGTTCTTTGATATTGTTTGTGTTTTTGCACTGTGATCTTGGAATCTTAAGTCCAGTTGTTGACTGTGAGCTTTGATGAGTTTCTAGTCCATCTATGTTGAGTGGACGTTTGGTTCTGTTTTTTTTTATTGTCCTATTATAGATCAGATAAGAAGTACTTGAGGCTTAGTCTTTTCTTTCTTTCTTTTTTTTAATTCTTTAGCCTTTTTAAAAGGTTCATTCCTTATACCCCTCCTAGTCTACCCTCTGACTGTTCCTTATCTCATACCTCCTCCCCAGTCTCCAAGAGGATGTCCCTACTCCCCACTTCTCTCCCCCACCCCACCAGACTTCCCCATTCTACAGGGCCTCACGTCTCCCAAGGGTTAGGTGCATCTTCTGAGGCCAGACCAGGCAGTCCTTTGCTCTATAGGTGTCTGGGCCTCATATCAGCTGGTGCATGCTGCTTGGTTGGTGGCTCATTGTCTGAGAACTTTTTGGGGTTCAGGTTAGTTGAGACTGCCAGTATTCCTATGTGGTTGCCCTCCTCAGCTTCTTCCAGCTTTTCCCAAATTCAACCACCGGGGTCCCTGGCTTCTTTCCATTGGTTGGGTGTAAGTATCTGCATCTGACTCTTTCAGCTACTTGTTGGGTCTCTTGGAGGGCAGCCATGTTTGTCTCCTGTCTGTAAGCACACCATAGCATCAGTAATAGTGTCGGGCCTTGGAGCCTCCCCTTCAGCTAGGTCCCAATTTGAGCTTGTCACTGGACATGCTTTCCTTCAGGTTCTTCTCCATTTGTCCCTGCAGTTCCTTTTGGCAGGAACAATACTGGTTCGGAGTTTCTGACTATGAGATGGCAACCCTATCCCTCCACTTTATGTGTCTTTCTACTGGAGGTGGATTATGCAATTCCTATCAAAATTCTAACATAATTCCTCAAAGACATGGAGAAAGTGATTCTCAAATTTATCTGGAAAAACAACAACAACAACAACAACAAAACAGAAAATGATTCTTAACAAAAAAAGGACCATCCCTGACCTCAAGCTATACTACAGAGTAATTGTGATAAAAACTACAGGGTATTGGTACAGAGTCAGACACATTGATCAATGGAATAGAATTAAAGACCCAAAAATAAAACCACATACCTATGGACACTTGATCTTTGACAAAGAAGTTAAGAATATATAATGAAAAAAAGAAAGCATCCTTATTAAATGGTGCTGGTCTAACTGACAGTCTGTATGTAGAAAAATGAAAATAAATCCATATTTGTCACCATGCACAAAGCTCAAATCCAAATGGATCAAGGACCTCAACATAAAGTGAGAAACACTGAATCTAATAGATGATAAAGTGGGAAAGAGCCTTAAACTCATTGGTAGAGGGGGAAATTTCCTAAAGAGAACTCTGATGACTCGAGCTCTAAGATAGAGAATTGATAAATGGGGCTTCATGAAACCAAAAAGCTGTGTACGGCAAAGGACATAGTCAATAGGACAAATTGGCAACCTACAGATTGGGATCTTCACAAACCCCACATCTGCTAGAGACTAATATCCAAAATATATAAAGAACTCAAGAAGCTAACCAAAAAAACCAAACAACCCAATCAAAAACATAGGTATTGACCTAAACAGAGGCTTAGTCATTCAGGGATTCAATATTGATGTGTGACTGGAGAGATACTGGCTTATATTATGAAAAATAAGTGAATAAAAATTACATCAATTAAAATATTAATTACTGACACAGGGCATACGATCAGTGGAGAAGCTGGGACAGAAGTCTACCTGCCACCATTGACATCAGGGAGCCAGGAGACTCCACAGCCTTCTGTGCATAGCCCGCCAGGAGAGAGTGATCTCCCAGCAGAATTTTCACTTCTGAGCACAGAGGTAAGATCTCTGCCTTCTATCTGGAGGGGAAGAGATAGGATCACATAGGGCATAAGATCAGTTGTGCAGGTGGGACGGAAGTCTTCCTGCTGCCATTTACACCAGGGATCCAGGAAACTGCTCCGCCTTCTGTGCCTTCCCCATGAGGAGAGAGTGATCTCCCAGCAGTGCTTTCATTTATGAGCTCAGAGGAGTAAGGACACAGGCTTACAGGCCCACAGGACCGAACAAACTCCAGCCAGAGACAACAATAACAACTAGCACTAGAGATAGCCAGATGGCAAAAGGCAAGCACAAGAACCCTACCAACAGAAACCAAGGCCACATGGCAACATCAGAACCCAGTTCTCCCACCACAGCAAGTCCTGGATACCCTAACACACCGGGAAAGCTCGAGTTGGATTTAAAAATCTTATCTCATGATGCTGATAGAGGGCTTAAAGAAAGATTTACAAAACTCCCTTAAAGAAATACAGGAGATCATGGGTCAACAGGCAGAAGCCCTTAAAGAAGAAACACAGGAATAGAATCCCCTTTAAGAATACCTGGAAAACACAAACATTCAAGTGAAGGAACTGAAGAAAACCATCCAGGATCTAAAATTGGAAGTAAAAACAATAAAGAAACCACAAAGTGAGACATCTCTGGAGATAGAAAACCTTGGAAAGAATTCAGGAGTCATAGATGCAAGCATCAACAACAGAATACAAGAGATAGAAGAAAGAACTTCAGGTGCTGACAATACCATAGAAAACATTGACTCAACAGTCAAAGAAAATGCAAAATGCATAAAGCTGGTATCCCAAAACATCCAGGAACTCCAGGACACAATGAGAAAATCAATCCTAAGGATTATAGGTATAGATGAGAGTGAAGATTTCCAACTTAAAGGACCAGTAAATATCTTCAACAAAATTTTAGAAGAAAACTTCCCTATCCTAGAGAAAGAGATGCCCATGAACATACAAGAAGCCTTCAGAACTCCAAACAGACTGGACCAGAATAGAAACTCCTCCAGGCATATAATAATCAAAACACCAAATTCACTAAACATAGGAAGAATATTAAAAGCAGTAAGGGAAAAAGGGTAAGTAAGTTATAAGAATCACACCAGACTTCTCACCAGAGACAATGAAAGCTAGAAGATCCTGGGCAGACCTCATAAAGACCCTAAGAGAGCATAAATGCTAGCCCAGGCTACTATACCCAGCAAAATTCTCAATCTTTATAGATGGAGAAACCAAGATGTTCCATGATAAAACCAAATTTACACAATATCTGTCCCCAAATCCAGCCCTACAAATGATAATAGATGGAAAATGCCAACACAAGGAGGAAAAGCAAGAAAGTAATCTTCTTCCAACAAACCCAAAAGAAGATACCCATACAAACATAAAAATAACATCGAAAATCGCAGGAAGCAACAATCATTATTCCTTAATATCTCTTAACAACAATGGACTCCCCAATAAAAAGACATAGAATAACAGAAAAATTCCTCATGTAAATCTTCAATTTTATCAGAAAATGTTTGTAATTCCCCTTTTTAATTAATTTAGTAATTTTTTTATGTCTACTATTTTATCTGCATTATTTTTCATGATAATCTTCAATTTTAATGTCTTTCTATGTATTTCCTCTATTTTGTCAGAAATGTTTTCAATGTAAATCTTTGATTTTATCACAAATGTTTCTAATTCCACCTTCAATTAATTTAGAGTTTTTATATTACCATTTTACATGTAAAATTTTCCATGAAATAGTCAATTTTAATGTGTTTGTCTATATATTTCTTGAATTATACCAAAAATATTTTCCATGTAATTCTCCAATTTTATCTGAAAATGTTTATAATTCCACCTTCAATCAACTTAGAATTATCTTTATGCCTATCATTGTATCTGAATAATTTCCATGATAATCTTTAATTTTAACATGTTTTTCCATATATTTCTTCAATTTTATCAGAAATATTTTCCATGTAAATCTTTTATCATAAAATGTTTATAATTCCACTTTCAATCAACTTAGGAATACTTTTATGCCTACCATTATTATATCTATATAAAATTTTCCATGATAATCTTCAATTCTAACATGTTTTTCTACAATTTTATCAGAAATATTTTCCACATAAATCTTCAATTCTATCACAAAAATGTTTCTATTTCATATTTAAATTAATTTAGCAATGTTTTTATGTATACCACTTCACTTTAATTTTCCACAAAAATTGTCAATTTTAATGTGTTTTTCTATGTATCTCTTCTATTTTATCTGAAATATTTTCCATGTAAATCTTTAATTTTATCATAAAGTGTTTTTACTTCCCTTTCCAATAAAAATATTAATTACTAAAGTTGTTTGTTATAGAATATATCAATCTCTGCATTAAAAGCAAATACTTCATCTTCCTTCCTCAAAGGTTATGAGTACCTAGTATAATACAGAGATTATGCCAGAAGGGTCAATACTATATGTTCAGATGCTTATGATCTTGCTTGGCATTCAACCTTGAGCTTATATTCAAGAATTATGTAGGAAAATTTTTGGAATAATTAAAAACAACCTTGAAGCAGTGAAAAACTCATCTATATAGAATTTATTTATTTTGCTGTTAAATTGCCCTTTGAAAGCTGATTATCATGTTTGGTCATTGTGAGGCTAATGCCCAAGTAACATATTACTGTGGGCAAAAGAATGACTATTTCTATAATTGAAATGGATCAGAATATCTTTAGTGCAATGAAGAGCATAGCGTTAGAATTCAGTGCATACTCCCAGGGGAAATGTTTTCGAATTCAGCCTAATCAGGATCAGGTACATTGCACAGGCAATGGAAACACTTAGAGGAGAATAGTTCTGACATACTCTGTGCTATTTTGAGGATTGAATGATTTCCTTGTACTCCTCAAAGCTCTTGTGATACAGAAAATCATCACTTGCTTGATCTAAGCAAGTATTTGAAAAAGATAGGTCTGTCCTTGACAGAAGACATCAATTTTACTCATCATTTTGTATTCAGGATCTATGTAAAATGAAGTAATTTACATGTATTATGCAATGATTTCATTTCCGTAGTAAATTTTCTGTGTGATAAGAATTCGATAAAGGCTAAAATTAGTCTTTATATAACTACTTCAGTGAAGAAGACCAGAGCTACCCCTAATATTAACTGAAAGTACTGTAGGCAAAGATGTTGCTTTTCTACCTGACCTAGAAATTCTGAAAACAGCCTAAAATTAACCTAGAAGAATGAAGAGGGAATCTGATGATGCGAGAAAGTACATTACAACTGTGTTTGTAGATAATGAAGGATAGATATATGAACTAGCTATCATACTGAGTGTGTAAAAATATAAAGAAATATTTAAGGTTTAAGTGGAGATCATTTTTGCTGGATACTATATATTCTAAGATTCCTTCATCTGAAATTTAGAAATAAGAAACTGAAGCTCTTGCAGACAGAGAAAGCTGACTAGAACATGTAATCTCTAGCTGTTTGGAGAATTACTCTTCATTTTTTATTTTTACATTTTTTATTCATATAAAAGCACAGCAACTGTTAGTAAGATCCATTTATCATCAGCATTGTAAGATCCATTTATCAAGTATCTCTGCTATCTCTAACGAGCTTCTGTGTAACTTTTTCAGAGATTCATTTTGTTTTGTTTAAAATTTATCAATTTAGTTTTTTATATGTATATAATGTGTTTTGATCAAATTCATTCTCTTACCTTTACTTACTCTTCAGTTCCTCTTGCCTCTCCATCTAAGGTCTATAATTTTGCTTATTTATTCACACAAAGAAAACTGTGTTATAATGTATCAAGAAGAAGATTATATAATATTTGGAGGAAAATGAGGAGGTTTATGGATAGGTAGATGAGAGAAGACTGGAGGCTCAATTTGGTCAAAACCCATTGTGTACAGTACCCCTATATATGTTATATGAATGTGGATTTTCTGTGTGCACATGTGTGCTATTCTACTAACTGTTGTACTATAATATTTGTAAGCATTTAACAGAGTATCTGATATGTATTCCATATGTGGTAAAATTAACCATAATCAGAGTTTTCTCTTAATAGTGTTTAAGAACCTACACATAGATGGATGCACTTTAGTGTGTTTCTCTATTATCTACACAGGCTTTTATTAAACTCTGTATTATAATTTTTCATGCTAGCATAACTCTATGAAAAGGAAGCAATTAGAATATTCCTTAATCTCAATTTAGTGATCAAAATAAATCAAATAACTGTCCCTAACAACTATACTGCAGTAAGAACACATATTATTATTAGCAAATTTCCATTTCCTATGGTTGAAGGGTGGTTATTGTCTTAATATTTATGTGCTTTCCCAAAGCTTTTAAATTGGGCAAAAATAAAAAATAAGAATTCATTGAGCATGTTGGGACGCAAAGGCAGGCGGCGCTCTGTGAGTTTCAGACTAGCATGATCTACAAAGTAGTTCCAGGGCATTTGAGTTATTACACAGCTGAAAGCCTGATTAAAAAACAAAACAAAACAAAGCAAAAAAAGGAAAGAAGAAACACAAAACAAAAACAAAAACAAACAAAAGAACCACCCCCCCCCACCACCAAAAAAGAATTGAGAACTCTATGTAAATCTATATAAACATTATATTACAATTTTAAAAAATAAAGAATCACTGTATGACAATTAGGCTACCTTTCAAGGAATTAAAAATTATTGTCCCAAGCCAGTCGCTGGTGGCACACGCCTTTAATCCCAGCATTTGAGAGGTAGAGGCAGGTATTTCTGAGCTTGAAGCCAGCCTGGTCTACAAAGTGAGTTCCAGGACAGCCAGGGCTACACAGAGAAACCCTGTCTCGAAAAAACAAAACAAAACAAAAAAAAAAGTCCCTTTTTCTCTGTCTTTACCAACATTTAATTTATTTATAATTTTAATTGAGAGCTTCTTTTCCAAAAAAATTGATCAGTTACTGTGTCAGAGGATGCTTGTACTTCAAATAGTGACTTTAGTCGTCACCCTGACCGTCCTTCTCCATGAGTATATGCAAGAGCAGCTTGAGTGTTGGTTTGGGTCGCTGTGTTTTGTACTTGCCATTTGTAGTCTAGTTGCCTTATCTGTTTCAATAACAATTTGTCAATAATTCATTAGAACCTTTCTCCTCATGAGTAATTAGTTAAGTAACAGAAAGAAAATTTGAAGGGGAAATTGTTTAGTTTTTAAATGATGATTATGATTGCTTTATTTTGGGAAGCGACAATGCCTGCTGTTTGCACGGCTCAGAAGGCAACAATGTTGGTGCTGATCATTTACCTGGGCTGTGCTCATCCATTTACTCTTGCATCCAATAAAAATGTGTAGTTACCATGGCAACTGGAAGTCTATAGAGTCTGTTTGAAAAAAGGAGTTGGCAGTTTATGTGCATAAATCTTCACCACAAATGATATGTGGCTCTCGTTTTGTGTTTTATTAATTTGTATTTCTATCTCAGATGCTGTTTTGTCTTATAAACTATGAAGAAGATATTGGCTGAAAAAAATATTTCTCTTGAGAGTCTCACCTTGCTGTCAGGCTTATTAAAGTAAAATGAAGCTCAAATCTTGGCATTCCAGAGATATTACATAAGTTTCAGCACTAATTTCTTCTTCAAACCAGAGGTATCTGCTAGCTTGCAATTTAGATTAATAAGTAGTTTAATAACTATTTCTAACATACAAATTGAGAAAAACTAGTTTTCTTTTTTTCATGGAATCCTATTTTTTAATTTTTATTAGATATTTTCTTTATTAACATTTCAAATGTTATCCCCTTTCCTAGTTTCTGCTCCAAATACCCCCTATTCTATCTCCATCCCCCTGCTTCTATGAGGGCATTCCCTTACTCACCCACCCTCCCACACTTCCCAGTCCAGGCATTCCCCTACAGTGGGGCATAGAACCTTCTCAGGACCAGTAACCTCTCCTCCCATTGATGTCCATCCAACAAGGCCATCCTCAGCTAAATATGTGGCTGGACCCATGGGTCCCTCAATGTGCACTTCTTGGTCGGTGGTTTAGTCCCTGGGTCTGGTTAGTTGATATTGTTGTTCCTCCTATGGAGTTGAAAACTCCTTCAGCTCCTTTACTCCTTTCTCTAACTCTTCCATCGGGGACCCCATGCTCAGTCCAATTGTTGGCTGTGAGCATACACTTCTGTATTTGTCAGGTACTGGCAGAGTCTCTCAGGAGACAACTATATCAGGTTTCTGTCAGCAAGCACTTGTTGGCATCCACAATAGTGTCTGGTTTTGGTGTCTTTATATGGGATGGATCCCCAGATGGGGCAGTCTCTGGATGGCCTTTCCTTCAGTCTTTGCTCCACATTGTGTCTCTATATCTCTGTGGGTATTTTGTTCTTCCTTCTAAGAAAGACTGAAGTATCCACACTTTGGTTTTCCTTCCTCTTGAACTTCATGTGTCCTGTGAATTGTATCTATTAATAATAGGAAGTTGTAATGTATTTTGCATATAAACCACTTGCCAAGCTGGGAACATGTTATAGTGGTAGAACACTTACTAGCATGCATAAAGTCCTTAAAAAGGAAAAATCCAACAAGAAGAACTCTCAATCCTGAACATCTATGCTCCAAATACAAGGGTACCGTCATTCATAAAAGAAACTTTACTAAAGCTCAAATCACACATTGTACCTAACACAATGATTGTGGGTGACTTCAACACTCCACTCTCACCAATGGACCAATCAGGAAAACAGAACTAAAAAGGGAGACAGTGAAACTAATTGAAGCTTTGGACCAATTGGACTTAACACACACACACACACACACACACACACACACATATATATATATATAACTTTTCATCCCAAAGCAAAAGAATATACCTTTTTCTCAGCACATCATGGTACCTTCTCCAAAATCGATCATATAGTTGAATTGAATAGAACACCAATAGCTTATGCTCTAAGATCAATAATTGACAAATAGGACCTCATAAAACTACAAAGTTTCTGTAAGGCAAAGGACACTGTCAAAAGGACAAAACATCAACCAACAGATTGGGAAAGGATCTTCACCAACCCTAAATCTGACAGAGGGCTAATAACTAATATATACAAAGAACTCAAGAAGGAAGAACACAGAGAACCATATAACTCCATTAAAAAGTGGGGTACAGAGGTAAACAAAGAATTTTCACATGAAGAACTTCAGAGGGCTGAGAAACACCTTAAGAAATGTTCAACATCATTAATCATTAGGGAAATGCAAATCAAAACAACCTTGAGATTTTACCTCACACCAGTCAGAATGGCTAAGGTCAAAAACTCAGGAGACAGCAGGTGTTGGCGAGGATGTGGAGAAAGAGGAACACTCCTCCACTGCTGGTGGGATTGCAAGATGGTGCAACCACTTTGGAAATCAGTCTGGCGGTTCCTCAGAAAACTGGGCATGACACTTCCTGAGGACCCTGCTATACCACTCCTGGGCATAAACCCAGAGGATTCTTCAGCATGCAATAAGGACACATGCTCCACTATGTTCATAACCCTATTTGTAGTAGCCAGAAGCTGGAAAGAACCTAGGTGTCCCTCAACAGAGAAATGGATACAAAAAATGTGGTATATTTACACAATGGAGTACTATTCAGCCATTAGAAACAATGAATTCATGAAATTCTTAGACAAATGGATGGAGCTGGAGAACATCATACTAAGTGAGGTAACATAGTCTCAAAAGATCAATCATGGTATGCACTCACTGATAAGTCGATATTAGCCCAGAAACTTTGAATACCCAAGACATAATCCACATATTAAATGAGGTCCAAAAAGAATGGAGGAGTGGCCCCTGGTTCTGGAAAGACTCAGTGCAACAGTATAGGGGAATACCAGAACAGGGAAGTAGGAAGGGGCAGATGGAGGAAAAGGGGGAGGGAAGAGGGCTTATGGGACTTGTCGGGAGTGGGGACCCAGAAAAGGGGAAATCATTTGAAATGTAAATAAAAAATATATCAATAAAGAAAAAAATTAAAAAAAGAAAATTATCCATTTAACAAATGTGATTTGAAATACATTATGTCATTCAGTTTCTTTAAATAAAAATATTAAAAATTATGCAAATTGTCTAACAGATGCATATGAGAAAAATGATATGTCTACAAATATATATATTAGTAATAACTTGTACAGTCTTTATTTTATTAATGGGTCACCAAGTGAATGAAACTTTCAAAATAATAGACTCTATAAATATCAATAAAGTATATGATTTATGTTTTCCAATGATTTAGTACCAAAACTAGTCAGTCAAACTTGGAGTTTCCTAAGGTTTAACATCAAATCTCTCCTAAATAGAAATAAGGAAACTTTCATGTTTCCTTAAATATGATTTTTTTTTTGAGAATAGTTCTTTTTTTTTTATTTTCACTATTTTTTTTATTCGATATAATTTATTTACATTTCAAATGATTTCCCCTCTTCTAGCCCCCCCACTCCCCGAAAGTCCCGCAAGCCCCCTTCTCTTCCCCTGTCCTCCCACCCACCCCTTCCCACTTCCCCGTTCTGGTTTTGCTGAATACTGTTTCACTGAGTCTTTCCAGAACCAGGGGCCACTCCTCCTTTCTTCTTGTACCTCATTTGATGTGTGGATTATGTTTTGGGTATTCCAGTTTTCTAGGTTAATATCCACTTATTAGTGAGTGCATACCATGATTCACCTTTTGAGTCTGGGTTACCTCACTTAGTATGATATTCTCTAGCTCCATCCATTTGCCTAAGAATTTCATGAATTCATTGTTTCTAATGGCTGAATAGTACTCCATTGTGTAGATATACCACATTTTTTGCATCTACTCTTCTGTTGAGGGATACCTGGGTTCTTTCCAGCATCTGGCAATTACAAATAGGGCTGCTATGAACATAGTAGAACATGTATCCTTATTACATGGTGGGGAGTCTTCTGGGTATATGCCCAGGAGTGGTATAGCAGGATCTTCTGGAAATAAGGTGCCCAGTTTTCGGGCACCTTCTGGAATCTTCTGGAAGTAAGGTGCCCAGTTTTCGGGCACCATATAAAATATGATTTTAATATAATGTACAAATAGCTCTCATATGAGCTCTGGATTTATTTTAATATGAGCCATTTCATAGATAAAGTCTGAGGTAGGTGGCGTTAATGGATTGACAGGTGGGGAGAATATAAAATTATTGCTTTGCTAATGATTTGATTGTACCATCTTTTCATCTCTGTATTCCATTGTCAAGACTAACTTTTGTTAACTAACACATGATTACAAAGCTTAGTATCATGAAAATCTATAGAAGTTTATTTTGCTCAGGAGATTTAAAATTGTGTGTCTGTGTAGAGGAAGCTGTTCTCTCCCGTAGAGGTGCAGGTGTTACCACTCACATGGAGTTAGAGAATTGGAGCTGGTTCATACAAAATACATCAAGTTAGTGGTATTTTTAATTAAACAGTTACCATCATTATATCTCACTTCCTTTTCATATGCCGGAATTGCAATGCTCATAATAATAGATAACAATGATTGAGAACTATATAATAAGTGTATTATGAAAATTATTTCATCAACTTTCAAGACCTGAAAGGTAGGTCATGTTGTCTTCATTCTACATGTATTACTACATATATGATTATTGTTGTTTAGTGAGGTAAACCACTCCTCCACACATGTGACTTCTTAGTGTAGACTTGCGGTTTGAAAACAAATAGTTTGAGGATAGAGAATCATAACTCCTTTGTCAAGACTTCTTTCTGTTTTGTGTGTGGAATTTTTGAACCAAAGTCAAATACAAATTAGACTACTACTTGTTTTATTACAATGTCATTTCTTGCCAAAGAATGATAATTTATTTGTTTTTCTCTCTTTGAGACAAAAATGGGTTTGACTGAAAGTGTGTTTATCAAGACAACACATACCAAGTGTGTATTTCAAGATAAAATAAAAAGTGTACCATGAATGGGACAAATTGAACTATTAAAATGTCTGCACTTGAAGTGGCTAGAAATGATGTTGAATTAAGAGCAGAGAAGACTTGTCTTTTCCTTTACCTAGGTCCATTATAATCCAAGATGTCCTTCCTATACACTGTATATCTGTACTCTTAAAGATGAAGTAAGGGATGAGAGACCTGGTCTATATCTGAGCAGAGATTATAGCCACTCAAAAAAGCACTGCTTTTTTATTGTAAATAGTGTGAATTGATTTATTAGATTAGAACCTTCTCTTTGCTATTTGCTTTTTATTTGATCCTATACTTATTTTTAGTTACAGGAAGTTTCAGTTTCTTGCCTTGGACGTTCATAAAGACATTAGTAATATCTAGTTGGTGTGGCTGAGATAATAAAAATAAAATTATGCAATAAAGTCTTTAACTTCTGATTTGGTGAGAAGCATAAAGCATTCAGTTATTTTAATATATGATAATAGCTTAATGTTTGCCTTCAGAGAGATCAGAAAGAAAGCAATCAATACTGCCTTGACTGTGATACATGTGTAGAAGACATGGAGCAAGAGACTGTCATAATTTGAAATGTATTTGAGGTGTGAGAAATAGGGGGTAAAAATTGCAAAATGAGGAGTTATCATGGTGTGGTTTGGCAGCACTGGAATTTTGGCAGTGGTATCTCAGTGGTTCTTCCAGGTTTTCCTCCTCTTCCTCCTCTTTCTCTTCCTCTTCCTTCTCCTCCTCCTCTTCCTCCTTTCCTTCTCTTCCTTCTCCTTTTCTTTCTTCTATAATGGAAGAAAGAGTATATTTTGGGCTTATAACTTCAGAGTTTCATAAATAATATTGATGACCATCATGGAGGGGAGTGTGGTAGCAGACAGAAAGGCATGGAACACAAGGCAAGGAGAGTGATCTTTTTAAAAAGATTTTTTATTTTTATATATTTGAGCACACTGCCCTTGTCTTCAAACGTACCAGAAGAGGGCATTAGATCCTATTACAGATGGTTGTGAGCCACCATGTGATTGCTGGGAATTGAATTCAGGACCTCTGGAAGAGCAGTCAATGTTCTTAACTACAGTGTCATCTCTCCATCCCAGAGTCATTTTTATCTTTGTAGTAAAATATGCCTTAGTGAACATAGGCTTTGGTTAGCAATGTTGTGTTTTTATTTATATAAAGAATAAATTAATCTAATAGCTAGAACAACTTTATTGTGGTGGTTATTGTCTCCAATTATTGTAGGTCACAATTTAATGAATATGTCTGATTTATTATTTGTTGTAAATATTTCTTTTAGGCTATTTGCATAGTTGTTCAGAAATGATTTATTTATACATGTAATTCCAAGGGAAATTGCACAATTGATCATATATGACAAATGGATTTCATTAAGATATTTTAACATGTGGTAAATTGGTTATATGGGGAATATTATTTATTTTCTTTCCATATGCGACATAGTCTACACTACTTGGCATTGAAATTGTTGCTAATACTAGGTAACTGATTTTGCCTTTCCTGTCTGTGTGTATGGTAAAGTGGCATATTCAATGAGAAAAGCCAATTGTATACTGAATGTGCTTATCAAATTATGCATACATCTATGTAATTTGCATCATATTGATAATCATAATATGCTATTTAAGAAAATGGCCTTGAAAATGTGGTTGCTTGCCTCCACCAGCCATTTTTTGATCCAAGCATGCTTCTTTCTTAGCGTCATCCAAGATACTTTGTATTAGGATAGGTTGTCTCTGATAACTGCTACTTAGGAGGGAAGAAAACAAGAAAACAAAGTCAAAGTAAAACCACTGTGTCCTGGAGAACAGCTAGCTGGTAAACCATTTCCAACAGATATTATTATTATTTATCCTGTGGCATAAATGTCTTTGTATTGACGGTTGGGAGCTAGCAGTTCAGCCACAGAAAGCTCGTCCATAGTGGAGCTGCTCTCATCGGAAGCTCACAATAGACAGCTCAGGTGGGAATTTCATCTTTGTCTGAACTTCCCCAGTCAACTTCTGTCAGATGTTTTAAGCCCCTGTTTAATGACGATCCTCTCTCAACTAGGATACTTCAAACACCTCTTGTATATTGTAAGCTGATTTATACTTATTATCAAAATGACTATTGACTCTTGCATACTACATACTTAATAAACTCACTCATTAATACATCATTCTCCAGATTGTATGAAAAGTCCACTATTCAGACTTTATATAATTCATTGAAATTAAGAGATTACTATTTCTTCATGAGCACAAAGGTTAGGAATCTAGAAAAGATTGTTTAATGGAAGATAGACTTGACAAAAATAATTATGCATGTACAGATTACAAAGAAAATGTGTACTTGCCAGGCAGTGGTGACACACACCTTTAATCTCAGCACTTGGGAGGCAGAGGCAGGCAGATTTATGAGTTTGAGGCCAGCCTGGTCTACAGAGTGAGTTCCAGGACAGCCAGGGCTACACAGAGAAACCCTGTCTCAAAAAAGAAAGAAAGAAAGAAAGAAAATGTGCACTTATAATTAGGCATTTGTTTTTGAATCATGTAGATTTGTAGATTTGTTTGATTGTTTTAAGGAACTAAAGTTGAAAGTTGAAGAAAACTTGCACCACTTTTTCATGGGGGGTTGGCTCAACGGCCATTGAATCCAGAGTCTCAACACACATAGGTACCATAACACACTAATTTTCAATGTCATTTCAAATTATAATAGTAAAAGTTGATAGTAGTATCATATCATAGTTAAAATCGTGAAATAAAAAGAAAAGTTTATTGTATCATAGTTGTGAAGTCCTATGATGAACTTGAAGTGAAATAATGATTGGCTATTTATACAATAAATGATGAACATAGATGATATAAAAATTTAAAGTTCCATGAATCTGTATTTATGATATGAAATTATCTAGAGTATTAATTAAAAATTTAATCATCAAATATTGGATGAATTCTGAGCAAAATGATCTCTCAAACTCAAAGGCTACCAATTTAACACTTAAGGTAAGTTGATTATTTTATTCTAACAGATTTTACTGACTGATTGCTTTTGGCACTCTAGATCCTATTTGAAGACACAGAGTGATTATTTAGAAAATCATTCATTTTGATTAGTGTATGCTGAGAACTCCAATGGATAAAAGCATTTAACTATTTTGATTAAAATTAAATAGTAGTTTTCATCTTATTACCGACATATTTTAGAATTTCTCTTAGCATGTACTTATCTTGTGAAGACAAAGAGAAAGCAGTAGAGCATTATTCATATAATTATGAATTTTTTTAATCTGAACATGTGTAGAATGTGCCTTCCCCAAAGCTGGTCCTGGAGAAAGCTACCCAACTCTATCTCATCTTTGTTGTATTTGTTGCTGACAGGTAGAAAAGAATCATTGTCTTAGTCCTAATCCACTTTTGACTGTAAGATATTAAAAAAAATAAAAAAGTGAAAAACCTCATCCTCATCCTATATTAAAGAAACAAGGTGACTCAATAGTCAGTAGCACTAAAGATATCTGTTCCCAAATCAAATAGACTGGAGCTATATGAAGAAGTCAACTCCATCTGGAGTTCAATCACACTTTCCCATATGGCTAATCACCAGCTGCTTATGAAAGGGAGCGTTGTCAAGACCAGTGAGCCTGAAATTAGCTGTGCAGCTGCGTTTCGCCTTACATACAAACCCTGTAACAAGTTGAACAAGTCTGAAGTCAAAGATAACTGTGACTCTTGTACTCCTTATTCCTTTCAAGGCCATAAGTCTTAAATTAATTTTGAACACGTGTATAAACTTTCAAGAATCAGTCTCTATCACTTTCTAAACTTTAGGATTAAGTTAGATATACATACCTACAGGTGAGTAATAACTAGTATATCCACACTTGTGAATTTTATTAATGGAACTCCATTTACTCTAATGCATTCCTCCTGACCAAGTTAGTAGGTACAGAATTTTAAAATGTGTTGAATTTGTTGACAATTCATCAACTATGCTTTATGTATTTCGAAATGTAATGGGATGGCCAGAATCGTTGCATCATTTTACTGTATTCTGAATGAATGTCTACAATTTAAAATCCAGTAGTAGTTATGATTATTTTCATTAATGCCTGGGAGCTTTAACATATTGAAAATTTATAGGATTTTTTTAAATGATCTGAATTTATCAAAAATATCTCGATCACACAATTTTAACATTTCATTTTTAGTGTCATCAGCAATTTTAGTCATAAATAAGAATAGGAAGTGAAATATTATTCTATTTTATCCAAGCAGAAAATTGAATTTAGTATCTGGTGTATGCTACACAGTGACTATTTGGTTAGGGATATTGGAACTTGTTTCCTGTTCACTGAAGCATTATAGGAATTAATGCCTTTAGACATCTCCTATACCTCTGATATTAAAATACCATTCCATATCTTGTGGATGATCATTCTTATATTTAATCACTGGCCTGGGTCTTCTCGGAGGAATCTTTATACACAGTGACTCTGAGAATACAGATCATTTTTGTCTAGATTGTGAGCAATAATCAAGGTTGATGTTGGTTGATTATAATGGAGAGACTTTCTCTTTTAACACCAAACAATTATCTGTAAGGGAATTGAACTGAAATTGAGAGACATTTTAAAAATACGATTTTTTTTCCTATGGAAGTGTATTTTAATGTGCAAAGTGCACAGATCTTTGAGTCTACAGCTGGATCATTTAAATGCCTACATTTTTGATAGAATATCTCTTATTTATTCTTTTTAAAAATATTACTTATCTATTTATTTATTTTTGTTTTTTTGAGACAGGGTTTCTCTGTATAGTCCTGGCTGTCCTGGAACTCACTCTGTAGACCAGGCTGGCCTCGAACTCAGAAATCCACCTGCCTCTGCCTCCCACATGTTGGGATTAAAGGTGCTCACCACCACTGCCTGGCTCATTTATTCATTCACCATTTTAGACAGGTAAACGATATGTCTTGATCATATGCATGACCATGCTCTGTTCAGGAGGCAACATTTCACAGCACTCCTTCTTATCATCCAACTCTCACATTCTTTCTGCCTTTCTTCAATGATGTTAGTTAATGTAGGTCTGGATGATCAATGTCCCATTTAGGACTAATCACTCAACAGATACATATTCTCAGCACTTTGACCGATTATGCTGTTGACCACAGAGGAGAGAAACTTTTCAGACCAGAGTTGAGGGCAGCACTAGTCTGTGGATTTAAGCATAAACATTTTTGGCAATGTAGTTCTTTAGTAAATAAACAGTGGTATGATCCTCCCTAGGATCCATGACTTCTAAAACCATAGGACTTTGGACCACATTTACAATACCAGCCATAAATTCCCTCCTGAGGAATGGGCCTTACATCCAATCCAAAAGTTTTACCGCCATCACTTCCAAGTCACCATTGTGTCTGAGATCACTTGTTTATTGGTACCTAAGTACTGTGTCATGCAGGGTTAGCTGCAAGAATGCTGTTGATGGTCTTTTCTCTCCAAGTACCTTACATACCATCTCCTGGAACTACAAAAGCTCATCAAAAGAGAGGAAAGTTTCAAGTAGGTTCCAATTTAATTGATTTCTTTGCCTGCAACCAAAGTAAACAGTGATATTTTAAATTGTCATGGCCTGATACTAACTGATTTGTGAAGTATATACAGAAGATTGGAGAAGGAAAATTTAACAAAAATTAGCAAAATGGAGCAACACATTTTATACATAAGAATAGTTAACAAATATATTTTGATACAGTTTAAGTAAATATACACGTTATAAATGTGTCATATGCTTTTGACTTAACACATATGCTTGTTTTGTTATATAAGTAAGGCATTTGACCACAGGGTCATTGTCTTCTAATGTGAATCTTCAATTGTAATTTTATATGGCTTGCTATTATGAAGGAGTAGAAATGTTTTATGAGAGCCAATTATAACATTTCTATGTAACTCCCTGACCCCAAACTAAATTTAACACTCTTTAAAAAGTATTTGATATGCCACAGCAATTTTACTTTAGTGTGGTCACTTTACTTGTTTGATAGAACTGCTTTAAAGTGGCATTTGATGCTGGCTCAACTGGCGGCTAGCATACAGAAGAATGAAAATAAATCCATTCTTCTCCCCTTGTACTAGGCTCAAATCCAAGTGGATCAAGGACCTCCACATAAAACCAGACACACTGAAACTAATAGAAAGGAAACTGGGGAAGACCATTGAGCACATGGGCACAGTAGAAATTTTCCTGAACAAAATACCAGTAGCTTATGCTCTAAGATCAAAGATAACTGTGACTCTTGTATTCTTTATTCCTTTCAAGGCCATAGTCTTAAATTAATTTTGAACACATGTATAAACTTTCAAGAATCAGTCTCTATCACTTTCTTTTTTTTTATTAGATATAATTTATTTACATTTCAAATGATTTCCCCTTTTCTAGCCCCCCCACTCCCCGAAAGTCCCGTAAGCCCCCTTCTCTTCCCCTGTCCTCCCTCCCACCCCTTCCCACTTCCCCATTCTGGTTTTGCCGAATACTGTTTCACTGAGTCTTTCCAGAACCAGGGGCCACTCCTCCTTTCTTCTTGTATCTCATTTGATATGTGGATTATGTTTTGGGTATTCCAGTTTTCTAGGTTAATAACCACTTATTAGTGAGTGCATACCATGATTCACCTTTTGACTCTATCACTTTCTAAACTTTAGGATCAAGTTGTAACCCATACAAAGATGAGCACAATCTTAGTAGTGAACATGATTTCACACACAGGGAGATTGAATCTGGGTTGTTGCAGTGGCTTTTCTGGTGTCTCCTTTTCAAGAAATCACAGAGTTGAAATCTGAGGTGAGCACGCTTGGTTCTACGGAATGTATTAGGCAGGGATATTCTAGATGTCTACGGCTAGAAGAGAGTGGTGCTTGCAGAGGTAAGTATAATTTGTGAAAATTTTCTAAAACTCATAGGGAAGCAATTTATTACTTGGCAAGGGATACTTCTGCTCTGCAGATTGAATGAATGATAAAGGAAATAAAGAAACTTAGATCAGTTCTTAGGTTCAGACTGTTGGCCTCATTGGTTGTGTTGTTATTAAAATTTTCTGGCTTGTACACAGCTCTGACTCTGATGTTAGATGGTTCAGGTTAGAAGGAATAGAGGGAGATGGAGAATAATGTAAATATTTTATTTTAAATAATAGAAGAATCAAATAAAATTTTTACAAGTTCACTTCACTAGCATCCACATACTGTTTGAACTACAGGCATGTCCAATGCCAGAAAGGCTGACCTATTACAAAATGTTTAGATCACAGGAAGCTGTTACTCTAGAAAGGTTTTGAAATGCCCATAATAGTGCTTTAGGTTTGGTATATAATCTCTGATATAATCTATGATGTAGATTGGATAAAAGTGGTGCGATAAAGGTGGGATAATTAGAGAAACACATTTGATACATGTAGAAAATGTTAATATTTTATATACATTACAAACATAAGAAATCACAATATATAACCTTATGGGTTATAGTGTTTATAGTTAAAGAATAAAAAAACCAAAACAGAACAAAACAACACTCCCCAGGATGTTAGACAACAAACTTCTAGTATAGTTGGGCAACATTGGGATGTAGGTCCTAAGTAGTCATGAAAATAAGTTTAGAGAAAATTTTCAAAGATTATGAATTTGCTTGCAATATTTTAAATCTTTTGGGAATGACATGCTGAACAAAAAAACAACAAAATGTTTAAAACTTCATGTTAGATGGTATAATTATGATGCTGTTTAAACATATCCAAAATACTAAGTCTCTCAAAATATGTGAAATATGTGAAGGCAGTGGAAAGATATTTCCATTCTAAAGAATTCATATTTTATAAAGTAACAATTGTGTGTGAGAAGGTAGAGATAGGAAGCAAGTAAAGACCAGCAACTATCTGCATGGTGTATTGCATGCTACTACATATAGACTTCATTTCTTCCTTGTATCCTCAGTATGCCGAGCAGTAGTAGAAGCTCAACTGTTTGCCTTATAGTCATAGAATGCGTGTGTGCATGTGCATGACAGAAGGCAGAGAAAGCTCAAAGGTATGTCCTGATCAGATCAGAGATCAGAGATCAAAGCAAAAATGCAGACTAAAACAACAGTATGCAGCCTTCTAGTTGATTCTGTAAACATACAATCAAATATTATAAGACTTGTGAATCATGTAATGAACTGTGCATCCAGAACAAAAAAACATTTACAGCTTTCTTGACTAATCTGAAATCATTGTGTATATTATTCCTACAAGAACTGAATATTTTTTCTTAGAGGGATTATGCACTTTTAAAGTGTTCTTTGAATATCATATTATAGATATACATTTATATATACTTGAAAAGAAAGTGAGGACTTTAATGGCATTCTGAATTAACCAATCATATTCTTTTTTTCTTTTTGTTTTTATTGATATATTTTTATTTACATTTCAAATGATTCCCCTTTTCTGGGTCCCCACTCCCCACAAGTCCCATAAGCCCTCTTCCCTCCCCCTGTTCCTCCATCTACCCCTTCCCACTTCCCTGTTCTGGTATTCCCCTATACTCTTGCACTGAGTCTTTCCAGAACCAGGGGCCACTCCTCCATTCTTTTTGGACATCATTTAATTTGTGGATTATGTCTTGGGTATTCAAAGTTTCTAGGCTAATATCCACTCATCAGTGAGTGCATACCATGATTTATCTTTTGAGACTGGGTTACTTCAACTTAGTATGATGTTCTCCAGCTCCATCCATTTGTCTAAGAATTTCATTAATTCATTGTTTCTAATGGCTGAATAGTACTCCATTGTGTAAATATACCACATTTTTTTGTATCCATTCCTCTGTTGAAGGACACCTAGGTTCTTTCCAGCTTCTGGCTACTACAAATAGGGCTGCTATGAACATAGTGGAGCATGTGTCCTTATTGCATGCTGAAGAATCCTCTGGATATATGCCCAGGAGTGGTATAACAGGGTACTCAGAAAGTGTCATGCCCAGTTTCCTGAGGAACCGCCAGACTGACTTCCAAAGTGGTTGCACCATCTTGCAATCCCACCAACAGTGGAGGAGTGTTCCTCTTTCTCCACATCCTCGCCAACACCTGCTGTCTCCTGAGTTTTTGACCTTAGACATTCTGACTGGTGTGAGGTGAAATTTCAGGGTTGTTTTAATTTGCATTTCCCTAATGATTCATGATGTTGAAAATTTCTTAAGGTGTTTCTCAGCTCTCCGAAGTTCTTCATGTGAAAATTCTTTGTTTACCTCTGTACCCCACTTTTTAATGGGGTTATTTGGTTCTCTGGGTTCTACTTTCTTGAGTTCTTTGTATATATTAGATATTAGCCCTCTGTCGGATTTAGGGTTGGTGAAGTTCCTTTCCCAGTCTGTTGGTTGACATTTTGTCCTTTTGACAGTGTCCTTTGCCTTACAGAAACTTTGTAGTTTTTTTTTCTTTGATTTTTTTTTAAATTTTTTTATTCGATATAATTTATTTATATTTCAAATGATTTCCCCTTTTCTAGCCCCCCCTCCCCGAAAGTCCTGTAAGCCCCCTTCTCTTCCCCTGTCCTCCCTCCCACCCCTTCCGAGTTCCCCGTTCTGGTTTTGCCGAATACTGTTTCACTGAGTCTTTCCAGAACCAGGGACCACTCCTCCTTTCTTCTTGTATCTCATTTGATGTGTGGATTATGTTTTGGGTATTCCAGTTTTCTAGGTTAATAACCACTTATTAGTGAGTGCATACCATGATTCACCTTTTGAGTCTGGGTTACCTCACTTAGTATGATGTTCTCTAGCTCCATCCATTTGCCTAAGAATTTCATGAATTCATTGTTTCTAATGGCTGAATAGTACTCCATTGTGTAGATATACCACATTTTTTGCATCCACTCTTCTGTTGAGGGATACCTGGGTTCTTTCCAGCATCTGGCAATTATAAATAGGGCTGCTATGAACATAGTAGAGCATGTATCCTTATTACATGGTGGGGAATCCTCTGGGTGTATGCCCAGGAGTGGTATAGCAGGATCTTCTGGAAGTGAGGTGCCCAGTTTTCAGAGGAACCGCCAGACTGATTTCCAGAGTGGTTGTACCAATTTGCAACCCCACAAGCAGTGGAGGAGTGTTCCTCTTTCTCCACACCCTCTCCAACACCTGCTGTCTCCTGAATTTTTATTCTTAGCCATTCTGACTGGTGTAAGATGAAATCTTAGGGTTGTTTTGATTTGCATTTCCCTAACTTTGTAGTTTTATGAGGTCCCATTTGTCAATTCTTGATCTTAGAGCATAAGCTATTGGTTTTCTATTCAGGAACTTTTACCCTGTGCCCATGTCTTCCAAGGTCTTCCCCAGTTTCTTTTCGATTAGTTTCAGTATGTCAGATTTTATGTGGAGGTCCTTGATCCATTTGGAGTTGAGCTTAGTACAAGGAGATAAGAATGGATCAATTTGCATTCTTCTGCATGCTCACCTCCAATTGAACCAGCACCATTTGTTGAAAAGACTATCTTTTTTCCACTGGATGCTTTCAGCTCCTTTGTTGAAGATCAAGTGACCATAGGTGTGTTGGTTCATTTCTGGGTCTTCAATCCTATTCCATTGATCTGCTTGCCTGATATTGTACCAATACCATGCAGTTTTTATCACTATTGCTCTGTAGTAAAGTTTAAAGTCTGGGATACTGAATCCCCCTGAAGTTCTTTTACTGTTTAGAATAGTTTTAGCTATCCTGGGTTTTTTGTTATTCCAGATGAATTTGAGAATTGCTCTTTCTAGCTCTATGAAGAACTGGTTTGGGATTTTTATGGGGATAGCATTGAATCTGTAGATTGCCTTTGGCAAGATGGCCATTTTAAATATATTAATCTTGCCAATCCACGAGCATGGAAGATTTTTCCATTTTCTGAGATCTTCTTCGATTTCCTTCTTCAGAGATCTGAAGTTCTTGTCATATAGGTCTTTCACTTGTTTGGTTAGAGTCACCCCAAGATACTTTATGCTGTTTGTAGTTATTGTGAAGGGAGTCATTTCCCTAATTTCTTTCTCAGTCTGCTTATCCTTTGAATATATAAAGGCTACTGATTTGCTTGCAACCAATCATATTCTGAGGGCTTCACACGGGAAATTAATTTTAAAACATTTTCAGAGTAGTCTTTGTCATATTATTGTTTATATTATCACTATTATATTATTATGAGATAGACTCTCACTTGGTGTCTCAGGATGGCCTATAATATAAACTATATACATCAGACTGGTCTTGAATGTGAGGCAATGTTCCTGACTCCAAGTACTGAGATTAAACTTCATTAGTCATTAGGGAAATGCAAATCAAAACAACCCTAAGATTTCATTTTACTCCAGTCAGAATGGCTAAGATTAAAAATTCAGGAAACAGCAGGTGTTGGAGAGGGTGTGGGGAAAGAGGAACACTCCTCCACTGCTGGTGGGGTTGCAAATTGGTACAACCACTCTGGAAATCAGTCTGGCGGTTCCTCCGAAAACTGGGCACCTCACTTCCAGAAGATCCTGCTATACCACTCCTGGGCATATACCCAGAAGACTCCCCACCATGTAATAAGGATACATGCTCTACTATGTTCATAGCAGCCCTATTTATAATTGCTAGATGCTGGAAAGAACCCAGGTATCCCTCAACAGAAGAGTGGATGCAAAAAATGTGGTATATCTACACAATGGAGTACTATTCAGCCATTAGAAACAATGAATTCATGACATTCTTAGGCAAATGGATGGAGCTAGAGAACATCATACTAAGTGAGGTAACCCAGACTCAAAAGGTGAATCATGGTATGCACTCACTAATAAGTGGATATTAACCTAGAAAACTGGAATACCCAAAACATAATTCACACATCAAATGAGGTACAAGAAGAAAGGAGGAGTGGCCCCTGGTTCTGGAAAGACTCAGTGAAACAGTATTTGGCAAAACCAGAACGGGGAAGTGGGAAGGGCTGGGTGGGAGGACAGGGGGAAGAGAAGGGGGCTTACGGGACTTTCGGGGAGTGGGGGGGGCTAGAAAAGGGAAATCATTTGAAATGTAAATAAATTATATCGAATAAAAAATTAAAAAAAAAAAAGAATGTGTATTGCACTAGCTCCTGGCTTCTTCATATTGGAAATCACTGACTTATGAAACTGTAAATTCTGGCACCAAATATTATAATGATGAATTCTCAAAGTTTTCAATTATGAGTCCATTTCAGAAAAACAGAAGTTATGTAGAATTAAATATTTTTCAAAGAAGAAAAGCCATTGTAAAATTAAATATATATAAGACTTTCTGATGAAACTCTTTTTAAAGATGCATAGAGAAGATGTTTAAAATTCAATAATATCACTTCTAACAATAATAACAATAATAAGAAGAGAAGGAGGAGGATGGGGAGAAAAAGATGAAGACAAGAAGAAGAAGAAGGAGGAGGAGGAGAAGGAGAAGAAGGAGAAGGAGAAGGAGAAGAAGGAGAAGGAGAAGGAGAAGAAGGAGAAGAAGAAGAAGAAGCAGGAGGAGGAGGAGGAGGAAGAGGAGGAAGAGAAGGAGGAGGAGGAAGAAAAAGAAGAAGACAATGAGGAGGAGGAGGAGGAAGAAGAAGAGGAGAAGGAGGAAGAAGAGGAGGAGGAGGAGGAAAAGGAGAAGGAGACGGGGAAGGGGAAGGAGAAGGAGAGTCAAATAGTAGCAAACAGGTCACCAAAGGAAATATGCAGATAAAAAATTAGTATAAGAAGAGATGCCTTATAACACTCATCATTAGAAATCTACAAATTACAATAGTGAGATACTACTACATACATACTGGGATGAATCAAATCCATAATTCAGAGAGCAGTAAATTCTGTCCAGAATTTGGAGCAATACTTACTCATTGCCAGAAAGAATGAAATATTGGGTGTTTCTTACACACACACACACACACACACACGCACACGCACACGCACACGCACACACACACGCACACGCACACGCACACGCACACACACACACACACATTTCCCTGTAAACACACTCCAAAGAATTTTAAGACTTATGTCCAAATAAAACCCTGATCATAGATGTTTATAGCAGATCTATTCATAATTGGTATACTTGGTAGCAATCAAGATGTCCTTCAGTAGATAAATGGATAAATAAGTGGTAGTATAGCTGGAGAAGGAATTACTCAATGTTAAAAGTAAATGATCTATTAAGCTATGAAGAACCTTAATATATATTACTAAGTTAAACAACCAATCTGTAAAAGGCTCAGAGTCCATGAATCTATGGCACTGTGGAACATGAAGCCATGAAAGCTTGAAAATGTCCATGGTTTCCAGGGATAAGAAACAAAAGAACAAAGAATAAGAATGTAGTGGAGGGCCAGGGTACAGAAGCTACTGTGTATGATATCATAATACTAGACATATTATCTAACCTTGTTAAAAACTGCATATTTTACATAATGTGGTACAACATGCAAATAATGCTGAATTATCTGGCCAAATTTGCTATGAGCCTAAAACAGCTCGAAAATATCTCAATAAATATTGATTCATTCAAAATATTATTTGCATCCTTACTGTGAGTTTAGCACTCTGTCATTGTTTGCGCATGCAAAGGTAAGTAAACCAGTTTAATTGAGTGAGAAAAGAATTTTACACAATGTAATGAGCTTTCAATTGAACAGAAGAAAAAATACTTCATGGTCAGTGAAACAATAGCCACTACCTAAGCTTTAATAGATGGATTTCATGGAGTCAGAGCATATATTAAAGTATGATATATTTTAGTTGACATGATGCCAGCAAAGTCATTAAATTCACTAAAATGTGAAGACCTAGTGCTGTAATGAATAGAAGTGATCAACTCTCTGAATTTCATCCACTGGACTGCTACCAACATTCTAATTATGGCATTAAAAAATAATGGATGCATTTTAAATTAAGTTTACTCTTTGACATTTTCCTGTGTGTATATAGTCCATTTAGATTACTCCTACTCTTATCTCCTTTCCATTTTTATCAGTCTGTCCTCCCCTCTACAAGTTCCTTTTCCATAGCTACATTTTTATTTTGTTTGCAGAGTCAATGGTTTTAGCCTGGTGGGAATAACAAGGGTTGCTCAACTGTCAACAGTGACTCTCCATTACTTGTGTCTATCATTGGCCCACAAAGACACGGGTGGAGGACAGGACCTCTGGAGTCCCTCCCCTGTCCATGGCAGATAGGCCCATTCTTGGGCAATTTCAGGGTAGGCAGTACTTTGGGTTGCATTGGGTTCATCATTAGAATGGTTGAGTGCCCAAATAATGCTACCCCAGAGCCATTCTTCTAGTTCTTAGTGTCTTCTAGGTCCCTCTTCTGCAATGCTCTTTGACTCTTATAAGGCGTGGTACAAATGTCTTATATGGCTGAGCATACAACTAGTATTTATTTTTCATATCTCGAGGAGTCTTATGTCCTTGTATTAGCCGTTTTTAACTTCAAAGCTGTTGTTACATTAATATGTTTTGTTTCTATTCAACTGCAATGCTTATCACATTGTGTTAAAAGCTGTTTATAACTTAATTAAAGCTGTTCATATTTCTGATTCAGGTTTAGAGTTGCATTTGTCTCTGGGTATAGATGTATATAATTAGAAAAAAGTTTAATATTATGTCAATTTTAGATAAACTTCCTCCCACCCCCTACTTATAGCCCATTACTTCCCCAGCCATGAATTTTTTTAAATTAGAGTTTAGTTGGCAGATCTCGAGTCTAAACAGAGAGAGGTTGGTTATCCCCATCATAGGCTTACCACTCTTATAAAATTGGGCACATATTATCTGGTAGGCATTTTTTTTTAAGTTTAAATAGTTTATAGCCAAGTAAAGTCATAATGTCTTTTTCACCTTCATCAACTGCCTTGGTGCTATGAATGCTAACAGACGGGGAGGAAGGTTATATGTCAGTTTCTGCTTTGATTTTCTGTATCTTGCAAAGTATATTAGGATACAGAGTTATACTATTTAGATTTGGGGTGGACAACAAAGAGGAATGGCAAACACACACACACACACACACTATATATATATATATATATATATATATATATATATATATATATATATATTTGTAGAAAACTTTAGAAACCAGAAGACATAAATGATGTCTAAATATCAGGAATTGAGATTTTATAATTGTTAGATTTTGGTTTGGATTTGCTTCAATTATAATTATACACCAGTTCTTCACTCACAGAATAAGTATTTAACTTGCTTTTAATTTTACAGGAGCCCTCAGTAAATGGACTTTGGATCTTTAAAGATATTTTGAACTTTTAAAATGTTGACATGTTTAAAGACTAATAATTTTTAACATTTTATTATATTTCATATTTTATTATTAACATGATATCTTGGAAAGGCTACAGTTTGAAGTTCTGTGTTGGTATTAAAGCTGACATGGGTTGGTATGTAATAGCTTCAGTTGTCAACTTGACACATTCGAGAAGGTAGAACATCAGTTAAATACCTGCCTCCATTACATTGTCCTGGGAGGTACCATTCCTAGGCAGGGAAGCCAAAGGTGTATAAGAAAAGTAGCTGAAGGTGAAAGTAGAAATAACATAGCAAGCAGGATATCTTTGTGGTCTCTGCTTCAGTTCTTGACCCGAGGTTCACATCTTGAATTCCTGCCTTAGCTTCCCTTGATGTTAGCCTGTAACCTGTAAGATGCGGTAGACTCTTTCCTACCTGTGTTGGTTTGGTCATTGTTTTCTCACATCAACAGACAACAAACTAGAACTGCCATCGAATTAGGAAAAATAAATACCAATTACTAGATACTGATTTATTGATTTTTTCAGTGATTTATTTAAACCTCTGCTTATAGTGCCTGATTACCAAGCATGGCTTCATTAGCTGTGACCTGGAGAAATAGCTTAAACAATGGGTTGTTACCCCTAGCAACCTTTTGACTGCCCCCAAGAACTTCATAAAATTTGGTTTGCTTGCTCAGGCCACCTTGTAACTTTAGAGTATAAAATGAAAATAAAAACTGGACCTGGTAACAAGGAACTCTCTGGAGGATTCAGTCTATTACTGACATCTTCTCCCTTCTACTTTCATTGATGTGGGAATCCTTATTCCAGAGAGATTTCTGCAAATAATAATCCCTGGGAAAGAAAAATAAAACTGAAACATTTATTAAAATAAAACTACAACTTGGTTAGTAGGTCATTGTCTATTTATTATGTATTGTAGGTAACCCTGAGATTATGTTTATTTTTTAAGACTTAGGTGAATACTTTTCTGGAATAAATATGGCTGAATCTATGATTAAAAGGGTGGGCATTGAGGAAGTTTAATCCAGTAACATGGCTTCTCTGATTATATCCAAAGACCTCCTAGATATGTGTGATCTGCCTGGAATGCACACATGTAGTACATATCTTTAATCCCTCTGGCTGGAATCCTTTAATACATAACTTTAATTCCAAACAAATGACATCTAACTGAGGCACAGACAAGAATGAAAAATCAGAGAAAGATTGACCAAATGAGTCAAAGGTAGGATATGTCCAACTTTCAGGGGAAAAGCTATTTAAGAGCAGCACAGGAGAGTGAGGGCAGATCAGCCAGTTTGGACAGCAGAGGCAGTTGGGAGTCAGTGCAGTGAGTGCAGTGCAGTGGAGTTGAGTTGCTTTATGAGTTCATGCAGCTCAGTGCAGGTCAGCAGATAGAGTTGAAGCCAGAGAATAAGAAGCAACTAGCCAGAATTCAGAAAGAACTAGGAAGGGTGAGGTCATTCAGCAGTAAGCATTTGGAACAACAATTACATCTGGTGAATAAAAGATACACGCACAGGTAGGCCTGGAAACAGTGAAGACAAATGCTTTAGTGATGCTGTGGGATTGAGCAAGGTCCCTTTAAAGCATATAAAGCTTTCTGAAAGTGGTAATCAGGGGAGGACAGAAAACTGTTGTTGGAATGGAGTTTGGAATCTGTCCATTATTCTTGAGAGCAGGATCCAGCTTTATTCGTGAGGGTAGGGAAGGAGATAATGATGTTTCAGAGAGTTCAGGCAACTGAATTGGGAAAGTATAAGTCTAAGAATGTAAACTGGGAGAAAAGTTTGAGATTCATACCAGTGGCTGGATTTGAAGTTAGAATATTTTGAGTTTGGAAGCCAGTGGAGGCTCTAGGCTCATGAGGATGCTGGTAAAAATAAGAATGGGTCAAAACCCTGTATCCTGGTCAGAACAGAACACGTAGAGGTCACTATCCTGAACACCATAGCACTTTCTAAATTGGAATGACAACATATTACATAGAAAATCTGGCTATTTTCTAGGGCCAGACTGTTTAAGATCTTTGTCCTGAACATTTTGCCTTAACCAGGCTACAAGAAAGACATTTTCTGATATGAGACTGTGTATATGTTGTGGGAACATGACAACACCTATGACTTATGATCATAGGCATTACTATTATCTATCAAGAATGTATAGAAAAACTTTATACTGAAAATCTACTAAATAGCACCTTTTCCTTTTAGCATATCTGAAGCGTGAAAAATTTAAAGCTATCCTAAATAGTTCATGTAGCTTAGATTTAAGCAGACCAGCATACTCTATGCTAGAACCTGTGCATTTGGTCAGTAGATAAATGTTTTAGTCAATAGATTCTTTTTAAACAAGGTGTTTCCTCATGATAACGTTTATGTAAAGGATTAATCCAATCTGGTGCCTGGATTCCAAGGTCTATTTCCTTTGCAGCTAAAGCAATAAACACCAACAGTCCAGCATCAACACCTTAATTATATACACTGATGTCTAATATTAGACAAATTCTGTTCTGCTGACTGCTTTCGGCTCAGTGGGTTTTAGCACTTGAAATAAGCTATCTAAAAACGAATAAGTGCTACAGCCTGCAATATCCATTAACATTAATGTCTTCATAGAATTGGACCAAAGTCTCATTCAGGGTAGAAAGGCCTCTAGACTCGAGTGAACATTTGCTGCTTTGTGCTGGAGTATGCTCTGGACACTTACTATAACCTTAATTCTTGTTAGTGTCTGCTGTCAACAGGGGATTGCTGTTTTCACATTATGTAGCCATCTTTTGCTTTGGGGAGCTAAGTATACTCATCTGCCTGTACAGAGTTAATTAGCCTCAAATATTGCTCTTCCTAGGTAATATCTGAACTATATAACACAGAAAGACAGTGATCAGAGAGAAGACTGTTTTCTGCAATAAGGCATTTATTCAATGGAATACATGATTCATGTTTTAAAATAAATTATGACCTAAAGGACAAGTTGAGGCATAATATTTAAAACTCATAAATTTAGGGCACATTTTGGAGAAAAGAAAATGGGTGAAGGCTAGACAAATAGCTAGAGTATTTTTCCAGTATGTTTTTCCCCCTGAGGTAACATTCCTTTTATAAAATTATAAAATATCTTTGTTTTTTTCCATCCACTATCAACACAATAGTAAACAGAAGAAGACAATATCCTCCCTTTGAAACACCAATATTCTTGATAAATTTCGTAAAATTGTAAAACAACTCTTTTACTGTTTTGATCCATTCAAAACACACACACACACACACACACACACACACACACACACACACAGAGGGGGGAGAGAGAAGGAGGGAGAGAGGGAGGGAGATAGGAGGAAGGGAGAGAGATATGTGCACACACAGACACATGAACACAGAGTACATGCTCTGAATTTGTTAGTGGATGTGCATGTGAAGGAAGCTGAGCTTCAGTGAATTCAGGAAAGAGTAGTCTGATCCTTTATTAAAACTGCTTCTTATGGTGGTTAGTTGAGACTGCTGATCTTCTTATGAGATTGCCTTCCTCCTCAGCTTTTTCCAGCCTTTTCCTAATTCAATCACAGGGGTCCTTGACTTCTGTCCATTGGTTGGGTGTAAGTATCTGCCTCTGTCTCAGTCAGCTGCTTGTTGGGCTCTTGTCTGTCAGCACACCATAGTATCAATAATAGTGTTAGGCCTTGGAGACTTCCCTGGAGATGGATCCCAATTTGAGACTGTCACTGGACCACCTTTCCCTCAGGCTCTTCGACATTTTGCCCCTGAAGTTCTTTGACACTGGAACAATTCTGGGTCAGAGTTTTTGATTGTGGGATGGTAACCCCATCGCTCCACTTGATGCCCTGCCTTTCTACTGGAGGTGGACTCTACAAGTTCCCTCTCCCCACTGTTGGCCATGCCATCTCAGAACTTATTTGAGTTCTGAGCATCTCTTACCTCCCAGGAGTCTGGTACATTCTAGAGAGTACTCCCACCTCCTACCTCCTGAGGTTGCCTATTTCCATTCTTTGTGCTGGCTCTCAGAGTTTCACTCCTGTCCCCCACCAGTAACTGATCATCTTCTCCCTTTCTTCTCCCCGTCTCCTCTCCCCCTCCCTTCCTCCCTCCCTTCTTCCCTCCCTCCTTCCTCTCTTCCTCCCTCCCTCCCTCCCTCTGCCCCCTGTGATTGCATTCTTCTCCCTCCCAAGTGGGATTGAGGCATCCCCACTTGTGCTCTTCAGCCTGTTAACCTTCTTGAGTTCTGTGGATTTTATTCTGGGTGTTCTGTACATTTTTGGCTAACAACCACTTATTAATGAGTTTTGCAGGCAAATGGATGGAACTTGAGCATATCATCCTGAGTGAGGTAACTGAGACCCAAAAGGACATGCATGGCATGTATTTATTAATAATTTATTTATTTACACTCCAGACATTGTCCCCTCCCAGTTTCCCCTCCCACAGTTCTTCATCCTGTTTACCCTATCCTTTCCCTCTGCGAGGGTGCTCCCTCTCCCCTCTCTTCCATGGACATCCCCATTCTCTGGGCTTCTAGTCTCTGCAGGATTAGGTGCATCCTCATCAACTGAAGCCAGACAAGGTAGTCGGCAGCTACAGATATGAAGGGGAGCTCATGGTACAGAGCTTGGGTTGGTGGCTTAGTCTCTGGGAACTCCCAGAGATCCTGATTAGTTGAGACTGTTGGTCTCCCTAAGGGGATGCCATCCCCTTCACCTCCTTCAGTCCTTCCCCTAACTCTTTCATAGGGGACCCTGACACTCTAATAATTGGCTGTATGTATCTGCATATTTCTCTGTCAACTGCTGTAATAGATTCTCAGAGGAAAGCCATGCTAGTCTCCTGTCTGTTAGTACAATATAGCATCAGTAATAGTGTCAGGCTTTGGTGCCCACCCATGAGATGGATCCCAAGTTGGGTGTGCCACTGGGCAACCTTTCCTTCAGTCTGTGCCCCATTTTTGTCCCTGCATATCTTTTAGACAGGAACAATTCTGGGACAGAAAATTTGACAGTGGGTTGAAGACCTACTGACCCTCTACTTGGCATCCTGTTTTTCTACTGGAGGTACTCTATTCAGGCTCCTTCTCCCCACTTTTGGGCATTTCAGGTAAGGTCACCCCCATTGAGTCCTGGGAGTCTCTTATATCCCAGATCTCTGGGACTTTCTACAGTGTCTACTCTGACCCCTAGAAGCTGCATATTTTCCTCCATTTCCTAGTCTTCTGGGCTTCTTTCCTTCCCTGCATACCTGATCTGACCCTCTTTTCCCCTTGTCTCTCACCAACCCAAGTTGCTCCTTCCTCTTCCTCCCGAGATTATTTTGTTCACCCTTCTAAGTTAGATTGAAGAATTCTCACTTGGACCTTCCTTCTTGTTAATTTGTTATAGTCTGTGGGTTGTATCCTGGGTATTCTGTACTTTTTAGCTAATATCCACTTATCAGTGAGTATATACCATGCATGACTTTTGGGTCTGGGTTACTCTACTCAGGATGATATTTTCTAGTTTTATCCATTTGCCTGAAAAATTCATGATGTTCTCATTTTTAATAACTGAATAGTATACCTCTGTGTAAATGAGCCACATTTTATGTATCAGCTCTTCAGTTGAGGGACATCTGGGTTGTTTTTAACTTCTATCTGTTATGAATAGCACTGCTGTGAACATAGTGGAACACATGTCCTTGTGGTATAATGAAACATCTTTTGGATACATGTGCAGAAACAGTACAACTGGGTCTTCAGATAGAACTATTTCCAATTTTCTGAGGAAGCACCAGATTGACATGCTCATGACATTAACATAGTGAAAATAGCCAACTTACCAAAAACAATCTACAGATTCAATGAAATCCCCATCAAAATTCCAACTCAATTCTTCACAGACATGGAAAAAGCAAATCTCAACTTTGTATGGAAAGGCGAAAAACTCAAGGATAGCCAAACCAATTCTCAACAACTAAAGAACTTCTGGGGGCAATAATCATCCTTGACCTCAAGCTATACTACAGAGCAATAGTGATAAAGACTGCATGGTATTGATACAGAGAGGTCAATCAGTGAAATAAAATTGAAGATGCAGAAACAAACCCACACACTTTGGACACTTGATCTTTGACAAAGAAGACAAAACCATACCATGGGAAAAAGAAAGCATTTTGAATAAATGGTGCTGGTCTAACTGGTGGTCTGCAAGTAGAAGAAAGAAAATAGGTCCATGTTTATTACCTTGCACCAAGTCCAAGTGCATCAAGGAGATCACCATAAAACCAGATACACTGAATCTAAAAGAAGAAAAAGTGGGAAAGAAGCTGGAATGCATTAGTATATGGAAAAATTTCCTCAATAGTACACCAATGGCTCAGGCTCTAAGATCAACAATTGAAAAATGGTACTTCATGAAAATGAAAATCTTCTGTAAGGCAAAGAACACAGTCAATAGGACAAATTAGCAACTCACAGATTGGGAAAAGATCTTCATTAACCCTACATCTCAAACCATAAAGAACAATATTATTTCCATACTGTATATAAGAAACACAGAGGTACAGGAGGGAATGAAAACATTTGCCTAAGACCACACAACTAGTATGTGTATCAGTTGAGACATGGATTAGGATTTTTTTTCCTAGAACCCATATGGACTCAGCCTAATTCCAATATGTAAGGTTAGTAGCTATAATAATACAGCCCTCAGAATAATGAGCCTAGTATGAGAAAGACTCTAGGCAGAATATGTAACATAGAATTATCAAAAAATATAGGAATTTAAAGCAAGACATATGTATTTCAATGTGACTGAAGTATAGAGATACTTGGTATTAGCAAAGGAAAGGACAGATTGGAAACAACTATCAAGTTGAGAGTTTAGTAGTTGTAGTACAATCCATGTAAGAATGGGAGCTTGAATACCTGAACCAGGAGAAAAGAAATCAAAAGTAGATAAAAAAAATTCATAGGCATTTCAATGGTAGGTTTAAATCTTTTCCTGGAGAAAGGGAGAAATGTAGACTAACTCCCATGTTTCCTGCATAGATTCTGGGAGAGGAGCATGGGTGTGATGCTTCATACGTACTGACTCTGGAGACAATGTTAACTTGGGTGTAGGGATGTGGTGTTGGTAAAAGCTGAGAGTCAGTGACATGAATGTGTCAACCCGTTAAATGGATCTGGAACAAAAGCCCTGGCAGTGATCAGCATGTGGGTATCCATGCCAACAAGAGTTCACATTAAGTTACCATAGGAAATTTCACAGAACAGTGAGCACTGAGACCCAAGCACAATCTTGGTTGTCACAACATCTTGAATAATTTTAAAATTATTGTGAAGCTGAAAAATGGAGTCTTTGAGCAGTGATGGTTTGAAATGAGAGAGAAAAATAAGGAAAAGTAGTGAAATAGTGTGTGTTGGTTGAGCCCCACTGAGGGACAGTCATTCAAGAAGGAGCATTCGAACTTATGTAATTAAGTTATATATGCTGGGCAGTGGTGGCACACACCTTTAATCCAAGAACTTGGGAGGCAGAGGCAGGCAGATTTCTGAGTTCGAGGCCAGCCTGGTCTACAGAGTGAGTTTCATGACAGCCAGGGTTACACAGAGAAACCCTGTCTCAAAAAAAAAAAAAGTAACATAAACTTAATTCTGACTCTAAGACTCTAATTTCTCCAACATTACTTGCTCAAACTTTCCTGTAGCTACTCATTAAAATATCTCTCATCTTAATTCCTCTGAGATTTCTTTCAAGTCAAACCTAGATTCATAGGATGATAGAATTATGCATTCACAGAAAGAAATAGTGTAATCTCCAAAAAGAAAATTTGTTAATATGGCATTCTCTCAGAGTTTTGTGAAGATACCCAGAAGTATTCTCCTTCATTGCAATGCAATCATCCCTTCTCATTTATAACCTCTTCTCCAGTTCACTGACATATACTACCATCGTGTTAAGTGTGTAGAGAGGAAAATGCAAAGGAGAAAATAGTGCACACACCAAGAAAACAGATACCGTGAAAGCAAGGTTGGGCATCATTTGGGGACCTGCAGCACCTGCTATGTTTCCTGAAGTCTAAAATGGCCCCAGTTGCTCCAGACACTGTTTTCACCATCTGCTGAGCTGCACTGAGGTGGTCTGTAGCAGCTGAGTGCCTTGGTGAATGCTTAGAATCAGGCTCATTGGCACAGCATGGAAGCTAGGGATGTACCACTGCCAGGGTTTTTTTTTTCTTTTCCTCTTTGCTGCCATGAAAAGAATTAACCAAGGTCTGAAGAGCTGCCATTGACATAAACATGATTTAATGGCTCTTTAGCATTTTCAGAACCGTAGCATTAGCAAGAGCCTTGGAGATTTTCAGAGCGGAGTCTCAGAAATAGTTCTCTGGCAAGCCATTTTAGAAGCAGATGTCATGAGCATACTTCAGTACAGCTGCCTATTAGGTGACAGCCCTTCAGATGTACACAACGTGAAGGAAGTCTATTTGCTATTTGCTTTATGAAGATGTCAACTGTCACCTGCCTCTCCTAAGTGTAAGAACAGATTTTCCTGCTTTCTGCCTGCCCCTCCTCCTATTTCCCCATGTTTCTTTCAAGCACATCAAGAAAGGGCTGGTTCAGCTAGCAGAGCTGTCAAAGTGAAATCTGTGAGTGCAGTGATTAACTATTTATTTACATAACCATATCTTTGATTATATAGAAAAGCTTATGGAGAGCTGAAAACAATATTTAGGCTTAAGTACAGATTTTTACTTCTTCCTAATTTGTAATATTGGGATTGTTTTGTTTTGAGTATTTTTGTTTGTCTTTGGAAAGGAATCTGGCAACATCCATTAAAATGAAAAATATATGTAACCTTCAACACTGCAATATTTTTTCTAGGAATATACTTCATGGAAATAAAAATGCCAGTCTATGAAGATTTATGTTTATGGATTTGTTTACAGTGGCCAAGAATTGCAAGCTCAAATGAATGCTTTTCAGAGTAGAAAAGGTAAATAACAGATGTTCCTTTCATAGCTTGTAATATTAGACAGCCATTAAGAGGAATGGGTTAGTGGTAGGCAAATTTACCTAAAAGTTAGTGGGGTGCTGCCACAGGGTATCCATGGATAAGAAAACAGAAATAGAGTTCAATATATGTGATTCCATTTAAGAACTAATGGTGATGAGATATTGTGGATCTATCTTCTTATGTATCTATTGTCTATCTATCTATCTATCTATCTATCTATCTATCTATCTATCTATCTATATGTGTATGCATGTGCATGTGTGTGTATGCCTGTGAATTATTGTAAGATTATAAAGATCACAGGGAAGATTATAAATGTAAATGTACTAATTTGTCAACATAAACTCCATCAAGAGACTGATGAGAGTAAAGTGGGAAGCAGAAGTCAAAATGAAAGGAAAACAAACAAGATCAAATCTCCGGCTATTTTATTTCAAAGATTTATATTTCTTACATTTTTCACAAGTCTCATGAGAAGCCAGATTCAAATAAAATCAATAGTAATTTCTGCCTTGTGTAATTCCTACTAGTGGTCATGTTCATTTGAAGGGATAGCTCTTTATTAATTTCTCACTTTCCTGTAGAAGTTGTTTATTAAGCAGTCTTTGTGCAGTATGGAATATTCCATTGGACCATACACCCCAAGCTGGAGGTACAAAAGAGAAAACTCACCATTTAAGAGAATACATTGGACCCTAGAACTAAATAAAAAATTGAAAAGATGCTAGACTCATAAAATCCAATTAGGAAATTTAGGCACTCAGACATGCCCATGCTGTGGCTGATAGACCACAAACATCCTAGGAGACTCTGAATATCGGCTAAACATTTAAGATGTCAGTGTCACTGCCATATCACTCTGTCAAAAGGTTTGAGGAGTTATGATAAAACAACCTATCTGGAATGGGACTAGCCATCTCTTATGACCAGTTGCAGAAATGTTGATCTTAATCAAGCACCTTTCATGAAACAATAATATTGTTGTTTTCCATTTGGTTTGAAATGGATTCATTATGTAGCTCTGGCTAGGCTAAACCTCATCATGTAGAACAAGCCCAAACTCATAGAGATTGGCCTAACTCTGACTCTTGAATGCTGGTAGTATGTGGAGATTTTAAAAAACTAGACATTTTTTTTTTCTTGGATGAGGCTTTGTTTGCTCCCCTGTTGGGGCCCCTGCAAACATCACAGCCAGCAGAGAAATTATCTGTGTGAGATAAAGGATTTAACTCCAGTTGGCTCCACTTTAGCAGGTGCAGGTTCAAAACCTTCCAGAATCTGACCTGGAAGTTTGTTTTTCTTATACATTTAAACACTGGAGAACATTGAAAAAAGGTCTCCCCTGGACAATTATCATGACAAAGCTTCAAGGATGGTGATAATGAAATACTCCTGCAACATACAGCTCTACAGCAAGAAACCTGTGAACTTTGCAATGAGTTCTATTGACTGATAAACAGTGGTCAGAGTAATGGCCTAGGAATGAAGGATTCATAATAAGCATAAGGACGGATTATATTGATGGAGGATGCAAAGCACATGGAACTGTTTTCAAAAGGATGGGTTCTGTTTACTGAGATGTAAAGTTTAGGATTAGGGCCTAAATAATGCTCAGGATTTTGGGAGAGTCAAGTGAGGCTTGGCTGAATAGATTAGCAAAAGCTCACCAGGTTGTTAAACAATATAAAAGGCGCCTTCCAGGTGAGAAGGCCTCAGCCCATCAGTCATTATTTTTCCTTGAAGGAGTAAGTCTGGCTTTATTTTATTCTCTGTCTGTCTGTCTCTGTCTGTCTCTGTCTCTCTGTCTTTGTCTCTCTCTCTCTCTCTCTCTCTCTCTCTCTCTCTCTCTCTCTCTCTCTCTCTCTCTCTCTCTCTCCCCCCCCCTTTCTTTTGTGAGCTGTGCCTTCTACACTCCCCTCTTCCCCAAGCATGTTAGAATTTGGACTGGCTTGGTTTTGTTCAGGTAACTACAGGTGTGAGTTCATGAGTAAAACAGATCTGTCATTTGCAGAAGACATTGTTTCATAGAGCTTCTCCTAACCTGTGTGTGTTACAATCTACTGCTCAAATTCCATATCCCATTTAGGATTAAGCCTTTAAGGGTCACTTACCCTCTGCCTTCGACCTGTTGAGCCTGCATATTAATTTCTGTTTTCTTGAAAAAGCAGTTTCTCTGATGAGAGTTTAGAGCCACGTTAATTTTGGGTGTAAAGGTTAGTATTTAGAAGGAGGCTTGATCATGTCCATCTAACAAACAATAGTAGTTACCTCTAGCACAAATGGACATAGAAGCCATGGATTCATTTGTTTTTTATTTATTTATTTTTATTGAATAGCGTCTTCATTTACATTGCCAGTGCTAAAACCTTTCCTGATATCCCCCCTCCCCTAAGACCCCCCAACCCATCCCCTGCCTCCTTCCCCCTGCCTCCACGTATATGCCTCTCCACCCAACACACTCCTTCCCCCAACCCCGTTTCCCTTTGTTCAAGCCTCTGTTGAGCCTTTACCTGACCAAGGACCATTTCTCCCACTGATGCCCAACAAGGCCTTCCTCTGCCACATTTTTGGCTGGAACCATGTGTACCCCTTGGTTGATGGTTCAGTCCCTGGGGGTCTTGGAGCATCTGGGTGCCTGAAATCATTGTTCTTCCCATGGGGCTGTAAACCCCTTCAGCTCCTCTGGACCATCTTCTAGCTCCTCCATTGGGGACCGCATGTCCAGTCCAATAGTTGGTTGTTAACATCTGACTCTGTATTTGTAAGACTCTGAAAGGATGCCCCCGGAGACAACCAGAAGCCATGGACTAAAGTATTGACTGGACTAAAGTATCAGGCATTTAGTTTTGTCCTATATACTGGGCCCTAACTCCAATCAAAGTGTTGGATACTCTTAAAACACTCATGTCATCATTGTTTCAATGTGCTTATTTTTGCCAAGCAGGACACTGTTTCTCCTTACAATGTATATATCTAGGAAAAACTGTTGATTATGTTTCTCCTCCAGCAGACTGTACAATACTTTCCGAGTATACTTTTAAAGCCAACTAGTAAAGCAGACTCTTCTAAGTATGTACCAGCTTGATTTCTCAATGTCCTATGATGAAAGGTACCTTTGTCTTCAGCAATAAAGTGTTATAATCAAGTTCTCATTGGAAATCAAAAGCAATTGGGGAAATTCTGTATTGCTTTGGGGAGTCTATGTGACCACCTGGCCAACAGCTATAGTGGAGGTATTATATATTTAGCCCTGGGCTTCTGTTTGATAATCTGTGACACTAGGGACAAGATTATCCACCCATATAGAGTAATGTCATTTAAAAATCTTTCTATATATGTGTACATAAATATATATGATGCTTCTATATTAGTAGACTTCTATGAATTTTTTTCAATGTTGTTAGTATTAGTATCTTTCCTACAGACTCTCATCTCTCCTCATACCAATTGTATTCTACTATCTTTCTCTATTCAAATCTTACACTTCCAATGGCTCAATCACAGTTTCCTGCAGTCTACAAATTTTTACAATTTAAACAGATAAATCTAATGATTCAAAGCTCAGGCCAGCATATGAGGAAGTATGTGTAGAATTGGTCTTTCTGGTTCTGGGTTACTTTATTTAGTATATTTTTTCTTTTTTATTGGACATATTCTTTATTTATTTTTCAAATATTATCTCCTTTCCTGGTTCCCCCTCCCAGAAAGCCCCTTTATAATCCCCGTTCCTCCTGCTTCTATAAGGGTGCTCCCCCACCCACCCACCCACTCCCGCCCTCAGCTCTCACATTCCCCTACACTGGGGCATCAAGCCTTCACAGGATCAAGGGCCTCTCCTCCCATTGATACCCAACAAGGCTATCCTCTGCTACATACATGGCTGGAGCCATGGGTCTGTCCATGTATACTCCTTGGGTGGGGGTTTAGTCCCTGGAAGCTCTGGAGTGGTCTGTTTGGTTGATATTGTTGTTCTTCTTACCGGGTTGCAAACCCTTGGGGACCCACTGCTGGGTACCCATGCTCAGACCAATCGTTTGCTGTGAGCATCCACCTCTGTATTTGTCAGGCTCTGGCAGAGCCTCTCAGGAAGCAACTATATCAGTGTCCCGGCAGCATGCACTTCTTGGCATCCACAATGGTGTCTGGGTTTGGTGACTGTTTATAGGATGGATCCCCAGGTTGGGCAGTCTCTGGATGGCCTTTCCTTCAGTCTCTGCTCCACACTTTGTCTCTGTATTTGCTCCTGTGAGTATTTTGTTACCCCTTCTAAGAAGGGCTGAAGCACCCACCCGTTGGTCTTCCTCCTTGAGCTTCATGGTCTGTGAATTGTTTCTTGGTTATTCTGAGCTTTGGGGATAATAACCACTTATCAGTGAGTGCATACCATGTTTCATGTTTTGTTGTTGTTGATCCTTTTAAAAAATTTTCTATATTCTTTGTTTACATTCTGAATGCTTTCCCCTTTCCTGGTTTCCCCCTCCCCATCGATCTCATAAGCCCTCTTTCCTTCACCTATTTCCTAATCACCCCCTGCCCATTTCCCTGTCCTGGTATTCCCCTACAATGGTGGATCAACTCTTTTCAGAGCCAGGGCCCTCTCTTTCCCTCTTCTTGGGATATGCTAACTATGTCTTGAGAATTCAGAGTTTCTGGGCTAATTAATATCCACTTATTAGTGATTGTATTCCATGTGTATTCTTTTGTGATTGGATTACCTCACTTAGGATGATATTTTTCAGTTCCAACAATTTGCCTAAGAATTTCATGAATTCATTGTTTTTAATTGCTGAGTAGTATTCCATTGTGTAAATATACCACATTTTCTGTATCCATTCCTCCATTGAGGGACATCTGGTTTCTTTCCAGTTTCTGGCTATTATAAATAAGGCTGCTATGAACATAGTGGAACATGTGTCCTTGTTATATGTTGGAGCATCTTTTGGGTATATGCCTAGGAGTGGTATAGCTGGGTCCTCAGGTAAAACTATGTCCAATTTTCTGAGAAACCACCAGACTGATTTTCAGAATGGTTTTACCAGTTTGCAATCCCACCAACAATGGAGGAGTTCTCCTCTTTTCTCAAAATCCTTGCTAGCATCTCCTGTTATCTGAGTTTTTTATCTTAACCATTCTGACTGGTGTGAGGTGGAATCTCAGGGTTGTTTTGATTTGCATTTTCCTGATAACCAAGGATGTTGAACATTTCTTTAGTGCTTCTAAGCCATTTGTTATTTCTCAGTTGAGAATTTTTTGTTTAGTTCTGTTCCCCGTTTTTTAATAGGGTTATTTGATTCTCTGGAGTTTAACATCTTGAGGTTTTGGTATATATTGGATATTAGCCCTCTACAGATGTAGGATTGATAAAGATCTTTTCCCACTCTGCTGTTTGCTATTGACAATGTCCTTTGCCTTATAGAAGCTTTGCAATTTTGTGAGGTCTCATTAGTCGATTCTTGGTCTTAGAGCATAAGCCATTGGTGTTCTGTTCAGGAAATTTTCCCTGTGCCCATGTATTCAAGACTTTTCCCAACTTTTTCTTCTATTAGTTTCACTGAATCTGGTTTTATGTGGAGGTCCTTTAAGGCAAGGTCTGCTTAGCATACCAGCTTAGACTGGAAGGAACCAGTGCTACTAGCCAGGCTGGGTCTACTGAGTTGCTGGATTCAGCTGTTTGCAGTTACTCCAGGTGTTGGTGCTGATGCTGTGGTCTCCACACCTATGATGCTGGGCATGTTAGAACACCTGGGAGCCGAGTGTCCTCTGGTTGTTGTGGGACTGGATGCAGGGCTGGAAATGTCATAATTTGCTCTTTCTTCACAGCTGTGTAATTGTGGCATGTTTCCATTATCCATTTTTTCAGTTGATAATGTCCATATAGGCTATTTCCATAGCCTAGATGTGAATCGGGCCACAGTTAACATGGATAGACAAGTATCACTGTAGGAGAATGCCAAGTCTTTTGGTTATATTCTCAGAAGTGGTAGAGCTGTTTCATATGTTAGAACTGTTTTTAGTTTATTGAGGAAGCTCCAGACTGATTTTCATATGGTCTGTACCATTTTTCCTTCATATGAAAAGTAATAATTTTCTTTCCATCAAAATTTGTAGTTATTTGTTTAAATATCAAAACAATTTCAATTTGAAAATATCCTAATGGCTAAGGATTTTAAACACTTAAAATATATTTATTAGCTTTTTGCATTCTTTTAAGAAATCATTGTTCAGTTTCATAGCCCATTTTTAACTGAGTTGTCTCTCTTCTTTGTATTTAGGTTTTTATGTTCTGATGTAATTCTGTATATAAAAGAACCTAAACTCACCACAAGGAAATGCTGACAGTTGTTAAACATTTCCAGCAAAGTGGCATAGTATAAAAAAATTAACACACAAAAATCAGTTTCCTTCCTATCAATGATAAACATATTGAGGAAGGAATCAGGGAAAGAGTCCTATTCATAATAGTCTTTTTAAAGTGGAATGAATATAATAAAGGAATTTAAATCTTCACAATGACAACTTTAAAACAGTAAAGAAATTGAAGAAGAGTAGATAGGTTATCTTTAGACTCTCACTCTTGCTGTTTTCCTCCAAACCCAACTCCCCAGTCTCATCTGCAGCTCTAGAAAACTGCTAGCCATGGCCTCTCCTCCGTCTCTTCCCATTCCAGGAGATTAAGCAGATCCTGAGGACACATTGTGATTTCCTCCATCCTGTGGATCCCTGATATACCCTTCTTCTAACCCTAATCAACATTTTTTCTAAGTGAGATCAGATAGATTTCCTAAATGAGATTAGATAGTCTGGGACCCTAGAATAAAATCAAATGCTGATTCAAGGTATGTGGCAATAAAATGACTCCTAACTACATTCTGACACAGACTATTACCTTTGCTAGCCATCATCAGGGAAGCTTCCTCCTGCAGTAGAAGGAAAAAAGCACAGAGCCCCACAGCCAGACTTACCTTGGAGCATGCAGCCCTAAGTGGGATGTCTCTATCAAATCCATCCCCACAGGGCTCAAAGAACTCCTAGAAATGGAGACAAATACACCCTGGAGCACATTTTGAAACCAAGGCAGATTGGAATTCCTGGTCTGAATTGGAATATGTGCAATGATACAATGTGTCCTCTCTGTGTAGTTTCCAGCAGTATGTCCTACTTAACATCTATCCTTTATATAACTGAGGACAACTATGTTTAAAATCAGATGTATCCTGGGGAAACTCATGAAGTGATCAAAGCTTACAAAATATAAGCCTGCTATAAAAACAGAGAATTGTCTGGATCCCATTAGCAACTGAATTTCTCTTCTTGAATCCTGTAGAAAGAAGCTACCCCCAATTATTGTGGTCCCTGAGTACATTCTTCCTCACATGGTTTACTGACCACCTGCAGCATATTATTTCTGATATCTAATGTGGTTTTGAATATGGCTTTCTGATATATAATATTCTTTTGAATATTGTTGCTTATTAGTTTGGAATCTGTATGGCCTTTTATTTCAATTCATTTAATTGGAAAGACACCAAGAATGTGAGGATAACTAGTCTAGACATGGCCTACCAGTACAAACATAAGATCATTAAGAGAAGGAAACAGACAAATCAAATATAAACTAAGACATTCATTGACATATTATATCTTAAAATGTTCACATACTTAATAAAAATTCTAGGTTTAAGCAATTAAGAAAATTACTCTTTTTAAATTCACGTTACATCCTGATCACAGACCACCCATTCTTCCTAGTCCCACCCTTAATAATCCCTCCCCCCACTGTCCCTACCCCTTCTCCCACATAAGAGGGGCTACTCCTTGGGTACTCCTCTATCCTAGGGCATCTAGTTCCAGTAGGTCTAGGAACATCCTCTCCCACTGACACCCAACCGGGCAGTCCAGATAGGGGGAGAGGATCCACTGCAGGGGACAGAGATCAAGCCAACCTGGCTTCACTTTAGGGGATTCACATGAACGTTAACTTGCACATTTGCTACAACTGTCTAGGGGCACTAGGTCCAGCTCCTGCACGCTCTCTGGTTGTGGCCCTTGGTCTGTGAATCCCCATGGTCTCAGGTCAGTTGACTCTGTGAGTTTCACTTCTAACCCCGACTCTTCCACAACACTCTCTGGACTCCGCATGCTGTTTGGCTCTGGGTTTCTGCATCTATATTGTATCACTCCTGGATGAAGAGCTTAGGTTATTTTTAATAATCAAAGAAATAAGTGAATGTTAGAGTTGAGTGAAGACTGAGACAGAAGGAGGGGAATTCCATACCAGCCTGGGTTATGTGTCTTAGAGCAAACAAAATCCATCTAATTTCTGTAATGGCTGGTTGAGATAGACCGCTCACTGCTTCAGACAAATTCTTTGTTTCAGAAATGGGATTTGGGGGATCCTCTATGGTAATCAAAACAGTCTTGAAGGACTCCAACTGTTTCACAGGGAAGTAGTTTTACAGCAAGGCAGAGGATGAAGTGCATTTAGTGCAGCAGTCTTCTGTGTGCTTAGTGTGTGTATGGGTCAGTGTCTAGCATGAAAAGATAAAAACTGCTGTGTGGCTAAGGCTAGTAATTGCAATATTTAAGTGCAATGCCCTCTCATCACAAGGAGATGGTTAAAATATAGGATATGGTTGCATTTCATGGAAAAAAATCCTTAGAAAACACTTAGATAGAAAAAGTTTCCTTAGATAAAAGTAGAACAAGAAGGCATTCTGAAAAGAGTACTAATGGGCAGTATTCAGAGTAGGAAGAAAGTCTCCACACAATACTAATTATGTGAGAGGAATGTGGTTGTATTGATTTTAGTGGTAAATGAAGCTTGCTGATTCTTTCTCATGATGTGATGTTTTCTCATTGGCTTGAGTGACCTGTGTAATGGGAATGGATAACTTTGGACACAGTCTGTATCTTGGAACTCTCTAGATTCTAGAGTCTAGAAGGGACAGATTAGTATTTAATTCATGTACTATGTTCATTTGAAAGGGGCATTGTGGTAAAACAACATATAATGAGGAAATTAAGCAATGAAGATTTATTCTTTTACAGTGTGGAACATGGAAGTCCAAGATCCAGTTGTTGGAATGTTTGGTTTTTCATGAAGCCATTCTGCTTATTGTGCAAAATGTGGCCTTACACTTTGTGTGAGTACAACCCTGTTGCTTTTGCCCCATTTTAGACATTTATTAAATTATGTACCCACAAAAGGCTGTCAAGATTTACCTGATTACTTCTTAATTGAGTTTTTTGAGACAGAACACTTGTACATAGCCCAGGATGGTCTGCAATTCCCCATCCTCCTGCCTCAGCTTCCTGAGTGCTGGGAATAAAAGCAACATTTTCCATTCAGCTTTCTGGTTTTATCACAGTGTTGGAGACCTTTGCCCAAATATAGTTATATTCTAAGTAATGGCATTTTAAAATTTAATGTATGAATTTGGACAGGAGGACACAAATCAAACTCATGTTAGTTCTAAAAATATAAATACTTAGGTCAGAATCTTGTAACCAAGTTCTATGGGCTCAAATCTCAGTGAGTACAAAGTCTAAAAAATATGGATTATAATAAAGTGAAAACAAAAGATGTATTATCTGCAGCAGGTCAAGAGAGGATGGGGTCATATTCAAAGCAACATCTTCTTAAAGTAAACATGGGGATTTTACTGGGGAAATTTATACATGTTCATATAGGAAAGCACTTTAGGGACAGACACACCTTTTGGATGCTCAATTTAGGGTCATCAAGTATTGCTTGGCAAGCTTAAATAGTGAATAGCATATTTGGATACACTCAATCTGCATAATAAATACAGCATCCGGGAATGCCTTTGGACATGCTCAGTTTTCCTGAAGATATCTGAGCTGAGAAGTATGAGATACTTTGAATGCATACTAATATAGGAATTTTCTGCTAAGGGTGCCTGTTCTTTTTAATGGTTAACAGCTATTTGGGTTTAAATGGAAACTCTCATATTTCTCAGGTATGGATTAATTTGCCTGGACTTTTTCAGGAAGACATACTCAGTTAAAATTAACAATCATCGCTTCAAGTTTTAAATATTTTCAGGCACTAATGTGATATGATTTTTTCCATTTAGTGGACAGTCTATAGGCTGTACAGCAGTTTGTCTAATTATCTTGGTCAATGCTTAAACAGAAATGTTTTTGCGATGAGTTGCTCTTAGGATTTTCTGAGGCATAAATTGACTTTAAAGTCTCTCTTCATACTTACACCAAAGAATTGAAAGACTGGGACCTCCAAAGCTTTATTGGATTGATACAACAACATTCCATTTTAGAACTAGCTATCATGATCCTAGGCGGGAAGCCCATTAGAGAAAATGGCACAGTTAGTTTGAGTTTCTTGGCAGAAACTGACTGAATTTTCTCATTTCGTGCAGGAGAAAGGGAATAAAATGGAAAAAGAAAAGCCATGTTCCCTTCTTTGACCAGAGTTTTCCAAAGTGCATGTTGCCTAGTGAAGGGAATTATTTTTAAGTGTGGCATCGGAGGAAGATAGCCACAAATTATTTTGCTGAGGTAAATGGTATCCTATTACACTTTTCTCGGGGAGATATAAGCAAATATCTACTCTCTCTAAGTGGGAACAAGATCAAAGTAGTATTACTAAACTCTAACTTACTGAAACAATGAGCTTACTGGAATTTCTCACAGGAATATGGCTGAGGAGTTACATGTAGAAGCCTGAGTGTCTCAAGGTAGCTGACTCAGTCAAAGACCTCCCCAGCAGGCACAAAACTCCAGGAACACTGGAGTCCTGGAGTTCTCTTCATGACTTACAGACAGTTGGGCAGGTCCAAGGATCTCTTCTGGACACCTTGGCTGGCCAGTGTCTTCTCTCCCAATAGCTGTTTATGACTTTAATAATCTTGGGGAGAGATCTTCTGAAATGTTAAAGGTTTCACATTTTCCAGACATGTGAAGTTTATGCTCCAGAGCCTCATGATTCTCCCCTGTCCTTCCCAGATTCCTAGAGGGAATGCTTCAGTTTTTAGGAAATTGCTGTACAACAGATGGTCACGAAAGCTTAATGGAGACAACTACACAGGACAGGAAGAGTGAGAAAGAGTCTCTGATGGAGAAATTATGTGAGATGGGCCTTGGTACTCCAAATATAGGTTGTTACCCACCATTAATATTTGGGAATAACAGGAGGTAAAGAAATATATGTAAACATTCTCTTCTTACCAGTGGACAGACCTGAGAACTTTAAATAGTGTTTCAGAATCCTGAATAATATGGAGGATCACTAAGGTAAAGTTTTATCGAATTTTTTGTGTTTTACCTTAATCAAATTTTATACTTATTATAGAAGTTAATATAAAAACCATTTTACATATCATAATATGATTTATAAATGACTAAATTGCACAGTTTATCCTGTGGTTTGTGTTCACCCTGGCTTCAATAAACCAGTCTCATCAAATGCACTTTTATCCATTAAAAACAATCTTTGGAGACCTCATGAAATACAAATGCAAATAATCCTTCTTTGTTCTGCCTTTAAACACAAACATTTAGCATTTTAAATAATGGAGTCCTTCCCCCTTTACTCTTTTCAACTATACTATTTAATTTTACATACACTTAAAGCTACTAATTCAAAGTATACAAATGGATATGTTTTGCCAAATATGAGCAGCTGTATAAGCAAAGGCACAATCAAGGTATAGAATATTTCTGTTATCTCCTCAAGGTTCCCACTGTGCTGTTTGGGAATTTTATCTCTTGCAAAACATTCTATTGCATATTTAAGTTTTGAAATTTTGAGCTGGAAATATTTTCAAATGTATAAAGAAACAAGGGAGAATATGTAAACAACACAGAAGTATTTTATTTCTTTTGTATATATCTTAGCCCATTTTCCTATGGATGACACTACCCATAATGAACTAGGTCCTCCTATATCAACTGGCAATTAAGAAAATGTCTCACAGACCATTTGATCAAGCCAATTATTTAGTTGAAGTTCTTCATTTCCTGGTGACTCTAGGTTTATGTCAAGTTGATGGCTAAAGTTAACTGTGACACTTACTTGTGTGTTCTCTTTTGTTCATTTTTTCATATTTGAGAACAAATTGTCTTACATAAAATATAAATATTTTACAGTTTCTTAAACTAGGGACAATATTTCTATATGTTATCATTACTTTGTTATGTTGAAATTTGAAAATATATCACTTTTATCTTCTTCAATTAGAATGTTTTTTTAAGTATTTTATTTTGTAGTTATGTAATATCTTTCTCAAAATGGGAAGCCACTCAAATATGGAAGTATACTATTATAAAAGTAACTTTTATTTGCCAGAGGCAATTGTCATCTCTGAGGCTTATTGTTTCAATCTGCTAATCTAGCCCTAGTCCCAGAAGTTTCTAGTCTCCATATAATTTCATCCAAGCCTAGAATTTTTTAGCCTTTGAGATTTCCTGCTGAATAAGCTCACCCAAAGGGATGAGCCAAAATCTAAGTAGAAACAGTTGTTTCAGTTAATAACATAGTCTCAGAGTTCATAGTGTGATCAAATATTCTACAACGTAAGATATTCATTTGATCCTTATTGTCAAGGTTGATGCTTGCCCATGGAATGGGTCTTTGGTTGGGCTAGTTATTGCTTGGCTATTTCATATTCCATTTACCAAAATTAAATTAATAGCAGGTAAACTATTTACATAGTCCTATAACTCCTAAGGAAATAGAAACAACTATTAAAAGTCTCCTTCCCCCCCCCCCCCAAAAAAGACCAGGGCTTGATGGTTTTAGTACAGAACTCAACAAGACCTTCAAAGAAGAGCTAATACCAATATTCCTCAAACTATTCCACAAAATAGAAAAAGAAGGACACTGCCAAACTCATTCTATGAGGCCACAGTCACCTTGATACCTAAATCACACAGACTCAACAAAGAAAGAAATTTCAGACCAATTTCTCTTGTGAACATTTATACAAAAAATACTAAAATATTCACAAAACAAATACAGGAATATATCAAAAACATCATCCACCATGATCAAATAGGTTTCATCCTAGGAATGCAAGAGTGGTTCAATGTATGAAAATCCATCAACATAATACATCATGTAAACAAACTGAAAGAAAAAATCACATGATCATCCCTTTGGATGCTGAAAATTCCTTGGACAACATCCAACTGCCCTTCATATTAAAAGTACTAGAGAAATGAGGGACATAAAACATACCTAGACATAACAAAAGCAATACACAGCAAGTTAATAGCCAACATCAAATTAAAGTGTGAGAAACTTAGAGCAACTCTATTAAAATTAGGAACAAGACAAGGCTGTAATTCTCTTCCTATCTATTCAATATAGTACTTGAAGTTCTAGCTAAAGCAGTAACACAACTAAAGGAGATCAAGGTGATACAAATTAAAGAGGAAGAATCTGAAAGTATCACTATTTGTAGATGATATAATAGTGTGTCTGTATTTTCTTTTCTTTTTTTTTTTTGATTGGATATTTTCTTTCTTTACATTTCAAATGTTTTCCCCTTTTCACTTCTCCCCTTGAGGAGACCCCCTATCCCATTTCCCCTCCCCCTGCCTCTATGAGGGTGCTCCCCCACCTACCCACTCCTATCCTCCTGCTCTGGCATTTTCCTACACTGGGGCATGAATTCTGTACCAGCAGAGAAATAATTGCTGGCAGGAGTCTGGTATTGTCATTTCTATGGCTCTAGGTTTTCCATTTTGTAAATATTTGTCCTTCCTCACCTGCCTACAGGCAATCTAGAAGTGAATCAGAGGTTGTCTTGCTACTGATTGGTTGTACTAAAAATCTGATGACCAATATCTGGGCAGGAAGTAGGGCACAGAACTTCCAGGCAGAGAGAGTGATGCAGGGAGATAAAAAGCAGAAAGGGTTTGCAGCCCCATAGGAGGAACAACAATATAAACCACCCAGTACCCCCAGAGCTCCCAGGGACTAAACCACCAACCAAAGAGTACACACGGAGGGACCCATGGCTCCAGATGCATATGCAGCAGAGAATGGCCTTGTTGGACATCAAAGGGAGGAGAGGCCCTTGGTCCTGAGACGACTAGATACTCCAGTTCAGGGGAATGCCAGGGCAGGGAGGTGGGAGTGGGTGGATTGGTGAGCAGGGGGAGGGAGGATGGGTTAGGGGATTTTCAGAGGGGAAACCAGGAAAGGGGACAATATTTAAAATGTAAATAAAGAATATATCTAATAAAAAAGGAAAACAAAAAGAAATGGCAGACATCCAAGAGAACAGATAGTTGGAAAAGGGAGCAGAGAGGTAAAGAACTAGCCATGTGACAGTCAGTTGGCTAAATAGTTGAGTTAAGTTAGATGAGCTAGCAGAGAGCCAGGCCCAGTGCAAGCCTAAGTTTTAAACTGTGTAGAAGACTTCGTGTCATCTTTTATACTACTCGTGTTTCCACGAAAGTTCTAATACAAAGATATACTCCCGGCCCCTAAATTTTTCTTTTGATTCTATTTTCATTGATTATTCTTTTTAGAGAGAAGTTATGACATGATGTCTGTAAAATAATAATTTTATGATCCCATCCCACATTTATCAGGTGGTACTTCCCTGAACCTTCCCCCATATATTTATTCTATTTATTATTACTGTAAGAGTCATCTGGTCCTCGAACTGCACTGTATTTCATGCAGTGACATCATCTTCCAACTGTCTTTTATGTCACTGTGGGGTACCCTCTCACATCAGTTTTGAACACTTCCTTATTTTTTAGCCGAATGCCGCAAACTCAGTCTGCCCTTACCTTTCACCCATTTAGACAACCAAGCATTTCTCCAAACAGTCCTTCTTGCTTTAATATGATTACATTTTTATTTCAGCTGTTTGAACTAAACATACCAAGATAGCAGTGATATTAATTTAGATAAATTACAAGTGTCTAAGTATTTGAAGAGTTGTTTCTCAAGCATGCTGGTGAAAAATTTGATACTTTAATTGAAACCTCAACTAGGAGAAGTTATAAGATTTAGACAAAATCTGACCGTGGAGTTCGGCTCAAAGCAAGATCTTTATGATGAAAAGATCTGTTTCCCCATTTTCTTGAGAGAGGATCCAGGCTTATTCTTGGTTTAAAGATAATCCTGAACTTCTGGTTTTTCTGCTTTCATTCTTCCTGAGAGCTGAGATTATAGGGATGTACTATCATATCTGGTTTATGTGATACTCACTTGTTATGGAACTCAAAGTCCTCTAACAGAGAGACTTCCACTAACTGAGCTACATTATCAGACCAACTGTACTTCTCTTTAAAAGATGATCTCTACTTGCTGTTCTTTTAGAGAAGTGGTGTTCTGTTTCCAGCACCAATACTGTATAGTTTATAACTACTGTTATATAGGTTATAGTTTATAACCACTGTTAACTTCAGCTGAAGGGAATCTGATGTGCTCTTCTGTCTCCTCCAGGCAACCCCATGCATGTAGCATATAATCACACTGACATACAAATTCAAAAATAAAAATAAGTCTTTGAAAAACTAATAAAAGATACTCTCCAATCTGTCTTTTGTTTCACTGTTTCTTATGAAATGTGAATCAAAAGGAGAAAGGATCATTATGAAATCCTTTTCCTGTCAGGTGTGCAGGAGTTAGTTAAAGAACATTTTTCAATAGGCCTTTGTGAGTTATATATTCACAGTGAATCTTGATACAGTAAACACTGTTATCAGACCAGGTGCCAAGAACACAGCCTCAGTCTATAGTTGATGATAGTCAGTACTAGCCAGCAGTGCTGCACATCAGTAAGCATCTCTGGTATCTTTTTGGCACTTTCTCAAACATCAAATCATATGTTTTAACGAGATTTCTTGGAAGCAGCACACCATCCTTATTGTAGAGAGCCTTATTGAGGTGCTATGCCACCTGGCAGGAACTTGACATCGACCAATATGAAGTTTCTATCCCAGCGTTTGAGTGGGAACTCCTATGTTAGCCATAATCCTCTACACTTAGGGTAGAGTGCTCAGAACAAGGTGAAGCCTATTGTTCTTCAAGGACCTGCAGTTTCTTGAGAAACATTAGCCACCTGCATAGCAACTGAACTGATTCTGCTGAGAAGCTTCCAGTCTTTGGGGGAGGGTTTCCTTTGCCTATATATTGGGAGTTCTTCATTAAACTTTGAGACCTTGAATAGCAGGTATTATCTAAGTCTCCTCTCTTTTTTGCTGCCTTCCCATATATCCTCAGCTTCCCTTCCAGGTAACCCGTTCGATGTAACTGTGGGCAATTATACTTATGAGTCTGTCCCTTGGAATCAACATTGCAGAATTTAAAATCTGAGTTTTTCTACTATGAGCTCTGTGAATTTTTGTATATACTTTAGTTTTATCATCTACTAATTGGGGGCAACAAATATAATTATGTACATACTCTTATGAGAATTTCACAATATATATCTTCATTTTTAGGTATTTGGAAAAATTGTCATTGTATTATTTTTTCACTGTTGGTTGACTAATAATTTAACTTTAGGTTCCAAACATAAGAATGGCTCTAAACCACCTTCTGCATTTCTTTATTAAAACTTTTTATTATCATTTAATTTTAAGTGTGTTATTGTTTTGTCTATATGTGTTTTTGTATACCACACTGTGACTGGTGCACACATTATGGAGGTCAGAAAAAGTGTCTGATCTGGAACTGGAGTTAGAGATGGGTTTTGATCCCTGTGCACAGTAGAAATTGAACCTGTGTCCTCTGTGTGAGCAATCAGTACTTTTATCTGCCAAGCCATCTCTCCATTCTGTTTCTATCTTTCTGATGTAGGAGACACTGGGCAGCCCCAAATGATGAAGTTCTACAGCAAATATTTGAGACTTCATTAAAAAAAAAAAGAAGTGTAAATGTTACTAAATAGTTTGGCAAATGAAAAGTAAAACTAAAATCAAGATCTAATCTTTTAGACAAGGTATTACGAAAACATACAGAAGTAACTTTTTAAAAATAATACATTTCAATAACAACACCATTACTCTTTTGTATTTGTTTGATATCATCTAGTTATTTCATGAGAAAACAAATATTTCACATTATGTACCCTATTATTTCAGGAAATGTTCACAACCCATCTATAGATACTGCAAAACTTGTATTTTCTCAAGAATTTATGGGAAAAGTTGAATTGACATATTCCCTTGTATTGACAATCAGAGATGTTGGAGACCAGAAGAGCTAGATATCTCATTCATGTCGTGTTCCTTTCAAAAATGTATCTTTTAGGCCCAGGGAGGTCCATTATCAAGTGTGTCAACAGGAAGGGATCTACTTGGCAGGAGACATTAAGAAACATGACAGGTGCTCAACATTATAATGAACCCTTGAGTGGTGATGTGTTTGCCTGAAATTATGGACATACATTATGATGACTTTGTGGCTAATAGCCACAGAGCAGTTATGTTTTACAAAATGGACAGCACTATTGAGGGTGTGTATTCTAGAAAAAGAAAAAATCAACACATACCAATCTTTGTAGATTTACACTTAGTTGCTACTTACACTGGCTGCTACATTTTTACACAGGTAAATTTTCTTATAAAATTTAAGTGGCTGGTAAAATTGCTATTTTGCATTTTTCATAGAATAAGAAGAAAAGAAGGAGATGCCTGAGGGAGGGGGAGGACCACCTCAGAGGCAAAGGGGAGGCAGAATGGGGTGAAGAATGGAGTTAGTGGGAAAGAGGAGTGGGGAACATTTGGAATGCAAATAAATAATTAATTAAAAATAATAGAATAAAAAGGAATATATAAAAAACAAAAAGATTTGTTTTTCTTGAAATATATCCTCCACATTGATGATCTATTGTCAATTATCATTGCCTGATTATTTATGACATTTCTCTGGAAAGCTCCACACATAAACGTTCTCTTAGTAATCACATTTTCCTCACCAATCCTACATCAGATAGAGGGTTAATATCCAATATATATAAAGAACTCAAGAAGTTAGACTCCAGAAAACCGAACAACCCTATTAAAAAATGGGGTACAGAGTTAAACAAAGAATTCTCACCTGAAGAACTTCGGATGGCAGAGAAGCATCTTAAAAAATGCTCAACTTCATTAGTCATTAGGGAAATGCAAATCAAAACAACCCTGAGATTTCATCTTACACCAGTCAGAATGGCTAAGATTAAAAATTCAGGAGACAGCAGGTGTTGGAGAGGGTGTGGAGAAAGGAACTCTCCTCCACTGCTGGTGGGGTTGCAAATTGGTACAACCACTCTGGAAATCAGTCTGGCGGTTCCTCCGAAAACTGGGCACCTCACTTCCAGAAGATCCTGCTATACCACTCCTGGGCATATACCCAGAGGATTCCCCACCATGTAATAAGGATACATGCTCTACTATGTTCATAGCATCCCTATTTATAATTGCCAGATGCTGGAAAGAACCCAGGTATCCCTCAACAGAAGAGTGGATGCAAAAAATGTGGTATATCTACACAATGGAGTACTATTCAGCCATTAGAAACAATGAATTCATGAAATTCTTAGGCAAATGGATGGAGCTAGAGAACATCATACTAAGTGAGGTAACCCAGACTCAAAAGGTGAATCATGGTATGCACTCACTAATAAGTGGATATTAACCTAGAAAACTGGAATACCCAAAACATAATCTACACATCAAATGAGGTACAAGAAGAAAGGAGGAGTGGCCCCTGGTTCTGGAAAGACTCAGTGAAGCAGTATTTGGCAAAACCAGAGCGGGGAAGTGGGAAGGGGTGGGTGGGAGGACAGGGGAAGAGAAGGGGGCTTACGGGACTTTCGGGGAGTGGGGGGCTAGAAAAGGGGAAATCATTTGAAATGTAAATAAATTATATCAAATAAAAAAAAGAAAAAAAAGATTATGTGTCTTTGTTGCTTAGTTACTGTGTAGTTGTAAGTTATAAACTGATTGTATTAACTATTATCAAGTAAAGAAGATTCTAAATCATTTGTAGAATCATCTCATTTATATTGTGATCTAAGTAAAAAAATGTCTAAATTAATGTTATTTAAACTGTAAGCATGTTTATACAATACCAATGGAGACTTTGTAAGTTTTGGGAAATGCTTATAGTTTTACCATTGCTGTAGCATCAAAGTGCTTTTATTGTCTTCCACAATTATATGATTTCCAACTGATGGGAAATTTTTAACATGTAGTCCTTTACTTTAGAGTTTGTGGTTGGAAAAGTTTCAAGGGAATGAAGGACTTGGCAGATGTCACAAGGTCTATTACCTAATAGACAATTAATGAAAGAAACCAGTCTAGCCAGTCTCCTTGTTTCTAAGCCACCTTTATTGAGCCAATTAAACCTTCATGTTGATTATCTTTGTTTCTAAGGGAGCATTGCTGATTCCATGTTGTTAATTTGGGAATAGCTTTCCAGGAAACCAATAGTTGTGGTTAAAGCGGATAGCATCACAATCAAATCGAATACTGCCATAGTCAATTTACACACCAAGGCAGATGCACTTCCAGTTCTAAAACTTAGTTTTTAATAAAAATACGCAGCAGGATGTAAAATTAGGCAAATATCCTCTAGTTTTTGACATAGTTATTTAATTCTAAGAAATCAACTTTAGTGTTGAAATTAAATAAGGGTTCTATGTGGTGCCACTATCCCACTAGTATTTGCACCAAGTGATCTCATCACATGAAACCTGAGAGAGATGCTTTATGGGTTAGTGAGCTGTCCTATGCACAGAAGTTTAAGGTGAAGGAGTGAATGCACATGGGCTCTAATACATGCTACAATTTCCTCAGTGTTTAAGTGATTCTGGATGAGCCATATCCAGGCATTTAGATAACGTTGCACATTGGTAGGGTTAACCAGCTTTCCCTTAACTTACTTTACTCTGCATAAATTTTACCAAAGTATTTCATATGGATTTATAGATTTTTGTAGAGTGTTTTACATGAAATACTATCTCTATAATATGAATTTTATGGCAGGGATTTCTGTGTCATATGTGATAATCTAGAAAAATTCAGAAAATGTTGCTGATCTGGGTTGGGCCTTGAAGAAAGGGAATTTTAAGTATTTCCTTACTTAGATTTTCTTTTAATGAGTCCTATGTGTAGATGATTATTCATGCTGAATATACACGTACAGCTGGATTAGACATGTCAAGATAAGAACATTAAACATGAAGCCCCATAATAAGGAAATTGAAATACTATTGCTAATGGTTTTTGGTAAGAATTTTTTCAGGTAATTAAACATGGTAAGACTTTGTTGTGTAACTAGAACTAAAGTGAAGAATTTGATAATCCTGTCTCTTGTTTCTAGGTGAAATAATTTGCCCAGATGAGAATGCAAATGTTCCTTTGGTGCTTTTTTCCCCTGTTATAGATAATATGAATAGTGGGGAGATAATAAAGGGGTTTATATATCCAGTTGTTACTCTAAATTTCACATTATTCCTTGCCGTCAAATGTGAGTATGTGGTTTGGGTAGCAATAAGATGCAAACTAGAGAATATAGGCATCTCAGGTAAGGATGGTGATTTGGTGTTAATAACTACAGCAGTTCTTTTGCCATGTAAATAAGATGTTGAGGATGAAGAGCAGCGTGATAGAAAAGTCCTGGCTCCCTAATAATAAAAAATGATCAGCTCTGAATCTGAAGTCGTTGGAGCCTTCTTACCAGTTAACATGATTTCTAAGACAGTGTCTACTGTGTACTGTACTTTGTTTCTGAGTATGAAATCTTACCAGTTCTTTCTAAATAATATAATTCTGGGACAGCAAAATGATGACCTAATATGAAGAAGAATGTGGGTTGACCTTATTATCTGGATCTTGACTGTCCTGTTCCAACATCTTCCTTTCCCTCAGGATTACAGTAATTTGTGACATGTTGCTGTTGTTCTACATTTAAGTTTTCAAATGTTTGGTACCTTCTTTTTGAGAGCAAGTGAACACCTGTAGATGCATGTTTTAATTGATACTGAATTTATGAAAGCCGTAAAATCTATAATCTTAGGTTTCCTAAGTCCTAAATATCTGTTGGATTTTATTTTTAGTAAATCTTTGAAAAAAGTCTTTCACTAAATTTTCATTAGTTTCTAATTTGATACTAGTCAACACCACTTATTAATTCAATGAATGACTAAATTCTCCACATTTAAATACACACTTTAATGTTTTAAAAATTTCATTACTCTCAGGGCTTAAACTATTAACTTTAAATAAAAAACATTTTACAAGATAAATCTAGCAAGAAAACTATATATCAGGCCCCTATGGCTGGCTACCAGGTGCTTTTTAAAAGCACCAGGTGTTATTTTATAACCTGAGAGTATTTTTACTGTTTTTCATTTACATATTCTTGAGATTGGCATCTCGGACAGAAATGCCATTCTAATGCTCTGATTTGCTTATTCTCAGCTATCCATCCTTTCTGGGCTTATAAGATCTAACCCAAGCCAGTCTCTTGGCTGTTACACAATACAGGTTTGATGAGTTTCTGGAGAAAGAAGCTGAGACTTATAAACTTCAGAATGACCTTTATTAGGAGGGAAAGCCTCAGGACCACACTTCTCCATCAAATCTTGATGCAAGAGAATAATTAATAGTGAAAACCTACCATGTCAAAGACAGCATGACAAGGTCTTGAAAGGAGAGAGAAAGGCCTCAAGATCCAAGAGAGAAGCTTTATTATGCAAGTTACTTAGAGTAAATAATTAAGAGAGATAGCTGCTATACACAGCAGGAAGAGGGACCTTGAAAGAGAAAGAGTTTTTTGAACAATCCCCAAATGAAGATTTTCTGAATTTTATAGATTTGGGGGGTATAGTGGGATGCTCCATGTGTTTTATTAGGATATAGTCAGCATGCCAAGCAATCAGATATTGGGTTGGGCCATAAATTTATGTTTCAGCTAAGAGCAGGGGCTAATTTTTTTT